>NC_059167.1:36877446-37488679 GCF_019923935.1 Bubalus bubalis | reverse complement strand
AAGAGAAAATCTGAAATGAGAAGGATAAATGCTGAGTGATTAAGAATAAAATTATTCAGTTTTTAGATAACATGAGGCATTTTGCTTCTCATTCATTGGTACACAGTTTAGTACATAAATGTTGAATGGATAAATAATACATGAATGAATGCTTTACAATGTGCAAGGCACAGACCTAGGTATTGTAGGGAATACAAAACAATAGCTGCCATGGTCTCTGATCTCTGGAAGACCACAGGCATAAAAAAAAAAAAAAAAAACACCAAGAGAAGTAACTTAAGAGTTAAGTAACAGTAAAAGGAAGATAGAATTATATTCCAACTGAAGGCAGCATAGGATGAGTGCCATGAATCTGAAGGAGAGAGGGATTTCTTTGAAGAACTGTGATCAAGGAGGACTTTCTGGAGGAGGTGAGACATAAGCTGGCTTTCAAAGATGGGAAAATTGGTGGAAGAAGAGGGCACTTCCAAATGGTGAAGAAAATAGAAGATGAAAAAATGAAGAGAATCAAAGCAATGAAGATGGGAATACACAGTATATGGGTACCTGTGGAGTTAGCAATAGCAGGCATGTATTGAGCTCTGTGGCTAAGTCGTGTCCAACTCTTTGCAACCCTATGGACTGTAGCCCTCCAGGCTCCTCTCTCCATGGGATTTTTCAGGCAAGAATACTGGAGTGGGCTGCCAACTGCTTCTCTGGGGATCTTCGCAACCCAGGAATCAACCTACATCTCCTGCATTGGCAGGGGATTCTTTAACCACAAAGTTACCGGGGAAGTCTCATAGCAGACATGGTAACAGGTATAACAGCCCATGTTTCTTAAACTGGGGCTCTTATTTCCCTGGTGGAATCCTTGACCCCACAGTGTAAATGGGAAAGTGTTTTCTCCAGTGCCAATCTCACTTGTTCAGAGGCAAATTCAGCTGAGATGGACCACAGAGCAGGTTATTCCCAGCCCTTGAAAGTCATGGTCAAATGGTGCTTTTGCTTTTGCCTTGCCATTATTTCTTTTTGTATTACCTAATAATTTTACCAAAAGGTGGTCAGGGAAAATAACAAAAGGAATTTGAACAAATTCATCATTTTTTCCTTCTTGTTGATAGCTCTTGTATAAAGATTAAGAGATATTTTATGAATGATAAAATGAAGTTTGGGAATCATTTATTAATTGCAATCTTGTGTGCTCTCTGGTCTCTATTGTTAGCAAAGATAATAGAGTTGGATATCAGTAAAATGCACTGTAATGACTACTAATAGGAGGATGTACATATTTTTCAGATCAAGGACACATTTGATTTTCGGGAAGAAACAACTCGTTCATTTGGCAGAAAGTACTGAATGAGTCGAGCCAACTCAAATACTTTTCTAGGTCCTGAAAAATAGGCCTCCATCTTTAATGATGACCTGGCTGAAAAGAGAATCTTGAGCCTCAGCGGGGCGGGCTGGATTTCTTCTATAGTCATAGAACAAACCTCTGAAGACGTTTCTAAACTGTCTTGTCAGCAGAATGCTTTTAAGGGTTGGACTAAAATCTAGAGCAAGTGGCTGAGAAATGCTACATTAGTATGCAACAGATAGGGATAGGCTTTGGTTCCAGAGTTTCAAATGACTTGGGAACTCATTAATGGATATATGTGGTTTCTTTTGAGGTATTCAAGGAACATCCTGCCTTTCAGAAGTTTTTGGAGGGAAGGGGTGATAGCAAAGTAATGCATGTTTTCATCTGGAACATTAGGAGTGTTGCAGAAGGCAGGTGTTTATGTTTTGGATGCAGATTCCAGGTGAGATCTAAGATGAAGTTCTCACTTAGGGGACTGTGGTGTGTAAAGCAGAGCTGTGGACCTAGTCTACCCCATCCTAACCTGCATGCCCTCTTCCCACAGACCAAATGAGACTGGTTCCCAAAACTTCTGGCTCTTTTCCCCTTGTCCTCTGGGAATCTGAGCCTCCATGTTGTCATAGATGATTCTGAAAGTTCTTAAAGGAGTGTATCAATTCAGTTCAATTCAGTCGCTCAGTTGTGTCCGACTCTTTGTGACCCCATGGACTGCAACACACCAGGCTTCCCCAGCCATCACCAACTCCCGGAGCTTGCTCAAACTCATGTCCATTGAGTCAGTGATGCCATCCAACCATCTCATCCTCTGTCATCCCCTGCTCCTCCTGCCTTCAATCTTTCCCAGCATCAGGGTCTTTTCCAATGAATCAGTTCTTTGCATCAGGTGGCCAAAGTATTGGAGCTTCAGCTTCGCATCAGTCCTTCCAATGAATATTCAGGACTGATTTCCTTTAGGATTGACTCTTTTGATCTCCTTGTATCACTGGTATATAATTTCTCTGTTGCTGCTCTGACAAATAGTTACTGTTATTCAGTCACCCAGATGGGCCACAGGGCAATGCTCGCTGCAAAGGCTCTATTGGAGAGGCAGTTTCCTTGCCTTTTTTTTTTTAACTCCTGAAGGCTACTTGCATTCCTTGGCTTGGGCTGGGGGTGGGTGGTGTGTGTGTGTGGGGGTGTGTGTTCTCCATCTTTAAAGCCAGCAATGTAACACCTTTAGATCTCTCTCTCTGCCCTCTGTTTCTATTGTCACATCTCTGATTCTGACTGTCCTGCCTTCCTCTTGTAAGTACTTTTGTGATTACATTGGGCTCACCAAAATATTCCAGGAGAATCTTTCCACCTCAAGATCCTTTACGTAATCGCATCTGTAAAGTCCCTTTTACTATGTAAGGTAATGTATTCACAGGCTCTGGAGACTAGGACTTGGGCATCTTTGGAGGGCTTGTTCTTCAACCTACGATAATCAAGTACTCTGGGGACTAATTCTTCGGTCACCGCATGAGGTTGGCTATTTTCTTCTTCCTACACTGGGTCTCTGGCATGCAGCTTCATTCAGTGCCGATGCCTCCTTCCCACCAATGGCAAAGGCAGTGGTGCCACAGGTATCCCTCTCCCCGCAGAGACATGGTGTTCCTGTGGGGACTGTCAGCCCTCAGACTGAAGGTGGTGGTGTCAGCCTTGACACTGCCCAAGGCCCCTGTTGCTCTTCTTCTTCCTTTTTTAAAAATTTATTTTGTTGAAGTATAGTTGATTTAAAATGTTGTGTTAACTTCTGCTCTATAGAAAAGTGATTCCGATATATATATATATATATATATATATATATATATATATTCACATTCTTTTTCATATTCTTTTCCATTATGGCTTATCACAGGATACTGGGCATAGTTCCCTGTACTATAGAGTAGGACGTTGTTTTTGTCCATCCTGTATATACTAGTTGGCATCTGCTAATCCCAAACTTTCAATCCCTCCCTCCCCCCATCCCCTCCCTACTGGCAACCACAAGACTGTTCTCCGTGTCTGAGAGTCTGTTTCTGTTTCATAGATAAATTCATTTGTGTTATAGTTTAGATTTCACATATAAGTGATATCATATGATACTTGGCTTTCTGTGCCTGACTTCACTTAGTATGATAGCCTCTCAATCCAACCATGTTGCAACAAATGGCATTACTTCGTTTTATGGCTGCGTAATATTCCACTGGTGTTGGAGAAGACTCTTGAGAGTCCCTTGGACTGCAAGGAGATCCAACCAGTCCATTCTGAAGGAGATCAGCCCTGGGATTTCTTTGGAAGGAATGATGCTAAAGCTGAAACTCCAGTACTTTGGCCACCTCATGCGAAGAGTTGATTCATTGGAAAAGAGTCTGATGCTGGGAGGGATTGGGGGCAGGAGGAGAAGGGGACGACAGAGGATGAGATGGCTGGATGGCATCACTGACTCGATGGATGTGAGTCTGGGTGAACTCCGGGAGTTGGTGATGGACAGGGAGGCCTGGCGTGCTGCGATTCATGGGGTCGCAAAGAGTCGGACACGACTGAGTGACTGATCTGATCTGATCTAGTATATACCCAGAAGTCAACTGCTGGATCATATGGCGACTCTGTTTTTAGTTTTTTGAGGAACCTCCATACTGCTCTCCATAGTGACTGCACCAATTTACATTCCCACCAATAGTGTAGGAGAGTTCCTTTTCTCACACCCTCTCAAGTATTTGTTATCTGCAGACTTTTTAGTGATACTCTGCTGCCCTTTTGGTTGCGACCATCATTCACACAACCACCACTGCAAAGGAGACTAACACTGTTGTCATGATTCAGCCTTTTCTCCACCCTCTTGGGAATCAGATGCAAGTTCAGGAGTGGGGCTGCAAGGCGGGCTGAGTGACAGATACTATTCTCTGTGTGTTGAAGCAGTTTCTTTCTTTCCTCTTGAAATCAGTCTGTCCCAGCAGGCTCCTGTGTCCCTCCTCACGCTACCAGTTCTCCTTCCAGGCCCAGATATTTTGGAATTGGAGTATAAACACAGCTGGGACTCAGGCTGCTCCATAACACATGCTTCCCAAGTATTAACATTCCACGCTTGAGGAACTCTGGCTCCTCCAAGAAACTCAGAGAGAGAATCAGTAGAGTTCTTAATTTTTTCACACTTTCTACCTAGTCTAGGCTTAAGCATCTGGATCCCATTGGAGGCCATTTGTCCTAATTTAGCACTTCCTATTAATTTTGTTGAGGATTACTATTGAAATACATAATTGAGCAACTTCAGAATTTACAAGCCATGTCAAGTGCCATGCCAAATAGAGTTTGACTGGATTTATTACTGTTGAAAAGGAAATCTTTGATTTCACTCCTCCTAGCTACTATTGATTCATTTCATACTGGAGTCTGAAATTGGAGCCATAGAAAACATTTCCCCCCGCTCCTTTGATCTGGTTGGAATAAATGTTTTCGGTTCATGAAATAAATAGAAAAAGACTTTTCATGAATTTCTATGAATTTTTAATAAGTGTTACTCATGATGGGCTGTGTTGATATTTTACACACTGTCCTCTCAGGAGATTGAGGCATCTGAGATCCTACACCAGCTTCAGTTTGTCCAACAGGAATCCAATATTCATAATGTTCAGGGTAATGGATAAATCTCTGGGTATGTAGGTTGACCTCGTGGAGGAGGCAGGGGTAGGCTAGAAGTTTTTGAAGTAGGGAATTTCCCTGTATATCTTCCAGCTTCATCATCTTGATGTAGAGGCTACAGGTTTCTGATGACTGGGGCGTATGCACAAGTCTTTAAGGATTAATGAAGGGGAGGGAAAGGAGGGGTAGGTCTGGGAAAGAGTGAGTTTCACAGAGGCCATGAGAGGTGCATGAATAGTGTCTGACTTTCTGAGCTGTGGTTCTTCCTTTGGCCATTTCATTGATAGCCACAATTTTAAAATTTGTATTTTTTTGATGCTGTTTCCCCGGGACATTGCCTCCTTCAAAATGAGATTGTCACTCGAGGTTCAGCTTGTTCTTGTTTGGATATAATTCCTGATATCCTGCAAATGTATATTTATACCCAGAATACTTATTCACATTAATTTTGTGGACAGAGCTGTCGCCAGGTCCCGAGAATAGAAAGAAAGAACGCTTCTGCCATCTTCTGGATATTCTGGGGAACTCAAAGGATTTTTCCACAGGAAGAGAAAGAGTTTGATGAATTTTGTTTCAAATTTACTTCAACAGATGAAAATTTAGCCAAGTATTAAACAGATTAATTTTTGCCTTTGTGAAGGCTTGCACGCCTTTGATCATTTCGATGTTTTAATGAACTCAACGTGGTTATTTCCGATTTGGCCTTGGAGTCTTGGCCGGTCGCCACGGTCTGCGTGGTGGAGTCTCACCGCCTCCAGCTTGGGTTCCTCACTTTTGGCAGGGTTTGCCTTCCCACTGATGGAAGGTTTACAAAGAGAAAAAAACCATTATGTCTGAAATTCTGCCAGGACACATCAGCGTATTTCCAGGCTGCCATCTATCCTGTAACGCTCTTTAGATTTAATATTAAAAAAAAATTACAATGCACCTGTTTCTAAGGAGAACTACCTGTCATGTAATAGCATGCTTTTATTAAGTCAGCAAATTAAAAATTTTATTTATTAGGGTTTACAACTTGGGTTTCTTCCCTCAGGCGTTCTGATCTCTGGGTTAAGTACAACTTGCTTCCAAGGTCACCCTCCCACCCGCCATAATTAGCCCAGAGAGTTACCAGGGGCTTTTGACACCAGCTTTCCCCAGGGAGCTGAGTGCAGCGCACCATCTGTGGTCATCACCCTAAGTGAATCAGCAGCTCTGCTATCTTTAGAGTCTGGTCTCATCCCACACAAAGGTCTTTTCAGACCCCAGTTTGACATTATGATATTGTACCCTGGCCTTGCAGGGTCAGAGAGTATAATGCGGTGATTCAGTATCTGTCTTACAGCAGAATAAGGGCATTCAGTGTTCTGCTAAAGGGCAGGTTGATGACAAGGAGCGTGCAAGGCAGCATTCAGTGGATTCTGCCACTTTGCTTGGGTAGGAGGAAGGCATCTTACCCACAAAAAGAATTGGCTCCAAAAGCACACAGATTCTTTTCTGTTGATTTTTAGGTTTTTGGTATTAGGATCAGATCTAAGCTGGTTGGGTATGGCGATAGAAGAGGTTTTTCTCTGTGAGATTCTTCCCTTGTTCTGTGTTCAACTGAAGAAGGATTTGTGGACGCAACTGCAGTTGTTGAGAAGGTCTGCTTAAGGTGTTGAATATTCAAGTTTTGGTGCTGTGCTTGGAAGCTAAAACTGGTGACAGGTTTTTGAAATCTCATCCTCTAATCTTGTTTACTTGGACTAGTTTCTGTACCAGGTCCAGTTTCCCCAAGTGTTTTATGCCTATCCATAAGTGAGAATAACAGAGTACTCAGGAAAAGTGGGATATTGGATTTGCTCCATGGAATGTTTCATATCTAAAGTAGCCTTTTATTTCAGAGCAATTTTAAACCTGGATCCTCACTTAGAGGACCAACTTATAGGTAGGACAGTGAAAAATAAAATAGAAAATGTTCTTGTGGACATGATTTATCAAAACATACTAACTATTTACCTTTTAGGGAAAAAAAACTATAGCCATAATTAGTCCCCTGCTAATTAGCATACCATTTCTCAGCATTATTGACAAGCAACAACACCAATAATAATATAGCTCACCCTGTTTCTCAGAACTTGTATTAAGTAAACTTCTTCCAAGTTGCCTGTCCCACTTGGATGACAATGTCTACATTATTTGAGCTTTACTAATTTCACAGTAGTCATTATGTGCTTGGGGCAGATTGAAAGAAAATTTACCATTTATGAAGATCTTGTTTGCTAAGAAATTTAATATTCCCAAGAGCGACGGGATCATCTTGTAGAGAAGAGATCTGCTGGATGTCAGGACATTTGAGGCCTGGTTTCATCCTGCTGCTTACCAACTATGTGGTTCTGGCTAAGGGATCTCTTTAATCTAAATTCCCTCATCTGGAAAGTGATTGGCATGATGATTTCTATTGCCTCTTCCAGTTGTAGAATTATGTAATCTGTCTTCAGAAGAAGAGTCATTTTTGAGGCACCCTCAGAATATAGATAACATTCTAACAAATTAATCTTTTTATTTAGTTTTGGCTGTGCTGGGTCTTCGTTGCTCCGGGTGGGTTTTCTCTTGGTTGTGCTTCTCATCGCGGTGGCTTCTTTCATTGCGTAGCACAGGCTTTAGGATGTGCGGGCTTCAGCAGCTACAGCACTCGGGCTCAGTCATTGGGGTTCACAGGCTCTAGATGGGCTCAGTAGTTGTCACACACGGACTTAGCTGCTGGGCAGCATGTGGAATCTTCCTAAACCAGGAATCCAACCTATAACAAATTAACCTTGTATCTACACTTAAGGAGGCTTTAAAATATGGGAGCAGTTAAAATGTATCCTCTATCCATTTATATTGGAGAAGGCAATGGCACCCCACTCCAGTACTCTTGCCTGGAAAATCCCATGGATCGAGGAGCCTGGTAGGCTACAGTCCATGGGGTCGCTAAGAGTCGGACAGGACTGAGCGACTTCACTTTCACTTTCACTTTCATGCATTGGAGAAGGAAATGTCAACCCACTCCAGTGTTCTTGCCTGGAGAATCCCAGGGACGGGGGAGCCTGGTGGGCTACCGTCTATGGGGTCACACAGAGTCGGACACGACTGAAGTGACTTAGCATAGATAGCATAGCATCCATTTATATATCTATCTTTCATCTTCTCTCTACCTAACATATACATTATGTTAGGTTATCAGGGAAGCAGATTAAGTTGTTCTTAAGCATGGTACCAAAAATGCTGAGAAAGAATCCAATATTTGATAAATGAAAAGCCTGTTCAAAATTATCATAAGAAAAGTAATAATTAGATTTTATTATACTTAAATATTCTTATATTGGTCTTATAACTTTTTAGGTTTTTAGAGCTTCTTTAGGTCTTAAAGATTTTATCTATATCTTGAGTTCTGTCTCTAGCTCTAGATTTCCCTTTACACACATACATGTGTGTGCGTGTGTGCGCGCATGCACACGCACACACACACACACATTTGACACATCTGCCAGGCACCTACTGAGCATTTTACATACAATGAATACTCAGATTAACTTTAGGATATAATATAATGGATTTGGAGATTGTGGTTGTCCCCTCAGCATTCTCTCTGTTCATCTCCGTTATGTTTTGCTGTCTTAGAGCCATCTCTTTTGCCAAAGAGGTGGCAAATGGATAAAGTTGGTTATATTAATGGGAAGCCTAGCACTTCCCTGGTGGTCTAATGGTTGAGACTGCACTTCCAAGGCAGGGAGCACAGGTTCCATCCCTGGTCAGGAAACTAAGATCTCACATGCTGCATAGTGTGCAACTAAAAAAATAAAACAGAACAAAAATAATAAAGAAGGAAAGCCCAGGATTTTTGTTAGATGACTTGAGAAGAGATTCCTCTGTTTATTGAATGTAAATGAGAGAACATGAAATTCCAGAAGCATCTGGCAGCCATCTTGTTACCACAGTACATCCAGCCTTGGAATGATGTGGACGCTCCAAAGAACAGAGCAGACAATGCAAAGAAGCTCATGACATTGTTGAGCACTGAAGCCCTCTCTACCACTGGACTTTTCAATAATATAAAACATTAAATTCTCTTATTTAGTTGGGTTTTATGACTCATCACCAAAGGCATCCTGACACAAGTAAACATACTCCCCGTTTTACTGATGAAGAAACTGAAGCTCAGAAAAGTTGAAGGTGGCTAGAGACTAGGATTCAAACCTAGGTTGTCTGACCCCAAAGCCCAAGCACTGAACGGCTACATTATTTTTTCTCTTTGAGAAAACTTCTTTATAATTCAGATGTCAGCCATTTAACATTGGTTTACTCTCTACTTGGGGACTACATCTAGAATATTAAAAGTGAAGTGTTTCGTAAAGAATGAGACTTGGCTTGCTCGGTATAGGGGCTACTGTTTCTGCATGCCCAATCCCTCTCCTCTTTCCTGCTAACAGTCCTCCCTCACTCTCCTGCAACACCTACCCTCACCACGTAGCTCAGCTGCCAGTTCAGATTCTTGCCCCCAATCTCCTCTGGAACCTGTGTCTCCTGCAGGCAGAGTGGGTGGTGTGGTCATCTATGGGAAGTACCACAGAGAGAAGCCCAGAAGCACCTGCAGGAACTCCCAGGTGTCTGTTCTTCCTGAGGCCTGATTGTCCCTCTGTTCTCACAATTCTCTGAGCTCTTGTCATATCCTCCCCACAAATCTCTTTTGGCTTTAAATTAACCAGAATTGGTTCCTACTGGTGGTAAGGAAATGTCCCAGGCTATACTTCTGGCAATATCCAAGGCTCCACTCCCAAGGCCACCTATATATTATATTTCAGTAATTGATGGACTGATAGGGTATGTGGTTATTCCCATGCACCAGTAAGCTCCAAGAAGATGTCACAGATAGTCAGTTCTGCCTGCCTATCTCATGAGTTTCCAGTTTAGCAATATTCAATGCATTCTTTCAGGAGGGATTGTGAAAACTTCTGATTTGTTGAAAAGATACCAAATTACCAGTGAATTATGTACTTTACAATTAATAATTAATTTAGTGCGGGTATTAGAACTAATTAGTGTTAGGTGTATTCCCTAGTGGCTCAGTGGTAAAGAATCCACCTGCAATGCAAGAGACACACATGTGAGTTCAATCCTTGGGCTAGGAAGACCCTCTGGAGGAGGGAATGGAAACTCCAGTATTCTTTCCTGGGGAATCCCATGGACAGAGGAACCTGGTGGGCTGCAGTCCATAGGATCTCTGAGTTGGACATGACTGAAGTGACTGAGCATGCAAGCACAGATTCCTATTTAATTACCCTTTAATTTAATTCCTATTTAATCCCCAACTCCACTCACGGAGAAGGCAATGGCACCCCACTCCAGTACTCTTGCCTGGAAAATCCCACGGACAGAGGAGCCTGGTAGACTGCAGTCCATGGGGTCACTAGGAGTCGACACGACTGTATAACTTTGAAGTAGACAACCTGAGCGACTTCACTTTGACTTTTCACTTTCATGCATTGGAGAAGGAAATGGTAAGACACTCCAGTATTCTTGCCTGGAGAATCCCAGGGACAGGAGAGCCTGGTGGGCTGCCATCTCTGGGGTTGCACAGAGTCGGACACGACTGAAGCGACTTAGAAGCAGCAGCAACTCCACTCAATTCAGGACTAGTAAATTTTTCTTACCAGTGTCTGTGTTAAGTCGATTCAGTTGTGTCTGACTCTTTGTGACCCTATGGACTGTAGCTCGCCGGGATTTTCTCTCTATAGGATTCTCCAGGGAAGAATACCAGAGTGGGTTGTCATTCCCTTTTCCAGGGGATCTTCCCGACCCAGGGAGCAAATTCATGTCTCTTACATCTCCTGCGTTGGTGGGTGGTTTCTTTATCATTAGAGCCACCTTAGAAGCCTCTTTTACTGCTAGTTAGACAAAGAACTCTAATCCACATCCTAATCTTGTGTTTTTCCTTCCATTATTTTCTCCTTGAGTTTCTGTTAGGAAAATTATAATGGAGGAAGTCTTCTTCAGGCTTCAGAAGCGGGAGAGCAGACCTCTGACCTGCTTCTGACCATCCTAGACACTGGCCAGATTTCATGTCTGCCTGTAAGTATAGCAAGTCAGGCAGCACTTGGGTAAGAAAGATAAGAAAGAGAGTGGGTCATGGAATTCTTGAGCGCCTAGAGGTCTGGCCAGTCCCTTGGGGTCTTATGAAATCCCATGACTCACAAGGTGAAACAGACAGTATTGTGAAAAAGTTTCAGTAAAACCAGAGCTACACTTTTGTGTGCAAATTGATGGTGATATCAGTTTGTGGCTGGGGATTATAAGAAGGAACCCCCCCAAAGTCCAAGCTGAAGTCTCACCCATGGGGTGGACACATTGCTTGAGACCCTTTCCCATTTGGGATTCCAGATTGCTGTCATTCGGGACTTTCCAGTGCTGTTCAAGTCTAGATGTAGGTCGGCCAATTTGGTGGGGTACACACTGTTACTTCTATTATTTCTATTACCTTTCTTTTAATGACTGTATATTGAAATTAAGTCAAACAACCAATAAAAAATTGAAGTAGTTTATGTGTGTAAGGCATGGTTTCTTTTGTTAACAAATCCTTTGAAACTAAAATGGAAGTAAAACTTTCATCAAAGCAGTTTCATGGTCAAAGGTATCAATGATTCCTCTGCTTTCTGTCCTCAGAATACTTAGAGGGACCATTTTTCCTGCCCCTAGAGTTTTGGGATGGCATCACCGACTCAACGGACATGAGTTTGAATAAACTCTGAGAGTTGGTGATGGATAGGGAAGCCTGGCATTCTGAAGTCCATGAGGCTACAAAGAGTCGGACATGAATGAGCAACTGAACTGAACTGAACGAGAGTTTTGGGACCAAAAGAACAATTTCTGGGAAAGTTTAGCTATCTGTACTGAACCCTTGGAAAATAGCAGGATTTTTTCTCTAAGATACTTTCCTCCTTGCTCCCTCTCCCCCACCATCTTTTACAGCTATATATTTCCCTCTTACCTCAAATCTAGGGCTAGTGTCAACTTGCCCTAGTCTTTCTCAGCTGTTCAGAGTATGATTTACTGTTGCTCAATTCTTGAGTAGGTCCTGAAAAATTCAGGAAGTTTATTAAGAGCCTCAGCTGTTTCAGGGGAGGAGGGTCAGGATTCCGGATGGAAGGGTGCTGCCATCAGGCTAGATGTCTGGGCGAGCAGGGTTGAGCTCTGACAGCCCTTTTAGCTCTCTGATTTGCAGCTGAATTTCCTGCTCTCATAGATTTTTTTTTTCAGGGAGCTTGGTGTCCTGTACTGCCCTCTAGCTTCAATAAGGAGCCATCCTAGTTCCCCAGAGATTTTAGCCAATTTAAAGCTCAGAGTGAAGGGACTGGAATCTCTGTATTTTTTTTCTCTTTCAAAAGACTCCTCTATTTCTTCATAAATTCTTGGGTACAAACTTCAACCTAGGTGGCACAGGCCTTTTAAACTTCCCCCAGCAGCATCCACGCTCCAAGCTGGATCTAAAGTTCTGTTACGCCAACGTATTACAGCATTACGTGAACAAACCATTCTCTACTACAACATTTGATGATATAGTTTCCTATAACACACATGTCCAGTCTAACATAAAAGATCCAGATCCTTTTTTCATATGTGTGTTCAGTCACCAAGTCGTGTCCGCCTCTGTGTGACCCCATGGACTGCGCATGCTAGGCCTCTGTCCCTCACCATCTCCTGGAGTTTACCCAAGTTCATGTCAACTTTTTAATATACGGAGATCAATAAATGATATCTAAAATGGAAACATCAGGAAATATTAGAATCATATTAGTTAGAAACATTGAGGTAGGTAACTATCATAAAAATATCTAAAAGAGCTGAAAATGTTTGCTTCTGAACAGTTATTGGTATAATCTTATGGAATTATTTTAATTTTTAAACTTTTAGCTTCTTGACTTTTAAGAAAATGAACTTTAAAAAAAACAGCATCTTTTTTTTCTCCTTTGAGGGACTCAAAATTTGTCTCCATGGGTTATATATATGATCTCAAAGTCCTAATTTCTTTTTGATCTCAGTCTTTAATGTTAGTAGATTTCCTCAAATATATGATAGCCATGGTTATTATTTCATATTAAAGCATGTGACACTGACTGTCAAAAAAAAAAAAAGCTGATTGTAAGCTGTGTGTGTGGGACAGAGGCTTTTAGAGAGGTAGCCTGAACTGTTGAATAACTGGAATGGGCTTCTTCGTTAGAGTCCCCAGATGATAATATCTTTAGGGGTTTCCTCCCTGGACTGATCTTTTTCCAATGTGACCTTGGCTGCCTCTCAAGAGGTGAGACACTGTTTTCACTCCCCTGAATCTGTTAGACCTTGACACTGTTTTGACCAATAGAATAAGTGGAAGTGACGCTGGGCCAGTTCTGGGCTTGATCTTCAGCCTTGAAACTCTGCTTCCTATATCTGGAAGCCATTCTCCATGTAAGAAGTACAACTCTCCAGTGGCCACTCTGCCTTGAGAAGCCCAAGCTCAGACTATGGAGAATGAGTCTTTAGGAAGAAAGATACGCGCGTACACACACACACACACACGCGCGCGCGCGCGCGCGTGCACGCACGCATGCACGCACGAGAGCAAGACTGAGAGACAGGCCAAGGATCACTTAGGTGCCAGAACATGGGTGATGGAGCTGTCTTGACAGTGGTTCCTCCCAATTTAGCTACCTCAGCTGATACTGTAAGGTTCAGAGCTAGCATAATCAGTCGAGTCCTTCCTTAATTCCTGATGCATAAAATTGTAAGCAAAACAAAATCGTTGTTTTAAACCATTAAATGTGGGCTGTGCTGTAACCTATAATCAGAAAAGAACTCAAAACCTGGAGCTTCTCCCTAAGGTGCAAAGGGCTTGAGCCTCACATCAGGCAGCACAGTTTTTAAGATCTGCACCTGAGAGATGAGCCCATCAAACATCTAGCTTTGAAAATGAATGGGTTTGCATTCTAAGATCAGCGAGACTCTAATGAACTGAGAAATGGTTTTTATTATAACAAACAACCAAAAGTATAAAATCGGTCTTTTTTTTACATTCCAAAAGGCATAACTGAAACTTCCATTGAATTTATGTCAGAAAATACTCGAGGTTGGCAGGTTGAATTACCTCACAATAAAAAAACAAATCCTCCAAACCGAAAACAGTTGCAGTCCTCATTGTTATTAATTTTTTCCCCTGATTTGACTCTCAACTCTTCTTCAGCATGAAAGCTCTCTGGCTCTAAATTGGACCAGAGAAATTCTAAAATCAAATATTGAAGGTGTCATTTCTTGGGGGAGGAACAAAAGCAATAGATTGCAAAATCAAGTTTAGAAACAGAATTTCAGGGAAACAATGAGTAGGAGAGTTGTGGCATCTGAGAGTTGGGGAAAGGAGTATAAAAAGTAACAGGGTATTTTTGGAGAAACCTTCTTGTTGGGTGAACTCTGAGGACAACAAAAGTACATTCAATGACTTGAGGTAAGTTGATTAGGAAAGACTTGGGTGTGAGGTCAGGTCCCTGGAGCTGTGCAACCAAGAAATGTGAAAGCCCAGTTAAAGGGGAGTTTGGTGACTGGGAGATTCAGTGATCATTAAATGAAAAGGCAGGATTAACTTAAAAGTATAAAGGAAGTTTATAAATTCTAGATAATTCTCAAACTCATGGGGAATTCCAAGTTTTGTGATGAGTAAGAACTTCTCTGGCAGCAAGCAACTCAAAGAGGAAAAAAATAATCAAATAATTATAGCTGAGCATAAGGGAAGCAGTATGGGGTTAATACTTGAGGACATAGGCTTTCTCATCAGATATTCTGGGATTTTGGTCTTTGTTTCTCCCTGGCTGGTCATGCGACTTTGGGCAAGTTATTTTGTCCGAGCCTCAGCTTTCTTATTTCAAAAGTGGGATAATGAAATGTAAATCATAGGGCTATTCTGAAAATTCAATGAGAAATTATTTGTTAAGCACTTAGCAGGTGCCTGGTACATAGTAAGGCTTCCCTGGTGTCTCAGACAGTAAAGAATCTGCCTTCAATGTGGGAGACCTGGGTTTGATCCCTGGGTTGGGGAGATTCCCTGTGGTAGGAAATGACAACCTACTCCAGTACTCTTGCCTGAAGAATCCCCATGGACAGGGGAGCCTGGTGGGCTACAGTCCATGGGATCCCAAACAGTCTGACATGACTGAATGACTAAGCATAGCATAGCATGGGTACATAGTAAACAGAAGCTGCTGCCATCACCAGCACTATTATCTTCATTGAGGCAGATCTGGGTTGCTGTCCACAAATTTGTCATGCTCCTTTCCCATAGGGAACTTTTTCTGGAAAGTGGCTGCCCAAACAGGGACTACATTTCCCAACCACACTTGCACTCAAGTGAGACCATGTGACCAAGTTCTGGCCAATGGAATGCCGTGTGTAATAATGTACATCACTTCCAGGCTGGCCTATGAACCTTTCCTGGGTAATCTGCCTTCACGCTTTCCTCCTCTGCAAGCTGTATGTCAGAGGCCAGAGTGACCTTGGAAACCATGTGTTGATAATGTGGATCCTTTAGTAGTCTGGTTCCTGAATGACTGTGTGGAACAAAGATCTTAGGGTTTATCTTCTACAGCAGTTAGTGTTACCTTAACAACACAAATGACTTAATTATGGCTCAGGATTGCAGTAGCTTGGTCAAGTCCAAGCTCAAGAATAATCCTTGGAGAAACCATCCAGGAAGAATCTTACACTGGCATTTACCAAGATGGCAAAGAAAGGGGATGTGGCTCAGCTCAGAAGACAAATTATGGCTGCTCTTTATACTTTAGAAATACTGATCACATTTGGTGATTTGTCCTAAGATTTCTTTACATTGTGTTCTAAACTGCTGACTGGATATTTGTGTGGAGGATCTCTCACTACAGACAACCCTCTGCAGAGGGAAGTGAGGAAGAGGCCATGGCCTTTGCAGGGGAAAACCCAATTTCCTTGGGTGTTGGAGCATTCATTGTTAGTGACTAATGCCAGGAAACTTTGATTCTTGGACTCCTTCTTGACTGCTTTAATTCCAAGACACAGCAAGTCTTTCTACTACCCTATTGAGGGTTCAAGTTATTTAAAAAGTCGAACAACTTTTTAAAATGTTAGATGTTCAGATTTCATATCTAGCATCTAGACAGGCAAGATTATCTCAAGAAAAACCCTGTGGCTGGGAAGTCCAAGCCATTCAAAGGCATGTATTGCTTTCCCTCTCTTGTTATTTGTAGCAGCTGTTCTCTCCTCCTCTTTTGAACCCCATTCCTCTCATTTATCATCTCTTCTCAAGGTCATTTTTTATTCAAGGTCATTTTTAATGCAGCCTTCACTTACGGACTCTGAGTGAGACGGTGAGGAAGAAAACCACTTTTAGAAAACAATTGTTGTCAGTTCTTTTGATTTACATGTCCAGTAAGAAGTAAAAAGCATCAGGGGATACTCAGGAACTAATCAGAAGTACAAGGTATTTGAATACTGTGGTGTATCATGGTTGAAAAACAATGACAAAATGGTACTCCTTTGGATTTTTCTCTCTAATAAGTCATCTTGACCCAGTGTGAGAATTATGGCCTGGCAGGTGACTGATTCTGTGTGGAGGGCAGAATTCTAAGATGACCCCTAATGACCATACTCTTGTACAACGACCTCCCCTTGAGTGTGGGAGAGACAAGTGTATAGAATGGGCTAACACCCTTGTGATTCGTTGACTCTGACTTAGTCAAGGACTTCCCTAGTGGCTCATATGATAAAGAATCAAAAGGGAGATTGTCCTGTGTGGGTCTGAACTAAAAATACATACCTTTAAAAAAAGATTAAAGCAACAAAGACCTTCCCCTGATGGCTGGAGGAAGCAGGTTGGGAACTACCCATGGAGTCCACATGATCAGGACCCTCCCAGGGAGCAGCCTCCATGAGCTAAGAGTGGTCCCTGACCAATAGCCAGAAAGAGAGTAGGAAATTTCCTGCCAACATCCTGGATGAAACTGAAAGAGGACCTTGCATTCCAGATGTGGACACAGAGCTAGTCACACCTCGAATTCAGCCCCCTGAAATCCTGACCACAGAACACAGTTACACTGTAGTCAGGCTTAGCCAGTTGACACATCAAAAATCATCAGATATATCCATCCTTGACAGTTTCTCTGTCTATAAACTATCATTCTATCTATCAAAATTCATTACTTCATACCTATACTCCAATTCCAATCTTGTGTTTAAGATTTATTTTAGCCTTCTTCCTTTGGATATTTAAAAATTCCTCCCAGAGAGTAAGAAATATGGCTCATATTACCCTCAGTATGCTTATCTGTTCAGTCGATTGAGTTATCTGTTGGCAATAACCAATCTCCACACCTTCCATTCACCTGTACTTGCTCTCTCCTCCTCACTGTCTAGATTCCCAGGCTGCTGGCTAGGCAAGCACTGCACTCCTCATTGACTCTTCCTTGGATGCTGAGGTCTTTGCACACAAAAGGGAAGAGGAAGAAATGAAATATGGAATTGGAAGGGAGGATGGGAAGTGTGAAAGGGAAGGAAGGATATTAGTTTGAAGTATTTTTGCATTTTTTTTGCCATGCCATGTAGCATGTAGGATCTTAGTTTCTCCAACAGGGATTTAACCCATGCCCCTTGTAGCGGAAGCAGAGTCTTAACCACTGAACCACCAGGGAAGTCCCATTTGAATTATTTTAAAGTTCTTTTCCCCCCAACACTTCCTTGTTTTCAATCTCCCTTTATTCAACCAGAGGTGTCCATTGCCTTCGGGAAAAGTCAGATTTTTAAATCAGGAATGCAAAGAGGTGAAAACAAGTCCATATTCAACCTTTGACTCCCTATATGAGAAAATTTGAGTCCACAGTAACACAACAAATCTTTAAACTTTGGCTTTATCCAGACAGCAGTGTTTTCTAAATTCCAAATGCTCCCTTAAAACATGAAGACCTACATTAAAGTATAGAGGAGAGAGCTGATAGCATGTAAGGGATGCTCCTGCCAAACAGGGAGAGAAAGTGGAAAGTCTTCCATAGGGAAGAAGGAGTTATGAAAGGATGGAGAATAGGGTGAAATTGTTGCCTGAAGCCTAATCCTGGGGAGGCTTTTTGGAAAAAAGGAGAAACATCAGACGGTTGAGGGAATAGCTTGAAGCAGAGGTTACTACCTGTGCCCAGTGATAAATTTAAGAGGACACTGCTTTTTAGTGTTCCTCCTGCATCCTCACGGCAAGTGCAGTAGAATGGGATGGCAGTAGGGCATACTTAGGGAGAAGGAGGCCTGAGAACAAGCTCTCTGCTGCCTATGGCTTGTAGGTGGCACAAAGGGACACAGATGTTCTGATGTCCTCTCACTGCGCCCTTGTTCCCCCGGCCCCTCCATGAGACATGTGGAAAGTAACTGAAAGTGCTTGCTGGCAACCTTACCAGCTGGATGACTGGAGCAAAGGGAAAGGGTCTTCGTAGGTGAGGAAAGCAAGCAGCCTTCCCAGGGTGGGGACAGAGCAAGAGTGGCAGCCACCTCAGGGAAGCCTGGGCACCAGGGAGAGCTGAGAAGGGCCCCATGAGGAAGGACCACTCTCCACCATGCTGAGAGCACAGGTCCAGAGCCAAAACAGCCAAGGCTCCCTGCAGGGCAACAAGAGGGCAGAGAGAGCCCAGGTCCAGAGATGCTGGGACTAAGACATGGAGCAGAGCATGATGGGTATAGTAGAGGATCTTTTATCCAGCCCCATGAGGCGATTTCAGTTTATCCCAGGATATCATCTTGATGTGGATGGGACGGGGTGAGGGAAATCCTCTTAAGGCCTGAAGAATCCATTCTGTTCACACTTAGAAAAGCTATTGAGCCAAAAGAAATTGAGTTGATCACAGAATTTTTTAAATTAAAAATCCCATTTGTCATCTCCTTTTTCCAGCACCCTACAACTCCACCACCAACCCCAAGGAATCAGAATGAAATTGCGGGAGTAATTGGAGATTGATAACAGAAAAATAAAAGACAGTATGTTTTAGTTTTAGTGTACACACATGGACCTTAGCATATTACTAAACAGTCGCATACCTCAGATCCTGCCCTGGGGAGTGAGAGCCATATGGACGCTGTGTTGTTCTGTCCTGGAACCACACACTTAAGTGCACCGGTTGGAATTCCTTTGGCCTGGCTTTCGCTGATTCAGCAAATTACTTAGGAGAGGATGATCCATTGTCAAAGAGATGATTCTTGCAGGGAATGCACGTCTGGCAGACATAACCCTCAATTTGCAGATTGTTGCGGTATCTGTGGTAACAAGGATTCTGTATCTTTTTCCAATTTAAGAAAATTTCTTGCAGTTCTCTGGAATGATGATATGTGGTTCTTGACATCCGAATGAACTGATATAATTCTTATAGCATGCTGCCTATTCCTGCTGCACTGGTGGGTGTTTTGTATTGAATTGCTTTACAGTTTTCAAGGTGAACTTAACATCTTGGGGTTACTGGTGAATCTGCTTTACATTCCAGGGAATTTTTCCTAATATAGATGAACATTTTGGTTACTTCCTGGTTGTTCCTACAATGGTAATTTCCATGTGCAAAATGTGAAGCCATCCCTTCAGGGGTGATACTGCAATCTTCCTTCCATATCTTGTGATAGTTTGTGAAGAATGCTATCCCTACCATGAACATCTAGACCAATCCTATGGATGTTTCCTTATTATTTCAAAAACTACAAAGAAAAAGGAATTAATAAGTGATCGGGCAAGTCCCTGGCACCTTAGCAATGCCTAATAATAAGTAAAAGCAATGACAGAGATGAATATTGCCCTGAGCTTAAGAAAAGTCAATTCTGCTGCCCCATCAAACTGACTACCTAAGTCTAAACAGAAGAAGTAAAAAATTGAAGTGGAAAATTGTAATGGATTCCTTCCCTCACAGACCTACAATAAAATTACCTCTTAGGAACTAGTCTTTTAATTAACTACTAAAATACTGTAGGTTCAGTCTCTTAATAAAGTAAGTACTGTTACGGGAAGACGTCTTAGTAGATGAATCACCTGGAACTTCATTTCCACTTGTGAGAATAAAAAAAGTGGTAAGTAGTTTTATTAACTTCCCGTTGTGTTTGCTCTTGCCAAATTCAGTTTCACTAAATATGAGCTCATTTGTCCTTTTTGATATTTTCCTTAAAGGCTTTAATTTTAAGAGCTGAAATCATCTTGAAGAAGATAAAGGAAATACTGGATAAAAAGATGAAGGCTTTAAGAAGGAAGGGAAAAAACTCTGTTTCCTTGGAGCAGACTTTGTTATTCAGAGTGTTTATGAAAAAATGATAAACACCATGGCAATAAGACAAATAATGATTTGCACTCTAAAGGCCATTCCATGTAGTCATGTATTAAACTATAAAGGAAAAGAAATTAATACAGTTTTCCCTTGGAAAAGCTTAAGAGGCAGAGGGAGTAAGGTCAGAATCTATTAGATAGCTCAATGGAAAAATACAGAAGGTATGAAAATATTCTGAATTTTGCTGCATACCATGAGCTCCACAGCAGGGTAAAACAGAGGAGAGAGAGGAGAAAGTTCTCAGCAACCAGGTCTGGGGAAGGACAGAACGTGTTCTGTCCACAGTGGTTAGAAGGAGTTAGACTCACTCTACAGGAGGGTTACATGTGAAACTCTGTGATCTCAGGGGGCTATTGCTACCACTGGCTCCTACTCTTCACTCTCTTAATCTTCTTTCACCTCACGTTTTCACCAGTGAGTAAGAGAAAAAAAAAGATAACTACTTCTTGGTGAGCATGTATCATACACCTGACACCATTCTAAATGTTTTACTTTTCTCAAATAAGACATTCTATTAAGATGTGGACATGTTGATAAGTATTTGATGACTGTGAATTCATATAGGGTCTTTTCTCCTTTGATTAGTGCATGCAGAAAATGGGGTGCGCAATGAGCTCTAACTTCAGGTCTTGAATTGTTCAGGTCTGAGGTCGTTTATCAACTTTACTTCCAAAGAGACTTGAACTCTAGAGTTTACTATTTCTTGGTGTGGTAAGAGCATTTGACAGAGGGCCAAGAAATGAAACATCTTATATGATCACGACGACTATTAGGAGGGTAAGACAGAGATGGTTAGCTGTCTGCAGTTGTTAGGAGTGGCTGCTCAGCCATGGTCCAGCTACATTTCCTTGACCGCTTTGTATCTGGGTGGGGCCATTTGTCCAATGCAACACGAGTGGACATGACACTTTCAAATTGGTGTGGTTAAAAAGCATGTCTATTTTCTCTATCTTCTCTCTCAGCCAACAAGATCTTGATGCCTGAGGTGACTTGGGAACCCTATGTGAAGATGGCAGAGGTTCCAAAGCCCAAGTTCCTGATAAATTCTTACGTAGAGCAGAGACCCTCTTCCCACATCCCTTCGAGTCCATATCTACATCTGCACAATAAACAGGAGCAAATGTTTTATTTTATACATGATATAAACTCACATAAATAACAACTGCTTTAGCACTGAGACTTCTGGGTTTACGTCTTGCAACAGTTAGGGTTACTCTAACTAATAAGGAAGACTGTTGTGACTTATTAAATTATAAAAGTTTATGTTAGTTTTCTTAACAACAGAAAATTTGGTATTGAAAGAGGCAAGATAGAGTTCCATTTAAGATGAATTCAAGGCAAATTTTTAGAATTTATAGCCAAAAAACCCAAAAGTAAGTTTGATTTTTTTTTCTTGGAAAACTAGCATGTAAGTATTTAATAATTTCAAAGAAGAGCAGGTAGAATTTGAGAGTACAAACCAATAGATAGAAAAATAACTTTCATTTCCATAGTGTTTTATAATTATATTTTTTCCCTTAATTTATTTAATGCTTACAGTAACTCAGGAAAGCTCATGTGGCAATAATAATGATGGTTATGAAAAATAGCAGTAAAGGTTTGAGTGTTCTGTTCCACGTTCTGCTTTGAGCCTTACATATACATCTTATTTAATTATGACAACACCACCCCAGAGATTGGCATTGTAATTATCCCTATTTTAAAAATGAGAAAATTGAGACCTCGGGATATTGAAGGCCAAGTTAAATGTCACGTCCTAGTAAGTGGTGAAGTCAGGAACCTAACCGGAGGCTGCCTGTGAAGGCTGTGCCCTTTACCTCCTTGTCATGCCAACTTCCACCTTGAGCCTGGCGTGGCTGCCGCTTGCGGAGGAGGCTGTTATGACCCAGCGAGCTGAAATGAGTAGCTTGGTCCAAACTGCCAGGGTTTGTCAGAGTCAGATTTTCTGCCTCTGCCTTCTTGAGTACTCTTTCAACTTGGAATACCATAAATTAAAGCAAACACTAACTTTATGGGGCAGAGAGTCAATATTTTTAGAGTGTTTATAGAAAGGAAGTAATTTTGGCCTGGCAAAAGAGCAGACTGAAGGTAGTTTTACATTCCTGTTTCAAAAAGAATCATTTAAATTGGGAAAATTCCCATGGTGCTGGATCTGTCTGTGGGAGATTCAGGGAGAGCATGAATCTGTTCATGCTCTCCAGTCCTTTTAGAAGCTTCTGTTCCCTCTCCAGTCCTTTTAGAAGCAAATTTTGTAGATTATCTCACTGGGCTTGCTGCCTTTCTGAGTCTGATGCACAAAATTGCTTGGTATTTGGCAAATTTTGACTGGCAAGAAAGCATCTCGGTGGTTAGCTTTTGTGTCTGACCCTTGCTGGAATTTAAGGCCAGTTTCAATCTCCCACCTGTCTCCATTCTGACACCACAGAAGTGCAGTCAGGAGGAGAGGAGCCAAGGTGGGCTGGACCGCACAATGGTTAGCAGGACTCCAAAGTCACCCTTACTGGGTTCAAGGCCCCCCTCCATCATGCTCTGGTAAGTGACCTTGAACTCTATGCCTTAGTTTCCTCATCTGTAAAATGGGTATCTTAGTCAATCTGGGCTGCTATGACAAAGTACCATAAATTAGGTAGCTCATATGCAACAGAAGTTTGTTTCTCACAGTTCTAGAGGCTGGAAGTGCAAGATTAGGGCGCCAGCATGGTTGGGTACTGGGGACGGTTCTCCTCTAGGTTGTAGACTGCTGTTTTTCATTGCATCCTCACAAAACAGAAAGAGGGAGAGAGAGGTCTCTGGGTTCTCTTTTATGATACAAGTCTCATTCATGAGGCCTCCACCCTTACGACCTAATCATCTCTCCAAGTCCCCACCTTCTAGTACTGTCACATTGGTTAGGATTTTAACATATGAATTTTGGGGAAATGCAAACATTCAGTCCATTGCAATGGGAATAAGGGTTTTACTTTATGTTGACAGACAACATAACGCATATCAAAGGCATAGGCTTTGAACTGATTGACACTAAGTGCTCAGTAAAATTTAGTTATAAAAGAAACTGTCTGAACAAGGACAAAATGTCTAAGGAAAGAAGCTCAACAGAGGCTTCTTGTTTATTGGGAATTGTCGAGTCGTATTTTCACCCGTGCCTGCGAACTCTGGATTTGGCCTGGCAACAGAGGTTTGAAGGAACCAGTCTCCAGTGGGTTTTGAAGAAACAGGCCCACGTCTAAGATGTAGAGTTTGGCTTCAGAGCTCCCGGGAAGCAGCAGGATTCTTGGACAGGACTGCTCATTAAAATGCAGTTCCGAATACCCCTCCGTCATTCTGGAAAAGAGCCAACAGGTGGCTCTTGGGGAATGTTTCACACTAACTTGTGAGTCCTTTTTTCAGTTTTATTCTCATGTTTTTCTGCTCAGAATTAAAAAAAAAATCCTGCTGTGGTCATTTTGATTTCACCATGGGGATTTATTTTGGGGGGAGAGGGAATGTCAGACTAGTCCATTCAATATCCAGTTAGTAGAGGAAACCAGCTGCTTCTCTAGGCAAAGGAAGAACAAGCTCCATGTCCACCTCCTCCTCTTCTCAATTATGAGGTTTCTTATCCCATGGCTGCCCAGGAGGAATGTGTGAGAGCCTCCAGGAAACAGGGTACGCAGCGGGCCCTGGAGCTGAAGGCAGAAACAAGCAGATCAGACAAGGTTGATGGGCTGGTGGGTGAAGAAAGGAGGAGGGAAGTGAGAGATGGGGCCACATGGCTTTGTCTAAGAGTAGTTGACAGGTAGGCTGCTCATGGGCTAGGAGAGTGCTATTTCCAAGAAAGGAAGGGCAAGAGGAAGTGGTGAGCTTCTCTGTCCTGGAATGCGGCCCACTTCCAGCAGGTCTTCTCTTATTCCCCGTTCCGCTTCTTGCTTCTACTTCTAGGAATTCAAGTCCTTGGGCCTTCTTTGTATTTCTGCTTGGCTAATGAGTTTCAATGGACTTCCCAGATGGCTGACTGGTAAAGAATCTGTCTGCCAAGCAGGAGATATGGGTTCGATCCCTGGGTCAGGAAAATCCCTTGGAGAAGGAAATGACAACACATTCTGGTATTCTTACCTGGAAAATCCCATGGGCAGAGGGGCCTGGTGGGCTACAGTCCATGGGGTCGAAAAGAGTTGGACACAGAGACTAAAAAACAACAACAGTTCAGAGTCTCTGAGCCCTTTCATCGGACTTCCTCCTAGGCTCATCATCAAGATCGGACCCCACCAACGATTCTTGTTTTCAAGTGTATAAATTATAAATCACCTTTGTGAGGACAGAGCACTGGCCTGGGAGGCTGGAGCTCCAGGATTGTCCTTACTTGTGATTTTGTCATCACTGCAGTGAAAACCATGGTGCAGTCCCAGCTCCCCACTCAGGACTGAGGACCTGGCCCCTCAACCTCTGGAGGTATTGGCTACTGATGGTTCACAGCTGAATCCATCCATAAACATTGCCTTTGGTCCAAAGCACGGGTTCTTAATGGGGACAGTTTGGTCCCCCAGGGCATTTGGTGATGTCTGGAGACATTTTTGGTTGCCAAAACAGAGGAGTGGGATGTGACTAGTGTCTAGTGGGTAGAGGCTGGGAATGTTGGAGGCTGGAGCAGTGATCATAAAAGCCTCATGTGGAGCATGTCAAAAGCAGCTAAATACTAATAGAAGGACTTGTGTCCCTGATGATTATTGGGCTACCTCTAAGGTCATGGTATCTGGTAAATAGATGGGGAAAATATGGAAAAAGTATCAGATTTTATTTTCTTGGGCTTCAAAATCAATGTGGACTTTGACTGCAGCCACGAAATTAAAAGATGCTTGCTCCTTGGAAGAATAGCTATGACAAACCTAGACAGTGTATTAAAAAACAGAGACATCACTTTGCTGACCAAGGTCCATATAGTCAAGGGTATGGTTTTTCCAGTAGTCATGTACGGATGTGAGAGTTGGACCATAAAGAAGGCTGAGCACTGAAGAAATGACACTTTTGAACTGTTGTGCTGGAGAAGACTCTTGAGAGTCCCTTGGACAGCAAGGAGATCAAACCAGTCACTCCTAAAGGAAATTAACCATGAATATTCATTGAAAGGGCTGAAGCTGAAGCTCCAATACTTTGGCCTTCTGATGCAAATAGCTGACTCAGTGGAAAAGACCCTGATGCTGGGAAAGATTGAGGACAAGAGGAAAATGGGGCGACAGAGGATGAGATGGTTGGATGACATCACTGACTCAGTGGACATGAGTTTGAGCAAACTCAGGGAGATAGTGAAGGACATGGTAGCCTCACATATTACAGTTCATGGGATTGCAACTTAGTGACTGAACAACAACAACATACAACCTCTGGGCTACTTTTTAGGACTGTTAGATTAGAGAGAACTCTCTGTTATAGCAGCTAACCCAATCCAAGCATTCGTGCGCGCCTGCTAAGTCACTTCAGTCGTGTCTGACTCTTTATGACCCTGTGGGCTGTAGCCCATCAGGTTCCTCTGTCTATGGAATTCTCCAGGCAAGAATACTGGAGTGGATAGCCATTCCCTTCTCCAGGGGATCTTCCTGACCTAGGAATTGAACCTAGGTCTCCTGCATTGAAGGCAGATTCTTTACTGTCTGAGCCACCAGGAAAGCTCTGTGGTTAAATTCCATGAGTGCTAAGTCGCTTCAGCTGTGTCTGACTCTGTGCCACCCTATGGGCTGTAACCAACCAGGCTCCTCTGTCCATGGGATTCTCCAGGCAAGAATACTGGAGCAAGTTGCCATGCCCTCCTCCAGGGAATCTTCCCGACCCAAGGATCAAACCTGCAGCTCCTGCATTGCAGGCAGACTCTTTACTGCTGAGCCACTGGGGAAACCCAACCCAGGCATACCTTGGAGATATTGTGGGTTCAGTTCCAAACCACAACAATAAAGTAAATATCTCAATAAAGCAAGTCACCTGAATTTTTGGTCTCTCAGTGCATAGAAAAATTATGTTTATGGTATACTGCTGTCTATTATGTGTGTAATAGTATTCTGTCTAAAGCAACTGTGTAGAGACCTTAATGTTTTATTACTAAAAAAGTGCTAAACTTCATCTGAGTTTTCAGCAAGTCCTAATCTTTTTGCTGGTGGAGGGTCTTGTCTCGATATTGATGGTGGCTGACTGATAAGAGCGGTGGTTGCCAAAGGTTGGGGTGGTTGTGGCAGTTTCTTAAATAAGACAACAATTTTCTTGATGCCCCCAATTACAATAGTAACATCACAGATCACTGATCATAGATCACCATAGCAAGTACAAAAGTGAAAATTTTGAAATATTATGAGAATGACAAAACTGTGACACAGACACCAAGTGAGTGAATACTGTTGGAAATAATAGCACCAATAGGGTTGCCACAAGCCTTCAATTTCTAGGAAAGGCAGTATCTGCAAAGCATGAAAAAAACAGAGCAATTAAACAAGGTCTGCCTATATGTAAGTTATATACATCCTTAGCACAATAAATTGATGATAATAAAGGCTGTAAAAAGTGAATTATTTTTAGTGATGTTTCATTAATCACATTTTATTTTATTATTTATAATATTTATTTATTTGGCTGTCTTGGGTCTTAGTTGTGGCATATGGGATCTAGCTCCCTGATCAGGGATCAAACCCAGGCCCCCTGCGTTGGGAGCATGGAGTCTTAACCACTAGACCACCAGGGAAGTCCCTCATTAATCACATTTTGAATTTACATTCTCAAAATCAACCACATGATTTTATGATTGAATCCTAATAGGTTTATCCAGTAATAGAGAATGAAATTTCCACTCAGTTTCAGGCAAACAGGGGAGGGCAGAAAGCTTTTGTGTGACTTTTGTCTCTGTGTGTGTGTGTGTTGTTTCTTAACTGCCCTCAGCTTCAAATATTCCCCATGCCAATGTGGCAGTTTTCGGGATAGCGTATTCTGATCCCCCAGCTTCCCAGGTGGCGCTAGTGGTAAAGAACCCAACTGCCAATGCAGGAGACCTAAGAGAAGTCGGTTCAATCCCTGGATGGGGAAGATCCTGGAGGAAGGCATGGTAACCCACTCCGGTATTCTTGCCTGGAGAATCCCACGGACAGAGGAGCCTGTTAGGCTACAGTCCATGGGGTCTCAAAGAATGGGACAGGACTGAAGCGACTTAGCGTGCACACGGGCACGCATTCTGATCTCCTTCATAGCCCAGGAGGCGGGCGATGGATGGGATCCTAGTTGTTATGCTACCCTGTAGACTTTGTCCTTCGGCCCTATCCTTCTTCCTTAACACCATCCTGCTACTTTCTTAGGCTTTTTCATGACCCTACTGGATCCTCTAGTCTCTCTGTTACTCATGAAACTTAACAGCCTCAAATATTCCAGTATTTGAATAAGTTTAAAATTTTAAGAGGGAAACTGGCTCATCTTTATGGGCCAGGCTAAGTCAGGCTATGCTTATTAACTCCCTCATGGATTTACTGCCTTGGGTCAATGATCACCTGGCCAAGGATTTTGTACCTGTGCCCCTGACTCCATCCTGTCATCTCCCTGAATACAGGCCAAAGGAAGGGCAATATTAGCTTAGAAGAGGAAGTTGGGCACTTCTAATGATATGTACAGTTCCCACAGAAAGCATTCCTGTTTGTCAGAAATCAAACTCCATTGTGTCAGGAAGAAACTGCTTATTAGAGTCTACCTTGAAAGTTTTATGCAGTTCTGTGAGATCTTAATTTAGTTGAAGATGATCTTTCTTGATTTTGCATGTATTTATTGACTTCAGAGGAGATTTTGATATAAATTCCAGATCTCTGTTAGGTATGCAGGAATCCTACAAGGGGAAGCAGGGTCAGTCAGCCTCTTAGTATTTTAAGAATGTGGAATGTTGAATGGGAACAGTGTCAGTGTTAAGAAATTGCACATTTCAGGGATAATAAGAGTCATCTCATGGGGGTTATCATAGTGATTAAATGAAGTAACCCAGATAATGCACCTGGCATTTAATAGACAATCAATCAATCCATGCTGGTTGTTAGTATTCCTTGTGGACTCAAAAGTCTTGAAATTTTGAAAACAATTATCTTTGAGTGGTTTGGTTTTTCTGCTTTCATTGTTTTATTTGGTCAATTTCTGCCATGGAAAAGAACAATTCCTCCTATCATTCAGATATAATTATCCAATATCCAAAGGAAGTCTCAGCATTCTAAAAGCTTTTAAGTTGCCCTTATGTACTTTACCTTTATTGCTGGGCGCTTCCAGTAAAGTATGATTAGTGATGCCTCATTAAATTATTTTAAAGAGAGATAATATGTGCAAACTTGAATACAACTGAGAGAAACACATTTTGTTTTATCAGAAAATATGAGCATCAGTCAACCTCACATTCTACTTTGAAATTACAAAATGCATAATATCAATACAAATTACAATAAAATTACAAATTACAATAAAAATTACAAATGCATAAATATCAATATTTAAAGAAATGAAGTTGAGGAAAAGGAATCTTTTCCTCTATGCTTTTAGGTTTAATTATTGAAGTTTATGAATTAAAGTGACAAAAGATGGGTCAACAAGAGAAAATGTATATAAAATCATTTTTTAAAAAATTTTATTTTAATTTTTGTCTGTGCCGGGAATTCATTGCTGTATGTGGGCTTTCTCTAGTTGTGGAGAGCAGGGTCTACTCTCTAATGGTGTGTGGGCTTCTCATTGTGGTGGCTTCTCTTATTGCAGAGCACAGGCTCCAGGGTGCATGCTCAGTAGCTGTGGCACATGGGCTTAGTTACCCTGACGTGTGTGGGACCTTCCCAGATCAGGGATCAAACCTGTGTCCCCCGTTTTGGAAGGCAGGTTCTTAACCACTGGACCATGAAGGAAGCCCTCATTTTTTATTTTATAGACAGTGGGTTTCCATAGGAAAAAGTGAAAACCCAAAGAGGCAGTTAGATCTAGGAGTTCATGTACTGTTTTAACAAACGGTAATACATTGTGGAAAAGTGACTAGACAAAGGAAAGGGGATTTAGGTTCCTAGGGCAGTAACTTGTGGGGAGGTAAATATATGGGGGAAACCAATGCTTACTCCTTGGAAGAAAAGTTATGACCAACCTAGATAGCATACTGAAAAGCAGAGACATTACTTTGCCAACAAAGGTCCGTCTAGTCAAGGCTATGGTTTTTCCTGTGGTCATGTATGGATGTGAGAGTTGGATTGTGAAGAAGGCTGAGAGCCGAAGAATTGATGCTTTTGAACTGTGGTGTTGGAGAAGATTCTTGAGAGTCCCTTGGAATGCAAGGAGATCCAACCAGTTCATTCTGAAGGAGATCAGCCCTGGGATTTCTTTGGAAGGAATAAAGCTAAAGCTGAAACTCCAGTACTTTGGCCACCTCATGCGAAGAGTTGACTCATTGGAAAAGAGTCTGATGCTGGGAGGGATTGGGGGCAGGAGGAGAAGGGGACGACAGAGGATGAGATGGCTGGATGGCATCACTGACTCGATTGACGTAAGTCTGGGTGAACTCTGGGAGTTGGTGATGGACAGGGAGGCCTGGCCTGCTGCGATTCATGGGGTCGCGAAGATTCGGACACGACTGAGCGGCTGAACTAAACTAAACTGAATGGTGAATAAAGGTGGTGCTAGTGGTAAAGAACCTGCCTGCCAATGCATGAGACATAAGAGAGGCAGGTTCAATCCCTAGGTCGGGAAAATCCCTGGAGAAGGAAATGGCAACCTGCTCCAGTATTCTTGCCTGGAAAATTACATGGACAGATGAGCCTGGCAGGCTACAGTCCATTGTGTTGCAAAAAGTCAGGCACGACTGAGGCCCTCCCCCTGCTTCCCCCCTCCCCCCACACAATGTTGAATAAATTTTATTTAGTAAAGTCTGTTTATGCAAACTCATCTTGGTGTGACCTTCTGTGGTAAATGTTCTCCTTTCGGTGTGCAGTAGGGGGACACATTCACAAGGGAAATTCATGTCACCTTTGTGCTGTGCTTAGTTGCTCAGTTGTGTCCAACTCTTTGCAACTCCATGGACTGTAGCCCACCAGACTCCTCTGTCCATGGGGATTTTCCTGGCAAGAATGCTGGAGTGGATTGCCATGTACTCCTGCAGGGGATCTTCCCAGCCTAGGGATCAAACCCAGCTCTGCCTCATAGAAGGTGGATTCTTTACCTCTGAGCCACCAGGGAAGCCCAAGAATACTGGAGTGGGTAGCCTATCTCTTTGCCAGGGGAACTTCCTGACCCAGGAATCAAACCAGGGTCTCCTGCACTGCAGGCAAATTCTTTACCAGCTGAGCTACCAGGGAAGCCCATGTCACCTTTACAAAGAGGAATTTATGCCCTGCTTTAGGCAGATAGAGGGAAGACAGAGAGCTCCTCCTTTGCTTGACATTCCTCAGCTGCCTTCCATTCAAAATAATTCTTATTCCAAAGTGGCAAGGTCTGGTTCCCTTTAAATGTAACTTCTATGTATTGACATGTAAAGATGTCCATGAAGTATTGTTGAGTTAAGCAAATTATATAATAGTTTTATATGTACGTTCCCATTTTTATGAAATTGTAATAACTATAATAAAATACATTGTGGTTAGATAGCATCACTGACTCAATGGACATGAATTTGAGCAAACTGGGAGATAGTGAAGGTGAGCCTGATGTGCTGCAGTCTATTGAGTCACAAAGACTTGGACACGACTTAGCGACTGGACAACAACAAAATTTGTACCTAGAAAAATAATCAGAAAAGTACACCAGCTTCATGGTGATTTTCTGAGGGCATTATGGCAATGTCCATTTCATATTAAAATATTTGAGTATGGTTAACTTTTTATAATGAATAGATTTTGACATTTTGGAATTATTTTTGAAATATTTTGAACTTATAAAAAATAACAAATATTAAAAAGTGAAAACATGCAAGACAATTTATTTGAAGCAAATCTTGTGAAGTATGCAAAATGATTAAGCATAATTAGATTGCTTTTTTTTTAAATTGAATTTTAAGTCAGTTTATCTGCCACTTGGTTTAGTTTCCAAAATTTTGGCTACTTCAGAAAATTTTTATTGATAACTACCAGGTTTTCTGTTAAATACCACAGTACAGCTTTTTTTTTTTTTTTTTTTGTGACTCACTCTCCACATGAATGCTTTCCACCTCAGATGTCGACTTCCAGTCTCTGGACTCTCCTCTTCCCAGAGGTGGCTGAGAGAGGGCTTCGAAGGAATGGAAGGAAGCTCTTTCTCATGAAGTTATAGTTAATTCTTTGATCTAGATTGCAGTACTTCTTGTCCAATGGGGCTCCCCTGAGCTCAGGGCAGTATTGTAACCCTCAAACTCTAGCGTGCATGAATATTAAATTGAGGATTTTGTTAAAATTCAGAGTTCCCAGTCTTGGCTCCAGTGATTCTACTTCAGCAGTATGGTGTGGGGCCCAGGAATCTGCATTTTATTCAAGTGTCTAAGAGGATTCTGTTCTGCCCCAGTGGTTGTGTGGAGGTGATTCAGGCACTGCAATCAGGGAGGGGGCTCCTGGTCCACCAGTTGTCAATCAAAGTATCTGTATTCATCAGTTTCTTAATTAAGCATATGGTGCAATTTTATTTGAGGAAGTCTTTTTGTCCACATTTGAAGATCCAGATCTACCAGACACCACTTTTTGTATCATGATTTGAAAGGCCTTTCCCAACCCATGACTCTTAAATAAGCAAGCAAGCTTCCCTCTGGACTTACTTACATTCTTTTCTAGCTTTGTTACGGCTTCCTTATTTTCACATTTAAAAGAGAAAACTAACTAGAATTTTTTTTATTAGGTAGGGCTTCCCTGGTAGTTCAGCTGGTAAAGAATCCGCCACAACACAGGAGACCCCGGTACCATTCCTGGGTTGGGAAGATCCCCTGGAGAAGGCATAGGCTACCCACTCCAGTATTCTTGGGCTTTCCTGGTGGCTCAGAGGGTAAAGAATCCTCCTGCAATGCAAGAGATCTGGTTTGATCTCTGGGTTGGGAAGGTCCCCTGCAGAAGGGCATGGAAACCTACTCCAGTATTAAGGTTTTGCCAAAAATTCAAGTTGCCATCCTACATACCTGTCATTTAAAGATATAAATAACATTTTTAATGGAAAGCTTGAAATATTGCTGCAGAAATATAGTGTGAGTACTGAAAGCATATGTTACAGTTGATAGGCTAATCACCAGTAAACAAGTTAGAGAGTGGTGAAGTAGCAGAGAAAGCCTGGGTTGACTGCTGCCATTGCACCTTTGGCAGCACAAACCACATAGACAAGGAGAGTGGTTCTCAAAGGATATTCCATGAACCACAAAGGACCCAAAGACCTTTTCAGGGATTCCATGCGGTCAGACCAAGTTTCATAATAATATCAAAACAATATTGGCCTTTTTCTCTGTGTTGATATTTGCCCTAATGGTGCAAAAGCAGGGGTGGATATAACTCCTGGCCCCTCAACATGAAACAAGACAGAAATTTTAATTCTATGTTAGAGGTAATTGTATCCTTCATTTCTATATTTGCTGCTGCTAAGTCGCTTCAGTCGTGTCTGACTCTGTGTGACCTCAGAGACGGCAGCCCACCAGGCTCCCCCGTCCCTGGGATTCTCCAGGCAAGAACACTGGAGTGGGTTGCCATTTCCTTCTCCAAAGCATGAAAGTGAAAAATGAAAGTGAAGTCGCTCAGTCATGTCCAACTCTTAGCGACCCCATGGACTGCAGCCTACCAGGCTCCTCCATCCTTGCAGGGGGATAAAAAACCAGTTTCACTTAAAAATGTTATTGACTGTATTAATTGACTAGGCTACCATAACAAAATTCCACAGACTTGGTGGTTTAAACAATAGAAACTTATTTTCTCACAGTTCTGAGGCTAGAAATCCAGGATCAAGGTGCCCACATAGTTGGTTTCTCCTGAATCCTCCTTTCTTGACTTGGAGATGGCCATCTTCTCCCTGTGTCCCCATATGGACTTTCCTTTGTGCATGCAAATCCCTTGTGTCTCTTCTCTTTGTTTGCCCAAATTTCCTCATTGTACACCAGTCAGACTGGATTAGGGTCCACTCTCAGTTTAGTTCAGTCGCTCAGTCGTGTCCAACTCTCTGCGACTCCATGAATCACAGCACGCCAGGCCTCCCTGTCCATCACCAACTCCTGAGTTTACTCAAACTCATGTCCATTGAGTCAGTGATGCCATCCAACCAGCTCATCCTCTGTCGTTCCCTTCTCCTCCTGCTTTCAATCCTTCCCAGCATCAGGGTCTTTTCAAATGAGTTGGTCTTTACAGTCCAACTCTCACATCCATACATGATTACTGGAAAAACCATAGCTTTGACTAGATGGACCTTTGTTGGCAAAGTAATCTCTTTGCTTTTTAATACACTGTCTAGGTTGGTCATAATTTTTCTTCCAAGGATCAAGCATCTTTTAATTTCTAATCCAGTGTAAATGGCCCATTTTACCTTATCTTTAAAGGCCTTATCTCCAAAGAAGGATACATTCTGAGGTATAAGGGATAAGGACTTCAATATATGAATTTGGGAAGGATATAGTTCAGGCTGTAACATTGAAAAAGCAGTAAAACTATTAGTTTTATTAAATCTCCACTCTTGAGTATATGTCTTTTTATTTTTTTAATATAAATTTATTTATTTTAATTGGAGGCTAATTACTTTACAATATTGTAGTGGTTTTGCCATACATTGACATGAATCCACCATGGGTGTACATGTGTTCCCCATCCTGAACCCCCCTCCCACCTTCCTCCCCAACCCATCCCTCTGGGTCATCCCAGTGCACCAGCCCCAAGCACTCTGTCTCATGCATCGAACCTGGACTGGCGATTCATTTCACATATGATAATATACATGTTTCAATGCCATTCTCCCAAATCATCCTACCCTCGCCCTCTCGCACAGAGTCCAAAAGACTGTTCTATACATCTGTGTCTCTTTTGCTGTCTTGCATATAGGGTTATCGTTACCATCTTTCTAAATTCCATAGATATGCGTTAGTATACTGTATTGGTGTTTTTCTTTCTGGCTTACTTCACTCTGTATAATAGGCTGCAGTTTCATCCACGTCATTAGAACTGGTTCAGGTGTATTTTTTTTTAATGGCTGAGTAATATTCCATTGTGTATATGTACCACAGCTATCTTATCCATTTGTCTGCTGGTGGACATTTAGGTTGCTTCCATGTCCTGGCTATTATAAACCATGTTGCGATGAACATTGGGGTTCACGTGTCTCTTTCAATTCTGGTTTCCTCTGTGTGTATGCCCAGTAGTGGGATTGCTGGGTCATAAGGCAGTTCTATTTCCAGTTTTTTAAGGAATCTCCACACTGTTCTCCATAGTGGCTGTACTAGTTTGCATTCCCACCAACAGCATAAGAGGGTTCCCTTTTCTTTGCACCATCTCCAGCAATTATTGTTTGTAGATTTTTTGATAGCAGCCATTCTGACCGGTGTGAGATGGTACCTCATTGTGGTTTTGATTTGCATTTCTCTGACAATAAGTGATGTTGAGCATATTTTCATGGGCAGGGAAGTAAGAGGGGGTTTAGGATGGGGGACACATGTACACCCATGGCTGATTCATGTCTATGTATGGCAAAAAACACTACAATATTGTAAAGTAATTAGTCTCCAATTAAAATAAATAAATAAATTAAAAAAAAAAAAGAAATGATCACATGAAAGGCACTTGGAACATTTCTGGTATGAACTGAGTGTACCATAAATTTCAAGTTAAGTGCTCTTTCCACAGCTGTAGCTGTCTTATCCAGAAGTTACTTATGGAGTGACAATAAGCATATAGAACACAAATGAAAACCTTGAAATGAGAACCACGTGAGCATATAAAACAGTTGGGTCAAAGACAATCAGAGACAATTGTTTAAAGCACTGAGGATTTCCTGGTATGCGCAAGACAGAACAGCCTCTGTGAAGACTGTCTTCTTGAACAAAGGCAAAGCAAAGGTTTATAAAAAGCTAAGCCCTCAACATTTCATAAGAAAAAAGGATCAGTTGATTTAGGCAAGTCTGGTTCAGGACTGGTTAGTATGCAATGGAACAGGCAGATTACTGCCTATTATGTTGTGGTTTCTCTAGGAATTATGTGTTCCCACTAAAGCTCATCCTCTTTATTCAGGCTCTCACCCAGAACTAATTTTCTTTATTTTAGAGAGTTTTAGTCACTCACGAGTCTGTACTCCACTGTACAAATGATTATTTCCACATATTTAACTGTAATTTTATTTTTGCAGTTTAACCCAATAGACTCTGAACCACCCACAACAAAACATTATATGTATTCACCTTTGTCTCTTATGGCTACCACCAGGTTCTAGCACATACCAAGAGCTCAACAGATGTTTCAATGAATGAAGAAATATCCCAGCCTGTACAAAAGCTGGGTTTGAGAGTCTTCTAAAGAGGTACAGTATGGTGACGACTAGAAATTAAGTGATCTTAAGTTCACCCAACGTCTGTGGATACCTTTTTCCTCATTTTAAAAGGAGAAGCTTGGGCCATGTCAATGGTTTTCAACTCTAGTTGATTAGATTCTAACCATCTGCAAAATTTAACAATCTTGAATGCTCAGGCCCTTGCCCCACGTGACTGGATCAGAATCTCTGATATTTAGGCACATGGATTTTTATTTATTTACTTTTCAAACTTTTAATTTTATATTGAAGTATAGCCCATTAACAATGTTGTGATAGTTTCAGGTGGACAGCAAAGGGACTTAGCCATACATACTCATGTACCCATTCTCCCCTAAGCTCCTCTCCCATCCAGGCTACCATATAACATTGAGCAGAGTTTTCTGTGCTATACAGTGGGTCCTTGTTGGTTATCCATTTAAAATACAGCAGTGTGTACATGTCCATCTCAAATTCCCTAACGATCCCTCCCCTTCCACCTCCCCCATCCCCTCCCCAGCTCTGTCCCAGCAACCATAAAAGTACTCTTAAGTCTGTGAGCCTGTTTCTGTTTTATAAGCTCATTTGTATCATTTCTTCTTAGATTCTGCACAGAAAGGATGTCATATGATATTTATCCTTTGTCTTACTTCATTCACTATGAAAATCTCTAGGTCCATCTATGCTGCTGCAAATGGCATTATTTCATTCTTTTTAACGCTGAGTAATATTTCATTGTATGTATGTGGCACATATTCTTTATCCATTCATCTGTTGATGGACATTTAGGTTGCTTCCCTGTCTTGGCTATTGTAAATAATGAGGCATGGATGGGGATTTTTAAAAAGTCCCCTTGCTCCCTCTCCCCACCCTTGCTATCCCATGAGGTAATTCTGTTATACAGCTATGTGGAGATTCACTGGGCCTGGCATTCTTTCCTATCAAGAGGATAACAGGCAGGAAGGCTAGGGGTCTCCAGACAGAGGAAATAGGCTGCAAGTGTCAGATGTTTTTTATCTCTCTCTTAAGTGGCAGGAAGAAACAAACTACAAGTGTCAGGTTTTTTTTCCCCTTCTCTATACAAAATTAAAAGGAGGTTTCTTTTAAAATTCTTCGTTGCCATGATGACACCTGGTTCCACCTGAACTTGACTTTTCTCAAACCTTGAGCTAACCAATGCATTTTTCTTATGGAAATGTTTTTCTTAAGCTATGTTAATGAATTATGTATTTACTTAGACTCTGTATTTATTCAAGTCATTTCCACCTAAGACTCAGAACAGATAATGGCTGAACAAACCAGTATGTTTTACTCATACAATTGTTCTCCTAATCTATGTTAATGAAACTATATATCTGCTTGGAAACTTGCCTTTCTCCAAGATTCATGCCAATCGTTTTATGGCCTAGGATGATTTATCTTGTGCCAATGTTATCTCAAAATGCATGTTATGGGTGAGGTGCCACTCTCTGAGTTTTGAGACATTTCCTTTCGCTTAGCAGCCGGCTGATAGGTATATAACATACTGCTAAAGACTAGCAGGGGGCACTCTTTCTGCCCCCTTTTGATGTCTATGTCCCAATTTTTCTCTATCTCTTTTATACTTTAATAAAACTTTATTACACAAAAGCTCTGTGTGATCAAGCCTTGTCACTGGCCCCAGAGTGAATTCCTCTCCTCTGGAGGCCAAGAATCCCAGCGTCTTTCACAGTTCAGCAACAACCTTTCACTATCTACCACTGTGAGGAACATATGATAATCTTAGAGTGGGGGAGAAGCAAATTAAAAAATCTCTAGTCATCAAGGATCATCTTGTGGAGTAGTAAATATTCTCAAGGACTTTGCTAGTACTTGAGAGGACATCATTGTACCATGTAGTCCAGAATGTAATTGCTGTCTGTAATATGACTCAGCAAGTGGAGAATTGGTTAATATATTTAGTAAGATTTACACAAAAGTGGATTAAAAATTTCAAAACTAATTGATGTTTAAATGGGATAATGTCTGGCAAAGCCATGTATATGGAATACCTCATGCTTCTTGGAGGTATTTCTCCAAGAAAGGAATACTTTTCTTGGTCATGGAGACCTTGTCATGGAGCTTAATTGTGGTCACTTTCATATTTTAAGTGGGCTGGTATGTTATGGGGCTTTGTGATTTCTTGTTAAAGGGTGGAGATGAAAAACAAAAACAAAAAAAGAAAGCAAACCAGAAACTTCTTCCTTGCCATCATTACCTCCTCTACCCATGGATCCATTCTTGTGCCCTTTTCACAGAAAAACATCTCAACTGAGATTTCTGCCCTCCCTATTTTCCGCTCATTGTTTTGCTCACTTTAATCTGGCTTCTTTCCTACCACACAGTGAAAACTACACTTGCATGCTCATTTATGTCAGTTCGCCTATCAGTTCAGTAACTTTTTAACTTTAATACTCCACCCTCTTCTGGTTTTCCTCCTACAACAGGCTGTTCTTTCAAATTTATTGTGCTAAGGTTTCCTCCTTGACCTGATCACTAAATGTTGGAATGCTTTGGCATATCACCCTGGATGTTGATTCTTTGAGTTTTTGATAGAAATAAAAGCTGAATATCTTGACTTGCTCTACCACACAGCAGTCAATGGCTTAGCAGTGGCTCAGTTTTATTGAAACTTTTCAAGCTGAAACTGAAATTTTTCTGAATGAGAAACATCATCTTCAACCACTATCATTGACAGGCTTTGGAAAATTTGTTGCAGACTTGGTAGTGTTTCATTAATTCAACCTTAAGTTATAATCCAAAACAGTGCTTATATGTGAAACTTATACATGGAAAAATCATTGTGATGACAATTACTGTTGTTTGAATCACAAGTAACCTCAAACTCAAATACACTTTCCATGCTATCAGAAGTTAAAAGAACATCTCCACCCCAATACAAATTTGCAGTAGACGTATTTTCTGAACTCAGACTGCAGTTCCTGCAGCATTTGTCAGACCTTTGTGTGAACGTGGAGGACATTTCCATATTCTGAAATCCATTTAAGAGTGCAGTTGAGGAGCTTCCACCTAACCTTCAATGGGGAGTGATTAATCTGCAATGCCATGCCAAAATATCAAGAGAAGACTCTAACAGAATTCCATAAATGCCTTCCAAGTGATGACTATGCTTAATGAAAATCATATGCTTGTGGACTGATATCAGTGTTTGTCACTATCTATTTTGGGAAAGATATTTTCAAAAATGAAATATGTAAAATCTTATTACAGATCAGCACTACCATGAACCTATTAAACAATTTTGATAAGAAACACATTTTGAACCCAAATTAAGCAAAATGTTATCCTCCCCCAAATAATTCTATTCTTCTCAGTAGGCCTGTATTATGAAAATTATTCTTGGTTATCATATTTTGAATTTCATCAAGAAAAAATTTATGGAACTCTTCCCTCTCTTGCTGTATAAATACTTACATTGTTGTTGTTGTTTATTTGCTCAGTCATTTCTGACTCTTTTGCAACCCCATAGACTGTTGTCCGTCTGACTTCTCTGGCCATGGAATTCTCCAGGCAAGAATACTGGAGTGAGTTGTCATGCCCTCCTCCAGGGCATCTTCCTGACTCGGGGATTGAACCCCAGTCTCTGCATCTCCTGCATTGCAGGCAGGTTCTTTAGCCAGTGGGGAAGCCCTAACCACCTACATAATATCCTTGATTTTGCTTTTTGATCCTTTACAGAAAAGTTCGTCAGCTCCTATCCATCATCATCTCTTTCCTGCACACACAAAAGATTCTAGGCCATGAACACTCTGGCTTCTATTTCTTCATCCATCCTTGCTCTCTTTCTCAAACTCAACAGAGGCTTCCCTTCCAGAATTTTCACTTGCTGAATCCTTTGCCTGGAAGACCTTGAAAGGTTCATTCTTGTGGGACTGAGCCCTTAGCCTGTGGGATAGTTAGTGTCAGTATTGTTTGGTGTGGAAAATCCACACATCTGGTGTCAGAAGTGTTGAGAGTGTCATGGGAGTGTGAGAGTAAATAAAAACATAGCAAGTTTTTCCTAGACAAGCCTTACTACACTCTAGTGATTAAGTATTTAAAGATGATGGGGGTTTCCCTGGCAGTTAAGCAGGTTAAGACTACCTGCTTTCACTGCAGGGGATGTGGGTTTGATCTCTGGCTTGGGAAATAGGATCTCACATGCTGCGTCTAATGGGGAAAAAAAGATGATCGTTTTTCACTCTCTGCTTTTGAGATAGTGAGATATTTGTAAAGGTAGTTATGTAGTTATGCCCATTGTTCACCAGCTTGAGGAAGCAAAACTAAGCCTTTACATTTGTTCTGCAACTTAGAGTTATTTTAGTCACTAAGTTGTGTCCAACTCTTTGGGGACCCCTTGAACTATAGTCCACCAGGCTCCTCTGTCCATGGGATTTCCTAGGCAAGAATACTGGAGTGGGGTCAAACCTAAGTCTTCTGCATCTCAGGTGGATTATTTACCACTGAGCCACTGGCGAAGCCCCTGGAAAAGAAGTTAGCATTACTATTTTCCTGCTGCTGCTAAGTCACTTCAGTCGTGTCCAACTCTGCGCGACCCCATAGACGGCAGCCCACCAGGCTCCTCTGTCCCTGGGATTCTCCAGGCAAGAACACTGGAGTGGGTTGCCATTTCCTTCTCCAATGCATGAAAGTGAAAAGTGAAAGAGAAGTCGCTCAGTCGTGTTGGACTCTTAGCCACCCCATGGACTGCAGCCCACCAGGCTCCTTCATCCATGGGATTTTCCAAGCAAGAGTACTGGAGTGGATTGCCATTGCCTAATCTACAATAACTCCAGCTAGTCTTCCTCTGGGGCCCCTTTCCCTAAATATGAATGAGAGTCTGGGGTGGGCTGATTGGGGTCTTACTTTCAGGCCTGGATGTCCTCTCCACTTACTGATGGAGCTGGTACTCAGATTCACACCTTAAGGTGCAAAGGGGAGACCTTTGTTACTTACAGGCATGGTAGTGGGCTTCTCTGATAGCTCAGAGGGTAAAGAATCTGCCTGCAATGCAGGAGACCTGGGTTCAATACCCAAGTCAGGAAGATCCCCTGGAGAAGAGAATGGCAATCCACTCCAGTATTCTTGCCTGGAGAATTTCATGGTCAGAGGAGTCTGGTGGGCTACAGTCCATGGGGTCGCAAAGATTCAGATACAAATGAGCGACTCACACACGCAGTGTGTTGACTACCAGCATTAGCACCAGCTGGGAGCTTGTGAGATATGCAGAATTCTGGATACCTACTCTATTATTTGGGCTTCCCAAATAATAGGTGGCTCAGTGGAGAAGGCAATTGCACCCCACTCCAGTGTTCTTGCCTGGAGAATCCCAGGGATGGGGGAGCCTGATGGGCTGCCGTCTATGGGGTCGCACAGAATCGGACATGACTGAGGTGACTTAGCAGCAGCAGCAGGTGGCTCAGTGGGTAAAGAGTCCACCTGCAATGCAGGAGGTACAGCAGACATGGGTTCAATCTCTGGGTTGGGAAGATCCCTTGGAGGAGGGCTCCAGTATTCTTGCTTGAAGAATCACTTGAACAGAGGAGTCTGACAGGCTATAGTCCATAAGGATGCAAAGAGTCTGACATAGCTGAAGTGACTGAACATGCGCACATGCACTCTATTACTTAACAAGTACCCAGGTGAATTGTATGTCATATCTGGGCTTGGCTGCTGATTGATCTGGAAGGTGGCTCCAGCTGATGGATGTTGGTGCCACTGTAAGCTCTAAGGATCCTCTAGAGATCTCCATTCCATGCAGCATGGTTGACTCCTGATGGTGAATGCTGCATCACTGGCCAGATGAGAATCGGGGACGGGGCCACATGTCTTCCTAATCCAAGTCATCTCACGGTGGGAAATTAACTCAGTAGACTCCAACAGTAACCTTCAGCAAAACCTGTTGATCTGGGGATGTTAGAGCATTATAGAGTCTTACCATTTCTCTTTTGGTCTGTGTTCACCGTGGCCTGGTATGGCTCAATGCCTATTACTAGAGCAGCTCTGGGCAGCTCTCTGCCCCAGAATCCTGACCAAACCAATTCCTGGATGCAGACAGAGAAGAATGTTTTCCCCTGACTTAGTTTTCAGGACTGTTTGTCAAAGCCCTCATTTTCTGACCCAGTACTGACCCTTCTCTAAGATGATTGACAGTGGGAACATCCATTCCCTTCAGGGGAAACCCCACCCCACCCAAAGGGGTGTGGTCTGACATATGAAAGTTTGACATAAGCGCATTCTCTAAAGTTCAGGTTATTTGTCTTAAATATCAACAGCCCTAGCAGCTTTCTTTTTAGCTTCTTCTCATCATGGTTCTGAAACTTGGGAGTCTAGTGTCATCCTGGATTACTGGTTATATAAAAATTCACTTGACGTGTTGTTTAAATCTCATTGAGAACAGTTTATACACTTGTATAAGGATCTAAGGAGGAAAAGTTTTGATTAAGGAGAACTGGCTGAGATATGGATAATAGTTAAGTGTGGTGAAATTTTCTATTAATCTCGCTAAACAAAAACTATTAGAAAGACTTGCAACTCTTGAATTACATTTACTTGCTTCGTTCTAAAAGAGCTTCGCTATTCCTGATATATCTGAACAGAGCTTCTAGAATGACTTTGGATTGCTGAATGCTGCCTTGGAAACCTTACAGAATGGCAATTTTTAGCTTTTCTTTTCCATTTTAGAGCTGTTGTATGTGCTTTAAAAATAATCCAATTACATTGGCTGGAAGGCGGTTTTTCTGTGAAAGATTTTCTAGGGGTTGAAAAGCAGAAAGAACAACAAATAAGAAACACTTGCTGTTTATTGAATTTAGTAAAAACACCTTATATTTGGATAAGCTAAAAGGGATTTCCGCATACATCATGTCACTTCATCCTCCTATCAGCCCTTGATTTAGACAGAGCAGGTGTTATTCCCATTATAAGGATTTGGAAAATTAGAGCCCAGGGAAGTTAAGTGACTGGAAAGTAGTGAAGTCAGGTCTCAAACCTGTCTCTTGACTCTAAATTCATTCCCCTATGTCTGGTTAAGAAAACGCTCAGTTCAAAGTTAACGTGGATTGAGTAACACGTCTGGGCTGCCTATGTGGTTCAGGGAAGTGAAGTGAAAGTGACTCAGTCGTGTCTGACTCTTTGTGACCCCATGGACTATACAGTCCACAGAATTCTCCAGGCCAGAATACTGGAGTGGGTAGCCTTTCCCTTCTCCATGGGATCTTCCCAACCCAGGAATCAAACCCAGGTCTCCCACATGAAAGGCAGATTCTTTACCAGCTGAGCCACAAGAGAAGCCCAAGAATACTGGAGTGGGTAGCTTATCCCTTCTCCAGGGGATCTTCCCGACCCAGGAATTGAATCAGGGTCTCCTGCATTGAGAATTCTTTACCAACTGAGATATCAGGGAAGTCAAGCTCTATGAACCATGGTGGTTCATGGAAACACCAGTTTATTAAGATAGGTCATTTCCTACTTAGTCTTAGTCTAAGACACCGGACCAAGACTGTCAACCAGGGTTCCCATCCAAACCTTGGTTCTTTTACTACTTGCCCTTTCTTTTTCCCCTTTCTCTTTCATTTATTCCTCAAATAATTTCTTTCTTTCCACTTCAATCCCTCTGGCTTAACTTGATTTTAAAAGGACTTTACTATTAACATCCCAGAATGACTCAGTGTGAAGGAAACCGCAGCAGATGCAGAAAAGGAAGTGGAGGAGGGAGTGTGGAAGGAAGGGGGGCGCTGAGGGCAAGGGCAGGTGTGGAGAGCAGCTTAGCGCAGATCCGCAGATCCGAGAATTTCTATGTCCAGACTGGTATTCTGAGATGTTCCCTGCTGCTCTGGAATCTCTGTAAACAGAGGGATTTGTCTGGAATGACTTTACAGCTCAGCAGGAAGCATGCTAAGTGCCAGGACTCTCAAACTGTGAGTGCAGCTCAGAAATCCAGGGATGAGGTGCGCTGAGCTCTGCCCGCACCCAAGCAGGGCGTGAGGGCTGAAACAAACCTTGCAAAGAGACACCAACCACATCTCAGTGCTGTTATGATGAGCCACACCTAAAATATCCCAGAAAGCCATTAAAAAAACAGCCCTGAGTTCTTTAGTTCTTTTTTCTTTTTTTCAGGGCAGGAACATCCATGATTTAACTCAGCAATACTTTTTCTTCTCAAAATTCTTTTCAGTGAGAGGAATCTAAGTCTTTCCTGTGGCAATTTATTTCCCTTTCCTCTTTTTTCCTCAATGGTATATGTTTTCTGAGAGTGACATCGAGACCCAAGCCTTTTAAGAATCTTTGGAGAAGATAAGAGAAGGAAAGCATGGGTACTGGGGGTCCCTGGGCCATGACATGCAGAGTTCCACGGCAGTCTGTATTCCTTGTAAATACAAGGTACTGGAAGGGGATTAAGGACCTAGGGTAAAGCCACAGGGAAGCACTGTTGTGCCAAAGAGAGAGTCCTTGGGAAGGCCAGCTGAGCTTTCTGCTGTTTGACCATGTGCATAGCACGGCTGCCCAGTCCATCTCCTGTCAGATGGCCACTCTGTAGATTAGCATAGTTGCCACTTGGTAATTCATCTTATTTTTGTAACGGTTACAGGCAATGACTTTATAGGATTCAAATCCTAGTAACACTAATTACTAGCTGTATTAGGTTTTTCCAGAGAAACAAAGCCAGTAGGGTATCAGTAGCTCTGTCTCTGGCTCTATTTCTACCTACCTCTATGCCTTATCAGAATACCAGTCTCTATATCTGTCTATTGATCAAGAGTTTTACTTTAAGGAATTGATTCATGTGATTGTGGGAACTAGCAAATTTGAAATCTATAGGGCAAACTGGCAGGCTGGAGATTCAGTTAAGAGTTGTTGCAGTCTTGAGGCAGAAGGCTGGAAACCCAGACATAATTGCTATGTTTTACTCTAGAGGAAGAATTCTTTCCTCTTCAGTAAACCCCAGTCTTTGCTTTTAAGGCCTTCAACTGATTGGATGATGCCCACTCATGTTATAGAGTGGTAAAGTGATCACATGGATCACAGCCCTGTGTAACTCAATGAAACTATGAGCCATGCCATGTAGGGCCACCCAAGACAAATGGATCATGGTGGAGAGTTCTGACAAAATGCAGTCCACTGGAGAAGGGAATGGCAAACCACTTCAGTATTCTTGCCTTGAGAACCCTGTGAACAATATGAAAAGGCCAAAAGATATGACACTGAATGAAGAACTCCCCAGGTCAGTAGGTGCCCAATATGCTACTGGAAAAGAGTGGAGAAATAGCTCCAGAAGGAATGAAGAGGCTAAGCCAAAGCAAAAACAACACTCAACTGTGGTTGTGTCTGGTGATAGAAGTAAAGTAAACAATATTGCATAGGAATCTGGAATGTTAGGTCCATGAATCAAGGTAAATTGGAAGTGGTCAAACAGGAAATGGCAAGAGTGAACATCGATATTTTAGGAATCAGTGACCTAAAATATACTGGAATGGGTGAATTTACTTCAGATAACCATTATATATACTTCTGTGGGCAAGAATCCCTTAGAAGAAATGAAGTAGCCCTCATAGTCAACAAAAAGAGTCCAAAATGCAGTACTTGGGTACAATTTCAAAAATGACAGAATGATCTCTGTTTGTTTCTAAGGCAAACCATTCAATATCACAGTAATTCAAGTCTATGCCAGAACCACTAATGCCGAAGAAGCTGAAGTTGAATGGTTCAATGAATACTTACAAGACCTTCTGGAACTAACAACAAAAAAGATGTCCTTTTCATCAAAGGAGACTGGAATGCACAACTAGGAAGTCAAGAGATATCTGGAGTAACAGGCAAGTTTGGCCTTGGAAAACAAAATGAAACAGGACAAAGACTAACAGAGTTTTGCCAAGAGAATGCACTGGTCATAGAAAACACCCTCTTTCAACAACACAAGAGACAATTCTACACAAGGACATCACCAGAAGGTCAATGCTGAAATCAGATTGATTATAGTCATTGCAGCTAAAGATGGAGAAGCTCTAGACAGTCAGCGAAAACAAGACTGGGAGCTGACTGTGGCTCAGATCATGAACTCATTATTGTCAAATTCAGACTTAAGTTGAAGAAAGTAGGGAAAACCACTAGGCCATTCAGGTAGGACCTAAATCAAATCCCTTATGACTATACAGTGGAAGTGACAAATAGATTCAAGGGATTAGATCTAATAGAGTGCTTGAAGAACTATGGGTGGAGGTTTGTGACACTGTACAGGAGGTGGTGATCTAAAACCATCTCCAAGAAAAAGAAATGCAAAAAGGCGAAATGGTTGTCTGAGGAGGCCTTACAAATAGCTGAGAAAAGAAGAGAAGCAAACGGCAAAGGAGTAAAGGAAAGATATAAGCATCTGAATGCAGAGTTCCAAAGAATAGCAAGGGGAGATAAGAAAGCCTTCCTAAGTGAATGTTGCAAAGAAATAGAGGGAAACAATAGAATGGGAAAGACTAGAGATCTCTTCAAGAAAATTAAAGATACCAAGGGAACATTTCATGCAAGATGGGCTCAATAAAGGACAGAAATGATAAGGATCTAACAGAAGCAGAAGATATTAGGAAGAGGTGAAAAGAATACACAGAATTATATGTACAAGATCTTAATGTCTGAGATAACCATGATGGTGTGATCACTCACCTAGAGCCAGACATCCTGGAGTCTGAAGTAAAGTGGGCCTTAGGAAGCATCACTATGAACAAAGCTAGTGGAGGTGATGGAATTGCAGTTGAACTATTTCAAATCCTAAAAGATGATGCTGTGAAAGTGCTGCACTCATTATGCCAGCAAATTTGGAAAACTCAGCAGTGGCCACAGGACTGGAAAAGGTCAGTTTTCATTCCAATCCCAAAGAAAGGCAATGCCAAAGAATGCTCAAACTACCACACAATTGCACTTATTTCATGTCCTAGCAAAGTAATGCTCAAAATTCTTCAAGTGCGGCTTCAACAATATGTGAACCGAGAACTTCCAGTTGTTCAAGCTGGATTTAGAAAAGGCAGAGGAACCAGAGATCATATTGCCAACATCTGTTGGGTCATTGAAAAAGCAAGAGAATTCCAGAAATACATCTACTTCTGCTTCATTGACTCCGCCAAAGCCTTTGACTGTGTGGATCACAACAAACTGTGAAAGATTCTTAAAGAGATGGAAATACCAGACCACCTCACCTGTCTCCTGAGAAACCTGTAGGCAGGTCAAGAAGCAACAGTTAGAACCAGACATGGAGCAACAGACTGGTTCAAAGTTGGGAAAAGAGTACATCAAGGCTGTATATGGTCACCCTGCTTACTTAACTTATATGCAGAGTAGTATATCATGTGAAATGCTGGATGAAGCAAAAGCTGGAAACAAAATTTCTGGGAAAAATATCAATAACCTCAGATATGCAGATGACACCACCTTTATGGGAGAAAGCGAAGAGGGACTAAACAGCCTCTTGATGAAGGTGAAAGAGGAGAGTGAAAAAGCTGGCTTAAAACTCAGCATTCAAAAAACGAAGATCATGGCATCTGGTCCCATCACTTCATGGCAAATAGATGGGGAAACAATGGAAACAGTGACATACTTTCTTTTCTTGGGCTACAAAATCAGCGCAGATGGTGACTGCAGCCATGAAATTAAAAGACGCTTGCTCCTTGGAAGAAAAGCAATGACCAACCTAGACAGCATACTAAAAAGCAGAGACATTACTTTACTGACATAGGTCCATCTATTCAAAGCTATGGTTTTTCTAGTAGCCATATATGGATGTGACCATATACAAGGCTGAGCACCGAAGAATTGATGCTTTTGAACTGTGGTGTTGGAGAAGACTCTTGAGAGTCCCTTGCACTGCAAGGAGATCAAACCAGTCCATCCTAAAGGAAATCAGTCCTGAATATTCATTGGAAGGACTGATGCTGAAGCTGAAGCTCCAATACTTTGGCCACCTGATGCAAAGAGCTGACTTATTGGAAAAGACCCTGATGCTGGTAAAGATTGAAGGCAGGAGGAGAAGGGCACGGCAAAGGATGAGATGGTTGGATGGCATCACTGACTCGATAGACATGAGTTTGAGCATGCTCTGGGAGATGGTGAAGGACAGGGAAGTGTGGTGTGCTGCAGTCCATGATGTTGCTCAGCGTAGGGACACAACTGAGCAACTGAACAACAGCAGCAACAACATACTACTTTACTTAAAGTTAACTGTTTATAAACTCTAATTTAAAAAATACCTCAAAGCAACATCTAGAGTAGTGTTTGACCAAACTGGTCACCATGCTCTTGCCAAATCCATATGTAAAATCAACAGTCACTCTAGCTTTTAACTTTTTTTTTCTTTTTTTTTTTTTAATTTTATTTTATTTTTAAACTTTACATAATTGTATTAGTTTTGCCAAATATCAAAATGAATCCGCCACAGGTATACATGTGTTCCCCATCCTGAACCCTCCTCCCTCCTCCCTCCCCATTCCACCCCTCTGGGTCGTCCCAGTGCACCAGCCCCAAGCATCCAGTATCGTGCATCGAACCTGGACTGGCAACTCGTTTCATACATGATATTTTACATGTTTCAATGCCATTCTCCCAAATCTTCCCACCCTCTCCCTCTCTCACAGAGTCCATAAGACTGTTCTATACATCAGTGTCTCTTTTGCTGTCTCGTACACAGTCTAGCTCTTAACTTATGAGCAAGTTCCTTAACTTCTTTAAACTGAGTTTTTTCTTTGTGCAAAATGAAGACAATAGGATAAAACTTAAATAAGATAGTAAGATAAAAAATTAATAATAAGATTAAAGGTCTGGACATACTAAGTGGTCAATGCATGTTGCTCCTAAGTCGCTTCAGTCATGTCCGACTCTGTGCGACCCCATAGACGGCAGCCCACCAGGCTCCCCCGTCCCTGGGATTCTCCAGGCAAGAACACTGGAGTGGGTTGCCATTTCCTTCTCCAATGCACGAAAATGAAAAGTGAAAATGAAGTCGCTTAGTCGTGTCCGACTCTTAGCTACCCCATGGACTGCGGCCCACCAGGCTCCTCCGTCCATGGGATTTTCCAGGCAAGAGTGCTGGAGTGGGGTGCCATTGCCTATATTATTAACGATTCTTGCAAATTCTCAGGTACATTTGCATCATGGGTCCCCTGGGAGCTCTATTATTGGAAATGAAATAGAGCAACCAACTCTGTTGATTACATTTAATGATTTGCCAAGAGACCCAACGTTTAAGCTGGTATATAGACATTGACTGCTTAATGTTAATTATAATTATATATGTATGTATATATATAGCATAAACAATAGTGTGATAACAAAAACTAACAAAAGAATAAAAACATCATCTACACTTTTATAACCCTGACAAAATTACTGTTTTCATTTTTCCATTATCTCTGCCTGTCCTTACTTATTCATATATAAACATATTATCTAAGAGCTGCATTTAGGATGGATCAGTTTTTGCATTTTGCTGTTTTCCAGTGAACACAACAGATGCTAAGATATCAAACCAATCAAGTTAATTGTTTCCTGGTTAAAAATTGCAGTTTATCTTCTCTCATCCTATCAAGGAGCCTGAGCTGCTGGGGGAGTGTGTTCTCTCCATGTGCCAACTTGGCAGACAAGTCGTCTAGATGTTTTGTATCCCATTGTTTTCCTACAAAAAGGTCAGTTGAAGGACAAAAGCTCATGAATGAATTGTAGATGGGATGTATTAAACTTGAGAAAAAGATAATCCAGTTTTACACTATAGTGGTTTTTATTTTTGTCATTCTTTCATCCATTTAAAATACGTAGACTTCCTTCAGCGTGCTGTGTGCCAGACACTGGGAATACGTCCCAGCACAAAGCAGACCACAGATCTGCTTTCCCAGAGTTGTGGACTGGAAAGTGAAACAGATGACAAGGAGATGTGAAAGGGCCACAAGGTGTAACTTCTAACCCATGCTTGGGGATGGCGTTGTTGGAGGTAGAGGAAGGCGTCCTGGAGGATGTTCTGAGCTGGAGATCTGTAGGCTGAATAGGAGTTATCCAGGTGAAGAGGTGAGACGAGGTTAAGGCCATTCCTTTGGTAGCATAAAAAAATTTATTTTGCCAGAAAATGGAGCCCAGATGTTTTCCTGTTTATTTAGGAAAACCGATGAACCTCAGGTAAGTCTGTGGGAACAGCATGTGCTAAGGCCAACTGCCTGCACATTACATTTTGGGGAGCTGAATGTAGTCCATTTTGGCTGTAGGAAGATTATGCAGATGAAAGGGGTCCATATGAAGGAGTTAGGACTTCGGTCTGTGGTCCTTGTTAAGGAGAGGAGTGACATGATAGGGTCAGGAAAACCACTTAGGGTACAACCTAGAGAATGCTTAGGGCCAGACTGGTTGCATGGAGGCCAGAATATCACCACTGGGTAATCTAGGTGAGAGATGATGAGCCCAGGGTTCTTCTAGTCTATATTTCCATGTTCTTGGAAATGGAGCTTTTTTATCTAAAATTATTTTGCCTTTAAGAGCAATTGCTGTCATGTCATTTAGTCAAACTTTCTATCATGACATGGAAGGCACCATGTTCTGGGGAAAGGGTGCTTGCTTGGAGGCCTGGTACACAGGCCTGGTCACAGCCCCCAAGTGTGACCCTGGATAATCATTCTATCTTCTTGCAAGGAGTATAAACAGCTACAGTATAAGAGAATGTGATTCTAAAGTGCAGTGGGATTTTGAGTCATGTGTGCGTGTGCTAGTCACTCAGTTGTGTTCAACCCTCTGCGACCCCATGGACTGTAGCCTGCCAGGCTCCTCTATCCATGGAATTCTCCAGGCAAGAATATTGGAGTGGGTAGTCATTCCCTTCTCCAGGGAATCTTCCCAACTCAGGGATCGAACCTGGGTCTCCTACATTCTAGGAAGAGTCTTTGCCATCTGAGCCACCAGGGAAGCCCATGACACATATACAAAATAAACACATTTACGTGGCACTTAGGGTAAATTGCTGAGGCTACTTACATCCTGAAGAAACTGGCCTGGGGCTTCTGCCTGCTCTAGGTCCTGCCTGATTATACATAGAGTGATGAGAGTCCCTATTTTTCCACACCTCTGACAAATTCAGGGCATATATATGGTAAAGAACAACTTCTGGGATGCTGTGACATAGTAGTTAAACTCTTGAGTAAAGTAGTCTGGACTGGAGTTTTCATTCCACCATTTATTAGCTATGTGACTCTGAGAGAATGATTTAATGATTCTAAGCCTCGATGTTCTCATCTGTAAAATGGGAATAATACTAGTACCTATTCAACATTGTTTGTTGTGAAGGTTTAATAAGAGAACATATGTAAGCACTTTTAGACTCTTGAATACAGGTAAGTTAGCCATTATTGTTTTTATTCAACCTTTTCTTTAAAGTGTACAGTTGAGTGATTTTTAAAGTAAACTTACAGTTTTGGACAAGAATCATCATCACAAGCCAAATTTGGAACATTTTCTTCACCTCAAAAATATGTGCCCATTTACAGCTAGATTCTATTCCCACTCAACCCAACAACCATTTATCTACTTTCCGTATCTATAGACTTGTCTTTTCTAAACATTTTATATAAATAGAGCCATGTAGTATACAATCTTTCATGTCTGGCTTCCTTCATTAAGTACAATGTCTTTGAGGTTCATCCAGTGTTATAGTGTAGACCGTTTCTTTTGTTTCTTTTTGTTGTTGAATAGTGGTCTGTTGAATGGGCATACCACATTTTATCTATCCACTCATTAGTCTGTGGATGTTTGGATCGTTTCCACTTTTTTGGCTATCGTGAATGATGCAACTATGAACATTAATGTATACGTCTTTGAGTGGACATATTAATATATAATCTTCCAGGTCTAGAAGTCTAAAATTCTAAGAAACATTGAACTTGTGAAGAAGATGACTATTGAAAGAGGCCTTGGTTCTTTTAGTTGGGCAATAGCTATATTTTTAAGAAGCACAATTACATATGTTCAACATAGAAGTTTAACCTTTCAGTTAAAAAAGATGAAATAAAAGGGTTAGTTTTAATAAAATATTTAGTCAAAAGCTGATCAGGGATTAAGTTTGTTGTTCCTGAATTTCAATTAAAATTGCAAGAAGAATTGGACTAGAATCCAAGGGCTGCCACAGTATACAACTGCAGGGAGTATACTTTCATTATTGTTGTGGATTCAGGTGTGCCATTCGCCTGGAGAACAGTGAGAATGGTGCCACCCAGAGCTGTACCAGAACAGGTGGCCCTACTGTTAGTTCTCTTGCATGTGGATAGAGACCCTGTTCACAGGGTCTGTTCTGTTTGTGGAGGGCAGTATCAAGTCAGAAATGGAGCTGAAGCCTAGATGCCACGTTGCAGACAATGGTAGCTCCAGACTCCAGGGAGTCCTAGGTGAGAGTTTGTTTAAAGTCAAGGAAATCTCAGGCTAGACTCATAGATGGTGCCCTGGAATTTCTGATGGGACAGACTGAAAGCTCTGACAGATTCATGGCTGAAGCAGTTTATTGCATATTCTCTTGTGTGGGGAGATCAAGAGCTAGACCCCTGAGGGCAGATAAGACCTTGAAGGTTTGTTCTTTATCCCTTTGTTTAGGCAAGAACTGGTTAGACCTGTTGGTAAGGGAAGCCAAGTGGGACATAAGTCTTCCTGGGACGCGTGCTTAGTCCTGTCCTTCCCTTCAAAGTACTGGGCTGAACCCTCTCAGCAGAGAGTTGTGGAAAATTAGAGATGTTCTGTGGAAAGACCACGCTAATGTTCAAGTCTCAGAGTCTGATCTGAGGTCAAATATCTCTTGCTTTTGCCAGTAAAAAGAGCCCAGATGTTTTTGTATTTACTTAGGCAAACCCTTGCAACACAAGTTAAGTGATATAAAATTTTACATTTGCAATGTTAAGAATCCGTATTTGGAAAGTCACAAGCATAAAATATATGCTGTGAAATGCGAGGTTAGAATGGTGAACTCATTTTGGAACCATAGTTTTGACTCAAGAATTTTGATGGGGTCTTCACGTTGGTTGAGCTTCTTGGTCCTAATATCATTGAGAGAATTAAATCATGATATTAAAACATTGAAACACTAATGCTTTGTTTTTATTGGCAAGAACCAAAATGATCTAATACTAATGCCATGAAACATCAGTCACTTTTTTCCTGATGAATAAGATGAACTTTGGCTGCTTATGATAGTAAATTTAATAATGTCAGTGAATTGAACTGTTTCAGTTCTAAATGTGCAGAAATGTGTTTTATTGCCTTTCTCTCTTTCCCTTTCACTCTCACAATCTCTCTCTTTCTCTCCTGCACCCCATGGTACTACTGTCAGGAAGTTTTGTGTCAAGTAAACCCAAATACATAGATTAGAGCATATCATTCAGATGGCCATATGTGTGCCAAAGAAGGGGTACCCACGTCAAGGCTCCCTCTCCCAGGTGGTCTGAATTTGCTTCTAGCTGGTGCTATAAGCAGATTCAGTATTTCATAAGCACTGCTCCATCTTATGCCTCCATTATTGACACCACATGGAAGTCAGGAAATTGGTTCTTTCTGGGAACAGTTTGCAGAAATATGCAGCCTGTCAACCCCTTTCTCATGGGTGCATTAACAGAGCGGCTCACGATTACAAGTAACGAACCTTCTCCAGATGTGTGTAGCAACTCAGCTCCAACTTTATCTTCAGTCCCGAAGATGGACTTGACAAGATGGATTATTTGTGGCTGTATTGTAATAGCTTTGTGAAATTGGAATTCCCAGGGATTGTAATGGAGGGTGAGGAATCAGCAGCCGGGGGACGGAGAATTTCTCCTTGCAGTAAACACAGCGAAAGGACAACAACAATAAAAAGAGCAAATCAGCTGTGGCATTTTCCTGCCTTGGACACTGACCCTTCCAGACTGTTCTAATTCTTTCCCTTTTATGATTCTGTTTATGTTACACACATTAAAGTTAAGTCATGTCTTTAATAAGATGGAAACTGGAAGTGAGATTTGGAAATGACTGAATCAGGCTTCTTAACTTTTTTCTTCTCTTGGAGAGCTCAGAAACAACTGACAGAAAGGGATATACCAAGGAAAACAATTTTAATTGTCGGCTTCCATGGAAAATTCAATCCAGTCTTTCATTCATTTCCTTCCCAGGGCAGCGCCAGAATACTTCTCTCTATATGGCAAGGGGCCTAATTTAGCTGACAAATTTCTGAAGATATAACTAAGTTTCTAAAGAAAGATTCTAACTATAAATGATGCATTTTCTCTCTCTCAGTCACAAATGACAGAAAGATTTTTCCAGGATAAAGGAATTGGTGGTAAATGTCTCTTGCCTTTTAATAGCAGTGACGATTTTAAGTGAGTATTCTCTTAAAACAGGGCTGTATTTGTCTTTCTTTTAAATCACAGCTCCCCCAAGTTGATAGTCATAAAACTGAGTTCCTTGGGGAATTATTTGTCCATCTTCAAGATTGGCACTCTTATTTGTTTGATATAGATGTTCTAGATAAAATTCTACAAGTCAGGCTGTTCTGATTTAGCTTAATGTTTGTACAGAGGGATTTCCTTTGTCATCGAAGAGATGGAATCAAAACAGAATTAGTCATTCTTGCATCTTCTATTTATAGCCCAGCTATTATTCAGATACACTGTAGAAGAATGATGTGGACAAAGATTTTTCTTTCTTTTTTTAATAAAACTTTTTGTACCTTGTGGATTTAACTTTGGTTGCTAACTTAAACAGTCAGCACTTAACAAAAATATTACTACTTTCATGAAAATTACCCAAGTCACCTTATCTCCATTAGCAAATATTTGTCAGGATGAAGTATATAAGATGACCAGAAGTCATGCATAACTTACATGGAAGTCATAGAAGCAGGAAAGATCAATTTGAAATTGTTTCAAACTGTTGATATGGGTTGCTCATGACTGATGGTCCAAATTGCAAGATTATAGTAACAAAATTCTACTCTATTTTTATTTATTTTTTAATGTATTTTTTGATCTCACTACGTGGCATGTAGGATCTTAGTTCCCTCACCAGGGATCAAACCTGTGCTCCTTACAGTGGAAGTACAGATTCTTAACCAGTGGACCACCAGGGAAATCCTTATATATTTAGTTTAATGTAATGTTAAAGCTTTGGAGAAGGCAATGGCACTCCACTCCAGTACTCTTGCCTGGAAAATCCCATGGAGGGAGGAGCCTGGTAGGCTGCAGACCATGGGGTCACGAAGAGTCGGACACGACTGAGCGACTTCACTTTCACTTTTCCCTTTCATGCATTGGAGAAGGAAATGGTAACCCACTTCAGTGTTCTTGCCTGGAGAATCCCAGGGACGGGGGAGCCTGGTGGGCTGCCGTCTATGGGGTCGCACAGAGTCAGACACGACTGAAGCGACTTAGCAGCAGCAGCAGCAATGTTAAAGCTAGTTCTCAAATTTAGTGAGAGTCATGATTCAAGGCATTTTTATTTGAGGGAAATTTTAATAAATTAATTTGTTTTTTTCAGCGGGTGGCAAGATGGAAGTAGAGGCCTTGGGGGCCTCTACTTCACTTGCATTGGGACAAGTGAAGTGGTTGGATAAATTGGTTATTATGTATAAACTAGTTGTCAGGACTCCCTGTGCCACTGAGTTTTGTTTTCATTTTTAAGTGAAGAGCTGACTTTGAGACGGAACTAAAATAGCTTGCTGGGTGGAAGGTGAGAAGAAAGACTTCTAGCTTTTACTGATCTGATCTATGTGGTGATTAGGTATATAGGATTAAACGAAAAAGTGTTTTGTAAATTCTCAAATCCTCTACTGTTATTAATTAACATAGCATATCAAACAGCCTCTCTAATGCAATAGCCCTCAATGCAGTGTTTGCCTAGTTATATTATATAAAATCAAAGAGTAGTTGGACAATAGTAAGTCAAAAATATCAGTAGAAGGTTGAGGAGATTGACAACTAGTGTTCTCCATCTAGAACTTTCTTATTCACAGTGTTGGGTCAGCAGATGGCTTATTTTCATTGGCAACAGCATGGGAAAAGATTGGCTAGATATAAGGACAGTGTATTCTCGCAACTGTTCTGGAGGTTTTACTCTTTTAAGGGTGTTGTTGCTGACCAGCAAAATCAATGAAGTGTTGCCAGGTGTTGAATTTGAATGTCATTCCTGGTGATTATCAAGTGAGCATGTCTTTGTTTTCTATGTGGGCTAAACTTGCCTTTCTGCTGCTGCTGCTGCTGCTGCTAAGTCGCTTCAGTTGTGTCTGACTCTGTGCGACCCCATAGACAGCAGCCCACCAGGCTCCCCCGTCCCTGGGATTCTCCAGGCAAGAATACTGGAGTGCGTTGCCATTTAGGAGTTCATTATTTTGAAGAGCTGTTGAAGGTGTCTTTGGGAGAATCTGAAACTCATGCAAACCTAGTGTATAAATGTAAGGATTCTGAACTGAAACCAAAGCCATCCTCCCTACAACTGTTCAGGTATCTGGGACCAAGATTTTCCCCTTGGTCAACCCAATTCTTCCAATATTTTGAAACTTGTTGGGAAGAGAGTAGGGTTATGGAGAGACCTAGATCACCTTGACAAGAGGGTTAGTTTGGCAGGAGGAAACTCCAGGAGAAGCTTGCCTTCTGTGACTCGCAGTATGTCTCATTGCTAAGGAGATGATCCTAGCTAGAACTGGAGGGTTGGGCCAAGGATAGCTAAGGCCCAGACTCATGGAGCTCATGGGAAGAGCACATGGCAGCCAGAGTAACATGAGTGAGACCTTTCTCAACCCCCCACACAGGGAGCACCAGGAGGAGCAGTGGGCCAGGGCCAGGCGGTGCCATGGGAAGTGAGTCCTGCAGCCATCCAGGCCTTAGGGCTGGATGTGGACTGTTATCATCAGCCACTGTAATGTGGCCCCAAGGTCCAAATCACTGCATATAAGGAATCTTCAGAAACACTGGTATGCAAGCTAAGTTGCTTTAGTCGTGTCCAACTCTTTGAGAACCTGTGGACCGTAGCCTGCCAGCCTTCTCTGTCCATGTGATTCTCCAGGCAAGAATACTGGTGTGGGTAGCCATTTCCTTCTCCAGAGGATTTTCCCGACCCAGGGATTGAACCTGGGTGTCCTGCACCGCAGGTAGATATTTTACTGTCTGAGCCACCAGGGAAGCCCAGAAACACTAGGTAGAGGCTAATTTAGTGAGCAAAGTTCAATGGCAGAGCTCCTTGAGCAGGAGCATACTCCTAGTTGGAAGCTAGTGCTCTTCTGAGGAGGGTTTTTCTGGAGGCCTGGAAGAATAATGATGGAGTGTAGGCCACTATGCAGAGGTGCCTAGGGAAGACTAGGTCAGCTGTAGGCACCTGGTCAACATATGGCTCAAACTTGAAGAACTAGAATACAAACTGGGAACTAGAATACAAACTAGGAGAGAAAGCAACTCACCTGGATTGTGTAGAGTTTCAGCAGTGCCTGGTAAGGAAACTGCAGTTAGCAGACTGGTGGGCCAAAGGGACACAGGCTGTCATGCTGGCAACGGCAACAATATCTAATCCTAGGCTTTTCAAGCTGGTGGGAGTGGGGCTGCTAAGACCTCCATGATGGGGTTAGAACTGGCTCAGAATCTAGCTGGGGTTCAGGGTGCAGATTAAATCTTGAATGTCTTTAGTTGGATGGAGTTGGGGCAGGCACTTTCTCCTTGGAGGTGATAAAAGGTCTTTGTGACATAGAATAGGTAATCTTATCTTTTTTTAATATTTATTTATTTGGCTCCATTATGTTGAATCTTTCACTGTGGCCTGTGGGCTCAGTGGTTGCAGAGCAAGGGCTTAGTTGCCTTGAGGAACGTGGGATCTTAGTGCTCTGACCAGGGATTGAACCCATGTTCCCTGCATTACAAGGTGGATTCTTAACCACTGGACCACCAGGAAAGTCCCAGAATAAATAATCTTCATGTGGAAAGAATTGGATTGTTATTAAGGGAATATTTGTGATATTTCTGGTGGCTCTTATACCAGAAGAAGTATAATGATGTCCCCAAATAAATCAAGGGTTATTTATTTTGAGAAACATACACTCTGCATCCAAAATTAGGACATGTAGTGTGACAAATATGAGCGCACTGAAGAAGATAATTGCTTAAGATACCTGCAATCAAGATTATTTTGAAAAATAGGAGAACATGTGGTAACCACGATTTGCCTAGAGTTAAAGGACTTAATTCTGAGTAGGAGGAAGAGGGTTTGCATTCAGGAAAGTAACAGAGGCTGCATGTGAGAGGTGCTTATGAGAGGAGTTCAGGAAAGGAAGAGAGCTTGTCTAGTTGGGGTCTAGTCTATGAAGGGACGACTTCATAAAGGTGGCAGCACATAATTGGGGGTTGGTGGTTGTATAGGTTTTGAACAAGGAGCTACAGGTATGAAGGCCTTTCAGGTGGAAGCACAGGATAAATGGAACTCACAAGTATGGAAGCAAAGAAACAAAATTTGTAGTAAGTACCACTATTAATACAAAATCCACTGGGGATTATTATTCTCCACTGTCTTGTAGATCATGTTGAGAGGGAGACTTGGTGTTGTACTGAATGCTGGGACTACAAAGACAAGAAGTCAGGAATCAGTGCATGTATTTGGGAGATGCAGATTAAATCAGGTTAATGTGGTTAGAAGTCATTCATGGAAATAGGTGAGATAGAGTACATTCAGAAAGAGAAAGAACTAAGGACCAAGTCTAGATTTCTCTGAGTGTAAGGAGATAATGAAGATTTATATAATATATTCAGCAGGACCCTCTGGGTGGTTCAGCATTGAAGAGAGGAATGGATGTCAAAACAGAATACTGCTGAGAGGTCAGGGAGAATGGAGATGGAGAGAAGACCAAAGAACTGCCTTTTTAGACCTCTATAACTGTAGGAATGTGGGTTCAGGTGAGCAGGCATAAGGATAAGGATGGAATTCCCAGTACAGTGCATTATAGTGGTGGTTCTTAAAGTGTGGTTCCTTGACCAGGAGTTTCAGTATCACCTGGGAATTATTTCTGAGAAATCTTGGGGCTTTCCCTAGGACAACTGAATCAGGCACTCTGAGAGTGGGGCCTGGCAATCTATCTATGTTTTATCAAGCCCTCCAGGAGATTCTGACAGCAGCTGAGGTTTGAGAATCACTGCATTATGGGAACACATGGTGAAAGTATTGAGCCCTAGGACCTCCAAGTGTTAAGGCTAACCATGGAAGTGTCTCCAGATTTAAGGTATAGTATTTTCTAAGGCTTTCTTATTTATTCTGGCAAACAAAGTTTGCCTCTCCATTAGAATGATTTAGGGGGAGAAATGTCAACCTTGCAGCTTGTTATTTTGTGTATTATTGTCCAAGACTTTTGGGGTTGAAGAATATTTCTCCTGCATGCTATGTTTGATTAGGAATGATTGTTGGGAATTCTGTATTGAGATCAACTAGGAGGTTATATCCACTGGGGAAATAGTTGTGATTAGCAATGTCTTCCATAGGCATAGCAGGCAAGAAGTCGGGCCACAGATATCATGTATTTACCATTCTTGCTGTAAAGCTTTATCAGGATCTTCAAGACCCAAGATCCTTTTGGAGGAAACAGAACCCCAGAGAAAGAAAAAAGCGTTGAGGAAGTGGTAAGGTGTGGGAAAGCATCTTACAATTTTTCCTAGGGCCTACCATGTTGGCTCCTAAGGTACATTCCTGATACTCGACACCAACATGCATACATACCCACACCTTGGCAAAGTTCTAGGAAATGTAAGAAACCTCGGGGTTTAAGACAAGAGAGGAAAAACGGCTATTGCTCATTAGCAATGTGAGAAATTGTATCGTTAGGGTCTGCTGTTCTCTTCTGGGATCTACTTTTGGTCTTTTGTTTTGCCTGCTGTACAGACATAGCATCCAAACGAGATTGTGGCCAGGAACAACAGTAGCTGTTCTCTTGCAGGTCCTCTGGGCTTCCCAAGACACAGCAGAACAGCCCTGTACCCGGGAAGCCTTGTGTGTTCCTTCACTTATATAAACAGTTGAATTGGCTCGCCATGTGGTATTACTTCATAGACAGTCTGTTATCCTACTCACCATCCTAGTCAGGAGAGTTAAGTTATTTTGCATATTTTTTTGCCCTGTGGTTGTATAATGACCATGAGTGCACGTGTGCTCAGTCGTGTCCTACTCTTTGTGACCCCATGGATTGTAGCCTGCCAGGGTCCTAAGTCCACGAGATTTCCATTTTAAAGCAAAAAATCCTTGAGGATATCTTGAAGAGCAATTAACTCTGATACCTGGCATGAGGAAGAAACAAATAACGTTGTGTAAAGTATAAGATATAAGTTAACTTTGAGTTAGATATGAACAAATGGTTTTCCTATTCAAACTTCAAAAAATCTGAGTCACTGATGAGCTTTTTGGTTTATATGGAAGATCATCCACTCAACTGGCAGTATAAATAATGAACCTCGGATGTAGCTGGAAAAGCAAAGGATTGGGGGACAGGAAAAGAGTTTTTTAGTTTTGGCTTTAGCACTACTTTTGTGCTCTTGGTCAAGTCCCTCAGTCTTTCCTGGTCTCAACAGCTGGATCTAGGGAAAAAAGGGATTGAGCAAAGTAGTCCATGAGGTCCCTTTTTGTTCTAGAATATTGATTGTATGTCTTGGTTTGGCATTTATCTCACTTGAACTCATTGGGTTTAGTACAGAGTCTTGCTGCTGGTTCTACTTCCTCTTTGTGTCAGGAAATGTTTGTTCTTTAGTTCCAGTTACCTGGGCCAATGTCTGGCTCCATATTTTCTTAGACACTGCTCTGTGAAACCCTACCTGTTGGAAGGGCAAATAAAAAGTCTTTGTAGTATAATTTAAACTAAATGAAAAGTTCCACTCCTTTCAAAAGGTCACTCAGACTGTCTGACATTTCTATTATTTACTTCTTTGGCTTGAGACATTCAAATATTGCCTGTCCATTAATTTATGTTTTGGGAGGTGTATTATATAAAATGCTTTGAGGAAGCCAAGACCCAAGAGCTACTCTTAGGGGCTTACAGTCAGACAAATACAATATTTGAAAGGAGTCACAGAAGGATAACACCTCTAGAGTTATTTTTGAACTAAGGAGTGACCACTGAAGGCTCAATGTCCAATGAAAGTAAACCAGTATATTAGGAGATGGATTCCACTCTGGGATTCTGGCTTGGCATCTGGACCTAAACGAATGATATGTATTTAATTTTTCCAGTGTGGTGGGAAGTAAAAAAGATCTGAATTCTCATTTGAAAAGAAATTCAACCTTCTCTGTTCCACATGTAGCTTGAATTATTTTTTTAACATAGTCTTTCAAGTAAGGATGCTACCAAACCTGTTTTAATGGAAACTTAAGACACATTCATGGAGAAAATACCAAATACTTTGTGTTGCAGTTCTTGTGTTGTATGTTAAGTCTCCTCAGTCATGTCTGACTCTTTGCGACCCCATGAACCATAGTCTGCCAGACTCCTCTGTCCATGGAATTCTCTAGGCAAGAATACTGGAGTGGGTTGCCATGCCCTCCTCCAGGGGATCTTCTCAATGCAGGGAGTGAACCTGCATCTCTTATGTCTTCTGAATTGGCAGGTGGGTTCTTTACCACTAGCATCACCTGGGACAGTTCTAAGCCACTATTATTTCTTTAGATGTGCCAAATGTACCAACCCTGCCCACATAGTATGTATTTGCTTAGGGAATCATCATCCATAGGGCAAAGGTAAATTTCAGCCTGGCAATATTACATTCTCAATTAGTGAAACTCAAATGAAAAGAGTAGTCGGTGCATTTTGCTCGTAAAAGTCAGTAGGTGAAAACCAGAGTAAAATGCTCGGTGATTAGTAGTTCTGAGAGTGTTTGTGTGTGAATCTTATATCCTGTGAAAACACTGTGTACTTGTTTCTTGTACTAAAACTTAACATACCATTGGAATCTAGCAGCCATTGAACCTTTTAGAGAATGCAACTCTAAAAATTAGATAGAGAAGATCTTATACTTTTAGCTGGATTTTAGGAAGCAAACAAAATAAACAGACTTAGATTTGTGCTTGGGAATCTACCAAGGCACTGAGAACCATATAAAGTTATAGATTAGCTCCAGGGTTTCTTAATAGCCAGAGTATACTAGCAGGATTCTGAAAGAATTTGTGCACTTGTAAACTTGGCAGGCCTTAGCTGTGAATGGTTGAACCAGACCAGATGAACTGTTGAGAATGTTGAGAGAGCCAGGGAAAGAACTTGCTTATTTCTGCCGCCTGAAAGAGGGAAAAAATAATCCAAATGACAGACATCCAACTGGATGGTGGTTCAGTACTTGGAAAGCAGTGAGAGTGAAAACCACCTGTGGTTGGTAATGGAAAGCAAACGTCTTAGTTTTTATTTTTAAGTACTATTTTGGGCTTCATACCCTCAAATAAAATGCCAGGGGCACAGAGGTGGACAGTTGCTTATGTGACATCAACAGTGAGTTCTTATGACTCATACATGGTCCAGGGTCCCCATGAATTAGACATAGTGAATATATTGGACTAAATTCAAAGAACATAAATTCAAAAGTAGAATAGTTGGCTTAAGAAGACAGATTAAGAGGCCTAAATATGTTTGAGTTGGAATATGAATGAAAAGAGGGGATATAATAGCCTTCTGCAGGTTCTTGAGGAGCTGAAACTTGAACTAAATAAGGAGAGGGATTGTTTGGGGTGGTGTACAGAGGCACAGCTATGCCTGACATGATGAAATTGAGAAAAGGAAAACTCAGCCTGAATGTCAAGAAAATATTCCTTATACAAGTTCTACAAATTTGCCAAAGGAAGTGGTAGAAGTCTTGTTATTTGAAATCACTTAAAACTAGATTGGAGAAACCACTCATATTTTTTAGTCCTCCCCCACCCCACCTTTTCTCTGTCTAAAAACCTATGATTTCTTTGTTCTCACTGATATTTGCAGGTTTTCTAAATTTGATGTCCCCTGTGGAATTCTTGAAGGTATTTTGTATCTCTTTTTAATTTTAAAATAAAAAATAAGAGGTTCACTGGAAAGAAGTCACCAGAATGCTTATTACATTTTTTCTCCTTCCAGTTCATTTCTTAAACTGTGTAATTGAAGCTCATTTGGGTACAGGTTTTAGTTTATTTCTACATTTAGAATGGAATCGCATTGCAACAAGAGTCATTTTGACTGGATACCTTGAAGTACTTAAAGCTGAAAGGACTCTTATGGAATTAAATCAGCAGTCAATAACAGAAGGGAACTTGGAAAATTCACCAATATGTGGAAATTAAACAACTTATTCCTAAATAATCAATGGGCCTAAAAATAAATCTCAAGAGAAAAATACCTTGATATGAATAAAAGTGAAAACAACAGAATGGAAGCAAAACATTTAGTATGTAGCTAACATAGTGCTCAAGGAAGATTTTTACCTGTAAATTCTATATTTAAGTAAAAGAAAAATCTCATGTCAATAATTTAATTTCTCCCTTAAGAAACCCAAAAAAGAAAAGCAAACTGAATCTAAAGTACACAGAAAAGGAAATAACAAAAACTACGTGGAAATAAGCTAGAAAAAATATGGAAAAAATCAATGAAAACAAAAGTTAGATACTCAAAAAAAAATTCACAAAAGTAATATACATTTAGATAGATTGTCTAAGAAACAAGGAAAGAATGCTTGAGTTAGTGAAATTAGGAATAAAAGAGGGAAATCACCGACTTTACAGAAATTAAGAGGATAAAAAAGAATGCTATGAATAACTGAATGCAAACAAAGTAGATCGTTTAGATGAAATGGACAGATTTTCTGAAAGACACAAGTTGCTGAAGCTGCCTCAAGAAGAAATAGAAAGTTGATTAAACCTACAATAAATAAGGAGATTAAATTAGTAACAACAGCAACAACAAAATCCAAAAAGCTTTCCACAAAGAAAAACTCAGAACCAGATGGCTTCACTGGTGAATTCTATCAAGTATTTGCAGAATAATTGATATTGCATAAATATTTATGGGCTTCTCAGGTGGTACTAGTGCTAAAAAACTGCCTGCCAATGCAGGAGACATAAGAGGTGCAGGTTCGATATCTGGGTCAGGAAGATCCCCTGGAGGAGGGTACGGCAACCGACTCCAGTATTCTTGCCTGGGAAACCCCATGAACAGAGGAGCCTTGCAGGCTACAGATGATGGGTTTGCAAAGAGTTGGACATGACTGAAGCAACTTAGTATGCAAATATTTACACAAATTCATCACAAACACTTCCAAAAAACAGAAGAAAAGGGATCAGTTTATCAATTGGTCTACATATTGGATGCAATTTGTATCAACATGGCAGCTTGCTTTTTTTAAGGCAGAAATCCATAAGTTGATCCTAAAATTCATATGGAAATATGAAAGACTCAGAACAGCCAAAACAATCTTGGTGGAAAAAAGAGAGCAAAACTGGAGAACTCACACTTTCCAATTTCAGAACTTACTATAAAATATAATACCCTAGATGGTATGGTACTGGATAGACATATAGATCAATGGAATATAATTAGGAGTCCAGAGATATATCCTTACATTTATGGTCAAATGACCTTTGACAAAGTGCCAAGACAGTTTGATAAATAAAGAATAGTTATTTCAACAAATAGCACTGGTGCATCTGGATATCCACATGCAAAAGAATGAATCTGGGTGCCTACCTCACACCATATACAAAAATTAGCTCGAAATGACAGACATTTAAGTGCTAAAACTATAAAACTAGTAGAAGAAAACATAGAAGTAAATCTTCATGACCTTGAATTAGGCAATAGTTTTTAAGATATGACACAAAGAGCAACAACAACAAAAAACAGATAAACTGAACTACATTAAGATGAAAAACTTTAGTGTTCCAAACAATACCATCAAGAAAATGAAAACACAATCCACAGAATGGGAGAAAATATTTGCAAATCATATGTCTGATGATAGACTGGCATTCAGGACATACAAAGCATTCTTAAAATTCAATTATAAAAAGCAAATAACTATTAAAAATGAGCAAAGGATCTGATAGATATTTCTCCAAAGAAGATGAACAAATTGCCAGTAGGCGCATGAAAGAATACTCAACATCTTTAGTTATCAAGGAAATGAAAATCAAAATCATAATGAGATACCTCTTCAACTCACTCAGATGACTATAATAAAAAAGATAATGCCCGTTGGTGAGGCTATGGATAAACTGGAATTCTCACACGTTGTTAGTAGGAAGGTAAAATGGTGCAGTTTATGTGGAAACAGTTTGGCAGTTCCTTAAATGTTAAATATAGAGTTGTTTATATGACTCTATATGACTCAGCAGTTCCACTTCTAGGTGGATTTCTAGAGAATTAAAAACATACATCCACACAAAAACTTGCACACAAATATTTGTAGCAGCGTATTTTACAATATCTCAAAGAGAAACAAAACCCAAATGTTCACTGATTGATTACCATAATAAAATGTTATATTTTATTTGGCAATAAAAATAATTGAGATAGTGATGCAGACTACAATATGGATGAAACTTGAAAACATTATGCTAAGTGAAAGAAACCACTCATGAAATATCACCTATTATATAATTCCATATATATATATATAATATACCACATCAATGAAACTATAGAGATAAAAGTAGATTAGTAGTGGCCAGTGGATGGGGGATTGGAGGTATGAGAATGTTCTAAAATTAGATTGTGGTTGCACAACCCTATGAATACACTACTGAGTTGTACACTTTACATGGTGAATTGCATGGAATATGGATTATATCTCACTAAAGTTGTTTAAAAAAAAAAAGAATAAAAGACTCCATGACTCTGGGCATCACAAAAGCCAATTATGAAAATGTTGTTCTCTTGAGAACTTTTCACTCATTTTCTCCCATCCTCTCTCCTTCTATCTCTCTCAGTCACTTTCTCTCTCTTCTTCTGTCCTTTGACTTATTCTACAAAAGATGTCCAAGGTCAGAGAAGCCCCAGCAAGATGGTAGGCACTGGAACAGTGGCTGCACGGTGCTGGAGCGGCTGTGAGGAGATAATCCATGTCCAAGGGCAAAGGAGAAGCCCCAGCAAGACAGTAGGAGGGGCAAATTCACATTTAGAATCAAACCCCATTCCTGCCAGAGATGCTCAGAGGGCTCACACAAACCTTGTATGCACCAGGACCCAGAGACCCCACAGAGACTGAGATAGAACTGTGTCTGAGCATCTCCTGTGGAGGTACGGGTCAGCAGTGGACTGCTGCAGGGGCAGGGGCTCTGGGTTCAGCAGACTTGGGTATGGCATAAGCCCTCTTGGAGGAGATTGCCATTAACCCCACCAGAGAGCTGCCAGAATGTACGTAGGACTGGGAAATAGACTCTTGGAGGGCACAAACAACCTTGTGTGCACCAGGACCCAGGAGAAAGGAGCAATGACCCCACAAGAGACTGACCGAGGCTTGCCTGGCAGTGTCCAGGAGTCTCCAGCAGAGGCGTGGGTTGGGGGTGGCCTGCTGCAGGGTTGGGGGCACTGAGTGTAGCAGTACATGCATGAGACCTTTTGAAGGAGGTCACCATTATCTTCATTACCTCCACCATAGTTTGGCCCCAGGTAAATAACAGGGAGGGAACAGAATTTTCTCAACCTATCAACAGAAAATTGGATTAAAGATTTACTGAACATGGCCCCACCCATCAGAACAAGACCCAGTTTCCCCCTCATCAGTCCCTTCCATCAGGAAGTTTCCATAAGCCTCTTATCCTTCTCCATCAGAGGACAGACAGACTGAAAACCACAATCACAGAAAACTAATGAATCTAATCACAAGGACCACTTGTCTAATTCAATGAAACTATGAGCCATGCCATGTAGAGCCACCCAGGATGAACAGGTCATGGTGGAGAGTTCTGACAAAATGTGGTCCACTGCAGAAGGGAATGGTGAACCACTTCAGTATCCTTGCCTTGAGACCCAATGAATAGTATGAAAAGGCAAAAAGATGGGACACTGAAAGATGAACTCCCCAGATCGGTAGGTGCCCAATATGCTACTGGAGATCAGTAGAGAAATAACGCCAGAAAGAATGAAGATGGAGCCAAAGCAAAACAATACCCAGTTGTGGATGTGACTGATGATAGAAGCAAAGTCCAATGCTGTAAAGAGCAATATTGCATAGGAACCTGGAATGTTAGGTTCATGAATCAAGGCAAATTGGAAGTGGTCAAACAGGAGATGGCAAGAGTGAATGTAGACATTCTAGGAATCAGTGAACTAAGATGCCCTGGAATGGGTGAATTTAACTCAGATGACCATTATAGCTACTATTGTGGGCAAGAATCCCTTTGAAGAAATGGAGTAGCCATCATAGTCAACAAAAGAGTCTGAAATGCAGTACTTGGATGCAATCTAAAAAATGACAGAATGATCTCTGTTCGTTTCCAAGGCAAACCATTCAATATCACAGTAATCCAAGTCTATGCCCCAATGAGTAATGCTGAAGAAGCTGAAGTTGAACAGTTCTATGAAGACCTACAAGACCTTCTAGAATGAACATCCAAAAAAGATGTCCTTTTCATTATAGGGGACTGGAATGCAAAAGTAGGAAGCCAAGAAATACCTGGAGTAACAGGCAAATTTGGCCTTGGAGTACAGAACGAAGAAGGGAAAAGGCTAATAGAGTTTTGCCAAGAGAACACACTGGTCATAGCAAACACCCTCTTCCAACAACACAAGAGAAGACTCTACACATGGACATTACCAGATGGTCAATACTAAAATCAGATTGATTATATTCTTTGCAGCCAAAGATGGAGAAGTTCTATACAGTCAGCGAAAACAAGACTGGGAGCTGACTATGGCTCAGATCGTGAACTCCTTATTGCCAATTTCAGACTTAGATTGAAGAAAGTGGCAATAAGGAGTTCATGGCAATGAACTGGCATGGCAATAAGGAGTTCAACCACTAGGTATGACCTAAATCAAATCCCTTACAATAATACAGTGGAAGTGACAAATAGATTCAAGGGATTAGATCTGATAGAGTGCCTGATGAACTATGGACAGAGGTTCATGACATTGTACAGGATGCAGTGATCAAGACCATCTCCAAGAAAAAGAGATGCCAAAAAGCAAAATGGTTGTCTGAGGAGGCCTTAAAAATAGCTGTGAGAAGAAGAGAAGAGAAAAGCAAAGGAGAAAAGGAAAGATATATCCATTTGAATGCAGAGTTCCAAAGAATAGCAAGGGGAGATAATAAGAAAGCCTTCCTCAGTGATCAGTGCAAAGAAATAGAGGAAAACAACAGAACAGGAAAGACTAGAGATCTTGTCAAGAAAATTAGAGATACCAAGGGAACATTTCATGCAAAGGTGGGCTCAACAAAGGACAGAAAAGTTATGGACCTAATAGAAGCAGAAGATATTAAGAAGAGGTGGCAAGAATACACAGAACTATACAAAAAAGATCTTCATGACCCAGATAATCACAATGGTATGATCACTTACCTAGAGCCAGACATCCTGGAATGCAAAGTCAAGTGGGCCTTAGGAAGCATCACTAGGAACAAAGCTAGTGGAGGTGATGGAATTCCACTTGAGCTATTCCAAATCCCAAAAGATGATGCTGTGAAAGTGCTGCACTCAATATGCCAGCAAATATGGAAAACTCAGCAGTGGCCACAGGACTGGAAAATGTGTTTTCATTCCAATCTCTAAGAAAGGCAATGCCAAAGAATGCTCAAACTACCGCACAATTGCACTCATCTCACATGCTAGTAAAATAGTACTCAAAATTCTCCAAATCGGGCTTCAACAGTATGTGAACCATGAACTTCCAGATGTTCAAGCTGGTTTTAGAAAAGGCAGAGGAACCAGAGATCAAATTGCCAACATTGTTGGGTCATCGAAAAAGCAAGAGAATTCCAGAAAAACATCTATTTCTGCTTTATTGACTATGCCAAAGCCTTTGACTATGTGGATCATGACAAACTGTGGAAAATTCTGAAAGAGATGGGGATACCAGACCACCTGACCTGCCTCTCGAGAAACCTGTATGCAGGTCACAAAGCAACAGTTAGAACTGGACTTGGAATAACAGACTGGTTCCAAATCGGAAAAGGAATACGTCAAGGCTGTATATTGTCACCCTGCTTATTTAACTTATATGCAGAGTACATCATGAGAAACACTGGGCTGGAGGAAGCACAAGCTGGAATCAAGATTGCTGGGAGAAATATCAATAACCTCAGATATTGATGACACCACCCTTATGGCAGAAAGTGAAGAAGAATTAAAGAGCCTCTTGATGAAAGTGGAAGAGGAGAGCGAAAAAGTTGGCTAAGACTCAACATTCAGAAAACTAAGATCATGGCATCTGGTCCCATCACTTCATGGCAACTAGACGGGGCAACAGTGGAAACATTGACAGAGTTTATTTTGGGGGGCTCCAAAATCACTGCCAATGGTGATTGCAGCCATGAAATTAAAAGACACTTACTCCTGGGTCTCCTGCATTGCAGATAGACGCTTTACCTTCTGAGCCACTAGGGAAGCCTTACTCCTTGGAAGGAAAGTTATGACCAACCTAGACAGCATATTAAAAAGCAGAGACATTACTTTGTCAACAAAGGTCTGTCTAGTCAAGGCTATGGTTTTTCCAGTGGTCATGTATGGATGTGAGAGTTGAACTATAAAGAAAGCTGAGCACTGAAGAGTTGATGCTTTTGAACTGTGGTGTTGGAGAAGATTCTTGAGAGGCCCTTGGACTGCAAGGAGATCCAACCAGTCCATCCTGAAAGAAATCAGTCCTAAATATTCATTGGAAGGACCAATGCTGAAGGTGAAATTCCAATACTTTGGCCACCTGATGCAAATAACTGACTCATTTGAAAAGACCCTGATGCTGGGAAAGGTTGAAGGCAGGAGGAGAAGGCAACGACCGAGGGTGAGATGGTTAGATGGCATCTCTGACTCAATGGGCCTGAGTTTGAGTAAACTCTGGGTGTTGATGACAGACAGGGAGGCCTGGCATGATGCAGTCCATGGGGCTGCAAAGAGTGGGACATGATTGAGTGCCTAACTGAACTGAACAAAAGACATAATTTATGACTCACAAATGACTCTGACATTTAGATGACCAACTTGATGAAACTGAGAAAAGGAAAACTCAATCTAGAAGTCAGGAAAAATATTTCTTACACAGCTTCCATAAATATGCCAAGTGAAGTGGCATGAGTCTTGATACCTGAATTCATTTGGAGCTGGACTGGATGACCCATTCACCTATTCCACTGGGTAGGATGGGGAGGAGGGATGATAACTTGATTCATAATCATTAAGTGGATGGGGGACTCACTGGTACACTGGTCCAGAGATTGGGAGAGAGACATTGGCATCCCTATCAAGAATAAATTCTAAATTCCTTTCTACCACGGGTGGGGGAGAAGGAATTTATTTAAAATTTATTTATTTTTAATTGAAGGATAATTGCTTTACAGTATAGTGTTGATTTCTACTAAACATCATCATGAAGCAGCCATAGGTTTACCATGTCCCCACCCACTTGAACATCCCTCCCACCTCCCTCCCATTTCTCTCCCTATCCCACCCCTGTAGGTTGCTACTGAGCCCAGGTTTGAGTTCCCTGAGTCATACAGAAAATTCCCATTGGCTATCTGTTTTATATATCGTAATGCATGTTTCTGTGTTACTCTCTCCATACCTCCCACCCACTTCTTCTCCCCCCAGCCATGGCACCCCTATCAAGAATAGATTCTGAATTCCTTTCTACCAGGGGAAAGGAATTTATTATTGTGGGACCCCAATACTCAGTACTTCAATGAAACATTCCAAATGATGCCCTGGTATTTGAGAAATGGGAAAAAACCTTTTAGTAACTACTGAAAATACACCAGAACATAAAACCTGATAGCTCCTGAAAAAAAAAACCCATTGTAAATTATGGAATGCAAAATGTCTTGGGGAGCATGGTGCAGAACTGGCATTAAATACTAAGTGTCATCTCCTACCACTACGGCTCCGATTTTGCTTCACTAGGCAATTATTTATACCATGTATGAGGCCAGAAAGTCAGACAGAAGCTTTGCTCTCACAAAATCTTTCCTACCTGCTTTGCTGATGCCTGACAATCCTTTGATAAGAAATAGTCTTTCATTCCATGATTAAAGCTAATAGACTTGAATATATGATACAATTGGGAGTTAATTCTCAAGAGTAAATGTTTTCAACAATGGGTACTAGGTGGTACCGCTATTCCTTCCCCTCTGTGCCTGAAGTGTTGGGGAAGCAGGAAGATCCCAGGTGCTGAGCTGGAGAAGCTGGAAAGAATAGATGGTGACAGGCCTTGAGAGTCAGGATGATTAGGTTAGTTACCATTAAGAAAAGAAGATTCTTGAGCAGGATAGTCATATGATGAAATCAATGCCTGAGATCACTTTGAGGTCATATTCAACAGGTGAAAGTGGGTGCAGTGACAAGGCAAACACTTTGAGAGATGCTGCCCTAATTCAGACACGAGGGGCTTCAAAATATAAGAACAGGGCTGTGTCTGTGGAAGTGAAAAGAGAGGGACACATTTAGGAGAGCTGGTGGAGAAAGAGTGGTTGGCAGGGCAGGTTTGGGAATCCTATCATGTAGAAACCAAGGACAAGGACTGAATGTAGGAAGTGGGCAAAAGGAGCCTTGAAGATGATTCTAAGAGTAGCATGTGTTAGTCTCTCAGTCATGTCTGACTCTTTGTGACTGTAGCCCACCAGGCTCCTCTGTTCATGGGATTCTCCAGGCAAGAATACTGGAGTGGGTTGCCATTCCCTTGTCCAGGGAAGAATAGTGTGAAAATGAAAGTCACTCAGCCGTGTCCGACTCTTTGCAACCCTGTGGACTATAAAAGTCCATGGAATTCTCCAGGCCAGAATACTGGAGTGGGTAGCCTTTCCCTTCTCCAGGGGATCTTTCCAACCCAGGGATTGAACCCAGGTCTCCTGGATTGCAGGCGTATTCTTTACCAGCTGAGCCACAAGGGAAGCCCAAGAATACTGGAGTGGGTAGCCTATCCCTTCTCCAGTGGATCTTCCCAACCCAGGAATTGAACCGGGATCTCCTGCATTGCAAGCAGATTCTTGACCAATTTAACTATCAGGGAAGCCCAGAGTAGCATGAACCCATGGTAATTAGGAAAAGGAATCACCCTGCTCATTTAATTCTCTTCTCTCAACTGCCCTCCTGCCCAAATCCTTCTGTTGTTTCTTGATGCCTTCAACGTAAAGTGCAAATCCCACAATCGTATTATATGGCTCCTTACAATCTGCCTCCTGCTTACCTCTTGAATCCATCTCTCCTTTTGGCTGCCCTTGAACTCACTATTCCAGTCATCCTGAGCAGCTCTTTCCAATTCTGGGGTCTGTAAGGAGTGTCTTTCCCTAGGGCATTCCTCCTTTTTGTACCTACCCTCCACCTCTTCCCCCCTAATGGGGGTAATTCTTTTGCATACTTGAGATCTCAATGTAAACACCACTCTCTGCAGAAAATCTCTCCTGATAACCCTCTCTTCCATCTCCTGCTCTGTGTCTCTTTACCCAGTGCTTAGCACGATGGCTTCCTACGTGAGCACAAACTATGCCGGACTGAATGACTCTCCAAATTTTGGTGGGCACAGAAGTCACCCCCAGTGTTTACTAAGTGCAGGCTTCTAGATCTCAGACCAAAGGCTCTGATTTAGTAGAGCCTGGATGAACCCACACTTTTAGAAACACTGCACTATTGTAATTGCTTGTTGGTTGTTGTTGTTCAGTCTCTAAGTCATGTCCGACTCTTTGTGACCCCATGAACTGCAGCATGCCAGGCTTCCCTGTCCTTTACCAACTCCTGGAATTTGCTCAAATTCAACCCCATTGAATTGATGATGTTATCTAACAATCTCATCCTCTGCCATCCTGTTCTCCTTTTGCCTTCAGTTTTTTCCAGCATAATTGCTTGTTTATGTGTTAGCAATCCTGGACTGTGTGTCATTAGGGTGACTGGTCTCTGGCTCTATGACAGCAGAGACCACTACAGTCCTGGACATCCAGCATAGGGTCTGATATGGTACAGATAGTCATTAGGGAATTGTCAAATAAGGGGATAAATGGTGTGACAACAGTAAGAGTGAAAAATGACTTGGGATTGCAAACTTAGGGAACAAGGAGGTAATGGAAAAAATGGGAAGGGGTGTCTATTTGTGGGAGAAAATGATGAACACTCACACACTAATTTCAGACAACAGGTGGAGACTCTAAGGCGGTGCCCAACCCTCAGTGCCTCCTGTCTGGCACTGACTACATTGTGGAAAATGGCCCAACCCTCTTACATTACCTATGCACTCCCCAAGACACAGATGTATGTTTTTCCCAAAGGCAGCATATAATTTTGAGAATTGCAATCATTTTTTCCATGTTCTTTTGAAAGCTGTAAAATAATTTTAGATGCAATACTAATTCTAGGTCCCTGCTTACCCTTGACCTTTGAAGTTTGATTCAAAACATCACACACCTCTCAGCCCAGATGTTGGCAAGTTAATGATATATTGCTGTAGGAAAAACTTGGTCTCGTTTGCACAAGGAGCTGGAAATCTTTGGTAATATTACCTTACCTCAAGTTGTGTGTGTGTGTGTGTGTGTGAATACAACTGAAATACAGTTTTGTCAGTATACACGCAGAAGATGAAGCACTAGGAAAAATAATGAAGCGTCCTAGTGTTATGGAACTGAGCATTGTCATGCAATTGACTTGAAAACTCTTTGAAACTCATGGTGACTCTTCTAGTTCAAGAGTAGAGAAGATAATTTCCAGCTAAGTGAGTCCAAATGCTCTTTTTAGGGCTTGTGTTCCTTTTACCCATTTCCTGCATCCAGTCCTTGTCCTTGGTTTCTAAATGGTAGGATTCCCACAGATCTAACTACCAAACCTGCCCTGCCAACCACTCTTAAAAACTCTTTAGCTTTTTAACTGGCAAAATCAACCTTAGGAAGAATAATGTCTTTATAAGGCAAGAGTTCAAAAATCCAGCTAATGCCATTTAGTCTGTCTCACTGTCTACAGTGAGTCATAGCGATTTGTGTACATTTCTTAAGATTCCCTACTAGGCCAAGGGGAAAAAAGGGCGAGAGGAATTGGAAGATTGGGATTGACACATATAAACTATTGATACCATGTATACATATGTGGCTGCTCAGTCACTCAGTAGCATCCAAGTGGCATCTGACTCTTTGTGACCCCACGGACTGTAGCTCAGCAGGCTCCTTTGTCCATGGAATTTTCCAGGCAAAAGTACTGGAGTAGGTTGCCATTTCCTAGTCCAGGGCATCTTCCTGACCCAGGGATTGAACCCCCATTTCCTGCGTCTCCTACATTGGCAGGTGGATTCTTTACCACTGAGGCACCTGGGAAGCCCTCTATCCATACAATAGATAACTAATGAGAGCATGCTGCATAGCACAGGGTACTCTATTACACTGTGGTGACTTGAATGGGCAGGAAGTCCAAAAGGTAGGGGAAATATGTATACATATGGCTGATTAATTTTTCTGTACAGTAGAAACTAACACCACATTGTAAAGCAACTATACTCCAATAAAAATTAATTTTGAAAAAGGAGAAAAAAAAAAGATTCCCTACTGGGAAGTTAGCATCTTGAAGATATGGGACAAATATCCTTCTCAGCACCTAATATAATGCTTTACTTTTTATTTTTTTAGGACATTAAAAAAAATTGAAGTATAGTTGCTATATAATATTAAATCACAAGTTTACAAGTTAGTGATTCACAATTTTAAAAGGTTATACTCCATTTAGAGTTATTGTAAAATATTGGCTGCATTCCCTGCATTGTATAAGATATCCTTGTAGCTTATTTTATACCTAATAATTTGTATGTGATATGAGGTTTCACACTGTCTAAGTGCTTAATAATTATCTGTGGAGTGAATGAATCAACCTGTTCACCTTTCTGATGCTGGTTAGCTGGTTAGTCTGCAGTGCCAGGCATGTACACAGCTCAGTTAATACTGGTGAATTAAATGTGATGATATTATCACCTAACATCTTTGGAGTATTTGTTGTTCTGGGGAAGGCCAGCTAATCATGGCCTTGGGAGGCTTAGGCACCCTCTCCTGGCAGTCATGCTGTCTTCAGGCATGGATGATGCTAGAAGTAGGATTAGCTGCTTGGAGTTGGCAGAGACTCTCTGGTTCAAGAGGCTGTGAGGTTGACTATACCTGAGGTTCCATGGCACATTGGTAGCAGAGTGGAGGCCAGAAAACTTTATGGACAAATAGATGACCTTGTGGAAGCAATTACAAACAGCCAGTTTTTGAATGAGCAGACATTTTCTTACATGAAATGGCCTTAATTTTCTTTTTCAGTTAACTGAATTGAAAGATTTTTTTCCCTCGTCTTCTTTCCTTTCACTGGCTTTCTTTGGGAATGAACCTCTGCTTGTGAACTGCCTGTTCTTTTTAATGATAGTTTTCTAGTAAGGTTTCTTGAACCTGGGGAATCCAAAAACCCACACTATTCTCTATTTAGACTCCTGTATCTCCCTGCTAGGTCCTCCCCCATCACACGCTGTTGCTCAGTGTAAAACTGCAAATTCTAGGCCTGGAGGGAAGTGCTATTTCAGCTGGGTGATCAAAAATACCATCTTTTCTTTTCATAATGGCCTAATGCTTTCTCCTCCCCTCATCACTCTGTATGTATTACCTCCTTCAAGTCATAGAATAAGTTTTCTGCTGATTCTAAAATATATTTCTTTGGAAGAGGGTGTGCATGTGTGTACTCAGTGATGAAGTTCTCTTGACTAAGAACCATCACAGGAAAGGCCTCCCTCAACCCTGATGATGCATCAGTACTTAAAATGGGTTCACGAGGGACTTCCTTGAAGGTCCAGTGGCCAAGATTCCATGCTCCCAATGCAGAGGGCACAGGTTCAATCCCTGGTCAGGGAACTAGATCCCGCACTCTGCAACTAAGACCAGGTATAGCCAAATTAAAAAAAAAAAAGTGAGCTCATGATATTATATCCTTGCTCCTCCATATAGTAACACAGTGACAACACCCATGGGTACAGTGGTATACCTGCTGTCCTAAGCTGAAAATATATCCATGTAGTATTTTATTGTACTCTTCTACCCCCCACTGCAGCGAGCACCTGCAGTCACTGGCAAGGTGTGCTTAGTGACTCAACCAGCCAGACGCCAAATTCACTCCTGTTCCAACAACAGGGTCTGTGTGGAGAGCTGACTTCCTGCTGACATATAAATCTGCCACAGCCCTTTGGAGTGTTCCTGGAAGCCTAGACCAGGACTGGCTGCTAACCTCTGGAGAAGTGAGTGGACCACCCCCACCCTCTCCTGGGCTGTAGTAACTGTGTGGTAGGAGTTTTTTAGGTTTGGAGAGACTTTCTGAGGTTGAATGTCTGCCCCTTCATAGACAGGGGATCACCTTGATTCTCCTCTTGGTGTTTTTCCATCCTCTCATGCGGAAATGTCCTCTAAATCAGAGCCAAGGCTCCCCTGTCTCTGCCTGGAGATGGGAACAGCTGGGGCTCGAGTCCACCAGCCAGGTGGCAGGGAGGTGGTTTTACTTCACTTTTAGCATAGATTAGATCCGTGGGTTGGGAAGATCTCCTGGAGGAGGTGATGGCAACCCACTCCAGTATTCCTGCCTGGAGGATCCCATGGACAGAGGAGTCTGGCAGACTATGGTCTGTAGGGTTGCAGAGTTGGAAACGATTGAAGTGACTTAGCATGTGCTAAAATGGTCTATTCCAGCTCCTGTGAAGTTGAAATCAGCATGAACAGTCTGAATTTTCCACTTCAATGACAATAACTTCCCATGCTTAGTATGCACTTAGGAGAGATTTTTTTTTTTTGCTATGCCAGGTCTTAGTTGCGGCATGAAGATCTAGTTCCCTGACCAGGGATTGAAATTGCCCCCCATGTATTGGGAATGTGGAGTCTTCTTCACCTGAGAACCAAGGAAGTTCCCAGAAGAGGTATTCTTATCAAGTTCTTTTGCAAATAGGCGCTTAGGCAAGAAGGTCCCCTTTAAGTAGATGGTAAATAAAACTGTCTCATAACTTTTACCACCACTATACTTTATGTAGACCTTCCCTGGTAGCTCAGTCAGTAAAGAATCTGCCTGCAGTGCAGGAGACCCGGGTTTGATCCCTGAGTTGGGAAGATCCCCTGGAAAAGGAAATGGCAAACCACTCCAGTATTGTTGCCTGGACAGAGGAGCCTAGCAGGCTACAGTCCATGGGACTGCAAGAGTTGGACACAACTTAGCAACTAAACAACCACCATACTTTATGTAGGGCATCTGGGCAGAAAAATATATGAAGTTCAGCCCTTTAGCAGAGACATATAGGACTTTAGAGCCAAGTGGTCAGAGTATGAATCCTATTTCTATACTTACTAGAAATATTAATAATATAATAATAAAAGAGATAATTATAATAGCATACAGTAATAATATAGACACTAATAGAATAATATAAAAATAATACAGATAATCATAGGCTTTGAGAGTACTACATTTGAAGATCAAATGAAAAATGCATGAAATATCCTTAACACAGACCCTGGCATGAAGTTAATACTACTCAATGCTTTCAGAATTTTTTTTTCTGTCTCTTTGCAGGTCATCAGCATGGACATGAGTCCACTTTCTGCTGTGTCACTGCACTTAGCATGGCTGGTGGAAGACCCTTAAACAAGCTGGTTTGAGGTTGAGCTCCCTCGCTTAAGTAACTGCACAGGCCCATTCTTGCTATTGTGTGGCTTGAATTTTTCAGCTTCAACCTCAATAACAGGTTTGTGTAACATGCCATAAGCCCCCCTGTAATTGTGGTTGGATGAAAAGAATATATGGGATAATGATATGACTTTTCTCCCATCCCTTGCTCAACACTGTGGTGGAGAAGGAAGAGGCCTCCCCAGAAAGCACTTTCCGAACAGCAAGAGCAGCACATGTGTGGGTTTGTCTTAGAACACAGAGTTCCTGGATTCGGCTCCTGGTGGACTTGGTCAGGCCTGTTGGGCTGAGGTTCACTATAGGAAATGGTTAGAATTCAGTGCTCTGCAAGCAAGTGTGATTCGTGGCCACTGAAGACTTTGCAGAAAGGTTAATGTTTGTGAAGTCCTCTAAAAGTTCATATTTTCCGTGCATCTGGAAATTCCAGTTACCAAAATTGAATTGTCGCTCCTTGGCTATAATTTCCATTGCTTTAGTTGGTAGCTAGTCTGGGACTGCTCTTAATTAAGGGCTCATACCTTTCTTCCAAATTCCTTCCTCACCAATCCTCATTTGCCTAACAAACAGAGGGGCTTCCTGGGTTTTTTGGTTGAAATCTAAGAAGGGAGTTTAGGTGTCTCTGCATTCTTATCTGAAGATGAGCCAGCCACCATTTCTTTCTTTAACCTGCTTCATCAGTGATGCCTTTAAAGGCAGCAGAAGCCCACATTGGAGCTTCTCAAACTTTAACGTGCAGACACGCCACTGGGGGCTCTTTATTAAACTGCTGGTTTCGATTCAGGGGGTCTGGAGTTGGCCTGCTCTTCTGCATTTCTCACAAGCTTTCAGGCAGTTTCCTTGCTGCTGGTATGTGAATCAAGAAATTATACACGAAGTTCTGTAGGGATTCAGTTCTCCAAACATTTACTGGGCCTTTCAGCAAATCTAGCTATTTTTTTCTCTTTGAATCCCCAGGTGGACATTTCTGATCATTTTATCTTTCAGCAGTCCTAAACACTGTAGATTTATGAAGCCTTAACTTAGCTCTATTTCCCTCGATTAGTTTATCTTATGTTGATATTTATCATCCACTTAGAATTTCAGTCCTAATATACGTAGCTGTTGCGGTGACAAGCAGTATATACACATATAGAAATGTATAGTCAACTGCTGTGACTCTCTTGGGGCCACTTTGCTTTCACTGGCCTTTAGATTCTGAGTTCCCTTTTGTTGGTCTCGCCATCAGATTCATGGTTTTGTCAAACTCAGTGATATGCACCACCTATCAGAGTCCCCTTTGGGGGTGTCTGTTATTGGCACTTTCCTGGATAACTCTCACCTGCATAAAAGATGCTCTAAATCTTTTTTTTTTTTTTGTCATCTGCTCCATTGTTTAATAGCCCCACAGAAGCAAGCTAAGATGTTTTAATTAACCTGTATGATGGCACAACAAACCCAGCCAGGTCTTCGCTTAAATGTGATCTAGCAGAGAGAAATCCCTGAGCAACGCACATAGGAGAGTGACCGCTGTGCAGCCTGACTTTCTCTCCAGGGTATGCATCCCCACCTGAGGGCATTTACATTTTCATTTGTTGGTTGCTTGGATCCTCCCATCAACATGTAAGCTTCAAAAGAAAATGACTTTTTTATGGTACAAATGAACTTACCTACAAAACAGAAATAGAGTTACAGATGTAGAAAACTTACAGTTATCAGGTGTAAGGCATGTGGGGGGGTATAAATTGGAAGACTGGGCTTGACATATACACACTACTATATATAAAATAGATAACTGATAAGGACCTACTATGCAGCACAGGAATCTCTACTCAATACTCTGTAATGGCCTATATGGGAAAAGAATCTAAAAAAGAGTCTATATTTGGATATGTAGAACAAATTCCCTTTGCTGTACACCTGAAACTAACACAAGATTGAAGTCAACTATAGTCCAATAAAATTTTTAACAAAGAGAGAAAAACAACATAACAACAACAAAAGAGAATGGCCTTTCTTATGCCAGAACTGAGAAGGTCTTCAATAAATATTTATTAGAAAGAATGAATGAAAGAGAACTGTATTTCCCAGCAATAATCTTCTAAGCATAGTTCTGTATTTCCAACTAGAAGTCTTTTGAAGCTAGGTACCTTATCTTGCTCATCTCTGTGTCTTATGTAGGTGCACCCTGGACATATTTGTTGACTGAATGAATGATTACAGTGTAGAGGGTAGAGGGAATACCACAGACTTTAGAGAAGTGAGCTGGTCTCTATTTCTAGCTTGGCCTTGTATTAGTCCTGTGATTTCGGCAATGTTATTAAGACTTCCTGGGCTATTGCTTCCTCTTAAGAGGATATTTTCATATGGTTGCTTTAAGGATTAAATGAAATAACATACATAAACCTCTTACTATAGAAACTTAACAATATTAGGATCTCAATGTATTATTGATGTTGTCATCCTAACCAATATTAACCTTTTATTGCCTCTCCTCTTCATTGTATTTCCTGCTTGGCAAATTCTTTGTGTGTGTTCTTTTTTTAAAAATTAATTCTTATTGGACTGTAGTTGCTTTACAATGTTGCATTAGTTTCTCCTTTTGTGCTCAGTTCAGTTCAGTTCAGTTCAGTCACTAAGTCGTGTTTGACTCTTTGCAACCCCATGAATCGCAGCATGCCAGGCCTCCCTGTCCATCACCAACTCGCGGAGTTCACCCAGACTCACGTCCATCGAGTCAGTGATGCCATCCAGCCATCTCATCCTCTGTCGTCCCCTTCTCCTCCTGCCCCCAATCCCTCCCAGCATCAGAGTCTTTTCCAGTGAGTCAACTCTTCGCATGAGGTGGCCAAAGTACTGGAGTTTCAGCTTTAGCATCATTCTTTCCAAAGAAATCCCAGGGCTGATCTCTTTCAGAATGGACTGGTTGGATCTCCTTGCAGTCCAAGGGACTCTCAAGAGTCTTCTCCAACACCACAGTTCAAAAGCATCAATTCTTCAGCGCTCAGCCTTCTTCACAGTCCAACTCTCACATCCATACATGACCACAGAAAAAACCATAGCCTTGACTAGATGAACCTTTGTTGGCAAAGTAACGTCTCTGCTTTTGAATATTCTATCTAGGTTGGTCATAACTTTTCTTCCAAGGAGTAAGCGTCTTTTAATTTCATGGCTGCAGTTACCATCTGCAGTGATTTTGGAGCCCCAAAATATAAAGTCTGACACTGTTTCCACTGTTTCCCCATCTATTTCCCATGAAGTGATGGGACCGGATGCCATGATCTTCGTTTTCTGAATGTTGAGCTTTAAGCCAACTTTTTCACTCTCCACTTTCACTTTGTGCTCAGTCGCGTACAACTCTTTGCAACACTATGGAAGAGAGCCTGCCAGGCTCCTCTCCATGGGATTTTCCAGGCAAGAATACTGGAATGGGTTGCCATTTCCTCTTCCGGGGGATATTCCTGATCCAGGGATCAAACCCCCATCTCCAGTGTCTCCTGCATTGGCAGGTGGATTCTTTACCACTAAGCCACCTGGGAAGCTCTGTATTAGTTTCTCCTGTACAGCAAATGAATCAGCAATACATATACATATATATACGCCCCTCTTTTTTGCATTTCCTTCCAATTTAGGTCACCACAGAGCACTGGGGAGAGTTCCCTGAGCTATATAGTAAGTTCTCATTAGTTATCTATTTTACATATAGCATCAATAGTATATGTATGTCAATCCCAGTCTCCCAGTTCATCCCATCTCCTTCCCACCTTGGTGCTCATACATTTGTTCTTTAATTTCAGTTCGAGGCACTAACCCAAGCTTTGCAGTTCTAGCATCCTAGATTAATGGATATCTTAGATTTAAGTCAAAGACTCAAGAGGATGAATGACCACAAATTCATTCTTTATAGGAACTTAAAAATATGTCTAACTGTATTCAGACTCCAATAATTATTGCCTCCACCTTTGTCCCTGGATTAAATGCAGTTTGATTTCCTTGCTTTTGCCATTGTGTCCCCTACACCCTATCCTCTGTTTTCCAGATAGGGAGATCCTTATGAAAAAGCAAGTTGGAGCATGTCACTCTGCTGCTCTGCTGGCTCCCCATCTAAATTAGAGTAAATGTCAGAGTTCTTCAAAAAGCCACAAAGTACTGTAAAACGTCCTTTCTCTCTCATCGCTAAGCTTGTCTCCTACTCCTATTTCTTCTCTATATCCATTCTACACTAACTCCAGTGGGCTTCCTGCATGCCATCAGTTATGGTCTACCTCTAGGACCTTCACGCCTGCTACTTCCTCTGACTGAAACACTCTTTCCTATGATATCTGTAGGAATATACTCTCACACTTTCTGATTTTTGTTTGAAGGTCATTCTGAAAAAAAGATATTTCTTGGACCTCTTATTATGTTGATGCTTCTATCCTGGAAAACACATGATCTTTCCCTACTCTATTATTATTTTTTCAAAATACTATGTCATCATTGGATGAACTATATATTTTACTTATTTGCTTATCACCCCAGATTAGATTATAACTCCATGATGATGGGGATTTTTGCCTGTTTTGTTCTTTGTTCTGCTCCCAGTGTCTGGCACACCATAGATATCAATGAATGTTTAGTAAATGAGTTGATAAATGGATAAGGGAAGTGGGATGGGTTAGAGGTGGGCTGGGCATCCAGGTGGGGGTGCAAACATGAAGGGAGAAGGGGAAAATTTAGAATCCAGCATCTGTTTCTGTGACTTCAGGCTTGGCTGGCTCAGAGGGGGCTTGACTCCTGTCACCTGGCCCACTGACAGCTGACACCATAGCAAAGCAATGCGCTGGAATGAATCAGGTTCTGGAATGCTGGAAAACCTCCATAGGTCAACATGACCTTGACAATCGGAATCTATGATTCTTTGTTGCATATTCCCCCAAATAATTAACTCAGGCCAGAGACCTTCCCTGGTGTTTTCCTCAGCTCTCAAGGAAGAGATATGAAAAATGGTGGGTTCCAGAGACACCTCACTGGTAAAGCTGAGTTGACACCTCTGTTTCCTGTCTTTCTGGATTATGCTTTTGCTGACTTGAAGAAGGTAATTGACTGTGTAGCTTTAAAATGTTCCTTTAAGGGTCCATTCTATGTCAGAGAGTGAAGAAAAGGATTAATTAAGCAAAGTAGAACTTGGAAGGTGATTCAAATGCTAGGTGATTCAAAAGTTAGTCATCAACTTTAACCTCTGTGTTTTCATTATGCTCAGGAAGCATGCTTCTCTGGATCACTTTGTCTTGTGATGGCTCACTCCTCATGTCATTATTCCTAACCCCAAAGGACTTGGGCCGTTGGCCTGGCCTGGATCAGCATTGTTGGATTGCTTCCTTCCTTTGAAGAATGGACTGGAAACTCTTCTCTTGGAGGTGTCTCTGGTGAGAGGAAGATGAATCAGATGGCAAGCAAAAACCAGAAAGTAAGAGATGGAGGTCAGCGGGAGTTGGGAAGAGTCACTTCCTCATTGAACTTGACTTCCCCTTATCCTGAAAACAAGTCTTTTGTGATTTTTTGGAAAGAGTAGCAACCATATCTTCTCCAGGATTTTGGGCCCCCTCTGGGGAACTTCTCCCCTGTGGGCCCATCCCCTCCTGGAAACCCCCTTCAGGGCTCAGCTCCCATTGGACAGACTTGGAGAACACCCCTTCCCACTGCTGATTTTGCAGCCCAAGGAGTGGTGGCATCTTCCTGGTTAGCTTGTCATGGTGAAATTTCACCATTCTTGGTTTGGATTCTCAGCTTTTCTATCATCTATGTAGCTCATCTCTGTACCAATTTCCTTTTGTTTGAAAGATATAGAATGACTTATGTCTTCTTGACTGCAATCTTATTGGTCTGCTCAGCCCAAACCATTCTTTAACTTTTGTAAAGATAGGATCACTTGTCATTTTGTCTTCAAGATTTTTTTTTAATTGTATAAAGCTGAAAGTATTGACTTTGATCAGTATGAATGTATACACCTTTCCAGTCATACCTTTGTTTAAAATTTATACCACTCTGTGAGCTTCCTGAACATGTGCAGTGGGACACCAACTCTCTGCTGTAGACTGGAAGCTTTCAGAAAATGTGTGAAGAGCTTTTACTTAGTTTCCACTGTGTTGTCAGATTTCTGCCACAGCCAGAGCATGATTTTAGAATTTCACTGAACTTCTCTCAGCCTCAATTTCTTCATCTACAAAAGAAGAAAGTTATGTTTGATGGGTCATTTACAAACTTTGATTTATCCTCAGAACTCTTTGGTTTTTCAAGTATGATCTGAATCTCAACATAGAAAGTGGGAGACCCTAAGCTCACCTCCTTGACCTCCAGATGACCTCCCTTTGTTGTCTATGTTAGTCACTCAATGGTGTCTGAATCTTTGTGACCGCATGGACTGTAGCCTGCCAGATTCCTCTGTCCATGGAATTCTCCAGGCAAAATTGGTGGCCTGAATCATGACTGCCAAACCCTGGGGTGTAAAATGACTGACCAAAAAGTGTTCTGTTCTGCTCTAACAGCTTTTGATTTTATACTTTTTGATTCTGTTTTGTCAGACTTTTATTTCTTAGTTTTGAAACTAAGATGTAAGAAAAAGAAAACATTTTTTAGCCTGATTTGACTTATCTTTATGTATCTTACTCTGATAATCACGATGGTGTAATCACCCACCTAGAGTCAGACATCCTGGAATGCGAAGTCAAGTGGGCCTTAGGAGGCATCACTATGAACAAAGCTAGTGGAGGTGATGGAATTTCAGTTGAGCTAGTTCAAATCCTGAAAGATGATGCAGTGAAAGTGCTGCACTCAATATGCCAGCAAATTTGGAAAACTCAGCAGTGGCCACAGGACTGGAAAAGGTCAGTTTTCATTCCAATCCCAAAGAAAGGCAATGCCAAAGAATGCTCAAACTACTGCACAATTGCACTCATCTCACATGCTAGTAAAGTAATGCTCAAAATTCTCCAAGCCAGGCTTCAGCAATATGTGAAGCGTGAACTTCCTGATGTTCAAGCTGGTTTTAGAAAAGGCAGAGGAACCAGAGATCAAATTGCCAACATCTGCTGGATCATGGAAAAAGCAAGAGAGTTCCAGAAAAACATCTATGTCTGCTTTATTGACTATGCCAAAGCCTTTGACTGGGTGGATCACAATAAACTGTGGAAAATTCTGAAAGAGATGGGAATACCAGACCACCTGACCTGTCTCTTGAGAAATCTGTATGCAGGTCAGGAAGCAACAGTTAGAAGTGGACATGGAACAACAGACTGGTTCCAAATAGGAAAAGGAGTACATCAAAGCTGTATATTGTCACCCTGTTTATTTAACTTCTATGCTGAGTACATCATGAGAAAGTCTGGGCTAGAGGAAGCACAAGCTGGAATCAAGATTGCTGGGAGAAATATCAATAACCTTAGATATGCAGATGACACTGCTCTTATGGCAGAAACTGAAGAAGAACTAAAAAGCCTCTTGATGAAAGTGAAAGTGGAGAGTGAAAAAGTTGACTTAAAGGTCAACATTCAGAAAACGAAGATCATGGCATCCGGTCCCATCACTTCATGGCAAATAGATGGGGAAACAATGGGAGCAGTGGCTGACTTAATTTTTCTGGGCTCCAAAATCGCTGCAGATGGTAATTCCAGCCATGAAATTAAAAGAACCTTACTCCTTGGAAGGAAAGTATGACCAACCTAGACAGCATATTAAAAAGCAGAGACATTACTTTGTCAACAAAGGTCCATCTAGTCAAGGCTATGGTTTTTCCCAGTGGTCATGTATGGATGGTGAGAGTTGGACTATAAAGAAAGTTGAGCACCGAAGAATTGATGCTTTTGAAGTGTGGTGTTGGAGAAGACTCTTGAGAGTCCCTTGGACTGCAAGGAGATCCAACTAGTCCATCCTAAAGGAGATCAGTCCTGGGTGTTCTTTGGAAGGATTGATGTTGAAGCTGAAACTCTGAATACTTTGTCTGATGTTGAAGCTGAATACTTTGTCCACCTGATGTGAAGAGCTGATTCATTTGAAAAGACCCTGATGCTGGGAAAGATTGAGGGCAGGAGGAGAAGGGGACGACAAAGGATGAGATGGTTGGATGGCATCACCGACTCACTGGACATGGGTTTGGGTGGACTCTGGGAGTTGGTGTTGGACAGGGAGGCCTGGCGTGCTGTGGTTCATGGGGTTGCAAAGAGTTGGGCATGACTGAGCAACTGAACTGACCTGAACTGAACTGATCTTACTCTGAAGGAGAAAAACCTATGTATCCTTGGAATAGTGAGGGTTTTATTGGAAAAAGTGCCAACAGAAAAATGTTATATCTTATTAGCAGAAATAAAACTGAGAATGCTAAGAGGATGTTCAAGTTTCCTTAGCGCCATGTCCCTCAGAGGTCATCAGGGCTTGCCTGATTCCCCAATCACTGTGCTTCCCCTCAGGCTGAGACAGCATCCTAGCCCCACTCTGCCCTCTCTCCAACCTTCAATCAATCCCCCTTCAGTGGGACTTTCAGGGGCTCTAACTCAATTCTCCCATGACAGCCTCAGCACTGTTGCTGGAACTCTGTATTTGGGTTTGCTCCCAGTTTAGCCTGCCCCTGACACTAAGCTCTGCTTAACCTTGATATTACTCCTTGGAAGAAAACTTATGACCAACCTCAGATCAGATCAATCACTCAGTCATGTCCGACTCTTTGCGACCCCATAAATCGCAGCATGCCAGGCCTCCCTGTCCATCACCAACTCCCAGAGTTCACTCAGACTCACGTCCATCGAGTCAGTGATGCCATCCAGCCATCTCATCCTCTGTCGTCCCCTTCTCCTCCTGCCCCCAATCCCTCCCAGCATCAGGGTCTTTTCCAATGAATCAACTCTTCGCATGAGGTGGCCAAAGTACTGGAGTTTCAGCTTTAGCATCATTCCTTCCAAAGAACACCCAGGGCTGATCTCCTTCAGAATGGACTGGTTGGATCTCCTTGCAGTCCAAGGGACTCTCAAGAGTCTTCTCCAACACCACAGTTCAAAAGTATCAATTCTTCGGCATTCAGCCTTCTTCATAGTCCAACTCTCACATCCATACATGACCACTGGGAAAAACCATAGCCTTGACTAGACGAACCTTTGTTGGCAAAGTAATGTCTCTGCTTTTGAATATGCTATTTAGGTTGGTCATAACTTTCCTTCCAAGGAGTAAGTGTCTTTTAATTTCATGGCTGCAGTCACCATCTGTAGTGATTTTGGAGCCCCCCAAAATAAAGTCTGACACTGTTTTCACTGTTTCCCCATCTATTTCCCATGAAGTGATGGGACCGGATGCCATGATCTTCATTTTCTGAATGTTGAGCTTTAAGCCAACTTTTTCACTCTCCACTTTCACTTTCATCAAGAGGCTTTTTAGTTCCTCTTCACTTTCTGCCATAAGGGTGATGTCATCTGCATATATGACCAACCTAGACAGCATATTAAAAAGCAGAAACATTACTTTGCCAACAAAGGTCTGTCTAGTCAAGTCTATGGTTTTTCCAGTAGTCATGTATGGATGTGAGATTTGGACTATAAAGAAAGCTGAGCACCGAAGAATTGATGCTTTTGAACTGTGGTGTTGGAGAAGACTCTTGAGAGTCCCTTGGACTGCAAGGAGATCCAACCAGTCCGTCCTAAAGGAAATTAGTCCTGAATATTCATTGGACGGACTGATGTTGAAGCTGAAATTCCAATAATTGTCCACCTGTTGCGAAGAGCTGACTCATTTGAAAAGACCATGATGCTGGAAAATATTGAAGGTGGGAGGAGAAGGGGATGACAGAGGATGAGATGGTTGGATAGCATCACTGACTCAATGGGCATAAGTTTGAGTAAACTCCGGGAGTTGGTAATGGACAGGAAGGCCTGGTGTGCTGTGGTCCATGTGGTTGCAAAGAGTCAGACACAACTGAGCGACTGAACTGAACTGAACTGAACCTTGATATTGAAGCAAAATCTACCTTGTTTCTGTGTGCCTGATTCCCAGTCCTGATGACCTGCTGGGAGTCCCAGCCTGGCCCGGACCTGCCTTGCCAATTCCTCCCTGGGAGTGGGCACTACTTCCTGCTCAATGACATCTTTACTACTGGTTATCCTCAGTCAGAATCTCAAAATATGGCCTGACTCCTGACATTGTTGTAAGCTCTTCAATTGCCAGGGCACTCCATTAGGTCTCATCGATAATCCCTTCTCCCCCACCTCCAAGGATTTTCTTTAAGAAATCAGGTGTGTCTTATCTTTTGGGGTTCCCTAAACTGTCTGCCACCCTGGACTTCCTCTTACTTCCCAGTGGTGGTCTTTTTCATTATTACCTGTGCTTGGCTCTCAAGTCCTGTCCCCTTATGGTCTCTATGGTTCTAGACCATTTAAACCTCACATGCCTAGGAACTTCCTGACAGTTCAGTGGTTAAGACTTCCCCTTCCAGTGCAGGGGTGCGGGTCTGACCGCAGATTGGGGAGTTAAGATCCCACATGTCTCACAGCCAAAAAACCAAAATATTTTTTAAAAGGAAGCAATACTGTAACGAATTTAATAGAGACTTTAAAAATGATCCACATTAAAAAAATCTTAAAAAACAAAAGCAAAACCTTATATGCCTAATCTAGGCCAGAAGCTAGTATTGGTTACATGAAGCGCTTTGCTCATCACAAAATAAAAATTCTTTTCCAGTTCTAAGCAATCTATTTCCTTTTCCCACTTATTATTCTTCCATTGAACATGTAATGATCTCTAGGTGCTAAGGATACAACGATTAATGCATAAATGGTCCTTGGGGGCTCCCAGTTTGGTGAAGAAGAGATTTTAAACAATTGTCATATGATAATGATGTAAGTTGCTTGCAGAGCACAAAAAAAAAAAAAAAAAAAAAAGAAGTCTAAATTCCGAGAGGTGGTGGTAGTGGTGGGGAAATGAGTAGTTTCAGGGAATCTTGAGCTGAGCCTTGAAAGAGATATAGAGGCTCATCACTGATGACGAATCAGGGAGAAGGATCATCACATATTTGGGGAAGGTCAAGTTAGTGGGTGTGGCTGTGGCTGTAATATCAAAGAGATGAGGGGGAAAAAGTAGAAGCTGAAGGCTGTATATGCCAGGCAAGGGAGTTTGGGACATACTGTTCAGCAATTGGTGCTATGGGAGAGTTTGAAGTAGGGGTTTATCACAATCAGATTTTCATTTTAGGAAGATTCTTTGGAGGAGGGATTGGTTGGAAGGAGGTGAGATTAGGATTAAGAAGATTATGAAGAGGCTCTAATATAACAGTTGAGGCAAGAAATGATAAGTGATGGGAGGAGAGTTTGGGGGAGAATGGATACATGTATATGTATGGCTGAGTCCCTTCACTGTTCCCCTGAAACTATCAAAACATTTTTAATCAGCTATACCCCAAACAAAATAAAAAGCTTTTAAAAACTGCAAAAAAAGAAATGATAAGTGCTTAAATCAAGATGATATCAGTGGAGATGGACTAGGGCGGGGGCAGCTTTGAAAAGTGTTTGTGAATAGAATAAAGAGAATTGGTGGTCAGCTGGAAAGAGAAGTAGTGAAGAGGGAGCTGCTGAGTACAACTCTCAGAAAGCTGGGAGAAACAGAGGGTAACTCCCAGATTTCTGCTTTGGGAGTTGAGTATGGATGGGGATACCACCTCTAAACTGGGGAATGCAAGGGGAGGTGATGTTGAACACATTATGTGCGAAGGCTCTGGAGGATGCCAAGTGGAGATGCTCCATGGACAGTCCACAGTCTGAAAATCATATCCAGCTCAAGAAAGACTTCTTGGCTTGAGATTGATTTGGAAACCATAAATACATACAGGGTGGCCATAAATTCTGAATACAGAGATAATAATATTTTGTCATGTTTTATAATATAGTATCAATAAATCACTTGTTCTGTATCTACCTATGTTTCCAGATTTTATGACCATCCCATAGAAATTTGTTAGAGCCAGATAGAACACAGATCAACCCAATAGAATATATAAAGCAAGAAGAGAAAAAGCCTGGACATGGAGTCCTGGGAACTACAATATTTATGAGACAAAAGAGACTGAGAAGAAACAGAAAGGAGATGAGATTTAAAACAAAGAGAAAGCCCAAGAGGAGAGTAACACTTCCATACAGACAGAGGGGAAGGTGGTGAGGATGAAGAAGAATGTGCAGATGTCAGCCCAACTTGCCATCAAAACTCCTTTAAACCTTTTCCCCAAGTGGCTCAAAGTATTACTTTCTCTAGAACAGTGATTCTTAACTGTTTATAGTGTAACAAGTTCTTTGAGAATCTGAAGGAAGTGTGAGACCCTTTTCCATACGACTAGTAAGAATGGAATGCAGTATGGGGGCGGAGGGGTGTCAAGCCCATCATCCCAAGAATCCCAGGGTAAAACTCTCGATATTTTGTAAAATTTCTTTTAAATAATAAACTAATTCTAAATATTCACAGAGAAGGTCTTACTCTCTCTGCCCTTTGGGGGAAATGCTGCTTTATTTTCTTCTGAGAAAGCTGAACAAGAATGAATGTTATGCAGTAGCATGATGTCATTAACTTTATCAAAGCTCAGATGATTTTTTTTTCCATCAGAAGGATATTTTTCTCTTTCCTTTTTTTTGGTCATCCGTTTCTCAATAGCTTAAAAACTTTTTTTCTTAGCTGAAATTGACTTTGGTTTAATTTGCATAGTTGATTTTTGTTATCAGAAAATGCCTCAACTTACAAGCCTCAGCCCTTAAAGTTTTCAGAAAACTTAAAGGATCATATCCCTTCTGGAGGCATTTTGAAGCATATTTCCCCTCAATAGACCTAACCCACTTTCCTTACATTGGTTCTTTCCAATTGACACTAGGGGCCATGTCTTTTATCAAATGTTTCTTAATTTTGGCTTCCCTGACACCATGCCTTCCCTTTTTGCTGCTTTCCTCTTTTGTGATTGTTTCTAGGTCTCTTCGGTTGACTCATTTCACAGCTGAGGGCATCTTCAAAGACTCTGTTCTTAGTTCCCTACCCTTGTTTATTTTTCACCCACTCCTTTTCATTCAGTTTATCCTAACAAGTATTTATTGAGTGCGGAGTCTGTTTGGTGCACTTATGAATTCTCGTAACTGCAAAAATCTCCTCTTTGTGAAGATTTATGCCTCCAAATTATCCTTCCAGCTCTGACACGGTACAATTACACAATTCCCACAGCTGCCAACCATGTCACTTTGAGATGTCATGCTCGTTTTCCCCTTCTAACTGGCCCTTTTACAATTTGAGTTCTCCATGCCAATCCATGGTCTCATTGATTTTCTGTTACTTGGCCTGGGTGTCTGGGGTCTCTCTAAGCTTTGATAACATCTGAAGTGACAAACAAAATAGAACACAAATTCTCAACCAGAACTTCAGTGAAAATTCTGCAACCTTGTTAGAGTCACAAGACAAATTGTTGTTTTCTAGCTTGTCGATTGATGTTTTTTTCTCTCCTGTAACTTGATTTTCCTTTTAGTCCTGCTATTTTCTATCCTGTTATTTTTCTTTCTTCTTGTCCCCTCCCCCTTCCTTTTATCCTTTTTGCGTCTTGTAGTTTAGGTTCTTCTCTGTTATTAATCTGTGCTGTCAGATCTCACATTGCTCTCCCTTATATGCTTCTGTACAAATGTAAGTGGGATTGGGGCTTCCCAGGAGGCATTGGTGGTAAAGAACCCCCCTGCTAATGCAGAAGATGTGAGAGACGCAGTTTCAATCCCTGGGTCCGGAAGATATCCTGGAGTAGGGCATGGCAACTCACTCCAGGATTCTTTGGAGAATCCCAAGGACAGAGGAGCCTGGTAGGCTATGGTCCATAGGATCACAGAGTTGAACACGACTGAAGTGACTTAGCCTGCATGCATGCATGTGTGGACTATGCCCAATAGATACCAATCTTCCCATTATTAGATGTATTTCACATGTTGGTAATTTAATGTCAGGCATTGAAATTCTCCTCTCAGTATTTAGAATTATTTTTTGTCCAACTGCTCTTCATACTATCTGCTTAAGTTTAGAAAATTTCAGATGAATGGTTAATGTTCAATGAGACCTAGCTTCAGACTTGCTCATCATGTCCTAAAGTTTTATAAGTTTTATGTCATAACTCAGTTTCTCTTTTCTTCTCTCCTGCTATGGTCCTCACTCTTAGAATATGGTAAAGTTGAGAGCAGAATCAAACTCAGAACCTTCTAGGCCAAACTGTGATATTCTGACAGAAGGCATACACACATTAGAGATTTAATTATTCAGCACATTAGGGGTTCAATTTCCTGAAGAAGGGGCAACCTTAGAAAAGGTAATAAATGGACTACAACTGAGTCTGGTTCCATCGCTAAGTTTGGCTCTTCTTTTTTAACTAAAATTTTCCTTTTCCCATGAGAGTATTTATCATAGTAGACATGTGTTTTTAATGTATTCATCAAGAGGTTGTGTGGTCTTGTTTATTCTTGATTAAAAAGCCTATGTCAAATAAGAATTATTTCAAAGTTGCAGTAATAATTGGAGCAATAAGATGGTAAGAGGTAATTAAAGGATGCGGCTTTCTTTTAGAAATAAAAAAATGAATCTGGTGGCCACATGTACTTGCCCCTTCTTTCTTAATGAGTGTGATGAAAGATGTCAGGGTAAGAAATTATGGATATTGGAGATGTACCAACAACACACTAACATGTCAAATTCAAGCCCAGATTCCCACATTGACTGCATTCAGGAATTTGCACCTCGCAACATTGTACACTAACGGACGATGTGCACGTTTCAAACCATGAGGATGCTCCAAAGCCCTGGCGGTGAGGGTGGCAGCTCCCTCCACTCCTGCACTCCCACACGCATTTTAGATGGGAAGTATAGTTGCTTATCCTTCCCATTTTGAACTCTTGGACTACAAACCATAAATTACCCAGGTTATGGCTCATGAATTATAGCCATTTAAGGACTTTCTATTTCAGCTGGTTTGACTTGGAAAACTCAGAGAATTGAGAATGAGAAATATCCTGGAGACAAACTGTTTTTACTAGACACAGTGATGTTTTCTTCTTCTTTTTTTTTTTTTCCTTCAAAAGTGTTTTTGGGTATATTGGCCAGCAAGAAAAAATTCCAATCCTTTTGGTCAGTACTGAAAGATTTGATTCCATGTCTTTGTGTCTTTTTAAAATTATCCAATGAATCCATCACAGCACATTAAACATCTGACTCTCTGTCTTATTTTGTGCTTTATTGGTCAATTCCCATTGGTTTACTTTCTGTTCCTTTAGTAGGATTGTCTATGTAGATTAATAGTCACCAACACGGTGATGAGGTGATAACCATCATCTTCTACTTAGAATTTGGTTAATTTCAATTGCACTTGAAAAATGTGCTCTGAGATCTAATTTAGGGAAAATTAAAAAAAAAAAAGTATGTGATAGTCTGCCTCTTGCCTCGCTCACTGAAAACATAAGATATAAACAAGAAAGGTAACTCAAGAGAAATTTAAACCATACTCAGTGTGTGGTATAGTAAATAAGTGTTCTGACAACAGCAACAGTAGGTTGTAAGAAGTAGGCTTGTATTCTTCCTGAGGGCCTTACAGAATGCATACTGCACAGATGGGGAAAGAATTAGGGGAACCTTAGTCTCCTCTTCAGAATAAAACACTTTGTCTCTGACAAGTTGCTATGAAGCTACTAAGGGACTATGTCTCTTGTTAGTTATTCTGCTATGTAACTAGAGCACACTTCAAGGAGGTTTTAACATTTATTTAATTGAGAAAACCTTAAAAAGTCACTTAAGAATCCACTGAGGCTAGCAAACACTTTTATTTGGGATGTGTCAAGATTAATTATCTGGCTCATGAGAGAATAAACACAAATATTCTTTGTGAGAATTAAGAACTATGTACTGAGGCTTTATTGACTTTTCCTAAAGACTTCACTGTACTCAGTTCAGTTCCGTTCAGTCACTCAGTCGTGTCTGACTCTTTGCGACCCCATGAACTGCAGCACGCCAGGCCTTCCTGTCCATCACCAACTCCTGGAATTTACCCAAACTCATGTCCTCTGAGTCGGTGGTGCCATCCAATCATCTCATCCTCTGTTTCTCCTCCTGCCCTCAATCTTTCCCAGCATCAGGGTCTTTTCAAATGAGTCAGCTCTTCGCATCAGGTGGACAAACTATTGAAGTTTCAACTTCAACATCAGTCCTTCCAACGAACACCCAGGACTGATCTCCTTTAGAATGGACTGGTTGGATCTCCTTGCAGTCCAAGGGACTCTCAAGAGTCTTCTCCAACACCACAGTTCAAAAGCGTCAATTCTTCTGCACTCAGCTTTCCATATAGTCCAACTCTACATCCATACATGACCACTGGAAAAAGCATAGCCTGGACTAGACAGACCTTTTTGACAAAGTAATGTCTCCGCTTTTTAATGTGCTGTCTAGGTTGGTCATAATTTTCCTTCCAAGGAGTAAGTGTCTTTTAATTTCATGGCTACAATCACCATCTGCAGTGATTTTGGAGCCCAGAAAAATAAAGTCAGCCACTGTTTCCACTGTTTCCCCATCTATTTGCCATGAAGTGATGGGACCAGATGCCATGATCTTCATTTTCTGAATGTTGAGCTTTAAGCCAACTTTTTCACTCCCCTCTTTCACTTTCATCAAGAGGCTTTTTAGTTTTCTTCACTTTCTGCCATAAGGGTGGTGTCATCTGCATATCTGAGGTTATTGATATTTCTCCAGGCAATCTTGATTCAAGCTTGTGCTTCCTCCAGCCCAGCATTTCTCTGCATATAAGTTAAATAAGCAGGGTGACAATATATAGCCTTGACATACTTCTTTTCCTATTTGGAACCAGTCTGTTGTTCCATGTCCAGTTCTAACTGTTGCTTCCTGACCTATGGATGGAAGTTCACTGTACTATTTTGAGTAAAAAACATCTCAAATCTCTCAAATATGTGAAAATGAAGAGTTAATCTGCTGGAGTCGCAAAGTAGATGGAGACAGATCTTGCTATGAATTCAGGCTCATTTCAGTTGACATGTCCTTGGACAAGTTACTTAAACTCTCTGAACTCAGTTTTCCTATCTGTAAAATGGAGATAACATACTATTTTGCAGAGGTAAAGAAAACTAAAGTATATCAGTGTTTGGAAAAAAGTAGATGTTCCAAGAACTATAGCTACTACTATTATAACAAAAGCAGCAATAACAATACTAGCTAACACTTAAGGAGGGATCCCTATATTCTGAGCTTCCTTGGTGGCTCAGCAATAAAGAATCCACCTTCCAATGCAGGAGATGCAGGCTTGATTCCCGGGTCAGGACAATCCTGTGGAGGAGGAAATGGTAACCCACTCCAGTATTCTTGCCTTGGAAATCCCATGGCCAGAGGAACCTGGCAGGCTATAGTCCATGTGGTTGTAGAGTTGGACACAACTTAGCAACTAAACTAGAACAACAACTGTATATTCTATGTACTATTCTAGGAATTTATATGTGTTATTTAACCCTCACAACACCTTTATTGACTCTATTTTATAGTAAAGCACAAAAAGTTTAAACTATGTTTCCCCGTGGTTACTTGCCTAATAGCTAAGAATACTTCAATATATTGAAGCATAGTATCAAGTATCAAAGTATAGGATAGTGTCAAAACCATTATACCATACTGTTTCCAAAGGTCTGCAGTTTAGATAATGGTGGAGAAGGCGATGGCACCCCACTCCAGTACTCTTGCCTGGAAAATCCAATGGACGGAGGAGCCTGGTAGGCTGCAGTCCATGGGGTCGCGAAGAGTCGGACACGACTGAGTGACTTCACTTTCACTTTTCACTTTCATGCATTGGAGAAGGAAATGGCAACCCACTCCAGTGTTCTTGCCTGAAGAATCCCAGGGACAGGGGTGCCTGGTGGGCTGCCGTATATGGGGTCACACAGAGTCGCACGTGACTGAAGCGACTTAGCAACAAGACTTGGAAATTTGAGAAGATTCTCAGTTCTTTCCCTTTGCTCAGTGCATCAATTTTCAGTACACGCCCTTTAGGAAAGGTAATATCTTAACATCTGTGGACATGTTTTGACCTCAGTTGCTATATTCCTTTGGTGAACTGTCTCTATCTAGGAAATACGGCAGAAAGTGAAGAAGAACTAAAGAGCCTCTTGATGAAAGTGAAAGAGGAGAGTGAAAAAAGTTGGCTTAAAGCTCAACATTCAGAAAACGAAGATCATGGCATCTGGTCCCATCACTTCATGGCAAATAGATGGGGAAACAGTGGAAACAGTGGCTGACTTTATTTTTCTGGGCTCCAAAATCACTGCAGATGGTGATTGTAGCCATGAAATTAAAAGACACTTACTCCTTGGAAGGAAAATTATGACCAACCTAGACAGCACATTAAAAAGCGGAGACATTACTTTGTCAAAAAGGTCTGTCTAGTCCAGGCTATGCTTTTTCCAGTGGTCATGTATGGATGTAGAGTTGGACTATATGAAAAGCTGAGTGCAGAAGAATTGACGCTTTTGAACTGTGGTGTTGGAGAAGACTCTTGAGAGTCCCTTGGACTGCAAGGAGATCCAACCAGTCCATTCTAAAGGAGATCAGTCCTGGGTGTTCGTTGGAAGGACTGATGTTGAAGTTGAAACTTCAATAGTTTGTCCACCTGATGCGAAGAGCTGACTCATTTGAAAAGACCCTGATGCTGGGAAAGATTGAGGGCAGGAGGAGAAACAGAGGATGAGATGATTGGATGGCACCACCGACTCAAAGGACATGAGTTTGGGTAAATTCCAGGAGTTGGTAATGGACAGGGAGGCCTGGCGTGCTGTGGTTCACGGGGTCACTAAGAGTTGGACACAACTGAGCAACTGAACTGAACTGAACACTATTTGTCTTTGTAAAAGCTAACAGTATCTGAAGCTAATTGTCATTAAAGAATTTGTTAGAATTTTGACACAAGGCAAATAAGGTGATAATTGACTAATACTACACTTTGAAAATAACTTTAGATTTTTATGCTCATTATTATACACACATGACATTTAAACCTATAAGTCAGTGCTCTTATCTGCTTCTTTTGGTACTTAAAAAAAAAAAAAAAAACAAAAAAAACCAACCAAACCGCCTAGTTTAGAAGTGAAATCATGGGGTTATTAAGTAGTTGTGTTTTCGTTTATATTTTATTTTCTGTTGAAATAGCAGAATTAAAAACACATTTACAACATCAGACCATTCTGCATTTGGCAGGAGCTTTTTTAATTAGGTAATGATCCTAGTCTCTTTCTGTTCTTTGGAATCAGCTTATAGCCTGAAACATTTAAAAATTCTTACCATAAAATTTAAATAGGTGAATACAACTTTCACAGTTTTATCGTGACTGATCACATTAGTAATTATGATTGAGATTACAAAAAGGAATAATGAAAATCAAAGTGAGGAATGTTTAAAAATATACTGAGAAGTTAGATACACTTTCATAAAAGTCATTAGTAGGTATAGAGTTTTTATTGTCATTAATAATGGGCACATTTTTAAGACATAAACAATTTTTAAATCTCACTGGAAATGAAGAAATTGAAAGGTTTGATCTAACTTTTCTCTTCCTGAGCACTCTGGGCAACATAATCGCTGGAAACTGTAATATTGTAATATTATAATGCCATTAATAATAACCTGAGTTAACAAAATAATTTGTTTCTGATAAGTAGTGTACTAATGATAGTTTGTAATATTTGATCCTTTATTTCCTTGTTTTTATATATCAGATATTTAACGATTGTATATGACTTATTTCATTTGTAATATTTTTGGAGGTAGGGCAGGGGTTAGAGAACTCCTGAATACATTATTCCCTGGGAATTGGAAGTTTAGGTGAAAAGAACTCATCTGTTTTACTAATAACAAATGTCCTGAAGTGGAAGCGATGTTGTTGTTGTTGCTCAGTTGTGTCCAACTCTCTGTGACCCCAAGGACTGCAGCTATGGGGAAGCTATGTTGGTAGACCCCAACTCCTTGAAGAAGGATCAATATACCAATGTTTTACTAACATTCCAACCAGTGCTTTTACTGCATGGTAAAGAAAATGTCTAAGTTGTATGCTCTTAACTTCTTTGAGGGGAGCTCTTGATTTCACAAAACTTTGCGTCAGTCTAATGTAAATGCTCTTGCCACTCTCAAATTCTTTGAGAAAAAAATCATATATTAGATTGCCACCTGAACTTAAATACATATTGTAACAGATAAGCTATGTACATCCACATACAGGCAAGGTCTGTATTCTCTTACTACTGTCAGATTGTATGTTTCAAATTAGTCAAGGCTTTTAATTTTATTTTTAAACCAACTTTAGGGAGTGAATTTTATGTATAGTAAAACTCATCCTTTTTAGGTATACAGTCAATGAATTTTGGCAAATGAATGCAATCGTTAACCATGACCCCAATAAAGATATAGAACATGTTTTATCACCCCATGAAGTTCCCTCTATACTCCTTCATAGTCAGTCTCTTCCTCTTACTCCTGGCCCCTGGCCACAACAGATTTGGTCTCTCTTCCTACAGATTTTCCTTTCATAAAATAAATCTTATGTAAATAAAATCATGCAGCATGGGAGGCTGTTTCATTTTTATCAGTGAAAATGAAAATGTAAGTTTTTAATAAAGATAAAATATAAACATGTAAGTCCTTGTTTCTTCTTCTGCCTGTGTTATGGTCATATTCATTTCTTCACTGTTTTTGTTTGGGATGCCAGAAGAGCATTAAAAGTCAATTAAAATAAGATTACAAACAAAAAGGATTGATTATATGGAACTTGAGAAGAGTGACATCAGTATGAGAAGTGAATGGACAGAATAAATCCATCCTGTCTGCTTTTACCCATGGGAAAAAGTAGATACCCAGTTTTTGCAATGTCCACCCAATAGTGTTTTTTGTCTGTTGAGGTTACAAAAAAGTAATGTGATGACATATTTTCTTTTCTCGTTTATACAAAAATGAGGGTTCTCAGGAAACTGAGGATTCCAAAATATGGATCTTTCAACATCCTGGACCTCTGTAGTTGGGCTAATTTCTTTCCTCTGTAGGCATTTACTTTCTTTGAACCTTGCCAAAGGTGAGACAGTGAAGTACAATAGAAGGACAGTTTCATTAACAGTATAACCTTGAGCATGTCTCTTATTCTCTTTGAGCCTTAATTTTCTCACCTAGAACAGGTAGCTTAATAATGATATCTTCCTCATAGGGTTGATTATAGCCTTGTATGAGATAATGCAACTGAGACCCTGTGTCTGGACATGGAAAGCATGGGCAACATCTTACTATCCTTTATTCTTCTCTTTTTATGCATATAATGCAGGGTTAAAAATAGAATATTTTAAAAATAATGTGTGATTCTTATTGGTATATCATAACAGCAGTAGAATAGCACAGCATTTACTGAGGTAAGAAGCTCTGGCTGGGGGTGTAGAAAATCAAAAGATGTGGTACCTCTCTTTTATGGTACATCTACTTTAACTGAAAAGAGAAAACAACCCTCTTAATCAGAAAATGGCAATAAATCAACATAAGAATAAGAGTATGATAATTCAGTATAAGCCTCATAGTATAAAACCAAGGGAATGGGGCTAAAACTAGGCACCAGAAATTTGCTTGTTACAAAGAATTTTGGGTGTTAAATCCAAGTTTTTGAGTATGAGACTGGCCCAGACTGGTAGGGAGACTGGCCAAGGAAAAAGGATTCACTGAGTAAAGGCCAGGAGATGGAAGTGGTTAAGGATGATGGGGAAATAAGGAGAAGATCTAGTGACTCACAAGGGGGGCCATGTTGTAGGGAGAAACAGAAGAGAATTGAAACCTTGATTGGGAAAGTGAGAAAGGGAGGGTTGGGGCCGCTATGAAAGATAATCTAGTGGTATAAAAGTACAGATCATGGTTATAGTTTATATGAAGTGCAATCTGGAGCTGCTTCAGATTCTGGAAGGGGACTGGGAGGTGATGGAAACTGGGTGAGAGGAAGATGGTGCTGCCAGCGTCATGCAGAGTGGTCCAGTGGGTGTCTGTGGAGCTGTGTGAAGATGTGCAGCAGCGATGCGGCCACTCCTGCGTCCCTCTCCCACTGATGACATCAGCAGTCAATCAAGATTCTGATCCTAGAGGCAGCCTCAGATGCTTTTCAAGGCAGCACTCTTAAACTTTGCCACTTGTTGATTAGAATTGACAAAAGAGATGAAAACCCTTGGCACCTCAGAGGCTTGTGTTAAAGTACATAACGGTTGTTAATAAGGCATCATTGGGTCAGTATGTTTTGTGGATCTTAGAGTCATGGAATATTTTTGACATTATTCAGTAGCAAGATCTCTAACATGACCTTGGCAGAAATGCTTTTCAAGGGCATTATGTGAAGTATGATATGACATTGCCTCCTGTAAATATTTTACAAGCTTTGCAAACTTAGAGGATATGTTTACCAAATCTGTAATTTTTGTTTCTCATTGTTTATGTCTTTTTCATAGTCATTAAACATTCATTTGTTAAAGGCTTAGCACATTCCATTACCCTATGGAATTTATTTTTGCACCAAAACTGTTTCAGAGCATTTCAGGATTAAATTAATGTGACAGGCCCTATTTATCAATATGGCTGTCCAACTGCTGGGGGACAAAGGATGATTTACACCCATTTGCATGTCTGTGTGAGGCATGTATATACATGCGTGTGTGCATATACATCTTGCATAAACTTGTGGGCTGTGCCTTGGTATTTCTTTCAAACTGGATGATTTCTGATAAAATAATCTTCAAAATACCTCAACATATGGTTCAAATCATCAAAGAGAAAAAATACTTGCAAAAGCACATAGAGGGCACCCCAAAACATGTACATCGTACTAGTTACTCCCTTTGTAGACAATGCAAGTCGTGATGGTTATTTTGAGTCAAATTCCAACATATGTATATTTTCAAAGTATTTTGCTAGCTTGAATTACCAGAGGTGCTCCAAGTAAGAACAACATGGGAAAAGCATGATACTTCCACTGTGTGGTTACAATTAGAATATCTTCTGACTAAAGGTCCAAACTATTTTGAATATCCATGTTGTTACAGATTTTTTTTTTTGTCCTAAGAGCTAGTCAAAAGAAATAACAGGGGCCAATCATTTCAGATGTTTATATGTTCTTATGACATTCTGGAGGCTTGGAATGATACAAAGTAGTAATAATTAATCATTAAATCCAAAGTTCATTAGATGGTGACAAAGATTTTAGTACCTTTAGCATTTTTGATGCAGAAATGTGAAACCACCCAGTTTTAGATGTGGAAAGGCCTCAAAGATAACTGATCAATTTCCTAATTGTATATACCAACCAGCAGAGGTTTACATGCAAGGATGGGCATGGATAAAGTATAGATATGGTAAGTAACTAACAGAAGCAGAAGAGATTAAGAAGAGGTGGCAAGAATACACAGAAGAACTATACAAATAATGTCTTAATGACCTGGATAACCATGATGGTGTGGTCACTCACCTAGAGCCATCCTGGAATGTGAAGTCAAGTGGGCCCTAGGAAGCTAGTGGAGGTGCTGGAATTCCAACTGAGCTATTTAAAATTCTAAAAGATGATAGTGCTATACTCAATACACCAGCAAATTTGGAAAACTCAGCAGTGGCCACAGGGTTGGAAAAGGTCAGTTTTCATTCTAATCCCAAAGAAGGGCGATGCCAAAGAATGTTTCAAGTACTGTACAATTATGCTCATTTTGAATGCTAGCAAGGTTATGCTCAAAATCCTTGCTAGTCTTCACCAGTAGGTGAATGGAGCATTTCCAGTTGTACAAGCTGGATTTTAAAGAGGCAAAGGAACCACAGATCAAATTGCCAACATTTGTAAAAGCATGGAGAAAGCAAGGGAATTCCAGAAAAACATCTACTTCTGCTTCACTGACTATGCTAAAGCCTTTGACTATGTGGATCACAACATACTGTGGAAAATTCTTAAAGAGTGGCAATACCAGACCACCTTACCTGTTTCCTGAGAAACCTGTATGAAGGTCAAAAAGCAACAGTTAGAACCGGATATAGAACAATGGACTGATTCAAAATTAGGAAAGGAGTATGACAGGCTATATATTGTCACCCTGCTTATTTAACTTCTATGCAGAGTGAAATGCCAGGCTGGATGACTTACAAGCTGGAATCAAGATTGCCGGGAGAAATATCAACAATCTCAGATATGCAGATGATACCACCCTAATGGCAGAAAGTGAAGAGGAACTGAAGAGTCTCTTAATGGGGATGAAAGAGGAGAGTGAAAAAGTTGACCCGAAACTCAACATTCAAAAAACTAATATCATGGCATCCAGTCCCATCACTTCATGGCAAATAGAAGGGGAGAAAGTGGAAGCAGTGACAGATTTTATTTTATTGGGCTCCAAAATCACTGCGGATGGTGACTACAGCTATGAAATGAAAGCACACTTGCTCTTCAGAAGGAAAGCTTTGGCAAACCTACACAGCATATTTAAAAACAGAGACATCACTTTGCCAACAAAGTCCGTATAGTCAAAGCTACAATTTTTCCAGCGCTGCTGCTGCTGCTAAGTCGCTTCAGTCGTGTCAGACTCTGTGCGACCCCATAGACGGCAGCCCACCAGGCGTCTCCGTCCCTGGGATTCTCCAGGCAAGAACACTGGAGTGGGTTGCCATTTCCTTCTCCAATGCAGCAAAGTGAAAAGTGAAAGTGAAGTCGCTCAGTCGTGTCCAACTCTAGCGACCCCATGGACTGCAGCCCACCAGACTCCTCCGTCCATGGGATTTTCTAGGCAAAAGTACTGGAGTGGGGTGCCATTGCCTTCTCCGATGATTTTTCCAGTAGTCATGTACAAATGTGAGAGTGGACCATAAAGTAGGCTGAGCAAAGATTTAGGAACTAAACAACAACAAACCAGTGGAACTGTGTGGGAGTTGTTTGAAGTCACACCATTAGTTAGGATGGAGTTGTTACTAGAATCCACGTCTGAAGACTTACAGTTCTATGTCTATGCACTTACTTATTTTTGGTGCTTTCCCTTCAAACTTGAAACTTCTTTAGTCATTGGGAAATTGCACCTGTGTTGATGTTACTCCTCCTTGGAAGGAGGTAAGATGTAGTGAAGAAACTTGTATTCACGACCTCTGTGGTGGGCTGACATATGTGGGCATGGAACGGGGTCTCTTTACTGAACTCTAAGCCAGGTTATCGGAGAAGGCAATGGCACCCCACTCCAGTACTCTTGCCTGGAAAATCCCATGGACTGAGGAGTCTGGTGGGCTGCAGTCCATGGGGTCGCTAGAGTTGGACACGACTGAGCGACTTCACTTTCACTTTTCACTTTGCTGCATTGGAGAAGGAAATGGCAACCCACTCCAGTGTTCTTGCCTGGAGAATCCCAGGGACGGGGGAGCCTGGTGGGCTGCCCTCTGTGGGGTCGCACAGAGTTGGACACGACTGAAGCGACGCAGCAGCAGCAGCACCAGCACCAGCAGGCCAGGTTATATCTCCTTTATTTGAACTTCCCACTGCTCACTTGGAGTTTAATCTTGAAAGACCAATCTTGTGTTACTAGACAATGTGGATAAAGGTCATTGTTTCCTTTTTTACGTGTGTTGTCCTGTGTATGTAGCACAGCAGGGATGGCCTCCGCAGAGCCAAAAGACTGAAGTGGGGATACCATGAGACTTCCCTAGACATCTCCAGAACAGCCTGATGGACTCTGGGTTTGGTAGGCTGGGGTGTGGCAGAACCAGTGAGATACCATTTTGACGCTGTAATTGTGATAACATTTTAACCTGCCTCTGTCTTCTTTGTTCTTCTGGCAAACTCCTATTCATCCTTCAAGGCTGAGTACTAATGTCTTCTCTTCTTTGAATCTTCCCAAGACTACTTTTCTCCTTGACATTCCCAGAAAACTGTATTTGAAATAAGGCATTTGGTCTGAATGGTTTCTGAGATCACTTCTAGTCTTAAATATTTCCTAGGCCTTTTGACTTTTAAGCATTTCAAGATACTGGACTCTGGTACCCATACTGGTTTTTTTAGGAGATGAAATCTTTGGAACAACTCACGTCTCTGCTTGGTTGGCCTAGCACCACTTGATCCTGGTGACCAAGCCCTCCAGTTGGTGGCCAGCCTGGCACTGGTTTCAATAAGGATTGGGAGGAATTTTTCTTCCAGGGCACACTTGCTGGGGTGAGTTGTTTAAAGATGCTGGGCCCTGCAAGTCCAGACCACTCCTGTTGAGTGACTCTGCAGCTGGTGTGGGAGGACTCCTGTCACTGTCTCCTCCAGCTGTGCTCCTTCTGTGCCTTTCTATAAACAGATGGGTTGGTCACTTCAGAGCCATTCTTCTCTTCCCTCTTCCCCTTTCTTTTCATGAAATGGGTACTAACTATATCTGCTGGAAAATCAGTGACCCACCCCATCATCACTTTTCTTCTCTAGAGGAAATTGTTTTCTTTTTTTAAAGAAAAGTTTTATTGCTTTGGCAGGCAAAGGGGGATACAGTAAGCTCGTGTTCCACAAAACTGTGTTCCTGAGAAGTGTTTCTTAAGTCTCTAGTCTCTGGACTCTTGCCCCCCAATACTGCTCCTCTGCCAACATGCATGTGCACGTGTGAGTGTGCACACACTTCAGTTCAGTTCAGTTCAGTCGCTCAGTCATGTCTGACTCTTTGCGACGCCATGAACCGCAGCACACCAGGCTGTCCATCACCAACTCCCAGAGTCCACCCAAACACGTGTCCATTGAGTCGGTTACACCATCCAACCATCTCTTCCTCTGTCATCCCCTTCTCCTCCTGCCCTCAATCTTTCCCAGCATCAGGGTCTTTTCAAATGAGTCAGCTCTTTGCATCAGGTAGACAAACTATTGGAGTTTCAGCTTCAACATCAGTCCTTCCAATGAACATCCAGGACTGATCTTCTTTAGGATGGGCTGGCAGGATGTCCTTGCAGTCCAAGGGACTCTCAAGAGTCTTCTCCAACACCACAGTTCAAAAGCATCAATTCTTCAGCGCTCAGCCTTCTTTATAGTCCAACTCTCACATTCATACATGATCACTGGAAAAACCATAGCCTTGACTAGATGGACCTTTGTTGACAAAGTAATGTCTCTGCTTTTTAATATGCTGTCTAGGTTGGTCATAACTTCCCTTCCAAGGAGCAAGCGTCTTTTAAGTTCATGGCTGCAGTCACCATCTTCAGTGATTTTGGAGCCCAGAAAAATAAAGTCAGCCACTGTTTCCACTGTCTCCCCATCTATTTGCCATGAAGTGATGGGACCAAATGCCATGAACTTACTTTTCTGAATGTTGAGCTTTAAGTCAACTTTTTCACTCTCCTCTTTCACTTTCATCAAGAGGCTCTTTAATTCTTCTTCACTTTCTGCTATAAGGGTAGTGTCATCTGCATATCTGAGGTTATTGATATTTCTCCCAGCAATCTTGATTCCAGCTTGTGCTTCTTCCAGCCCAGCGTTTCTCATGATATACTCTGCAGATAAATTAAATAAACAGGGTGACAATATACAGCTTTGACAAACTCCTTTTCCTATTTGGAACCAGTCTGTTGTTCTGTGTCCAGTTCTAACTGTTGCTTCCTGACCTCCATACAGATTTCTCAAGAGGCAGGTCAGGTGGTCTGGTATGCCCATCTCTTTAAGAATTTTCCACAGTTTATTGTGATCCACATAGTCAAAGGCTTTGGCATAGTCAATAAAGCAGACATAGATGTTTTTCTGGAACTCTCATGCTTTTTCGATGATACAGTGAATGTTGGCAATTTAATCTCTAGTTCCTCTGCCTTTTCTAAAACCAGCTTGAACATCTGGAAGTTCATGGTTCATGTATTGCTGAAGCCTGGCTTGGAGAATTTTGAGCATTACTTTACTAGCATGTGAGATGAGTGCAATTGTGCAGTAGTTTGAACATTGTTTGGCATTGCCTTTCTTTGGGATTGGAATGAAAACTGACCTTTTCCAGTCCTGTGGCCACTGCTGTGTTTTCCAAATTTGCTGGCATATTGAGTGCAGCACTTTCACAGCATTGTCTTTCAGGATTTGAAATAGCTCAACTGGAATTCCATCACCTCCACTAGCTTTGTTTGTAATGATGCTTCCTAAGGCCCACTTGACTTCACATTCCAGGATGTCTGGCTCTAGGTGAGTGATCACACCATCGTGATTATCTGGGTTGTGAAGATCTTTTTTATACAGTTCTTCTGTGTATTCTTGCCACCTCTCCTTAATATCTTCTGCTTCTGTTAGGTACCTACCATTTCTGTTCTTTATTGAGCCCATCTTTGCATGAAATGTTCCCTTGGTATCTCTAATTTTCTTAAAGAAATTGCTAGTCTTTCCCATTCTATTGTTTTCCTCTATTTCTTTGCATTGTTTGCTTAGGAAGGCTTTCTTATCTCTCCTTGCTATTCTTTGGAACTCTGCATTTAAATGGGCATATCTTTCCTTTTCTCCTTTGCTTTTTGCTTCCCTTCTTTTCACAGCTATTTGTAAGGCCTCCTCAGACAGCCATTTTGCTCTTTTGCGTTTCTTTTTCTTGGGGATGGTCTTGATCCCTGTCTCCTGTACAATGTCACGAACCTCCATCCATAGTTCATCAGGCACTTTGTCTATCAGATCTAGTCCCTGAAATCTATTTCTCACTTCCACTGTATAGTTATAAGGGATTTGATTTAGGTCATACCTGAATGGTGTAGTGGTTTTTTCCACTTTCTTCAATTTCAGTATGAATTTGGCAATAAGGAGTTCATGATCTGAGCCACAGTCAGCTCCCGGTCTTGTTTTTGCTGACTGTATAGAGCTTCTCCATCTTTGGCTGCAAAGAATATAATCAATCTGATTTTGGTGTCGACCATCTGGTGATATCCATGTGTAGAGTCTTCTCTTGTGTTGTTGGAAGAGGGTGTTTGCCATGACCAGTGCGTTCTCTTGGCAAAACTCTATTAGCCTTTGCCCTGCTTCATTCTGTACTCCAAGCCAAATTTGCCTGTTATTCCAGGTGTTTCTTGGCTTCCTACTTTCGCATTCCAGTCCCCTATAGTGCAAAGGACATCTTTTTTGGGTGTTCATTCTATAAGGTCTTGTAGGTCTTCATAGAACTGTTCAACTTCAGCTTCTTCAGCGTTACTGGTTGGGGCATAGACTTGGATTACTGTGATATTGAATGGTTTGCCTTGGAAACGAACAGAGATCATTCTGTCGTTTTTGAGATTGCATCCAAGTACTGCATTTTGGACTCTTTTGTTGACTATGATGGCTACTCCATTTCTTCTAAGGGATTCCTGCCCACAGTAGTAGCTATAATGGTCATCTGAGTTAAATTCACTCATTCCAGTCCATTTCAGTTCACTGATTCCTAGAATGTCGATGTTCAGTCTTGTCATCTCCTGTTTGATCACTTCCAATTTGCCTTGATTCATGGACCTATCATTCGTGGTTCCTATGCAATATTGCTCTTTACAGCATCAAACCTTGCTTCTATCACCAGTTACATTCACTGGTGTTACATCAACTGGGTGTTGATTTTGCTTTGGCTCCATCCCTTCATTCTTTCTGGAGTTATTTCTCCACTGATCTCCAGTAACATATTGGGTACCTACTGACCTGGGGAGTTCATCTTTCAGTGTCCTATCTTTTTACCTTTTCATACTGTTCATGGGGTTCTCAAGACAAGAATACTGAGGTGGTTTGCCATTCCCTTCTCCAGTGGACCAAATTCTGTCAGACCTCTCCACCATGACCCATCCATCTTGGGTGGCCCCATATGGCATCGCTTAGTTTCACTGAGTTAGACAAGGCTGTGGTCCATGTGATCAGTTTGGCTAGCTGTCTGTGATTGTAGTTTCAGTCTGTCTGCCCTCTGATCCCCTCTCTCAGTGCCTACTGTCTTAATTGGGTTTCACTTACCTTGGACTTGGGGTCTCTCTTCATGGCTGCTCCAGCAAAGTGCAGCCACTGCTCCTTACCTCGGACTCTCTTGCCCCTCAATACTAGTCCTCTGCCAACACGCATTGTTGGCAGAAGACTAGCATGTGTGAGTGTGCACACACTTACTAGGGGGCATCTGAGGAGTCAGTGATTCTCTCTACATTATAACTATTCTCTAGAGAATGGCAGGGAAGTCTTCACTTTAATTATGCAGTTACCCTGACTAAAATATACCTCTATTACTCTCTATTTGCTTTCCTGCTTTACTTTGTCTTCTTGCTTATGCGAAACTGACCACAGACCTCTTAACTCCCCATTACAACTAGAATGTCAGTTCTAAGAGAACAGAGATTCACACTGTTTTGTTTGCTGCTATACCACAGACCCTAGAAGAGTATTTGGCATATGGTAGGTTTTCAACAAAAATATGTTGGATGAACAGACCTTCAGTTACCCCAAGGTGTCCTGCAACCATCACCTCGCTCCTCTGTGCCTCAGCCCAGAGTTAGAGGGTGGGAAGGGAGGAGAGGCAAAAGAGAAAAACTCCAGCTAGGCTGAGGATTGAACTGAATCAGAAGGAACTGGTTTCTTCCTTTCTGTCTGGAATTCCATGAGAAGACAGTCTTGCTGAGACTCTCAGTCTTGCTGAGACTCTCAGGTTGGCAGAGCCGCTGTAGTCAGAAAGGTCATGAAAGGAAGCTCGATATTCTTTCTCACTTTGCTGCTGTTGATCGTTGTTCAGTCACTAAGTCTGACTCTTGGCGACCCCATGGACTACAGCACACCAGGCTTCCCTGTCCTTTATCATCTCCCAGAGCTTGCTCAAACTCAGGTCCATTGAGTCGATGATGCCATCCCACTATCTCATCCTCTGTCATCTCCTTCTCCTCCTGCCCTCAATCTTTCCCAGCATCAGGGTCTTATCCAGTGAGTCAGCTCTTCCCATCAGCTGGCCACTGGAGCTTCAGCTTCAGCATTGGTCCTTCCAATAAATATTCGGGGTTTATTTCCTTCAGGATTGACTGGTTCGATCTCCTTCCATCTTCTCCAGCACCATAGTTAGAAAGCTTCAGTTCTTTGGTGCTCAGCCTTCTTTATGCCCACTTTGATGAGATACAAACGTCTCTGAAGAGGAGGATTAGGAGATCACAAATAGCAGAGACGTTAGCAAAGGGTGCCAGACTGGTGTTCAGAGAACCATGTGGGGCCAGCTCCACCTCCAGGTGCAAAATTCCACTTCGTGGAGAGAAGGCGCAGCCCCAAGTTCCTTCCTCCAAGCCTGCTCTCCTTCCCCCACAGTTATGTAACTTCTGCAGAGACACAGCCTTGAGAGGAGGAGGATGAAGGAAGACATTCCGAGAAGGAATTATCAGCCCTGCTGAAGACATTGAACTTAGAATTAAATGAATATTTAACCCATTAAAGACTGAATGAGGCCAAAAGAGGCTGCTGCTGCTGCTAAGTCGCTTCAGTCGTGTCCGACTCTGTGTGACCCCATAGACGGCAGCCCACCAGACTCCCCCCATTCTGGGATTCTCCAGGCAAGAACACTAATTGCTAAATAGAAAACTTTTTCTTTTGCCATCCCTGAGCACATGAAATGGAAGGTAAGATTAGACCCATTAAAAATAATAGAGCTAATGGGTTTTTAAAATATATGTAAGAGTAGCATAAACTTAAGCTTGTATGTGTGTTAAGTTGCATCAATCGTGTCTGACTCTTTACAACCCTAGGGACTGTAGCCCACCAGGCTTCTCTGTCCATGGGATTCTCCAGGCAAGAATACTAGAGTGGGTTGCCATGCCCTCCTCCAGGAGATCTTCCTGACCCAGGGATTGAACCCACATCCCTTATGTCTCCTGCATTGCAGGTGGGTTCTTTACCACTAGTGCCACCTGAGAAGCCCTAAACTTAAGCTTATGTCTTCTCTTTCCCTACCACCATCAGCTCCATATGATGCTTTAAGAAAAGATGTAATGAATACAAATTAATATGAATGAATAATATTAAATAATACTAATATTAATGAATATAAGCCTGGAACTGCAGATTGCATAGGGAGAAAATTCCTCCAAGTTTTGGAAACTTGGTAATCACTGTTTGTCTTTAAGCAGGGGCCAGTACTCTTTCTGCTGTTAGGTATTCTGAGAGTCTAGCATGTCCCCAGCTCCAGCCTTTCTTGTCAGGGAACCCTTGCCTGTTGTACTCTTACAGACTTGAGTCCCTGGAGTAGAAGGCCTTGCATATCCTTTGAGCCTCTGCCTCTCCTGCAAACATGCCATTGATTTGGGGATAACTCCATTCTCTTTGGTTCTTTGTGTACCATGGGGATAAAGTTTACTATCTTAACACTTGAAAATTTCTCTTGGTTGCTTTGTGTAGGAAAACATTGAGTGTAAATACTGAGATGTGTGGGTTAGACAAGGCAACAGAAGAGCTAGGTGGCTGGCTCTGTACCTGAACTGAGTGGGGAGGTGGGGTGAGGGTTGAGGGCATAGGGGAGCCAGCAATGGAGTGAGGAAGGGCTTTATTTATTTTTTTAAAGTGATGAGATGAGTGTGTACTTTATTTTTCACTTTTTGGCTGTGCTGCACAGTGTGTGGGATTTTAGTTCCCAGACTAGGAATCAAACCCATGCCCCCTGCATTGGAAGTGCAGAGTCTTTACCACCGGACCACCAGGGAAGTCCCACGAAGGACTGTAAAGAACAACTATGTGCGTGTTGTGTTTACAGGTTGCCATGTTCACAGTGGCTTTTGCGACTGTTTTTGCCCTTATGTGTTGCTCTTATGTGTTTGTTTGCTCTTAGGTGAAAGTCATGAAAAGTGGCTGACTTCCCTGCGTATCTGAATTGGAAGATGAGAAAACTATACAAAACCAGAAGAAAGCCTGCAGGTGTCATTAGAATGTAAGGAACTCAGGAACTAAAAGACATTTAGGGGACAGCATTGAACCTTCCACAAATGATGGAATGGGGGTCTCTAGACAATCTTATCTGGATTTTAGACCGCTGTCTGGATTACATTAATTGAACGCCTTGGCCAAACTTGATCCCTCTTCCTCCTGTCTCTTCCTCAATCTCAGTAAGCTCTTGTTTCCAAAGTCTTTCAAGTTTTCATTCCTTAGGTGGAGCTGTTTTCCATTCTCTTCAGAAAACATGGAGGGAAGGAGGAGGACCTACATTCTCTATTTGGGTTTCTCATTTCCAGGGTGGAGCTGCTGGCTGGTTCAAAGGAGGATACATGAGAAACAGAAAAGTCTCTTTACAAGTCCATATCAAAATCACATTTTATTGATTTGGCCGTGAAGATGTTATGTGTGCAAATATTGAAAGAAGTCTCTCATTGAGGGTCTGAGAGGTGTGATTTAAAACTGGCTATCTTTTCCTCATTGAATATATATTTCTGGTGCACACTCTCACCAATTGCTCAGGACCAAGATCAGTGAAGTTTCAGTTTTATCTGCAACAAAATGCAGCTGTTTCTGTGACTCTCACGAACCTCTGAGGCTAGAATGTTGTAGTCCACAAAACTTCCATCGTGTCACACTGCATATAGTGGTCTTTGGTGACACTGTGCTGTAGTAAGGATTAAAAAAAAATCCCCCAATTTAAATACTTTAGAAAAATAAGGAGCTCTTTTTTTGAATTATGTAACTGAATGGTCCTGGGATAGAGTCCTGCCTCAGGTATGCCTGGATCTAGGAACTAAGATTACGTTGATTTGAGTTAGTTAGTCTGTTATAGTCTTAGAACATACGTTAGAAATCCCGTTAGAATATTCCCTTTTTCTCCCATTTGTTTATGTATATATCTTCCTATTTCTGTACTGTCTACCGACACTTTGTCTATCATGTGTGAATACTCTCTCTCTCCCTTCCTCCCCTTTCCTCTTTCTCTCTCTTCTTGGTGGAATTACTCAGGAGCCTACTCACAGATATATGACTTGCACAGCTGGCCCAGCTGGTTTAGTCTGAAATAAGTTAATTCCTACTAAAATGCAATAGATATTTATGCTGGTGCATACAGATGCTAGCAGAAAGCTGTCCTCCTGGGAGTTGTGCAACTGTAGTGAAAAACAAAGAAAGGAGAAGATAAGACAGGCAGAGCACTTTATTAGTCAAATACAGCTTTGAGCCTTCTGGTCTCATAAATGAGTTTCTCATGGCAGATAAAGAAAATCTGTCAATTAAATAACCAAAGCAGTTAGCACTTGCAAAAACACTCATCCAGTTGGTCAGAAATGTGAGGCTTAGAGCCTGCCTGTTTTGGTTTTGATTTCCAAGAGATACAAGTTGAAAATGTTAAAAATTTCATCTGGCTAACATTCCAGGAAAAAGAAACCCCAAATGAAGCTTCCAGTATAATATTTTCCTTTTGATTTTTAATTTCAGCAGATATCATATACACAGTGTTTAAAGTGTGTATGGTACAATTTGAAACAAACAGTAGTATACCCAACCTCTAGATAAAGACATAGAATGTTACTAAATAACTTAAGAAACATATTATATGTCTCTTGCCCCACTGTATCCCTGAAAGGTAACTGCTATCCTCTACTTTGCTTTTCTTCACTGTTGTATCACCTGTGGATACATCCCTAACCAATATATTATTCAATCTTGCCATTTATGAGCTTCAGCTAAGTCAAAATAATACTGAATATGTTCTTTTGATACTTTCTTATTTTGCTCAACATTGATTTGAGATTCGCCTATGTTGATGTCAGTAGCTGTGGTTCCTTCATTTTCCACGCCTGTATAGTAGTCCATCGTCTTAATATACAACAAGATATCTATTCCATTGCTGAACATTTTGTCATTTGAGAAAAAGCTACTGTGAACAGAAAGAAGTTGGAAGCAAGTATACCAAAATTAAACTAGTTATCTTGATGTGATGGGACTATGAGTTATTTTTATTTTCTGCTTTCTTAAATACCTTTCTGAATCATTTTCTTTTTTAAAAAATGTTTGGCATATATTATTTCTGCACCAAAATATTATTTTCATTAAAAATTATGTTGAGTGTTTTCAGACCAGCACCAAATTATGCTGATCCAACTTAAGAAAAATCTCTGAGGCGTGGCTATATATGCTCCATTTATCTTTTAAATTATCTTAGATGGATCCTTAAGGCTACTCTTGACCTTAATAAATCCCAGAAAATTCTTGACACATTTAGGATTAGTAGTATAATTCCTCTTCTTCCCCACTCCCATCTCTCTTATTATGTGAGCCAACTTGTCAACTGTAAATATTGCTAGAGAGTGGCTACAAGCACAGCAATATCATTTACCAGTGCTAGTACTTCTGGAATGCACCAGAAGAAACACGGTACTTCAGTGGCAGCGTTAGTTGCTCAGTCGTATCCGACTCTTTGTAATGCCACAGACTGTAGCCCACCAGGCTCCTCAGTCCATGGGATTCTCCAGGCCAGAATACTGAGTGGGTTGCCATTCCCTTCTCCTGGTGATCTACTGGATAATAAAAAATAATCTACCAAAACTACCCCACAGAAAAGAAACACCACGTGACTTTTGACAAGTTAAGATTTTTCTCTTTCTAGTTTAAAACACACAAGTCGGTTAAAGCCAATATGAATAAAAATAACCTTGTCTTTCAACTGGCACATAGAAAAGTAGAGAGTACTATTAGGGCTAGAATTGTTCTCCATTCTACTTTGAGTCTTGTTCCCTCTTCCCTGGTGTGCTAGCAGCCCTAGGTGGGAGCCAGGAGGCCTTCAGTCTAGAGGTCCTAACATGGTCTGAGACCTGGGACAGAGGACTTAATTTCTCTGGGCTACTGTTCTTTATTACTGTTCTTTGTTTGTTTGTTTGTTTGTTTATAGATGAAGCAATGTATAGGTGGTTGATGGGTGAATTTTTTTAAGATTTCCTAACATTTAATATTCTGAGTCAATGAATTTCCTTTATTTGCTAATGTAAATCCTATCAACCAGACAGTTATATCTGTTTGATCTTTATATTCTTACTTCATCTGTGTGTAAAGGAATTAGAAAAAAAGAAAAAAGTAAACATAATCTTACCACTCAATCATAACTCAATGATAATGATGTTTTTGGTATAATTTTTTATGTACATTTCCCCCCAACACAACCTGTAGCATATTATCCACACTGTTTTATGATCTGCTTCTTATTTAATAACATACCAAAAATAGCTGTTGTGATGACACGCTTGCTGTGTGTGTGCTCAGGCGTGTCTGACTCTTTGCAACAGCATGGACTGTAGCCCTCCAGGCTCCTCTGTCCATGGGTTTCTCCAGGCAAGAATACTGGAGCGGGTTGGCATGCCCTCCTCCAGGGGGTCTTCCTGACCCGGGGATTGAACCTGGGTCTCCTGCGTCTCCTGCATTGCAGGTGATTCTTCACAACTGAGCCATTGGGGAAGCCCCGATAGTGATGACACTTAACAGTATTTTGTACATATAAATTGAAAAATAGAGAGGTTTTTCATTTTTATTTTCTCGATCTCCTGAAAGGAAACATGAAACTGAACAGTCTTGCTTTACTACATTTTTTATTGAGTTATAACTTATAGACAGTAAAATTCACCTCTTTTAGTGCACAGTGCTATGAGTTTTGAAAAAAGCATACAGTTCTATAACAGCCACAGAAATCAAGACATGGAGCATTTCTATCAATTCTAAAACTTCTGCCATGCTCTGTTTTCAACGTCATTCCTGACCTTCATCCTGGCAACCTCTGGTCTTTTTTCCTGTCCTACAGTTTTCCTTTTGCAGAATGTCACGGAATATGTAGTCTGGCTTCTTTCATTCAGCACAATGCATTCAGGACTCATGTATGTTGCTGTGCATACCAGTGATTTGTTGTTTTTATTGCCGAGTGATGTTCCATTTTTTGGATGCAACACAATTTGGTCATCAATTTACCAGTTGTTGTTCATTCACTCAGTTGTGTTCCACTCTTTGCAACCCCATGGACTGCAGCATGCCAGGCTTCCCTATCCTTTGCCATCTCCCGGAGCTTGCTCAAACTCATGTCCATTAAGTCAGTGATGCCATCCAACCATCTCATCCTCTGTCATCCCCTTCTCCTCTTGTCTTCAATATTTCCCACCATCAGGGTCTTTTCTAATGAGTTGGCTTTTCACATCAGGTGGCCAAAGTGTTAGAGCTTCAGCTTCAGCATCAGTCCTTCTAATGAATATTCAGGGTTCATTTCCTTTAGGGTGGACTGGTTTGATCTCCTTGCAGTCCAAGGGATTCTCAAGAGTCTTCTCCAACACCACAGTTCAAAAGCATCAATTCTTCGGCACTCAGCCTTCTTTATGGTTCAACTCACATCTATCCACGACTACTGGAAAAACCATAGCTTTGACTATATGGACCTTTGTTGGCAAACTTAAATGTTCATCAAAGATGAGTAGATAAAGAAGATGTGGTACATATATACAATGGAATACTACTCAGCCACAAGAAAGAATGAAATAATAATAATTGCAGTAATATGGATGGACCTAGAGATTATCATACTGAATGAAGTAAGTAAGAAAAAGACAGATACCATATGACATCACCTACATGTGGGATCTAAAATTTGACAGAAATGAATTTATCTATGAAACAGAAACAGACTTACAGACACTGAGGACAGACTTGTGGTTGCTGGGGGTGTGGTGGGGGAGTCTGCGATTAGCAGATGCAAACTATTTATATATAGGATGAATAACTAACAAGGTCCTTCCTTATACTACAGGGAACTATATTCAATTTGTCATTAATTTTTAGTTGCCAAGTCATGCCCAACTCTTTTGCAACCCCATAGACTGTAGCCTGTCAGGTTCCTTCTTTCCAAGGAATTTTCCAAGCAAGAATACTGTAGTGGGTTGCTATTTCCTTCTCCAGGGGATCTTCCTCACCCAGGGGTCGGACCCTCGTCTCCTGCATTGGCAGGTGAGTTCTTTACCCTTCAGCCACCAGGGAAGTCCAACTACATTCAATATCCTGTGATAAATCATAATGGAAAAGAATAAGCAAAAAGTGTGCACATATATGTAACTGAATCAATTTGCTATATAGAAGAAATTGACACATCATGAATCAACTATATTTGAATAAAATAATTTTTTTAAAATGTACCAATTAAATGATATGATTTTTTCATTTTCTTTTGATGAGCAGTAGTTTTCAATTTTGGAAAAGTTCAATTTATCAGCTTTTTTTTTCCTGTGTATAATGCTCTTTATGTCATGTTTAAGAAATCATTACCTAACCCAATGTCACAAGATTTTCTCATATATTTTCTTCCAGAGAATTATAGTTCTCGTTTTTACATTTATGTCATAGTTCATTTTAGATTAATTTTAATGCTTGGCATGAAGTATGGGATCAAGTTTTATTCTTTTGCATTTAGATGTCCAATTAATCCAGTAGTGGAAAATATTTATTCTTTCTCCATTGAATTTCATTTGCAGCATTACATTTTGGTAAATAATACAAGCCAGTAATTTACATATATTGCCAACTGGTAGTTCACAGGCTCCTGTGGCTAAATCTGTTTTAGGTGTCACATGTGTGACTGATATGACAAATTTATGCTTCAAGACAGTGCTTCTTAGAGCAGGTAGAATTTTAACATTTTTCTGCAGTGTACCAGCTAACAGATTCCATTCTATTTTGTGAGAAGAGCCGCTAAGTCCTGGCCTCCATTTGAACAAAAAATGAAATAAACTTTTTTCATTTACTGTAAAGCTTTTTCATAATTTTACAACCAAAAGTTGAAGAAATTTCTGATTTATAGTTCTTTAACATTTAGCATGCATTTTTGAATAGAAATAGTGTTTGTAAAGGAAGGTTACATACTCAGGCCATCCACAAATATTTGATTTATCCATCACACTGAAGAAATACATTACTAATGAAGAGAAAAACCAGCAAGTAGGTGGAAGCTTGTGCAAAGTTTGATGGAAACTTATTTAAAGGATTTTGGTATGTTACATGTCAATTATATCTCAAAAAAGTGGTATTTTTAATTTGAGCTTATTATATTTTAATAATATTGCAAGAAATGTCAGAATAGTACCAGATGAGAAGCTTTACAAGTGCTTATTTTTTTATGAAGACAGTTTGTGCAGAGCTTTGGAAGAGATTTCGCCTAGAAGAATTTAGGTATTACAAACACTCGTTCTTTAGCTCAAATAGTACAACTTTCCTTTTTTTAAAAAATCATACAATAACATGATTATTTTATGCATTACTGATGATGGCATAGGGAATGAGTGATATTCATTAAATACCCACTATGGGCAGAGAGGTATTAGTGCTTTTCTGTAGTTTATTTTAATTACTCTTATTCCTAGAACACTTCTTTAAAATAGGTAATTCCTCTCCATTTTATAGACTTGAAATCTGAGATATAGAGAGGTTATGTAATTTGCTCAAGATCTCAGCATTAATAAGTGAGATACCTGAAATTCAAGCCCAGTTCTGTTTCACTCCAAAGCCGACTATTCACTGGTGATTAGGCTGACTTTTCAGCTGGTAAAATAAATGAAGAGTTGGGGAGAGATTTTCCTTCAGAGACAGAAAGGAAGAGAAGAAAGGAAGCTAAAGCAGGTGAATGTATAGGAATGAAAAAGATTATTGAAGGTAGAATTGGATGGCCTGTGAATGATGACTTAAAAGAGGTGATTATGTTCTGCCAAAAAATCCTAGAAGAAGAAAATAGAAAAGGGCACAGAAAAGGGACCTTAAATAAACGAGTTCCTTTTTATGACCACTAGGTGACACCATTGACAGAAAACACCTAGGTTGCTGTCAAGAGATGGTGTGGTGGTGATGGTAGTTGTGGTGGGGAGGTAGGGGAGTCGGGGGAGAAAGATGCTGAGGATGTTATAGGAGGAAGTGGCAGCTGCTCTTCAAAATGAACGTGTGAAGCAGTCAGAAGTCATGTCAATTACATGCCTTTTTGAGGAAGGAGTATATGGCCTGTTTATGTGTCACTTTTGATCTAAATGAGAATCACTGATGTTTTTTGACAAACACCAAGTAGGGAGATAGTGTTTAAGTACTGGGATTAAGAGCACAGAATCTGGACCTTGGCTTTATAGGTCTGAAGCCCCACTCTACCACCACTAGCTGTGTTCTATCAGGTAAGTCACTTAGCTTTTCTGATGCTCTGAAAGTTTCCTTCTCTGTCAAATGAGTATACAAATATCTATCTCTAAGATATGTTGTGAAGGTTAAATGAGATAATAGAGGTTAAGTTCTTGGAATAGTGCTTTCCTTCAAGTTCTTATTAAATGCTATTGTTGTTGTAATTAATTGCTTTTGATGCTTTTGAACTGTGGTGTTGGAGAAGACTCTTGAGAGTCCCTTGGACTGCAAGGAGATCCAACCAGTCCATTCTGAAGGAGATCAGCCCTGGGGTTTCTTTGGAAGGAATGATGCTAAAGCTGAAACTCCAGTACTTTGGCCACCTCATGCAAAGAGTTGACTCATTGGAAAAGACTCTGATGCTGGGAGGGATTGGGGGCAGGAGGAGAAGGGGACAACAGAGGATGAGATGGCTGGATGGCATCACTGACTCGATGGACGTGAGTCTGGGTGAACTCCGGGAGTCGGTGATGGACAGGGAGGCCTGGCGTGCTGCGATTCATGGGATCGCAAAGAGTCGGACATGACTGAGCGACTGAACTGAGACTCTCTAAAAGTATGACAACTATATTAAAATCAAAAGTGAGTGAAATAAAACAACTCCAAAACAGTAAGAAAGGGGTGTTTAATAATGGATAAAATAGACAATAGATAATAGACTTTCTTTTCCTTCTGTTCAAAATAAATAAAACATAAGCTTAAATGAACACTGCCATCTAACCTCCTATATACCTTTGGAAAAAAGATCATTCCTTGTGTATCTTGCTAAGAAGCCATGTAACTATTGTAATATTCATGCTCCACTTGAGGCAAAATTTTAAGATAATGAAATTCATCTTTGATGCCTCCCAGCTCTCACTTCACATTGGTGCCCTTCATTCTGTTTTTGCCTCAGCTCTTTCATCCTGACCACCTCCCACCCCCAAGTTTCCAATGATCTAATTCTGCTCCTCAGCTACTCGCCAGCACTCTACAAAACACCCAGAAGGCTTTTCTTCGCATGTCTTCCCAATCGAAAAGTGGCAAAATTTCTTCTTCCTTGTTCTCCTTATTTCCCACCAAATTTCAATTTAAAATTCCTCTTTATTTGGAAATCAGAAGTTGGATTTGACTAATTCATAATAAATTGAGAGTGAGTAGATATTCTACATTCCCAGAAATGTTCGAATTTTGTAAAGACCTTGTTAACAGTAACAAGTCTGTTGTTGATGGCATTTTGAGCCATGTGAGAAAGTTAAATGAAGAATTCTGAGCACTGTGAAAGAGAGTTGAGGAGAGGAGAGATCTTCCTTAAATCATAGTACTTGGTGGCCACCAAGAAAATACAGATCATTGAAAATCACCATAGAGATTTTTATTTATTCAATATTTACTCCCCCCCCCAACTTTTACCAATATTGCTTGCACTTAGGGAAATTGATTCTCTTGAATCTCCTTTTATGTCTACATTTTACCATTTTTCAACACTTATTAGCATGGCAGAGGGTTCCTGGTTACTTTCCAATAGTCATTCTCTTTTTATCCCATAGTAATAATATCCTTAATTTTATGGCCACAAAAATAAAGACCACATTCCTCAGCTTCACTCATAGCCAGACATGACCATGTATTTACATTTTAGACAATAGGATGCAAGCAAAAATGTTTTTGATTTAATGAAATATCTTTCAAGTTTTTGACTTAGTGAAATATCTTTTCAATGATATCCATCTCCTTCCCTTTTCTCCTTCGAGTTGGCTGGAAGACAGATAAAAAGCTCTAGACACCACTGAGACCTGGCCACTGAGTCCATTTCTTGTGGGGGTCAAACAATGTGAAGTAGAAAGGAACTGGGGTCCCTACTGAATTAATTGAATTGCTGTACCAGCTTTGGACTGTTGATCTCTGGACTTGGACATGAGAGAACTTCATGTTTTCTGAAGTGAAAGTGAAAGTTGCTCGGTCCTGTCTGACTCTTTACGACCCCATGGACTGTAGCCCACCAGGCTCCTCTGTCCATGGAAGTCTCCAGGCTAGAATACTTGAGTGGGTATTCTCCAGGGGATCTTCCCAACCAATCAAATCCAGGTCTCCCGCATTGCAGGCGGATTCTTTACTGTCTGAGCCACCAGGGAAGCCCTTGTGTGTTTAAGTTACTGTTAATTTATGTTTTTGTCACACACAGCTGAACTTAATTCTGGTACATGCAGCTTGTAGAGAGTTATACTTGAACTAAAGGACCAGCTCATAGATAATTGTGAATCAATGAAAGTAGAATTCAAGGTAACTCAGACAAGTAGGAAGTATATTTTGCAGTTAATATCTGTAATACACAGCCTTAATCTCTTACCTGGGGAATCTCTTAGCCTGGTGATCTAGACTAGAGACCAGCACTGCTCAACATCACTTTGTGTGATGATGGAATATTCTGTATCTGGATTATCTCTATGGAAGCCACTAGTCATAGATGGCTATTGAGCACTTGAAATTGGGCTTTTGTGACTGAAAAGCTAAATTTTCAATTTTGTTTTTAATTAATTTAAACTTGAGTAGCTACATGTGGCTTGTGGCTACTGAGTTGAATAGGACAGCTCTGACTCAGAGTTTGACACATATTCAAATAATGAATTCACACAGTTTCTGGATTTGAGTTACATTTTAAGTCAAGAAACCTAATGCTGAAAGTGGTCAATGGGTCGGTGAAGCCAGTTATAGCTAATTGAAGCTACTTCTCAGAGTGAGAATTGAAGCAAAACACCCCTCCCCCATAATAAGAATATGCCCAAATATATGTACCACACTAGAATTTTAGGCTTTTAAGATAATGGAAGTTTGAAATACAGATATGTTTCTTTTGGCAGCAGCGCTCAAACGCCATGGTGGTGTGCGGTAGACTCGCTCCTCCTCCACCCGCTACAAGGGTGACCCTTGACCTTATGCTCTTGTCTCAGTGGCCCCACTCAAGTCAAGGCTTATTCCCTCCTTTCTGTTGAGTAAGAGGTCTTTTTTCTGTATCTCAGGTGTTCACGGAGATTACCGGGTTCTGCCTACAGGTGGCGCAGTGTGAGCATGGCTGTGGATTTTGGAGTCCTTTCCTAGCCTCCTTGCATTCGATTGTACAACTGTAAATGGCAAAAACAAACACCCTTTGCTGGTGGCTTCAGTGTCATGTATTCTATCGACAGCCCTCAGTGCTGGGGCTGTTATTAGCAAGGCGGACTCTGCTTTTTCTCTAACTCTGCACTACAAGCAGGGGATTGGCAACCGCTGGTGAGAAGAGGCCAGATATCTTGGCTTTTTATATGCATATCAAGGAACCTGCCTTTAAAGGCTGCTTTCAGATTTAGAAAAAAATGCTAGAATTCAAAAAATGCCCAAGATCTTTGCTGAGATCACATCTATTATATGTGTGTGTGTGTTACAATGGGTGCTGTAATTTTCTAAGCAAGTGGAGTTTCTGGTTTATGAATTTTTCAGTGAAAGTGTCTTCCTGACTCTCTGCTTGGCTTCTAGAGATTAACACTTGACAGGTAATAGGGAAGTGTTTGAGCAGCTCTGATTATTTCCCAAAGGTGAAAAAAATGAAGCTCTGCATTGACTTTTTTTCCTTTTGATGCATATCCTTTCCCATCCAATCCAAGATTGGCTGTGTAGCTCTGGGAAGCTTACCTTTGTGATTCCTGGTAAGGTACCACTGCCTAGAAAATTTCTGTTATGTGTTTTCAGAGTTTTGATGCCATGCAGACTTAGGCTCAAATCTTGACTGCAACAGTTACTAGCTGTGTGATCTTTGACAATTGCTTAAGTTCTTGGTTTATTCATCTATAAAATGTGGATAATAATAGCTCTTGCTTCATAGGGTCATTATGTGATTTAAGTGTGATGTTATAATTTAATGTGGTTAATATGGTTCCTGCAACATAGTAAGTGTTCAATAAATGGCATAGGTATCCTTATTGTACTGTTTCAAATTAGCGAATAAATACATCACCATGCTTTTGATTAAAAAGCATTGAAGTGCCCACTTATGCACATTTTTGTTCCAAGTCTATGTATTTACTGCCATAGACCCCAAAAGATATAAAAAAATGAACTATGTTGTGTTATAATTCAAATCAAGTTTTGACTGAAGTAGAAAATGTTGGAGGATGTGCAGTTAGAAAATCATTTCACAGAATAAAGTCAAGGCTGACGTGGCAAAGGGGAGTTTGCTGTTTTGAAGGAGACAAAACCAGGTCAAATGTGTTGTTACACAATAATTCACTCTTCCCTGGATTATTAAAGAAAATCAAGCTTAATTGAATAAGGACATGCAAAAATCTAATCTTCTCCAGCCAAGTTGGCTACATAGGTTGGGTGACAGAAAAAGCTGCCCCAAAGAGGAGTTCCTATCACACTGGGCCCTGGAAAGTGGGAGACAATTGAGACAGCACTCTTAACTGAGACTCAGAGAACTATGGAAAAGAATCAGCAGAAAGTGTCAGAGAAGGCTGAAGGTCAGTCTGATGTAGAATGAGTGAAAGGATCTGAAGAGTGAGGAATCTACAATCTAACAAGAGGAGAATAAGTCTGAGAGCAGAGTACTAATCACACCATATCTGAAGCCCGCATTACTGCAGGCCTTTATTAACCAATATGTTCTTTTTATTGTTTGACAGCTTGAGTTCATTAATTGGATACTTGCAGCCCAAACTGATACGTGAATGGGTGGAGAAATGAACCAGTTATTATACAGAAGCTTAAGGTTGCTATCAGGGACTCAAACCAGATATGAGGTCCAGAGTATGAAAATGGTTTCAGTGCTCTTTGAACAAGAAGCTCTACTTCAAACAGGAATCTTTTATATAGCAGAATCAAAAGATAGTCTTCTCAGGGTTTGGAGCAAAAGTCTGAAAGCTGAACATGTGGTGTTAGCCATCTACCTCTGGGTCAGTGGGAAGCAGAGATTTTTGACAGCAAAGTCTGGCATTTAGGTTTATTCTCATACTGTGGCTACTTGGCTGCTGCTCGAAAGCCTTCATACAAGATGTAAGTGAATAAAGAAAGAGTAAAAGAAGAGATGATCGATGAAGAGAATCCTCATAAATCCTCAGTAAAGAAGTAGTAAGGGCTTTACCAGGTGGCGCTAGTGGTAAAGAACTGCCTGTTAATACAGGAAATGTGAGAGGTGGGTTTGATCCCTGGGTCAAGGAGAGCCCCTGAAGGAGGGAATGGCTACCCACTCCAGTATTCTTGCCTGGAGAATCCCATGGAGAGAGGAGCCTGGTGGGCTACAGTCCACTGAGTCGCCAAGAGTTGAACATTACTGAAGTGACTTAGTACGCATGCACGCAAAGAAGTAGTAAAACATTACAGTTGAGAGAATGGACTTGGTGGCCAGACCTGGTTTTAAATGCTTCTTCTAGTACTTGCTAGTAAGTTATCTAACATGCTGAACCTTATTTCCTTATTCGTAAATGAGAGATGAATACTAATAAATTCTTTGAAAGTGATGGCAAAAACTAAAAGTGATATATAAAGCCTGGAACATAGAAAAAAAGGTAATTAGTGACAAATAGTCATTTTTTGTTATTTATAGAACTAGGATTGTACATGGTAGAAATTCTCGTAGGCTAATTGAAAAGATAGGATGGGCTGCAGGAGGGCTGTTCTGGTGTATAATAATCATGTCATTCACTTTGGGGCTTTTGGTGATTTTCATATCCCTCTTGCCAAACTCTCGATGGGAGAGAAGTCAACCTTAGTTTCTAATTTCCACTTGACCCCAAACTTGCAATTGTTATTTTCTTGGAGCCACATTTGAGTTCTCTGGAAAGGAGGGGGAGCCAACACTGAAATCACAGTGCCTGGCACATGTGTTGTGTTGTGTTGTGTGTGCTCGTTCAGTTGTGTCTGACTCTTTGTGACCCCATGGACTGTAGCCTGCCAGGCTCCTCTGTCCATGAGATTTTCCAGGCAAGAATACTGGAGTGGGGTGCCATTCCCTTCTCTAGGGGATCATCCCCACCAAGGGATCGAATTCATGTCTCCTGCATTGGCAGGCAGATTCTCTACCACTGAGCCACCTGGGAAGCCCGCCTGGCACTCAGTAGGCGCTCAGTAGATGTTATCTGCACTTTGGAAGCAGCAAGTCAATTGTTTCCTGTCAGATGTGATGATTAGAGGATACTTTAAAAAGGGCATTTTCAGATTCTTGGGCACAGAATACATTTATGATCTGGAATGGGGTCTAAACTTACTGTGAAAATGATAAATACAGTTGGCTATAGCCTACCTCTGCTAGAAATAGTTCTGCGGAGGGGGCTGATCTCAAAGTTTTGTCAGGAGGGAGGAGGGTTAGTGGAAAGTTTTGCTGTTGTTCTTAGCTCACTCTGTGGCCTCAGGCAAGCCATTTAACCTCTTGGTGTCTGGATTTCCTCATCTGTGAGCCAGGGATAATAATACTTTCCTACCTCACAGGTGTGTTGGGGGCATTAATTAATGTTTGTCTAGCGCTTGGGGATCTGTGATGAAAGGCAAGCATCATTATTGTCGGTTTGCTGCAGGCAAGACTAGATTATAGCCCTCCAGATGGGTTGCATATGGGAAGCGGTTTTAGCAAAAGATTTTCCCAAATGAAATGCAGGCTTGAAGGTTTGGGGTCGCTTCAAAAGAAAAGGTGCGGGTGGAACTTCATACTCTCTGTCTTGCCTTAGTTGGCTCAGGTTTTACTATCAGGCAAAGTCAGGAATCAGCATCCTAGCCCTATATATTACTTTATTCAATGAGCAACATTTAGCTGATTTGTTTCCGTGGTCTCTGCTCTGTACAGATTTTCAAAGATGCTGGTTAAATAGGTGAGGGTATTGTTGCAGGAAACCCTTGATTCCTTGTGAAGAGTGGGGGCCGTTTAGAGTGTCTGTCCAGAGATAAGTGGGTTAGACAAAGCCATTGTGTTTTAACAGCACCAAGTGGACAAGTCAAACAGGCAAGAAGTTTCCATCTTTTCATTTTGTTTTAATTCCCTCCTCCCCACCCCTCACTCTTTTAAAAATAGCCTTTACACTAAAGAGCACTGGTATGTCCTTGAAAGCTTTTAAAGAGGAACATTTTGAGAAAGGACTTCTGAGCAAAGGACAACAGAGGGTCTAGATACATTAAGGCTGGGAAGGAAGGGGGAAAAAAATCTCTCCTTGAGTACTAGACAAATTTTTGTTTTCCTAAAATTGGAAATATTGATTCAATTAGCACACTTGTCCAATTAGAGGGCAAAGATAATATTTCTTTCCCCATGAGCAGAAGTGTATTTTCTCTTATAAATACATAAGAAAGCCAAATGAAATATTTTATTAATATTCCCGACCCAGGCAATAGGAAAGCAAATAGGAAGAATCTTATTCTAGGTGAATTCATGCTGCTGAAAATCTTCTGGAACTAAAATCATAAGGCAGAAATGCAAGTTATAGTTACAAAGTAAGAAGCATAGTCATTCATTTATTCATTCATTCAACAAGTATTTATCAAGTGTATTTAAAAAATCATTTTAATTAATTAATTAATTTGGCTGCACTGGGTCTTAGCTGTGGCATGAGGGAAACTCCGCCCCCTGCATTGGGAGTGTGAAGTCTTAGCCACTGGACCACCAGAGAAGTCTCTATCAAGTGTATTTTATGTGTTGCAAAATGGTTGACGAGCAACATAGACAGGAACCCTGCTCCTATGGAGCTTGCATTTTGGTGGAAGACAGGCATATATAGAAAACCAATTGTCAACACAGGAAAAGAAGATGAGGTGATGGCAACTGAGCATTGGTGGTGATTTGGATGGCTAGCCAGCCCTCTCCAGGAGGTGGCTTTAAGCTGGTCAGGCCCGTGGTGGGAGCAAAGTATAAGACTTGGGGTTAGAAAATAACTGGTATAATCAAGGAGACTTCAAGAGGCATAGGGTGCAGTTTGGCATCCCAGCATCTCCTTCCAGTGTGGTACCCATTGTATCTTCTCTAATTTTGGGTCTCTGTCATTTACTGCACATAAAGGAAAGTGGATTTTGTTTGGAACAATCAAATTAGAATAGCTGGTTGGTGTTCTAGAAAATAAAAGGACCAAGTAAGGAGACCTGGTTGATCCTGGTTTTTTCAGTACTTTGTTGAGTTAGTTATACCATCACTTTTTTTTAAACTTATTTCCTTCCCTAAAAAAAAAAAAAAAGGTGTTGGCACTGCTATATTTAAAATGGATAACCAACAAGGACATGGAACTCTGCTCAATGTTATGTGGCAGCCTTGATGGGAGAGTTGTTTAGGGGAGAATGGATACATGTATGTGTGTGATAGTTGTGAAACTACCACAACATTGTGTGTTAATCTACACCCCAATATGGAATAAAGAAGTTTTAAAAGAAAGGTTTTGGTAAGGTCCTTTTCAGTTTTATGTTTAGGAATAATATAGACCCAGGAATCAATAACTGTAAATTGCTGAAAATCCACAAAGATGATAAAAGAAAATAACAACAAATCTGAAAAGCTTGCACATCAGTAGCTCAAAATTTTGAGATAACTAGGCAGATAGCAGGGTGCAAAAGTTAGATACTATGAGTACTTGTAGCTTTTCTTTTAGAAAATAGGATTTAAAAAAAATCTGCAGTAGAGTTTTCAAAATATTAGAAAAGTAAATAAAGATTACTATTATAATGTTTGTGTTTTCATTACATTTTAATTTTCCCTGCTTTCACATATTGCCAGAAATAAGTAGATGTGAAATGTCCAAGTTTTGCAGCTAAGAATCCCACTTGCAACAAAAATTAGACTGTTAAGTGCAGTAAATAAATTTAGAAGAATGATTTATGCTGTAATGGCCCAAACACTTCCTTAATTATTAATGTATTAAGAATTTTCCTCAATAATAATGCTAAATACAGTTTTATGAGCAAATAAAATTATGCTTTATTTTTTGTCTATGAACTAATAAAATGATACTAAAAGTATGACCTTCTATGGCGCTCAACATTTTGCAAAAACAGTTTTATGTTTCTTGTTCCATTTGAGCCTCATCACTGTTTCAGAAGTAAATTGGATAGAATTTATTATTCTGACTTCACATGAGGAAAAAGAGGTGCAGGGGTTGAGATTTTTCTGGAATTACATAGCTAGTAATTGAAGCAGAATCCAGGATCCTGCATCCTGTCTAAAGCTTTGAGCATCCAAAAATGGGTACATATATAACCTGTTTCTCTTCTCTGTTTTGCTGGTGTTTGTTTGCTTCATGCAGGACCCTGGAGTACTTGCAAGAATTTCTAGAAGACTTTAAAATTGTTGTTAGCACATGAACTTATAAACAAATCAGGGCAGCAACAGCGGATCGATCAGTGTTTTTCTTCAGCTCTGACCCCGCTCCTTTCTGTCCTGTTTCCCTATCAGGCATGGCTATCACTTTTGTTGGGCCACTCTTTTCTAATGCGATGGTGAGATCTTGGTTGTGTTGGGGGAGATTCCCCTTATTTTAGACAAAATCTGGGCAAGAATGGAACAACTCATTCTGAATTCATTAAAAAAGAAATTTATTGATTTATGTGGCTGTGTCAGGTCTTAGTCGTGGCATGCAGGATCTTCGTACAGTATGCAGGATCTTTCCATGCAGAGCTCAGGCTCTTGGTTGTGGTGTATGGGCTTCTCTCTACTTGTGGCTCAGGGACCCAGTAGTTGCGGAGCGTGGGCTTAGTTGCCCTGTGGCATGTGGGATCTTAGTCCCCCAACCAGGGATCCAACCCGGGTCCCCTGACTTGGAAGGTGGATTCCAAACTGCAGGACCACCAGTGAAGTCCCCTGAATTCATTTTAGCATATCATGGTGTTGCAAAACTGAGACAAATTTCTTTTAAACAATTCTTTTTTTTTCATGGAATATAGAATTTTAAAAATCTAATTTTAAGTATTGGATTATGTCAGACCTGACATCAGTCAATAAATACTAAGTTTGATATGACAAGGAACAAAGAATTTAAGACTTTGTGCTACTCCCCAGACCTTAAATTCTACTGGGGACACAAAATATTAAGCCTTTCAATAACATAGCTCAATGATTAAGTGAAATATTTTGCAGTATTATTTTGAGACACCCTTTAAGATCTGCTAAGTCCATCTATAGGTCAGAGAGATTGAGGGAGGCAAAGTGATCTATTTGAAGGCTGTGGAACAAAGATGGAACAAACACAAGGGAATAAGAGAGTTGAGTTTAGAGAGAAGAACTGGGCATAATTTTGTTCAAAATTTCATTCTTTATTAGCAATAAATTAAAATAAGGTGGTGTTTTCTGATGACTCATAAGATAGATGTTGCATGAAAAGGTACTGGAATCAACAGGCACAAATAAGACGGCCAAACATGGAAAAATGATCATAGGTAGAGCATTTGTTCCACTTGCCTTTTATCTTTTACACCTGTGTTTGAATTCATCCAAACTTACATAAATCCTTTACACAGCTGTCGAGATCGCACCTGAAAAAAGGCTGAAGTAGTCTCAGACGGGCTAACATTTCATCATTCTGAATACTTAAACCCAAACAGGTTTAAACACTTTGCCAAACCCACGGGTAACGGGCTTCGCATTGATCTTTGCTCTGTTCAAATGTTCAGCCGTGTGCCAAAGTGTACACTGCAGATTGCCTTGTATAGACTCCCACAATTTTTAGCCACAGAAAAGCTCAAAAATAACATTTTAGGGATGTCAGGTCTCCTTTGAAATCTACTCAGTAATAATACACTTTGATATATGTCACTAGATAAAGAGCAGTTGGCTGCTTGTACAAACTGATCTACTGAATTTAATTTTTCTTTTCTTTTCTTTTTTTTTTTTTGTAAACAAGCAGTTAAATGCAGCATACTTCAAGAGCTTATCAAGTTTCCGGTATTTCCACTAGACTGTTTCCGATGTCTATTCTGACCTCCACAATTGGATCACTTGTAACTTGGGGTCTGTCGTTAAAATGTTTTAAAATTATAAATATGTACATTGGCATTATAAAAAATGCACAAGTACAGAAAGATATAGAATGAAAAATGCAAGTCCTCCTATACTATCTTTCCTTCCAACTCTTCTCCCTAGAAAAACCCCTTTAAGAGTTTGATGTATATCCTTCCAGATTCTTTGTAAAATGAATTACTTTGTGTGTGTGTGTGTAAATATGCGTGCATGTTCAATCGCTAAGTGGTGTCCAACTCTTTATGACCTCATGGACTGTGGCCTGCCAGGCTTCTCTGTCCTGGGATTTCCCAGGCAAGAATACTGGAGTGGATTGCCATTTCCTTCTCCAATGTAAATATAAATGCTATCATAACATAAACATTATTATGCCACTATCTTTTCCTTAAAATAGTGTAAAGTTTTACCAATTTAAAAAAATGTTGCCAGACTAAGGAGAGACTGTTGCTATCTCTGGGTATAGGATTTGCTCTAGGTGAGGACAAGTGTGCATTTAAACCATTTTATTCAAATTTAATCCCACACTTTAATCCTTCCTTATTTACACTACCAAAAATTAAGAGGCTTGCTTTCTTGGTAAAAATGAAGAAGTCTGAACGCTAACCTTTAAGGAAATTTAGGGCTTACTTTCCTGGATAGTAGGGGGTAAAAATGGAAATTTCAAGTAGGGGGGTTTTTGGAATTTGAGCAAAATTGGAGTCCTGGTTTGTTTTCTTGGTCTAATCCATCCATGGGTGTGATAGAGTAAAGCTCGGGCCACCTTTCTGATTTGATGGGCATCTCTCCATGGGGCTCTCAGTAGGAGTGTATTCACTTCTCTATATTGATGGATCCCTCATTCAGTGTGTTTCTATACCTTGCTCCAGTGTGTACCGCTCTTCCTCTATAGGCAAGGGAAGTGTGTGCTTTGCAGCCCCATGGACTGTAGCCTGCCAGGCTCCTGTGTCCACAGAATTTTTCAGGCAAGAATACTGGAGTGGGCTGCCATTTCCAACTCCAGGGGATCTTCCCGACCCAGGAATTGAATCTGTGTCTCCTGCATTGGCAGACTGATTCTTTACCACCATGCCACCTGGAAAGCCCTCCTTTGAAAGACCTTCTTTCTAAGGGAAGAGATGGATTTCCCTCAGTATGGCAGAGGAAATCCCCCAGTGAGCCCAGGCTTGAACTTCATGAATGGATGCGAAAATGGCTACAGAGTTTTGACTGCTGGGGGAACTTGACTGTAAACTAGTTGGCAAGATAATTTAAGCAGCTGAAAATGGCACTGGTGATAAGTTTAGGGTTGGTGAATCAGATAGAGTCAAGAGACAAATTGATCCAAGCAGAATATCTGTTGAGTATAAGGTTGGAAATATGAAGATGGAACAGAAGATATAGATAGTTCTAGGGTTTGACACTTGGACCTGAGACAGAAGAAATTAAGATGATGAGAGTCGTGATGAAATGACCTTCATTCGTTACATCATCATGTGCCATTTCTTGTCTTTCAGCTTCAAGCCTACCCTTCTATTTCCCTTCAGTGATCTCAGGACAGGGACTCCATGCATGACTTGGCTTTGCCAGCTGCCTCTGTGAGGATCTGCCATTTTCGGGTGCTGAAGGAGAATGAGAGACTTGCTCCTTCCTCTTAGCTTCCTGTTTGCTTTCTGTCCCTGGGAGCATCACTCCAGCCTTGTTTCTTTACAAAACCTGGTAGTAGTCGTTGGTTCCAGAAACAGCCATTGAATCCATAGAGAAGTTTTCCCAACATTTGCAGAACCTGCTTTCTCACACCCCACTGCCTACAACACCAGCTGCAGCTACAGAGCACCCTCCAATCAGAGATCTGGTGTCCCAACCCCACAGGGCCCCGCTGCAGCTCAGAGATGCCAGCCCCAGCTGAACAGCACCCCTCCTCAGAAGTCTGAGTTCTTCAGCTCTGTGCAGACCCTCTTGCTAAGTTTTAACAATTACAGCCTCTTCTGTTTGTTCTCACAGCCTTAGGAGTGGTCACTGCTACTTATAATTGTTACCTCTGTGATACCATAAAGTTGTTGCCCTGTTCTTTACTATCAAGTTATTTATTTATTTAATTTTACTTCTGTCTCTTTACCAGACCCTGACTGACACAGGCTCTCCCCAGATGGAGTATAAATAGGAGAGCTCATGGGTTCCTTTATCATTCAGGACTGTTAGCCTGCGTTATGTGGGGACAAAGAGACTAGAGGGGAAGAGGTATGTTTGGCAAATTTTAAGTGGCAAGGAAGCAACAGGATTGATGAGGGAGTGAGGAGAGAGAGCATAGACTATACAAGGCTTCTATCCTGGTAGTGGCGAGAATGTGACACTATGGAAAACTGAGAAAGTTGAGAAAGAAATGAGTCCAGGTATGGGGGTATGAAATTGGAGATATTTTAAAGGCATGTTATAAAATGGAGCTGAAATTCAAGAGAGAACTAGAGTGAGACTGTGACAGAATTCCCTGAGGATGTAGGACAGGATGGAGGAACAGGAGTCCAGCATGGGATGTGCCATAACAAAGAAGGATGGCTTCTTTTTTAAAATCCTGTTAAGGGCTTCTTTTGATATCCTGTAAAGGGCTTTTTAAATATCCTGTAAAGGGCTTCTTTGTCACCCTGCTTATTTAGCTTATATGCAGGGTACATCATGTGAAATGCCAGGCTGGATGAAGCACAAGCTGGAATCAAGATTGCACAAGCTGGAATCAAGATTGGGAGAAATATCAATAACCTCAGATACACAGATGATACCACCCTTATGGCAAAAAGTGAAGGGGGACTAAAGAGCCTCTTGATGAAAGTGAAAGAGGAGAGTGAAAAAGCTGGCTTAAAGCTCAAAACTAAGATCATGGCATCTGGTCCCATCACTTCATGGCAAGTAGATGGGAAAACAATGGAAACAGTGAGAGACTTTATTTTCTTGGGCTCCAAATGGTGACTGCAGCCAAGAAATTAAAAGATGCTTGCTCCTTGGAAGAAAAGTTATGATAAAGCTAGACAGCATATTAACAGGCAGAGACATTACTTTGCTAACAAAGGTCCGTCTAGTCAAAGCTATGGTTTTTCCAATGGTCATGTATGGATGTGAGAGTTGGACTATAAAGAAAGCTGAGTGCTGAAGAATTGATGTTTTTGAACTGCAGTATTGGAGAAGACTCTTGAGTGTCCCTTGGACTGCAAGGATATCAAACCAATTCTCAAGGAAATCAGTCCTGAATATTCATTGGAAGGACTGATGCTGAAACTGAAACTTCAATACTTTGGCCATCTGATGCAAAGAACTGACTCATTGGAAAAGACTCTGATGCTGGGAAAGATTGAAGGCAGGAGAAGAAGGGGATGACAGAGGATGATGTGGTTGGATGGCATCATTGACTCAATGGACATGTGTTTGAGCAGACTCCGGGAGTTGGTGATGAACAGGGAAGACTGGCGTGCTGCAATCCATAGGATTACAAAGAGTCAGACATGACTGAGTGACTGAACTGAAAAGGCTTCTTTGGTGGCTCAGCAGTAAAAAAATCCACCTGCAAATGCAAGAGAGACAGGTTTGATTCCTGGGTTGGGAAGATGCCCTGGAAAAGGAAATGGCAACCCACTCTAGTATTCTTGCCTGGAAAATTTCTTGGATATGTAGCCTAGTGGGCAATAGTCCATGGGGTTGCAAAGAGTCAAACATGACTTAGGGACTAAACAACAGTAGGTTAAGAACTACAGGTCCAATATTGTAACCAGAAGAAGATATTAGTGATGATTTGAGATTCTGTTATTGCTCACAGAAGCAAGCAAACTTCAACTTTGATTAAGTAAATCAATGCAGTAGAACATCAGTGAAAAATGTTACCATAAAAATTTTTTAAGATGGAAGCAGATGAACAGACCCCAGAAACACTTTACATGAGCAGCAAACTGTGAACTTTGTCATCAAAGAAACACACAGCAAAGGTAATCTGACACACATTTAATAATATTTATGATCATTATTGTGCTCTACTGTAATTAAGTACAGGTGGTAAGAAGCTCTTGTAAAATGTAGTAATTTGTAAGGATGGAAGTGAAATCAATGTTCTTTTTGCTTTCTTAGATCTTTATGGAATTGGATCTGCCAGCAGTTTTCACTGATACCATGTATCATTAATTAAAGTCTGTTTAGCAAATATTTATTGATTAAAAAAAAATTATATTCCAGGTATTGTCATGGCCTCTGGAGTGTGAACAGTCTTGGCCTTAAAGTTGAGAAGTATGTGTGCAGTTTGCATAGAGTGATGGATACATGTTTCTGCCTAATGGTTCTATATCCCATACTCTGTAGTCTCCCTAATTAAAAATATAACTCCCTCAAAGAACCTTTCCTTCCCCAGTGGACAGCCTCCCTGACCTGGTGCCTGCCTTTTTCCTGCCCTTTGTTGGCCACTGTAGTTTTCTGCCAGCATATCCCATTCTCTCTCTCTTTTTTTTAATATTTAATTTATTGATTTGGCTGTGCCACGTCCTAGTTGTAGCACATGAGATCTTTAGTTGCAGCATGCGGAATCTTTGGTTGTGACACGTGGGATCTAGTTCCCTGTCCAGGAATCGAACCTGGGCCTACTGCATTGGGAGCACGCAGTCTTAGTCACCAAGCCACCAGAGAAGTCTCCAGCATTTCTGATTCTAGGTTTTGAGCAGTAAAGGTTTGGACACCAGGGGACTCTGGTTCATGGGCCTGGGGCTATCTTGCTTCTAGGAATAATAGACACACAGTGACGTGGATGGCACAGGGAGCAGAGAAACATAGAGTGGGGAGTGCTTTATCTCTGTATAAGCTGGAGCTCTTAGAAAGTGGGAGGTAAAGTCAGGAGGAGAACCTATGTCCTGCTTGGGAAAAGAGGGGGAAGGATCTTGGTGGGGAAGGGGACAGGCTTGAGTGGGATGGTTTCGTCAGAGGGAAATTCTTCATCCAGCAGCCTCAAGTAACGGAAGCTGGTTTAGTCTCTTACCTGTTTTGTTTAGGGAGACAGAAAACAGATTTAGGAGAGAGAGTGCAGGATGCTGTCCCTTATTCTGGCCCCTAGTGAATCATTTAGGGCAGAGTAAGTGATGTCGCTGTAGAAAACAGCCTCTAGACATCTCGATGGGGCGACACGGAGGAGATTTATTTCTTCCTTCCTCGGGTATCCCTTGTGGTTGGCTGGGCACTTTTATGTGTGCCATCTTCACTTGGTGTGCAAGCTGACACCAGAGCTGACACAAGAGCCCCTACTCTCAGGGGCAGCCGTGATTTCTAGACAGAAGGGAAGAGAAAGGCCAATCACACTGGCTCTCTTATTTTTTTAAGAGTATAGTTGATTTGCAGTGTTGTGTTAATTTCAGGTGCACAGAAAAGTGAATCAGTTATACCGATACACATATCCACTCTTTTTTAGATTCTTTTCCCATACAGGCCATTGCAGAGTACTGAGTAGAGTTCCCTGTACTATACAGCATGTCCTTATTAGTTATCTATTTCATATATAGTGGTGTGTTTATGTCAATCCCAATCTCCTAATTTATCCCTCTCCCCCCTCCCCACTGGTAACCATAAGTTTATTTTCTACCTCTGTATCTCTATTTCTGTTTTGTAGAAAAGTTCATTTGTACCCTTTTTTGTTTTTTAAATTCCACATATGAGTGATATCACATGATATTTGTCTTTGTCTGATTTACTTCACTCAGTATAACAATCTTGAGGTCCATCCACATTGCTGCAAATGGCATTATTTCATTCTTTTTTATGGCTGAATAATATTCCATGGCTCAGATGGTAAAGAATCTGCCTGCAATGCAGGAGACCTGGGTTCGATCCCTGGGTCGGGAAGATTCCCTGGAGAAGGAAATGGCAACCCACTCCAGTATTCTCATCTGGAGAATCCCATGGACAGAGGAGCCTGGAGGGCTATGGGGTCGCGAAGAATTGGACACGACTGAAGCAACTTAGCCTTAGCCTAATATTCCATTGTATATATGTACCACATCTTCTTTATCCATTCCTCTATTAATGGACATTTAGGTTGATTCCATGTCCTGGCTATCGTAAATAGCTAATCACACTGGCTCTTAAGGGCTCTGCCCAGAAATTACATGTCACTTCGTTCATAGGCCATTGGCCAAAGCAATGACACACCATGTCTTTCTTCCAGGTGAAAAAGAAACCAGAAAAAGAACTTGAACACTCTTCCTATAACACTGAGGTGCTATGCAGTAAGTTATTGGTGACTCTAAGAAGCATCTGTACAGGTAGGAATAGTGTGATAAGCCAGGGTTATTGGAGTGAGAAGCCTTCATTATACCTGAATTATCTGTTTTACCTACTCATTGACACTTGAATGTCATTCAATAGCCCATAAAATTGTGTGTAATTAAGAAAGGCTTGGGCTTCTCAGGTGGCATTAGTGGTAAAGAACCCGGCTGCCAATGCAGGAGACATAAGAGATGTGGGTTTGATCCCTGGGTTGGAAAGATCTCCTGGAGGAGAGCCTGGCAACCCACTCCAGTGTTCTTGCCTGGAGAATCCCATGGACAGAGGAGCCTGGTGGGCTACAGTCCATAGGGTTGTAAAGAGTTGGACACCATTCTGGCAACTTAGCATGCACACATGTAAGAAAGGCTTTAAAAAATCTAATAGAAACCTCCCTGGTGGTCCAGTGGTCAACACTTCATGTGTCCAATGCAGACGACATGGGTTCAATTCCTGCATAAGATCCCACAGGCTGCAAGGTGTGGCCAAAAGATTTTTAAAAATCCAGTAAACTCACAAACTTTTTTTTTTTTTTTGTAATCAAATAACAAATCTGGTCTTTTGTGTTTTGATAACTGGGAAAGGTCTTTCAAGAACAAGAAAGGGAGATGCTGTAATGCATACTGGGTATCTGAAATAAACCAATATGCTTCCCTGTAGGCTGTCTGCGTCACCCCTTGTAGTAACTCAGCGAAGTGGAGCAGTTAAGAACATGGACTCTGGAGCCATATTGGCTGGATTGGAATCTTGGCTCTACCATTTAGCACTTCTGTGACCTTGGATAATTCCTTAATTCCTCTGTGCCTCAGTTTCCTCAGCCATGAAACGAAGATAGTGATACTGTCTACCTCAGAGTGTTGGAAGGAGGAGTTAATGTTTGTAAAGTGCTAAGAATGGTGGTGACTGGCAAAAGGCATGCTCTCTCTATAAACATTTGTCAAAAATACAAAATACATTCTATGAAGTAGCCCCATTTACCAACAGGAAACCAGGGCTCCTAGAAGTTAAATATCTTGCTTGGGGGAAAGGAAAGAGCCAGGTTTTCACCACTATTCTCCAAAGTCCAAGTATTTTCTTTCACAACATATTGGGAACTGGAAAACAATATTTAAAGGAGAAAAGGGTATATGGAGATGGGAGGTATGAAAGGCAAGCTTTCTATCTCTCAGCATTGCTTTCACTTGAGTCATGAAGTTTTTATGTTCTGAATGGCTCTTTGATAGAAACTTGTCAGTGAGCAATAATGATTGTCCTACATAAGTGAAAGTGAAAGTCCCTCAGTCATGTCTGACTCTTTGTGACCCCATGGACTGTAGCCTGCCAGGCTCCTCTGTCCATGGAATTCTCCAGGCCAGAATACTGGAGTGGGTAGCTTCTCCAGGGGATCTTCCTGACCCAGGAATCGAACCCAGGTCTCCCACATTGAGCCACCAGGGAAGCCCTGTCCTACATAAGGCAGATACCATTTAGTGCCACGGGAGAAAGACATTGTCACTGACATTATGTACCAATGACCTGCCAAGGGTGTAGTGGCCTGGAACACATATCAGTTATTGCTCAAGTCCTGAGGACTTTATACACTCATGTGGATATGCATAATTATTCCAAATATAAAACTTTTGGTTGAAATATGAGTGATACATTTTCCCCTTGAAAGATAAGTCCTTGTAAAAGAACAAGATAAACTCAGTGTGAGGCTAAAAATGAGTTAGGTGTTAAAAATGAATGAACGGGAGCAAGTGATGACCTTCTCATGTCAGCTGCAAAGAATTGAGAGATGTACCTTCTGAATTCTCATCTCCCTATTTTGAAGAACACAGCTCTTTATAGGGAGGAACTACTGCCTAGGAGTTAAAAACAAATCCTGAAGTCAGATCAGATCAGATCAGATCAGTCACTCAGTCGTGTCCGACTCTTTGCGACCCCATGAATTGCAGCATGCCAGGCCTCCCTGTCCATCACCAACTCCCGGAGTTCATCCAGACTCACGTCCATCGAGTCAGTGATGCCATCCAGCCATCTCATCCTCTGTCGTCCCCTTCTCCTCCTGCCCCCAATCCCTCCCAGCATCAGAGTCTTTTCCAATGAATCATCTCTTCGCATGAGGTGGCCAAAGTACTGGAGTTTCAGCTTTAGCATCATTCCTTCCAAAGAAATCCCAGGGCTGATCTCCTTCAGAATGGACTGGTTGGATCTCCTTGCAGTCCAAGGGACTCTCAAGAGTCTTCTCTAACACCACAGTTCAAAAGCATCAATTCTTCGGTGCTCAGCCTTCTTCACAGTCCAATTCTCACATCCATACATGACCATAGGAAAAACCATAGCCTTGACTAGATGAACCTTTGTTGGCAAAGTAATGTCTCTGCTTTTGAATATGCTATCTAGGTTGGTCATAACTTTCCTTCCAAGGAGTAAGCGTCTTTTAATTTCATGGCTGCAGTCACTATCTGCAGTGATTTTGGAGCCCACAAAAATAAAGTCTGACACTGTTTCCACTGTTTCCCCATCTATTTCCCATGAAGTGGTGGGACCAGATGCCATGATCTTCATTTTCTGAATATTGAGCTTTAAGCCATCTTTTTCACTCTCCACTTTCACTTTCATCAAGAGGCTTTTGAGTTCCTCTTCACTTTCTGCCATAAGGGTGGTGTCATCTGCATATCTGAGGTTTATTGATATTTCTCCCGGCAATCTTGATTCCAGCTTGTGTTTCTTCCAGGGTGACCCAAATTTTAACCTAAACTTTATTGCTCACTCCCTGACTTTGTGATAGTCAGTTTTCTCATGTGAAAAATAGAGACCATGACATTATAGTTCTCCCTCAATAGTCATCCCATTTTTCTTCCTTTGTGTAAAGTGTGCTTTGAGTGAAATTGACCCTCCCTCTCCCTGCTTTGGGAGTGGGCCCTGATTAGAAGCAGCCAAGCATTGTATTCCCACTCCTCTTCCCAGTGATGGCGTCAGGGATATAGTGCGGGTAACTCGTGCCTCAATATGAAGCTCGGTAGAAAGAGTGGTGTTTGTTCATTGATTCTCTGATAATTCCCACTCTGTTGAGTGTGAATGAGGAGGCAAGTAGGCCCAATGATTGCTGACAACGTTCTTTTTTTTATTATCACTGGGAATGAACCTGACGCTAGATCCAACATGTGGAAGATGGCAGATATGAGGAAACTGCAGAGAAATGGATCCAGAGCACTGATCAAGCCATGCCTGAAGCCCAGACTACCACTGGAGTTTGCAGTTATATGAGCAATAAGTCTTCCTTATTTGTTAAGTCAATTTCTGTTGAACTGTTTCCCATATAGAACAATTTATATGGGAATTGTTGAATTGTTTCCCTTATAAAACAATTTCCCAATTTATATGCTAACTTTTAGAGTGGCTGCATGTGAATAAATAGCAGAATGCCTGGTGACTTCTAAGGCAGCATCTATCATGGCAGTACAATTATTGTCTAAATGTGGGGGAGAGCTGGGAGTGCTACAGATAATGACATGTAAGCAAGCCCCAAGGACATGGTGGTGGTGGATTTTTGGTGCAGAGAATAGGAATTAAGAATAGAAACAATCACTTAAAACTTCTGTTTCATCAATCTCCCAGGCTAATTACTAATTAATTTACTATTTAATTGGTAACTACAGCTATTGATTATATTAAGAAATAAAAAGGTTTATAAATATGCACTCTCATATATTCTATAATTTAGTCATGAATCAGAAGGAGGTACATGATAGGCTGCTCAATTCAGAGGGACCCAGGATTTCAAGATGTATTAAGGAATGGAATGCAGTGGGAATCTTAAATATTTGTCAACAGTTGGGTGAAGACAAAAGTAGAACTAAAAAAAAAAAAAAAAACTGAAGCAAAATCAGTTGAGATCACAATGTTCTTTCAAAGTCTCTTCCTGAGAGTCTGAGCCAAGCTGGTGAGCACAGTGTTTAGCTCTTCTGGAATGTGGGGGGCTGCGTTCTGAAGCGTGGGGGTGACGGGCTGCCCTGTGCCCATCTGGGATCCCCAGGGGTTGCAGCCTAAGGGAAGGGTGCTATTGACAGCCCTGGAGAAGCAGGGAGAGAACCAAGCGGGGCGTGGAGAGATAATGAGTTCCGTTTCTGACATGTTTAGTTTTAGGAGGTGGTGGGACACCCAAGTAGAGATATTCTGCAGACAGAAAGAAATATGGCACTGAAGAAAGGGTGAGAGGTCAAGGCTGGGGCTGGAGATTTGGGAGTCATCTGCATTCAGGTGGTAATTAAAGCCATCTGCCGGGAACTTCTAAGAGGGACGTGCTGGGCGGGAAGAAAGCCGATGGTCCCAACCTGAGCCTTGCTTAGGGGAAGAAGGAAAAGCAGGGAAAGGCACATGCAGGAGGTTCGGGAAAGAAGCAGTGAGAGAGAAAGGAAGAAATCTACAGAACAGTGTCCTTACAGCCAAGGGCAAAGAGGAAATGGATGGAGACCCATTAAAAAGGCTCATGGAAGCTGAAAAAGCTGTAAAGAGCGATTAGGCAATGGGATGTTTCCCTCATTTTACAAACGCCATTCAGAAGGAAGCAAAGGTCATTTACCCTTCAGAGAACTAGGGAATCATTGGTATAAGATGAGTGATTTGAGGGAGACTGAATTCTCAGCGCTTTCCTTTTCTACCTAAAAAGGACATGATATTTATCAATCTGGGGGTGGTTTAAAAGGAAGCTAGTCAGCACTCTGAGTGGAAAAAAAAAAAGAGAAGTCCTCACTCATTATAATGCTCTGAAGATTATTATCATAATGTAGATAAAATAGATTTAGTTGTTTTCTCTCTTTTTTTTTGGAAGCTAGCTCTTGAAAGTTAGAGGACAAGGGAGCCTGGCTTACCAAGATAAACAGGACCCTAGGAATCTGAGTATTAAAAAAATAAAATAAAACCAACTGGGAAATACTCTATGTGTAAATGTCCAGTGACATCACTCACTGCCATGTTGTTGCTGAAACTAGCTAAGTGAATTGAACTATAGGAAAGGCAATGGGGTTATGGGCTAGAAAACAAGCATTTCAACATTGATTTTTCCTTTTCTGCATGACAGAAGTGAGTGAGGAGTCGAATTTTTGCACCCTGACCTATATTAGTAATGCCAAGTGAGATCATCCTGTGATTCACTCAATTCGTAGTCACAAAGAAATTGTATAGTGACAAGGTGTTTCAAATCACCTCCCTTTAATAGCTTGGCAAATTCCTTTAGGCATGATGTACATTAATGAGGGAGTGATGATAACATGGTTTCCTCAGGCTCTCCAGAGCCAGTGTGTTAATTAAGGTGGTGCAGGGTGGTTGAGGGCTCCCCTCATAGTTTGGTTGGTAAAAAATTCGTCTGCAATACAGGAGAACTGGGTTCGATCCCTGGGTTGGGAAGATCCCCTGGAGAAGGGAAAGGCTACCCACTCCAGTATTCTAGCCTGGAGAATTCCATGGACTATATAGTCCATGGTGTCTCAAAGAGTCGAACACGGCTGAACGACTTTCACTTTCAGGATGGCTGCTGCAGCTGCTGCTAAGTCACTTCAGTCGTGTCCGACTCTGTGTGACCTAATAGACGGCAGCCCACCAGGCTCCCCCATCCCTGGGATTCTCCAGGCAAGAACACTGGAGTGGGTTGCCATTTCCTTCTCCAATGCATGAAAATGAAAAGTGAAAGTGAAGTCGCTCAGTCGTGTTTGACTCTTTAGTGATCCCATGGACTGCAGCCCACCAGGCTCCTCCTGGGATTTTCCAGGCAAGAGCTGAGACCCTTGCAATTGCAACTTTCTCTCAACCCCTCAAGCAGAACACTCTGGGTCAGAGCGCTGCTCAGTCATGTTTGGTCTTTACCCCCAGTGATCACCCATAGCTGTGCTTTGGGTGGAAGCTGACCATAGTTCCCTAGGGAATCCCAATGGTCAGGTAAGGCCAAGTACAGGTGCTTAGAGGGAGGGCTGGGCTGTGATCAAGAATGAATGGCTTCCTCACATGTGAGAAGCATAGAATTTTGTCTGAGGCGTGAAGTTTGTTGTGTTCTCATTTTTGCGTGTAAAATTTAATAGAGCAGTGCTTTTCCAGGTCTCTTTAAAATCCCATTAATTGAATTTGAGTTGTTATAAAATGTAGACTGGCCTCACAGAGGCAAAGGAATGACATGAAACAATGAGACTAGTAGGGGCAGAAAAATGGAGAGGCTGGGAGAGGAGGGTAGGGTGAGGGTGGATGGGAGGAAAAGTCTCTGCCCACTTTTGAAGGTCATAATAATCTTTGTTGTCTTTCAGAAAGAATAGGGAAAGCAAGGAGGGAGATGGATCTGTTAATAATATTTACTGAGCGTTTTTATAATCGAGGAATAGCATATGCTAATCTACACGGTTCTCGCACTAACCCTTAATGGTATATATTATTGTTCTATTTCCCCTAAATGAATGGAGGCTCAGGTGAGTTTAGTAACTTGTCCAAGGTAGTGGCAGAGTCAGGATCTAAACAAATCCCTTCCCTTCCTCCCTTAGTCCCTCCTTCCCTTCTTTCCCATATGTCAACACTTTTTTCTTTTCTTCTGTGCTTTGGTCTGTTCATAAGGAACTCACAGGAAAGAGCTGGAATTGCTTTGTCTCTTTGTCTGCAGCAGACCCCCACTTGCACATGTGTGCTAACTCACACCTCCCACCTGGCCTCTCTCTGGACCTGCAGAGCAGCAGGGCATGCAGGTGGCAGTGGAGGAGCCTGGAGGTACCCAAACATCTTTGTGGTTGCAAGTGACTAGCACACACCAGGCTGCTCCCATATCAGCATGTGTGTGTTTTGTGGGGGAATAACATGCTCCTGTACCTGATTGTTACCAGGCAGAGGATCAGGGCCCACATTAGGAAGCTGTGACTGAACTCCCGACCTTGGAAGAGTGTCTAACATACCAGGAAGAAACTGGTCGGCATTCAGAAGGATGAGACCAAAATCCAGTTTCTCAACTAGGCCAGTCGAGAAGCGGGTGTTGAAGAAGGAGAACTATGCCTGGGGCCTGCCCCTAGCCTACTAAATCCCAGTTCTGGTTATAGCAAACGTCAGGGCTTGGGCACCTAACACAGGGACCCAGGAATAAGGCTAGTCTGGTGGTCCCAGGGAGTGGGGGAGATATGGAAAGATACAAAGACATGGGGTCAGGAGAAGAATGAATTGGAATTCTTTTTCTAAGAAAAAACCCTAAAATGTAAGGCAAATTAGATGGAGAGGGAGGAATCACGAGACCCATGCTCATTAGCACCAAGAAGAAAGTCCGAGGAGGTTTTCATGTCCTTGAGGGAAGACTTCCAAAGCTTGGAACAGAGGCTGAGAAATACGTAGCCTGTGCTGAACAGGGGGTATGTGTGGTGGGAGGGGAGATGAGCTAGGTTGATTCTGGCACTTCCTCAGTTGGCTGCCAGAGGAGCCCTCTCCTTTTCTCTCTGGCAGTCTGGTTCAAGCAGTATGAGGTTCAACACAGAGAAAGGTGAGAAGCTTTGCCCCTCCTACCTACTGCCTTAGCAGAGCTTGAAAGGTTGAAGGTTTGCACAATGTGTTTGGTCTCTGTTGCACATTCTCTTCCTGCTCTTGCTCCTCCTCATCTTCTCTTTTAAAGCAACACCTTAAAAGGTAAATATTGAGACTTCTCTGGCAGTCCAGTGGTTAAGACTTTGACTTCCAGTGTAGGAGATATTAGTTCAATCCTTGGTCAGGGGGCTAAGATCCCACATGCCTCAGGGCCAAAAAACCAAAATCATAAGACATAAGCAATATTGTAACAAATTCAATAAAGACTTTAAAAATGGTCCACATCATAAAACCCTTTAAAAATGAACAAAAAATAAAGATTAAAAGATAAGAGAGGTTTATTAAAAAAAATGTAAAATTCATCCTTAGCTTTGGGGTGTGAAAAAACAAGCCAGGGACTAGATTTGACTAGTGAATCCCTACTCTAATACCAGAAGAACATTGGGGTGATAGATGGGGCTCTGATGTAGTATATTTAATTATAGTTATTAACTTTATAATTTATATTGGAAAGGAAACTAGCATCTGACTTTAAGAGTATCTATTTAGCATTTCCCATAAGCAAGGCACTGTTTATTACAGGCGTCAGCTTATTTAAACTGATTAACTCATTTAAACCGAGACACAGACTTTGAGTCATGACCCAAGGTCAAACTGATAGTAAGTGGTGGAGCTGGGACTTGAACTCAGGCAGTCTAGTTCTAGAATCCACAGTCTTAACTTTGGTACTATGTTATCTTTTATGAGGATAGTGCTTTAAAAAATGTATAATATTCTTGTCCTCATTTCATTTCATCTTCTAAGTAGCTTAATATCTAAGATTTCGTACAAACTGAAATGATCAAAGAAGGCACACCCTTTTTTTTTTACTTTATCTGCCATTTGGACCTTAAGAAATTTTCAGACTGATTGAAGAAAATCAAATTAGATAGTTGTAACTGTGGGTAAGGCTCACAGACTCTCCTGGCACAAGCAATTCAAGTATACAGATTTTGAGTACTGAGGACTGTAACTATGGAGCCTGGGACTCACTAGACAAGGGAGAAATTTCTGTGGTTTAGGAAGCCTTAGAATTGAGGGTTTAGTGGGATTTCCTAGAAGCAGGAAAGGTTTAGTGTATAAAAGAAAAGGGAATAACTATAGGCAACCTCTTGCCCACCAAAACAGTATTATTTGAGGGGATTGAGATAATGATGCTTTATGAATATTCTCTCACTTTGGCCTCTGATGAACATGAGAATATTACAGACTGAATGAGGCCATTTTCTTATTTTCCACTAACCATATTTTGCAAGAACTCTTGGAAACAGTATAGTAAGATGCTTTAAAAGTAGAAAACAATCAATAAAAGCATTGCTAGCTGAACTATGAACATGACCAGCCCTTCCTTCCCCAAGCTTCCCAGATTCGGGGTTTTCTTCCTTTTATTCATATTTTCTGGAGTCCACCTCTTCTGTTTCTTTCTGCCAAACATGCAGGATACTGACTTGCTGATTCAGGGGATTTGCAATTCAGCACCTCGTGCCTTTCTGGGATCCACAAGCCATTTCCCAGGGTCTGGCAGATCCTCAGCTGTGTGCTGGCTTTCCTTGGTTTGAGCCCAGGGTCACATTGCAGATGGGACCCCTATGAAGGGTGAAGAGTCAACACCTTAATCTCATTCCCTTAATAACTTCATTTTATTTTCTTTCCTTGATGAGATAATTCTTTATTTTCTGGATCACCCAGTTTAGTCTGTGGACCACATTTTCTATTGTTTCCTCTTGACACTGGGTTCCCAACAGTAGAAATCCTAGATAAATAATCAGCTTGCTATAATAGATTTTGAACATTTTTACTGAATAAAATATAAATGCAGAAAAATACATCATGTTGATTTTAAGGTGTGCTAAATTCATCATGAAATAATGTAATTATCCTATTCCTCAACAGAGGCCCTTTCAGTTTTATTTTTAATCCCTCTCTCCTCCAGGACAAATGTTGTGAACTCATAGAATTTTAGAGCTGGTCTTTGGAGATTTTTTTTAGTCCAATTTCTCTTCCAGTGATAGAATACAGTTTGAATACTATGTTTTGACTGAAGAAATGTATGATTTATTTTGTGGGTCACTTGAGTATTTAACTGCATATTTATTATTGTCTAATGATGTCATAGTCTTTTGGAAGTGCTGGAACCTGTGTGTCTATAGGGTGATTATTTTCCTCTGGGTCTGTCCTGTAAGTAAAACCTTCTCCATTTATTCTGTTTTTCCTGTAACAAAGGAGTGTTTAACCTTCAGCCTCTCAATCCTTTGAGTGTAGGGGTGTGTGTGTGTGTGCATGCCTGCCTGTGTGTTGGAGAGAGTGTTGGTCGGGCTGGAGTCGAAAATAGCCCCATGGCTCTTCATGCACTTTTATTTGCCACTGGAAACAAATTGCATGGAAATAAAGGCAACATTAGCACCCACAGATGTTCTACTTGGTACAGCAAACTTTCATGGAATTTAGAAACTGTTATAAGTCGAACAGTTTCAGTAGAATTCTGTTAACAATTTTGGACAAGGGAATTAAAGTATTATGATTCTAGAATAATTTACTTAAATGTAGAAGAGTTTCTTTTAGGGGGGTTAACTTATCAAAAAGTTTTTATTTATTTTTTTGCTCCCATCCACATCATATATTTATTTTGGTTTTAAGTAAATAAATCAGCTGATATGCACTATCATACTTCCCTTCATAAACTCTGAAAGAAAAGCTCAAGCTTATACTACTGTTTTCAAATAGAGCCACTTGAGTACAGTGCTGTGCAAATAGTGAGCACTCAATATGTACAATATATGTTGATTTGATTTGTAAGGGAAAGCTCAGATAATATTTTCCAAAATAGATGCAAAGTGGATACTTGGCCCTCAGCCTGCAGTGTTTGTCCAGATAAGACAGAGCTGTGGGGTTAGGACCACAGGAAGTGATTAATTTTCTTAGGTATTTTAACATGGTCCTTTGAAGGGGATCAGCTTTTGAATCTTTAAGATTATATTTATTGCCCTGGTGCTTCCCTTCTATGTTTAGACATGAAAGTGAATGTCATTGTTGAATAGTAAACAGAGGAGAATGACTTTGTGACAGAAGTATGTAAAGTATCTTGTAATTCAGTAGGAGAATCAAAGTCTGCTTCAGTTCTTTGCATTCTCAGGGATTCAGAAAGGATTAAGGTAACAATAAGTAGAACCTATGCAAGAGAGTAACTGAAGGATAGCATTCCTTGAACCTCAGAAACCTGGGTGAAAGGAATTGGGCAATTAAGGTCTTTAGGAAATCTAATGGGGTCATTTGTGAATGCCGGGCTTCATGGAACTTGGCACACTGTCATCTCAGAGATCAAGGGAGGTCACTGGCTTAAGAGATGGGGGGATGAAAGTGGAGTGACTGTTTCCTACAAAGTGTGTTTAAAGACTCTTAACTCTTGTTTGACGGTAGCTACAGGGTTTGTGGGTAAGTTTTGGGTTTTTTTTTTACATGATATAAGGGAGCTAAAGATATAATGCCTCTGTAAAGTGTGTTTTCTTGGCTTTCTGACTAAGTCATATATCCAAGGAACTGAGATTTATTTTTTCCCCATGCATCTACTCAACAACAATTATTCACATCTAACTGGCTAGCCAGTTGAATAGTTATTAAAGCAAATGATGTGCCATGCTAAAGACAAAAGTATAAAATAATAATTTGTCTTACATTAGCTTAAATTCTCAAGTATATTCATGTTGTTACCAATTAATAAAAAATCTTTATTACCAATTTATGAGGGGTTTCCTATTACTCCAGGTAGGTATAAAATCTTGCCAAAAATGATTGCCAAAATCATAGTGACATATTAGAAGCATACTTATTCATACATACATCTGCCTTGTTTCCTCTCCTTCAAAAATACCCTTGATGTGTCTTCCTCCTGTCTTTGCAGACTTTATCAGTGGTATCAACAACCTCTGAGGGTTTGAAACACAGAAGAAATTGTCATGAGGGGGAGCAGCTATTGTTGTAATGGCTGTGGAGTGATGGGTGCTCTCCTAGGACGGTGGAGGTGGGAAGGAAGAGGAAGCTTGGGTCTGAGAGACATTTTTCATGGAACATGAACAGAACTTGTGAAATATTAGGTACAGGGAAGGAATGAAGCAGAAGGAGATGTCTAATACAACTCAGGACCATCATCTGGGTGACTGGGAGGTTGTCCATACCATTGACAAGTCAGGAAAGCCATAGTGGGCGGTGATGGGGTAAACACATCAGGGGTATTTTTGAGGGAGTGGGGAAGTGAAGAGGAGGCAAGAGAGATGAATGCATGAATGAGTTTGTTTTTAAGGTAAGTCAGTTTGAGTTTTCATAATTATCCAGGAGGAAAGACTTAGAGATTGGAATTGGCTCAGGTGCGGTACTAGAAAAGTGCTCCTAGTGGAAGTTCCTGCAAGGGAGGTGGGAACAGAGGGCTGAGGACTGAGCACTTGTAAATCCCATCATGGTGGTGCTTAGTGTCTTTTGGTAGTTGGTAGAAGTTTCTGTGTGGTGGTGGTGGATGGATAGAAGGCTGCAGCAGGTTCTTATTTTAAAATTATACTATAGCATCTAGCAGATTCCTTTTTTGTTTCAGACAAAGGCTAAAAATAACAACCTCCAAAGCCCCAATTTGCTAATTACAATATTCCAAGGAGCTATTTTATTTCTTCTAGAGTACATCTGAAGCATCATTTCTGTTAATACACTTACAGTAATTCTTGCTTTTTACTTTTAACAACTCCTAAGGGGAAAACATAACTTCAAGAAATTTTTACCCTGAAAGACATCTAGAAACAACTATTTCTGCTGGATCATCTGCCCCATGCAAAAGATAGGCACGTGCTTCTGTACAGAATCCTCACAATTTCTCAAGAATAAAGGAGTGACAGTTAAACAAAGGGTAGCCTTTATCTATGTTGTTTCTACCCATGGAAATTTGAGTACATTCTTTTTCGAGTGACTGACAAGTGGTGCAAATGGAAGCACATTAAGTGTGGGGAGGCTGTAATATAGAGATGCTCAGTTGATCCCAACTCCTATGGCACTTGGCTATCTGTTGGTCCAAAGAACTTTGAGGATCAAAACAATCTTATCTGTAAAATGCCATCTCCACTTTTATTAGGATGAGTTAGAGTATGTCCACACTGGCTCTTTACATCTTAATGGAAGTCACAGTCTCAGGATTGGAGCAGAAGTGTTGACTAAGTGTTGAGCCATTGAGAGCCATTGTTTATAGCATAGTTTTACCTTGGGGACTGGAAAGTTCTGTTTTTCATGTTTCTGAATAATCATCAGGTGATTAGTGAAGCTAAACACCTTCCAATGAGTTGATTTACTCATGAGCTGGGCATACACGGGCTATGCTGGTTGGTTTAATGATGGATTCAGAACAACAGGCACCTTCCTGGCAATTTAGTAAAAACGCTAATTTCAAAAGCTCCTGTTCTATCCACAGAAAGTGTAAACATAGAATTCTGTGGTGGCAAGGTTTCTCAAAAGTCTACTTCAGTTACTCAAAATATTTATAAACTTGTACAGCCAACCTTAAACTTGTTTGGAAATATAATTCTTATAAGTTATTGTAAACAGAGGTCTTTCGTTCAAGCATCATGCACTTTCAGATGATCGTAAACCAAACTGTGGGTGTTTAAAAAGAAGAGCTTTATGTTTGCAGTACAGGTATTTTTGTTTTCATCACAAAACCCATTTCCAGTTCTTAAGGAATAAGTAACAATTATAAACCTCTGGGGCCCAGGTGGCTAAACTGTAAAGATAGGGGATGATGATTTTTTTCCCTTGTTATCGTCAAAAATACCCAGGAATGAACTTGTTAGAGGCTGAGTAAGAACCGTTTGAATGGTAACATTCATCTACACAACTGGCCATGTCATGATTCATGTCTGTAACCACATGCAAGGATGAATGCAGAGGTGGCCCCACGTGGTGTGTTTGATGTAAGCAGGAAGCCAGCTGCACTCTGTTCTAATATTAGCAAAGAGGACCTGCTTTTGAAAATGGAGGATGATTTAAGGGTCTATTTTTGTGGTTCAGCAAATGCCGTTAGGAGTAGCAGAAGGTTACCCTTTTCCCATCACCTTAATTCCAGAGATATTCACAGACCTGACATTAGGCTGTTGGCTACTCGTCATAAGACTTCGCTGTCAAAGTGAATTCAGCTGATGAACTATGAACACGCTTACAGTCAGATAATAGATGAAAGAGTCTCAAGATAAACGAGGTGCTTATAGAAAACCTGGCCACAGTTGTTTAAAAGAGGATGGCAAAGGCCGTTAATTCTCGTCAGGCAGTTTCAAAAGGCAGTGGGTACTTGACTTCTTACTTCGAGAGCACATTATCTTACCTTTTTGCAAGAGTGGGGCCTCCGATGTATGTTGAAAGGGGGAGTGTGCCTTTCTAAACTGACACTAAACACCGCATCCTTCTGGAGGGAGAGGGGAAATTTTTTTCCCTCAAGTATGATAAAGGACTTTGTAGCCTCCCTTCAGGCTAACATTTTGACCATGTTATATCACATCAAATATTCTTGTTTCTCTACACTCTCTTCCTCTTTCTTTCTCACCCAGAGTGTTCAAATTATGTCTGTGGAGGATATTAATGTGAACATTGACAATCTTTTCAGGAATTGATCATATTAAAATTCAAACTGAATTGTTCTTGGTGATCTCTTCTAGCTTCACACTTTGGAGTGAAGATTTCAAAAAGGTGGCTGAAACATAGATTGTCCATACCTTTTTCCACCAAAATAGCCAGTATGCCTCCATTTATAAGTAAGTTGCATTTGGGGTTGTATCAAATATTTAATATTTTAAAATTTTTAGAAACTGACTGTATTTGGGTAATCTCTCTTATCTCACAAATGTAAGAGTATAAATTTGCCAAAGGAAAGATTTCATAGCTTTTTTTTTTAATTTTGATGCTATATTTAAAGCTCAGAACAATGTAGTCAGAATCAAATTTGAAAGAAGTGTGAAAACATTCTTCTCCAAAAAGGAGGCCAGAAACCTGTATATAGGGATCCTAGATAATTCAGAATGTCTCCCACAAGAGAGTTCCCTGCACACTCACCTGCCTCATCCTGTTTCGGGGTTCCTCATCCCTTCATTCAGCAGACATTTACTGAGGGCTTTCTGCTGGCAGCTGCCATGCTCCACAGTTTCAAGGAAGGCTCGGGTACGGTTCTCAAAGAGGGTACCACCACCCAGCAGGGCCATCTAGATTCTCAGGGAATCTCAGCAAGGTTTAGCCAGTCCAGGCTGGGGGAATCAGGGAGTGTGTCCTGAGTAAGGCAGACCTATGCTCAAGTCTTACAGGCCAAATACACAAACAAGTGAGTTGTGGAGTTGAGTGAGATGGGGCATCATTTAGGTGGAGTCTGCTAAGGAGCTAAGGCAGGGAAAAGAATGAGAGAGAGAAGATGTGCCATCAGGGAAATATAGCCCTGGTGTGAGGCAAGGGCTGGTAGGGTGGATGGGGACAGCCCTAGATGCCCTTCTGAGGTGCAGTCAGACCAGTACATGACTGTGGGAAACTCTCAGGTGGCATCCCACGTCAGTAGACAGCAACCTAAGAGGCCTTCTGCAGTTGGCTCCTGCCACCTCTCTGATCTCTCTCATCCCACTCCAGCCTCTGTTGGCTCTTTGTCATTCATCCCTCAAGCCCACCAGGGTGCAAGCACTCAGCTTGTCCTTCTCTTTGGGACACTCTTCTTCTGGTGGTCTAGCTCACCTCTTCACCTCCCCCAGGCCTTTGCTCCAGTGCTGCCTCCTTGGTCAGGCTTTCTATGAGTGCCCTCTTGACAGCTAAAGTCCTCTCCCCCTTCTACCCTGCCCTCCACGTCTTTCTGGAGCCCTTTCTCTGTCTTAACTCTCTCCTGTAGCACTTACTGCTACTGATTAGACTTTCTATGTATCTGGCTTATTTGTTTATTGAATGTAAGCTCTTAGAGGCTAGAGGTTTTAGTCTTTGTTCCAGAATGGTTTCTGGTATATAATATTACTGGACCAGGCTCCTTTTACCTTATAAATGAGCAGCAACCCAAATGCTGAGATGCTGAGGTTTGCAGCAAAGACAGGGTATACTCGCAAGGCAGCCAAGCGAGGAGACTGGAAAACAAATCTGACCTGCCTCCCCAAAGCCAAGGGCTGGGGGTTGTTTGGGAAATAAGGAACAAAAGCAGCAGGGCATTCTGAGGCATGGGGTGCAGGGGGAGAGTGGAGAAAGATGATTGGGACAAAGTGCAGTAATAGTAATCATTGTTCTGTTCAGGTGTAACTAACTACAGGCCTCTGCATGTGCCAACTTGGAGGCACTTAGCATGATCTGAGAGTGGAGTGTTTAGCTCTTGGATGTCAAAAGGTCACCGAGAGGACACTTGTGCATGCCCCATGAGAAGCAACCCAGTTGGAGGGTTGGTGGTCTTATCCAGTCTTAACTAGCTCAGCTCCGACTAGACACAGCCGACTCTAAGTTCCTGGAAAATAACTCCTGGAAAGTTTATACTGTTTAGGCTACAGGCTGCTTGAAGGACATGCAAGTCTTAGAATGACCTTGACTAGTAAAGGCAGGTGAAATGTATTTGACTAATGATCACCCAGGGTTTCAATTCCCCCATTTTTTCTCCCCCCATGCTTTGATCATTGCTTAATCTTGAGGGAAGAGGGGTGATGGCCATTCTGCTACTTCCTGCATATAAGGGGCATTGACCTAACAAGGACTATAGGAATGAAACTGCTTAACATGCATTTGAAAGTATTGTCTTTTTCCCAACTTCAAGTTAATTTTGAACTCAGTGAACAAATACTACTTATGTACCAGCTGTCAAGGCATTATTCATAGGCCCAAGATTGGTGTTCAAAACTACAGACAAAGATGTACCCTGTGGGGCCACACAGAATGCCAGACACATTGTTAACATTCAGGCTCTTATTTTCAAGGCTTTTATTTAGGGCGTAGTCAAGCCAGGGATCGGTGTTCTATCTTTTTACATACTGGAGTGTTTTGATCGTTATGAGTTTGGGTCAGTTTGGCTGAAATAAAGTGTGGAAGGAACATAAGCTGAGAAAAATAAGTATGGTTTCTACAATATCCTCACCAAACAGAATCTTAACAGAGGCAGATGCCAAGGTCATTTAAAAAATTTTTTATCTGAGGACACAAGGATAGGACCACATTTCAGCTTGTACAAGGAAAAACAGGGGACAGGAAATTCTCTGTTGATTAGCCTAAGCCAATATGTTATAAAGGGAAAGTCACAGTGAAGTTAGGGATGGCCGAAAAATTGATGACAGGCACAACCAAGGGGTCAGCTTGATCAAACACAGAAAAATGTTTTGGATGGCATTCACAGCTAGAGAGAGAAAATGGCAGTGGGGAAGGAAAGAAGTAGATGAGAGATATAAAGAGATATAATTTACAGATGGTGGTGAACTTGTGAATTACAGCCTGTTCACGAGTCACCAAGCTGGGAAAGGGGTCCTGAAACATTATTTGCAAAATTGTGCTTATCTACAAATAGTTTATGGTTGCATAAACACAGATGTTGGATAAGACTAAAACTAAACAGTTTTGGATGGAGAGTGAAGGGAAGAAAACAGAGTTATGATTGAGACAATGTTGGGATCTAATTAGAACACAAATTTTAATGAAAATAAAGATGCTCCAGTCAACTTAAGCCTATAGTAAATCATCTGTTCCAAATAAGGTTATGCTTCCAAAAATCATTTTGGGTTTATTGTTTGGATGTTGGGATGTATTCCCTAAATATATGATGTTCTCAGATGTGGTTAGGTTTATCCCAATCTATTTAAGTCAAAATGTTTCTTAAAAAAGCTATGCCTTACCATAAACAAATACCAGAAAGACTACTGTTGTAAAAACACTATTAAATAATACAAAAAATATGAACTGCCAACAAGATATTTAATGATACTAATTTTTAATGTTGGTGGTTGAAGTCTAGCAGATTTGATTAGATAAAAATAAGGAGATAAATGAGGATTGGAGTTTATGAAGTGAATTTCTGGGTTCTTTCAAAGAGTACAGCACTGAGTTCTTAGCTTATATAATTTAAAAGATTAGGAATTGTAGTTTTGCAAGATATGTCAGCAAAGTGGTATCACTGTCCACAAGTTTAATGTCTTTTTAGACTTTACTAGTGAATGTGTGTGCCTTGTCTGGGGGGGAAATGACAATACCATTCCATTTGCTGTGGTCAGACTGTACTTCAGTTCCATGGCTCAGTTGTGTCTGACTCTTTGTGACCCCATGGACTGCAGTATGCCAGGCATCCCTGTCCATCACCAACTCCCAGAGTCAACTCAACTCATGTCCATTGAGTCAGTGATGCCATCCAACTACCTCATCCTCTGTTGTCCCCTTCTCCTCCTGCCCTCAATCTTTCCCAGCATCAGGGTTTTTTCAAATGAGTCAGTTCTTCACATCAGGTGGCCAAAGTATTGGGGTTTCAGCTTCAGCATCAGTCTTCCCAATGAATATTCAGGACTAATTTCCTTTAGGATAGACTGGTTGGATCTCCTTTGCTGTCCAAGGACTCTCAAGGGAACATAGTAATTGGTTTTGAACGCCATACCACACTGTCAGAGGGAAAAGAACTGAAGTATGTCGAAAGTTTATAAACTGAGATGATGAAGTTATTGGACAACCAGGAAACGTTTAGCTTGAATGAAAGGGAACTAAAAAGTTTAAAAGCTATTCTTGCACAAGAGGAATTAGAGGGTTCTACAAATCCCTCAAAGATAAAACTGGGATGAATAGAAATTATAGGGGAAAAAACAGGGTAAGGGAAGAGGACAGTACACAAATGTATCACCCTGAGGGCAAAGAAAGCCGGTGATGTGATGGAGAAACCATATTGCATGATCCTGACTCTCATGCCAACCACTGGACAGGACCATTAGTTCAGGGCAGTGTGGTTCTCGTCAGAGTAAGGTTAATGGCTTCAGGGTGGTGAGGGAGCTGCAACTATACATCAGTAAATGAAATACTAATGAGCTACCTCTTTGCCAGTGTAGTTAACCTACATTCTTCTTCCTGTAGATATTGTTGCACCTAAACCATCTGTGAAAGTTAGGAACATGGCATATCCTTAAGTCTTTCAAAAACAAAATCCAAACATTTTGGCACCTATGTGAGCATCAGACAACTTTCCCAGTTGGGAAGTTTTCCATTATGTTTAGCCTGGTTGTTTCTTTTATCCCTGTTGAGGTATCTAGGAAATCTCATGGAATCATCCTTGAATACAATTTCCTTACAGGTTGTTCTCAGTGTGAGAGAAAAATTACTGATCATTTTCAATTAAAGGGATGATGTAGGTGAAAGATCTTTGAAAAGTATTAAGTGTAATAAAAGTACAACCTATCATTATCATTGTTTAGATTATATGACTATTATGTTAATTTGTTCTTTAGAGTTTACTCTATAATTTCTTAGGCCTTGTTATTTTTCTGTATTGCATCTGTTCCTCTTCAAAATGCATTACAATGTCTCAGGCTGAATATATTAATGTGAACTAAAAATTAGATCATGGAAACACTACATGGTCCCCTTACCATCTAGCTCTGGTCTTTAAGAGTAAAACCGAAAATAAAGCCTAACAAATATAACTTGATTTTTTAGCAAGTGTTGATTTTGTTCTCAGATATATGGTAGTAACATGGAAACACTCTTGTGACCCTTGAGTTTTAAGATAATATCTACATAAATACACAACAAACAAAATATAGTGTAAAACTTAGTGAATGAAAAAAAACGCATCTGCTAAATCCCATTTTTCTTTTCATTAGCTTAGTTATGTGTCGGATGAGAAGAGAGATGAAGTTGGGAAAAGTTAAGGAGCGACTGAATTGAAACATGAATTTCTTTAACAGAGATTAATAGGGTATAAATAGGGGAGGAAATGACTACCAGAAAGATTTGAGGAAGTGCATGAATAATACTGGTATATATTTAGCCATTATTGCCTCTAAGAGCAACCCTTTTCTTTATGTTCCCTCTTTACTGTAAGGTACAGCAGAAAGCAACATAACATTGTAAAGCAATTTTCCTCCAATTAAAAAATAAATTTAAAAATTAAAAATACTTTAAAAATTCTGTTATCATTCAAATTCCAGCGATCAAAGGAAACTGTTTTTGATGAAATGGGATGATTATGGGTCTTTGATTAAAAATGGAACAGCCAACAGGGCATGCTGACGTTATAGTTGCATTTTTTTCTACACAAGTTGTAACTTTTAAATGGCTTAATAACAGATTTATTTTAAAATACAGTAAGAGAAAACACCCGATCTTCATTATTGAGCACACATTGAATTTATTTTCTTGATGTTAATTCATCTGATGGACAGCTGACTCTCCTGCCACATGGTGTTTATTTCCCAGACAGTATATCCTCATGCTTTAGGAGAAGGATGCCATCTTGACCCTCAGGCCCTGGAAGGAGTTCTTACTCTCTGAAAGTTCTTAGTGTTGGGATTGATTCAGCAATCTCTGATCCTGGAAATGAGGAAAAATTAATCTCCTGACCTCATTAAGTCAAGTAATACTTTGTCCTGATTGCTCTCAATTACTTTGGATTTGAAAGTGAATTCTTGACGTTCCATGCTGGGCTTAACTTGTATAACAGAGGCCTCTTTAGATTTAGTTCTTGGAAGTGCTTGTATTATGTCTTTGCAGAGATGGATTTTCTTGTGTGTGTTAGTAAGGTAAGTAAAAATATAAAGGCTCAGGAAAATTCCCTCCATGTCAATCTTCCTCTTCATTTGCTTCAACTTCCCGCACAGAAACAGTTTGACACTGTTCTTCAGAATGTTCTTTCCTGAAGAGGTGCTCTTGATTGAGTAACACTTGCCCTTTCATTCCAGTGAGTCCTGTCTGCTTGGAATCATCTGGGCCTGAACCAGTTTGAAACAAATTATCTGCCCTGAACATAAGAGAATCTGAAAGATGCGATATTTGTTTGATAAATCTTTTAAAAATTTTATTTTTATGTTATTGGGCCTTAGGGGTGTGATAAGAAAATAGAAGATTCGGGGGCAAAAAGTTGGAAGGAAAGAAAATGAGTTTATTTGTAAAAGAAGACTAGAATTTTGAAGGATTGGCTTCTCAAAGGCTACAAGGCTATTAAGGGATAAAGCTCTCAAAATTATCCAGGTTAGAGGTTGTGGGCACATGGCAGAAGGAAAAAGAACAGGTTGTTCACTTATTGTTACATTGTATCCATTGCAAAAGCATTGGGGTAGGGTTTAGAAGTTGTTTTTGTTAGGGAGACAGTAACTTACCAGAAAGAGCTCAAAGTTTTGTCTATTTGGGGGTGATGGCACCCCACTTCAGTACTCTTGCCTGGAAAATCCCATGGACGGAGGAGCCTGGTAGGCTGCACTCCATGGGGTCGCAAAGAGTTGGACACAACTGAGCGACTTCACTTTCACTTTTCACTTTCATGCATTGGAGAAGGAAATGGCAACCCACTCCAGTGTTCTTGCCTGGAGAATCCCAGGGACCGGGGAGCCTGGTGGGCTGCCATCTATGGGGTTGCACAGAGTCGGACACAAGAGAAGCAACTTAGCCCCAGCAGCAGCAGCAGAGGCAGACACAGTATCCCTGTTTTTGTCTTTTGGTTTTTTATTTTGTGTGCAAAGTACCTTTTCTCTGACAATGGGCTATGGTGTGATTTGCATGCTTCATTAAAATGTGGCAAGTTTACTCTCAATGGAAAACTAAGTCTTTGTCTGCTGCTGCTGCTACTGCTAAGTTGCTTCAGTCCTGTCTGACTCTGTGCGACGCCATAGACAGCAGCCCACCAGGCTCCCCCATCCCTGGGATTCTCCAGGCAAGAACACTGGAGTGGGTTGCCATTTCCTTCTCCATGCATGAAAGTGAAAAGTGAAAGTGAAGTCTCTCAGTCATGTCCAACTCCTAGAGACCCCATGGACTGCAGCCTACCAGGCTCCTCAGAGGCAGCAAAGCCTAATTCCTTTGAATCACTAACTTCCATTGAAATCAGAGAAGAAGGTGTTTCCTTCCACAGTTCCTCCATTTGCCTTAAGAACAGAAGATAGATGGTGTTTATTGAGACACAACTTATCACCCTATTATAACTCACCACTTCTATCCATTGGCATTGGTTTCCTTTCCTCTTTACTGTGATTCTTCAGAAATAGAATAGCATAGCTGCCTAAGGTTTTGTCCACCACACCAGAGAACAGGTTCATTTCATTCAATACTGATAATACACTGCTGCTGCTGCTAAGTCACTTCAGTCGTGTCCGACTCTTTGCGACCCCATGGACTGCAGCCCACCAGGCTCTTCCGTCCATGGGATTTTCCAGGCAAGAGTACTGGAGTGGGGTGCCATCGCCTTCTCCGCTGATAATACACTAGGTAGTTTTAAAATTGATTTGTGAGAGAAACTTATTTCTTCAGTAGGATGGTTAAGTATCTCCCATACAAAAGTAAATAGCACTATTTATTTCCTACTAAGAGAAATTAAACAAATGAAGAGGTGAGGTGTCTATAGCTAGCTGGCATTGGATTAGCCATTGTTAATAGTGCCTCTTGTCAATCTGGAAAATGAATGGTTTGAAAAAGGTTTATGTCAATCACTAAGAATGTGTTACCTTTGGCTGAAACACAAAGGATACACTAGGCTGGTTTCACCAAGGCTGGTGTGTTGTTCCAGGAGGCCTCTCCAATGCCTGCAGTTTAAAAATTATAAAGACTGTAAATTCTGACCCAGGAAACAGCACTGATAATAAGGTTAATAGAATGAATCTGTTGCTCAGCCATTTAGAATATACTTATTTCCTATCTAATTAGATGAATGATTAACTTTTGCATGGAAGGATTAAAAATATAGTCCCATGACATCAGGAAAGAGAATCTGAATAACAGTCATTATTCGGAAACTGCCATTACTTTATCTCACTCAAGTTTTAAAAAATTAAGCTTCTCAGCTGTGAAGCCCAGGCATCTGAAGTATTTAGCTCACTTCCTGAGTGTCCCTAGCCATCAGTACTTGTGTGGGAAATACAATGAGCCCTTTGGCAAGTTACCCAGCAGCGTGTGTAGGAGTTGCTCTTAAAAATGCAATTGATCATTTGTTCCTATAAAATTTCTTTCACAGACACTTGCCTCTGTAAAAATGCATTTAACATTAAGAGTCTGACTTTAATCTGGATTTTTGGTTTTAAACTCTTCTGAAAGAAGAAAAGGTGGGTGGGAAGAGAAAAAGAGTCAGGTTTGGTTGTGGGTGTGTTACGTGTCTGCTACTTACTTGTAAAAGGATTAGTTCTCCTTTCTCTCACTTGTAACAAGACACAAAGAGCAATAGAAAAGATAATTAATAGATTTCACAGCTTATAAGAATCAGGCATCATCAGAGTGATTTAGGAGGAACTTACCAGAGTGAAACCACCACCATTGAATGGTGGGATGATTGATTTTGAACATAGGGACTTTGTGCATTTGAGTTGCCATAAAAACTGAATATTACACCTTTCTTAGTGACTGGAAGGAAGGAAAGTCAGAAAAAACAATAATTAATGTTTACAAATGCAGAATTTCATGGTAGAATCAGCCTTTTCTTTTATGGTTCAAAAGTTCTGTGGTAATCAGCAACAGTCATTTATGGAATAAGGTCTTATGTCCCCCTTACCTAATGAGTTTATCCATTAATATATTAATGTTTATTAAGCAAGTGCTATGTGCAACACCACTGCTGAGTATTGAAATTTAAAATATAGTATCATCAGCCATAAGAGTTTGTTTAGTGCAAAAGCTAAGCAATTATGTGCCATCCAGTGTGATCCACATCGCTTCTTAGATGAGATCTAATTGAGGATATAGATGTACCTTGCTGTAAGCACGTGCCAGCTGGAAATGAGACTATTCAACCAGATATCATAAAGAAGGGAGAGGCAGAGAGGAAAACTGAATACCCAGCACTTTCCAGGGCCTGGCCCATGAACATGAGCGTCTCATCCATATAGTAGGTGAACCCTGTGGTGGAGAAGGATGCCACAGCCTGGCATGATGGAATGTGGTGGACCAAGGGAACTGCCTGGCCACTGGCCTCTATCATATGGTCACAGGAACCCTCAACATCTTGGAGCTGTAGGTAGTAACTCCTTTCTTCCTAACTCCAAAGTGTCCTAATTGTTCAGGGCCCTCTGGCCATTGATGTACATTCCTCAGAGCTTGACTTGTTTGCAAGCACTTGGTCTTTTTCTGGGCTTCCTAGGTGGCGCTAGTGGTAAAGAACCTGCTTGCCGATGTAAGACATGCTGGTTTGATATCTGAGTCGGGAAGATCGCCTGGAGAAGGAAATGGCAACCCACTCCAGTTTTCATGCCTGGAGAATCCCATGGACAGAGGAGGGCTACAGGCCCTGGGGTAACAAAGAGTAGGACACAACTTAGTGGCTAAACAATAATAACAACAATATATAAAATATAAAATCAAACTTCTCTACTTTTATAACATCTTCCATACTCCCTGGAGATATGCATGATTAACTGTTGGACCTCTTCATGGTCCTACAGAAGACATATTTTTTACATACATGCACCCATCTGCTATCAGTGAATTAAAAAATAGAGTCTGGTTTAACTCATCAATTAATCCCCTCCAAAATAAATTTAAATATTTCTCAATTTTTCATGATGACCCACAGCAAGAAACACATCTTACATTCCAATGCAGTACACAGATGTCTATGTATGTATCTATGAAAGATGGAAACAATGCATTTATGAATCAGAACACTTGACCTTACTATGTTCAATTCACTCTGATGTTTTCTGTTCTATTTTAGTCTATCATTTTAAATTAAAAGAAAATGTCAGAGCAACTCACTGGATTGATATTATGACCAATGAATGGATTGCAACCTATAGTTTGAAAATCACTGATTTAAATGGTCTACCTTGGAGACTGGATTTTCAGACAATACCTTGGTTTCCCATTCCTCAGGTACTTCCTGCTTTTTTGGATGATGTCAAGTGTATGGGGGTGGCTCCTAGGACTTCAGAGTGGTGGTCTCACAACTCCTCACAGGACACCTCTGGACTTGTGTACTTGGCTGAGTGTTCACACAGGCTGTGTATCAGGAAAGGAGTAAATGCTGGGCCAAAGTGTTTGTGCCATAGAAATTCTCGTTTGCCTCATGGATTGCTTTCTTAGATATCTTCTGCTCATTGCTAGAATACACAAGTGCATATGGGGCCTAGAGACATCCAGGTAACACCAATAGAGCATTAAGGTGATACACTCATTCGTGATGTTCAACCGGTCCACAGAGAGTGTCAGTGTCTCTAGTGTTGCTAATCAGCATTAAAGGACACGTTTCCACTGCTCAGGAGGCTGCAGTCTAAGTGGCTTCTCTTGCCTGTGGACAAGGCCCTCTCTCCTCAGTCTGGATTAAAGACTCTTTCACACCTAGAATGCTTCCCCAGCTATGAGTCTACAGTTTTGGCTTGATCTACCTCTGTTTGTCCAGGTTCCCACAACAACCCTCCCAGATCAACCAATGCATGAGTTCTTTGATTTACAGCTTCCGCAGCCTGGAATGTCCTTTTCATTGTTCTCTGCCTATTTATTTATTTATTGGCCACGCTGCTGGGCATGTGGGACCTTAGTTCCTCAACCAGGGATTGAACCCATGACCCCTGCATTGAAGTGAAAGTTGCTCAGTCATGTCCCCATGGATTATACAGTCCATGAAATTCTCCAGGCCAGAATACTGGAGTGAGTAGCTTTTCCCTTCTCCAGGAGATCTTCCCAACCCAGGGATCAAACCCAGGTCTCCTGCATTGCAGGCTAATTCTTTACCAGCTGAGCCACAAGGGAAGCCCCCTGCATTGGAAGCATGCAATCTTAACCACTGCACCACCAGGGAAGTCCTCTGCCCATTTACATTTTAAGTCCTGCTCGCTCTCTAAGCGCCTGTACAAATCTACTTTTCCAGAAGCCTTCTGACCTGCTGCTAGGCATGCTGAATTAACAATCTTTGTCTGGGTTTTCACAACACTTTGCTTTTATGTGCTTAGTTGCTCAGTCATGTCTGACTCTTTGCAACCCCATGGACTGTAGCCCGCCAGGCTTCTCTGTCCGTGGGGATTCTCCAGGCAAGAATACTGGACTGAGTTGCCATGCTCTCCTCCAGGGGATTATCCCAACCCAAGGAACCCAGGTCTCCTGCGTTGGGAGGCTGATTCTTTACTGTCTGAGCCTTATAGCACTTATTTAATAATTAGTATTATAATTGGCTGTTTACTTTCTCTGCTAAAATAGAATTCACATTCTCACTCTGGCTATGAGTCCTTCTATGATATGGACCTGCTTACTCTTCTTCTTCACCTCATACCACTCTCCCCTCTGCCCATTCCACTGGCTCCCATGTACCTTCATGATGCTTTCTAGACACACCAGGTACATTCCTGGAGTAGGGGTAAGGGGAATCAAACTCTTCCCAGACTCTCTGTATGACTAGGTTTCTTTTGTCTTTTTTAAAAAAAATATTATTTATTATATTTTTATTTATTTATTTTTGGCTGTGGCAGGTCTTAGTTGGGCACACAAGATCTTTGGTTGTAGTATATGAACTCTTAGTTGTGGCATGTGGGATTAATTCCTTGACCAGGAATCAAACCAGAGACCCCTGTATTGTGAGCACAGAGTCTTCCCATTGGACCAACAGAGAAGTCCCTCTTTTAAAAACGAGTCCTTTCTTGGCTGACCACCTAATCTGCAATAGTTACCCTATTACTCTTCAGTACATAAACCCATTGTAGTTTTATAGCATTTATCACTACCTAATTTTCTAATTTGTTCATTGTTTAACAAGCTCCACTATATTTTAAGCTCCATGAAAACTGAACTGGCTTTTGCCTTATTTAGTGATGTATCCTTGTTGTCTAAAACAGTGCTTGGTACATAATAGGTGTTTATTAAATGTTTGTTGGATGAATTAAAATGATTAAAATATATATTGTTTAATGAAAAAGTCTGTGCTGTTCTTCTTTAGACCTTTATAATTCTGAACACATTGGCCTGAACATGTTATTGTTATTGGAGCTCAATAACCATTAATGACTGAAATAATCCACCTTATAAGATAGTGAAGAAATGAAAAATGAAACGTGGTAATCTCAGAATCCCTCGTAAAATGTGTTGCTGTATTATATAGTCAATGCAGACATAATTACTATTGTCAAAAATAATAAGCCAAATGTTAATTTAGCATCTACTATATGCAAGCCACTTTAAATTGCATTTTCTAATTTTATTTTTTGAGCAATCATATGTATTATTGTTTTCTTTGGTGCACTTGGTAACTGAGTTCAAAGAGGCAAAATAATTTGTTATATGGTGACACAGTAAACATAAAGATGAGGATATGGCCTAATTGTCCAGTCCATGCTATTTTAGTTGTTGTTGTTCAGTCGCCAAGTTGTGTCTGACTCTTTGAGACCCCATGGACTGCAGCATGCCAGGTTACCCTGTCTTTTCCTATCTCCTGGAGTTTGCTCAAACTCATGTCCATTGAGTTGGTGATGCCATCCAACCATCCCATCCTCTGTTGCCCCTTTCTCCTCCTGCCTTTAATCTTTCCTAGCATCAGGGTCTCTTCCAAAGGGTCAGCTCTTCACATCAAATAGCTAAAGTATTGGAGTTTCAGCTTCAGCATCAGTCCTTCAGGATTGATTTCCTTTAGGATTGATGGGCCTGATCTCCTTGCTGTCTAAAGGAGTCTCAAGAGTTTTCTCCAGCACCACAATTCAAAAGCATCAATTATTTGGTGCTCAGCCTTCTTTCTGGTCCAACTCTTATATCTGTATGTACACAAATAAATAATATTATAAAAAACTTGGGAAATTAAAAACATATATTGCTGAAAACAGCTGTCTTACTTTGAATTGATTGGTGCCATTTTTACATTTTACCTATTAAATTTTTTTCTTTTTTTTTGCCATTTGGTATGCAATATCTTAGTCCCCCAACCAAGGATCAAACCCACGTTTTCTGTATTGGAAGAACAGAGTCTTAATGACTGGGCCACCAAGGAAGTTCTCAAGGTTTTTTTTTTTTTTTTTTTTTTTTGAGACTCTTCTTTTCATACTTATCTATTGATTTCAATAGTCACAGGAAAGAAGTAAGCATCTGCTCCTTTCATATTAGCACTCCCATTCTTAAGCAAGTCTGCATGGACACCCCTCATGGTATTGTGTGTTCCACTGATGTGTTCATTTTTAGAACAGAATGTCATGATCTCACATGTCTCAAAATGACTTTAATGTGGTTTTTAAGTAAGTACTCATTTTCTTTTTTAATGGTAGTATGAGGCAATATTTTTAAGGGATAAATGACAGTTTGGAAAAATGTTTACTTTTGTTGCATGTCACATGTTCAGTGCCAAATTTGTTCATTCTTTGTCCTTGGTACAGGACTGACAACTCAGGCAGGACACTCAGGACTCTGCAGTCACCACTGGGTGTAACCCTTGGTCCTATAGCTCTGGTACTTGAAACTGGGCCCTGGGTTGTGCATAGCAAAGGCCCCAGTCCACTAGGCAGGCGTGCTTTTTTGTTTTTTCAACTTTCCTACATTTTTTGAACTATCATTAAAAGTCAGGAGTTCCTCTTTCTCTCCCCCCTCCCACTTTCTCTCTCACATGCACACTTCTACCTGATTTCTCTCAAAAAATTAAAATACATACCAACACCTACTCACATCCGAGTGGTAGTAACTGACAAGAGCTGAATCTACTTTCTCTTGTCCTCCACCTTGGGGAATCCTTATTGGTTTTTGTCTTGCTTTTCTTTTCATCCAGCCCCTTTAGATTTAAGTTTGAGACTCTTAGAGTCACTGAAATTTACTGGCAAGCTTTCATGGTCACCCTTTCTAAATCGATTGCAGTATGAAGAGTGTTAAAAAATGAACTGATGATTTTTCTGCTGCTCTGCCATTCCTACAACATCTGGACAGGCTCTTCCTGCCTCTACCTCCTGGCTTTCCATCCTGGATTCATGTTCAAATCACCTGGCAACTTTTTGTGATGCTGGGACCCAACTACCTTGGAGAGGCTAATGGAGTCTAGGCATCAGTTTTATATAAAAATCTCCCCTGGTGTTTGGGATCTGCAGGCTGGGTTAGGAACTGCTTGTTTAGTTGGTGCTTTGTATAAATTTTATTTTATTGAGTAATGTGCTGAACCAAAACAATGAAAAAGTCTAGTATGTAAGCAAATGAAACAAAAAGGGTGTAATTATCACCAGAAATAACTGGATCAAAAAAGAGACTGGTGAGCAGATGGACTCTATGAAATGAGATGGGACTCTACATCTCGCTGCCCTGCAGCAGCCTGGAAACCTGCATCAAGGCTTCCCAGCTGTCCCAAGACCTGTTGGCTCCTATTTGATTAATATCAGAAGGAAGAGTCCCTGATGATACCGAAGAAATTTAAATTTAGTTCCCTTTCTCTGAGCATGAATCTCTTTTAATACAATGTACAAAGATATAAATTTCACAATTGGAGGAAAGTTTCAGAAGGATTCACCTTAATTTTCCTATAAATTGCCAGTTTCCCAAATATTTTCAGTTCTATTTAGGTAACAGATTTTACTCGCGAATTTTTAGCTCTTCATTACCACTGTCTACAGTGAAGACTCTGTGAAACTCTGTGCTTATGAATAGATGTTAATTTTCATGATTGATATTTATTGTTATGGATAAAAATTTAATTTCAAAATGATTATTTTTTTTCAGGTTACTATATGAAGCTATCCCCTACATGGATCACAGCCTTGCTGTGACAAAGGGGCTTACATAATTCAATGAAGCTATGAGCCATGCCTTGCAGGGCCATCTAAGACAGATGGGTCGTAGTAAAGAGTTCTGACAAAACGTAGTTCACTGGATGAAGAAATGGCAACCCACTCCAGTATTATTGCCTGGAGAACCTCACAGACAGTATGAAAAGGCAGAAAGAGGTGACATTGGAAGATGAACCCCCTGGGTTGGAAGGTGTCCAATATGCTACTGGGGAAGAGTGGAGGGCAATTACTAATAGCTCTAGAAAGAAAGAAGTGGCTGGGCCAAAGTGGAAACGGTGTACAGTTGTGGATGTGTCTGGTGGTGAAAGTAAAGTCTGATGCTGTACAGAACAATATTGCATAGGAATCTGGAATGCTAGGTCCATTAATCAAGGTAAACTAGATGTGGTCAAGCACGAGATGACAAGATTGAACATCGATATCTTAGGAATCAGTGAACTAAAATGGACAGGAATGACCAAATTTTTTTTTTTCTTTTTTTAAATTTTATTTTATTTTTAAACTTTACATAACTGTATTAGTTTTGCCAAATATCAAAATGAATCCGCCACAGGTATACATGTGTTCCCCACATGTAGATAAGTAGATAATTAGAGATAAGTATAAGATAAGTAGAAGGCGAAAAATTGAAAGCAGTGATAGATTTTATTTTCTTGGGCTCAAAAATCACTATGGACAGTGACTTCAGCCATGAAATTAAAAGGTACTTGCTTCTTGGAAGGATAATTATGACATACCTAGACAGCATATTAAAAAACAGAGACATCATTTTGCTGACAAAGGTCCATATAGTCAAAGCTATGGTTTTTCCAGTAGTCATGTATGGATGTGAGAGTTGGACTCGAAAGAAAGCCCAGTGCTGAAGAATTGATTCTTTTGAATTGTGGTGCTGGAGAAGACTCTTGAGAGTCCCTTGGACTGCAATATGATCAAACAAGGCAGTCCTAATGGAAATCAACCCTGAATATTCATTGGAAGGACTGTTGCTGAAGTTGAAGGTCCAATACTTTGGCCTTATGATGTGAAGAGCTGACTCATTAGAAAAGACCCTGATGCTGGGAAAGATTGAAGGCAAAAGGAAAAGGGGGTGGCAGAGGATGAGATGGTTAGATAGTATCACCAACTCAATGGACATGAATTTGAGGAAACTGCAGAGGATAATGGAGGAAGAAGGAGCCTGGCATGTAGCAGTCTATGGGGTCGAAAAATGTTGGAACAACAGGAATATGAAGCTTTGTTAAATCAGTATATGCTAATAAATGGCTTACCATTAGATCCTATAATCCTTTTATAAAAACATTTTATATTCTTGAGAACACACCTTAAATAAGTTTTATATTCTGAATATAACCTCTAGAAAATATGATATATCCCTCCAGATATGCAATAAATTTCTACTAATTGAATACCAAAATTCATTTTAATATTAGCAATATTTCATCACAAATAATATTTTATTAATAAAGCATTCAAAATTAATTTCAACCTCAATTTTATCTAAGTAAATAGCTCAACCAACCCAGTTTCTGCATTAATTTTTTATGTTAAATACATTTTATACTTGTATTACATTATTTTACGAACTAGTCCTGTTATAAATTTTAACTTTGCTTTTAAATCACACATTTATAATTTAGCTCTGTTTTTGACAGTAATATATATTAAAGAGTATTTGAAATTTATGCAATTTAAGAATTCTGTGATTCATATTTTCCCCTTAGACATGTCTAACCCAATTTTTCCAATTTTATGAGACTTTATTAAATACTTATTTATTAATCAATCAAATCACTATTGGAGAAGGACTTTATACAGATACAAATAACATAAAGCAATAAAATTGCAGAAAAAAGAAAAGAAAGATCTATAAGGAAGTGAATTTATAAAATTGTAATGTTATTTTCCTGGCTTGTGGAATGTCAGCTTTTTAAAATTTGTAATTTTTTTGTGATTTCCTTTTTCATTCTAAATAAATCTTCATACCCAATTTTGTGTGTGTATTTTTTTTTTTTGTATGTCATTTTCTCATGAGATCTCTCCTACCTTCCCTCTGCTCTCTGACATGTGTAAGCTTCAGGCCCACACAACCTAAATTCACACAGACTATCTCACATTTATCACATACCTCTGTGAGCATCATTTAATCACTTGTACATTATGGGAGATACAGTCAAATACAATATCACCTAATACATCATTACGCTCTTTATAATTATTCTAATGTACAAAGCTGACACTACTAAGGAAAATAAAAATGAAGTTATTGCAGCATGGTCTGCAGTAATTATTCCATTCTTTTGAAGCTACTAGCAAACCACACATTACAGAGCTTTGCCAAGATTTGATATCTGGGGTTCTTATCAAGATTTAGAATCTGTAATCTATTTATTTAGAAAAAGAAAAAATATAACAAATCACAAATCTAAAAACACTACAATATAAGGGAAAATATATAACAATTCTATATGTAACTTTTGCATACATCTTCACAATGCCCTATTTTCCTTCATTTTCTGGTCTGCTTATTCTTTGACTGTTTTTTCATATGGGAATACTCTGTAATGTCTTTCTAGCAAGAGGACATGAAGATAATTGTCTATAGCATGGTTAATTGAAATTTATTTTGGCAATGCTTTGCAATTTGTGGAATTGTCAAATTTGCGAAAACTATACTTTTCTTTTATACATGAGCTGTTGGAAGGATTTTCAACAGATTAACTTTTGGCTCTCTAGATTTCATGTCTTGTTTTTCCTCTATTCCCACATGCTTTCTTTACTGAGTGCCATAAGACACATGTGACAGAGGGGAAGATGGAACAGGAAGATCAAAAAACTGATGAAAGAAATCAAAGATGACACAAACAGATGGAGAAATATACCATGTTCTTGGGTTGGAACAACCAATATAGTGAAAATGACTATATTACCCAAAGCAATCTATAGAGTTAATGCAATCCCTGTTAAATTACCAATGGTATTTTTCACAGAACAAGAACAAATAGTTTCACAATTTGTATGGAAGCACAAAGACCCTAAATAGCCAAAGCAATCCTGAGAAAGAAAAATGGAGCTGGAGGAATCAATCTTCCTGACTTCAGGCTATAATACAAAGCTATAGTCATTATGTATGGCATTGGCACAAAGACAGAAATATAGACTAATGGAACAAGATAGAAAGCCCAGAGATAAATCCATGCACCTATGGGCACCTTATCTTTGACAAAGGAGGCAGAAATATACAATGGAGAAAAGACAGTCTCTTCAACAAGTGGTGATGGGAAAACTGGTCAGCCACGTATAAAATAATGAAATTAGAACATTTCTTAATACCACACAAAAAATAAACTCAAAATGTATTAAAGACCTAAATGTAAGACCGGAAAATATAAAAGTCTTAGAGGAAAACATAGGCAGAACATTCTCTGACATAAATCACAGCAAGATCCCCTATGATCCATCTCCTACAGTAATGGAAGTAAAAATAAAAATAAATGAATGGGACTTAATTAAACTTAAAAGTTTTGCACAATGAAGGAAGCTGTGACCAAGATGAAAACTGTTTCCCCCTTAGAAAGGGGGAAAATAATAGCAAATGAAACAACTGACAAAGAACTAATCTCCAAAATATACAAGCAGCTCATGTGGCTCAATACCAGGAAAACCAACAACCCAATCAAAAAAAGCGCAGAAGACTTAAACAGACATTTCTCCAAAGAAGACCTACAGATGGCTAATAAACCTATGAAAAGATGCTCAACATTGCTCATTATTAGAGAAATTCAAATCAAAACTATAATGAGATATCACTTCACACTGGTCAAAATGTCCATCATCAAAAAAAAAAAAAAAAGCTTTGATAAACCTAGACACTGTATTAAAAAGCAGAGACTTACTTCGCTGCCCAAGGTCTGTATAGTTAAAACTATGGTTTTTCCAGTAGTCATGTATGGATGTGAGAGTTGGACCATAAAGAAGGCTGAGCGCTGAAGAACTGATGCTTTTGAACTGTGGTGTTGGAGAAGACTCTTGCGAGTCCCTTGGACTGCAAGGAGATCAAACCAGTCCATCCTAAAGGAATCAACCCTGAATATTCATTGGAAGGACTGATGCTGAAACTGGAGCTCCAATACTTTGGCCACCTGATATGAAGAGCTGACTCATTAGAAAAGACTCTGATGTTGGGAAAGATTAAAGGCAGGAGGAGAAGGGGACAAAAGAGGATGAGATGTTTGGATGGCATCACTGACTTGATCGACATGAGTTTGAGCAGGCTCTGGGAGGTGGTGGAGGACAGGGAGGCCTGGTGTGCTGCAGTCCATGGGGTTGCAAAGAGTCGGATATGACTGAGCTACTGAACAACAACAACAGATGACCATCAACAGATGAATATATAAGGTAGTTGTGATGCATATACACAATGGAATATTACTCAGCTATAAAAAGGAAAACAGTTGAGTCAGTTCTAATGAAGTGGATGAACCTAGAGCCTATTATACTGAGTGAAGTTAAGTTAGAAAGAGAAAGACAAATATCATATATTAATACATATATGTAGCATCTAGAAGGATAGAACAGATGATTCTACATGCAGGGCAGCAAAGGAGACACATACATAAAGGACAGAATTTTGGACTCAGTGGAGGAAGGAGAGGGTGGGATGATTTGAGAGACAGCATTGAAACATACACATTACAATATGTAAAACAGATAGTAGGAGTTTGCTATATGAAGAAGGGCACACTGGTGCTCTGTGACAACCTAGACGGGACAGACAGTGAGGGAAGTGGGAGGGGGTTTCAAGAGGGAGGGGACATCTGTGTACCTATGGCCTATTTATTGTTGATGTATGGACTTTTTTGGTGGCTCAGACGGTAAAGTGTCTGTCTACAATGCGGGAGACCTGGGTTTGATCCCCAGGTCAGGAAGATTCCCTGGAGAAGGAAATGGTAACCCATTCCAGTACTTTTGCCTGGAAAATCCCATGGACGGAGGAGCTTGGTGCAGGCTACTGTCCATGGGGTCACAAAGAGTCAGGCACGACTGAGCGACTTCACTCATGGAAGAAACAACCATCACAATATTGTTAAGTGATTATCCTCTAATTAAAAGAACTTATTAGAATTAAAATGTCTTACTTATGCTGATTCTACAAAACCTTGACTACATGGTCACTTCACTAAGTGTCTTAGAAGGGATCTATACAAGCAAAAGGCCCTGAAAGCTTAAAATTTACTCTCTCTACTGTAAAATCTACATCTAACAATAGAACTAAAACACAAAATAATCTAAAAGTTCTAGTCTGAAACAGATGAAATTTAATTCAATATAAGTAAAATCAAATAGGGTCAAAGTATTAATTTCATAAGCATAAGTTAAGAGGTGCATGGTACTAGTTCAGGAGTTTTAGCGGACCTTCATTTTATTAGGAACCAATAGTATGATGCAAGCATACAAAAAGCATAATAATAGACCACATTAACAGAAATTGTTTCCAGATCATAAGATCTAATAATCCCTTAAAAAGCTGCCTTGGTCAGAAAACAACTGCAATATTATATTCAATTCTGATGACATAATTTAGGAGGCATAGTGACTGATTAGACTGTATCCAGAATAAGCCATTCAAGCTGGTGAAGGCAATTTGAATTCATGGCGCAAAATGGAGTGGTTAATGAACCTGAGGATGTCAGATGGGTACTTAATGGAACAAGATACTACCTTTAAATACTTGAGTTGCTGTCCTACAGAAGAGTTTTGTACAAAAGTTGTCCTAAATTGTCAAAGTGGACAGGGATAAAACTAATTTGCATTTTATCTCACAGTAAGAAGTCATTTTCTGATCATACAGTTGTTTGCAATGGACTTGGTCATCCCTTGAATGTCTGCAGTAAGTGAAGTATGGAAAATGGAACAAGATACATATGTTGAATAAGGGATTTATGTAATGATAACACTTAGGTGGCACTTACACCTTGCCAGGAATTCTTCTAAATACTTGCAAAGGGTGACGAGCAGGAATAGATGGCTCCCTTAATTTTTCTCTTATATTTTGTGGTTCTGAGAAAGTGATTTTAAAAGATCATTCCTTTGGCTGACACACCAAGACATTGCTATATTTTTTCCCATAGCAATTCCATTTTCATGTCTATCAACAAGCATTTCTGATTGGAACGAGCCACCTTAGTACTTTTAAAATGTTATACATTCAAGGTCTACTTTTAGGAAGAAGTGGGTCAGAGTTTCCATTACTTTTTATATCATCAGTCTTAGTTTAAGACTTCTGTATAATGGGTAGGAGTATAGATTCTGAAGCCAGGCTACCTGCATCTCAACTCCCCCAGTTGAGCTGTATGTCTTTCTGTGCTTCAGTTTCCTCAACTATAAAATAGGGATAATAATGGGACCACTTCATAGGACTGTTTGGGGATGAAATCATTTATTGCATGTCAGCCACTTAGAATGGTGTTGGGCACATAGTAAGCATTTCACAATTTGTTTTAAGGTCTTTAAGTTCTGTTTGCTTCCAATGTCTGTCAGTAACATCACTTGTTTTTATTTTTCTCTGCATTCATTCATTTCACACATATTTGTAATGAGTGCCTAACACAGACCAGCACTGTGCTAGGAACAGAGAATTTAGTTATGGACATGGCAGACATGGTCTCTGACTTCATGAAATTTATAATCTAGCAGATTTTTATGCAGCCAATGTCAAAATGAAGGAAAGACATTTTCTAGTATCTTACCAATCATACTTAATAAAGATAATGAATAGCATTCCCCAAACTTTAATTCTACTAAAATTATTGGCATGTATATTTGTGTGTTTTCTTTCTTTACCAAATTTTTAAATCAAGACACAAATTAAAAGACAGCAGAGATCAAATGGTGCTACCCAGGACTTCCCTATTGGTCCATTGGTTAAGAATCTACTTGCCATGGCAGGAGGCATGGGTTCAATCCTTTGTCCAGAAGATTCCACTTGCCACAGGGCAACTGAGCCCATGCACTACAACAACTGAGCCTGCATATAGCAGCTACTGAAGCCTGAGCACCCTAGTATGCTCTGCAACAAGAGAAGCCACCACAATGAGAAGACCACATGCCGCAACTAGAGAGTAGCCCCCGTTTACCGAAACTAAAAAAAAAAAGCCCAGGCACAGAGAAAAAAAAAGAAGCCTTACTACCCAATCTCTCCATAATCATCCTGTCAGTCTGGTTATTATCGTTGTTGTTGTTGTTTTACACTGTGCCTATTGTTACAGTTATTATTATTATTATTATTATTTTCCTAGTAGATGAAAATTGCTGGAAAAGTGAGAATTGAAAGGATTGGGTTCTGTAACTTTCTCCTTGTTGGTGAAGTTCTACCAGAGGATACTGCTAATTTTAAGCAATCAAGTGAACCACTGTGATCTATCAACAGTGAAAGATATGTGAGTAATAGTGAGAACACTGGGGTTTATAGCTTCTTGGTTAACCAAAGTCTTTAGCAAGCTCTCCAAGGGCAATCTCCTTTTTGGTAGAGACCAAATCCTTTCCCAGACTTTAAAACACTGTGGAGTCTTTAAACTATTATTGGCAAGTTGAGGGATTCTGAGGTCTTCTCAAAAAATGTTACATGCTGCTAATTGAACTGTCCTCTGTTAACACTTTAAGTAGAATAAATAGACTTATGTTCCTGGGATTTGAGCTTGGAATTTCTTGGACTTGTGTAAATGTGAAAGCAGCTACTCAGATCTTAGAGTCATTTCCTTTGTATTTTGAGTTCAAATTGGAAGCTCAGTTTGTAACATGCCTTGGCAAGTTTTTCTTCTCTGAAATTAACACGTTCAGTTTAACACCAGTTAATCAAATGTCATATTATTTTTTATGCTATTAACTTTGTTTTGCTACATACCACGAACATGTGCGCTTAACATTAAATTTGAATTAAAGTGTTATTTTGGAAAGAGTTTTTTCCTCTTCTTTCCTCATTTCTTGAGTGAACCCATAGTTTTATGGCAAAATTACTATGACAAACCTGTGATTTTCATTAAAAATTTTAGTGACATTCTTTCCTAATTATAAGTATAGAGTGAGTGGGTCCAAGAATTTGTGTACCAATTTCAAAATGTCAGCTACACCCTTGTTTTTATCTGTTTGCTCAAGCCAGTTGGATTCTTTGAGGTCTTGAAAGAAACACATTTTCTTTTGATTACTAGCAGTGCAGCAGACTTGTTAAGTGCATCAATCAAACAAGTCAGTCCAATCCAGACCCCAACTTTAGACCACTAATGTACATGGAAAGGGTCTTTTAATTAAAAATAATTATTGTGGCAAAATACACATAACGATAAAAATTTACCATTTTAATCATTTTTTAGATGCACTTTAGTGGCATTAAGTGCATTCACCTCGATGTGCAACTGCCACCACCACTACCATCCATCTTTAAAACTTTTTCATCTTCCCAAACTGAACCTCTATCCCCATTCAACAGTAGCTCCCTATTTCCCCTCCTCCCAGCTCCTGGCAACCACCATTCTACTTCCTGTCTTTATGATTTTGAGTATACTAGGTAATTCATGTTAATGGACACAAACCATGTTTATCATTTTGTGTCTGGATTGCTTCACTTTAGCATAATATCTTCAAGGTTCATGCATGTTGCAGTCTGTGTCAGAAGTCTCTTCCTTTTTTAAAGGCCGATTGATATTCCATTGTATGCATATGCCACATTTTGTTTATCTATTCATCTGTTGATGGATGTGTGGCTGGCTTCATCCTTTGGTTATTTCTAATAATGCTGCTCTGAATATGGCTGTACAACTATCTGCCCAGGTCCTTGTTTTCAATTCCTTCAGGTATATACCCAGAAGTGAAATTACTGGGTCATAAAGCAATTCTATTTTTTAATTTTTTGTGGATCCATAGCAGCCACACTATTTTTTACATTCCAACAGTGCACAGGGTTCCAATTTCTCCTCCCCCTCACCAACACTGTTATTTTCTAAACAGCCATTTTAATAGATATAGAAGGTTTTAAAAATATATATTGGTATACTATTGTGGCTTTTTATATGTATAAAAGATTATAAAATTGAATATTTGTTACTGTATATAAGTGAAAATATCAAATTTCCTAATTATAGGTTCTTATTTTCAAGTTTTCTTCAAATACAGTATTCTAATAAATAACACATCTTAAGTGTAACAGAATAACAGACTCATTGAATTACAATGTCTAAGAAGTTGAAGGAAGAAAAAATAAGACAGCGGAAGACCTGCAAATTGAGCTAGAAAACTCATTCCAAGTGGTATTTAAAATGTACCAGTTAATGGTTGAGTGTTTGGGTATTTTTCAAAACACACAGAATATGTTAATGATGATGATACTTTATTAACTTACATTAAATAAAAGAGAAAAAAACTTAATCACCCACTTTTTTTTGAAGTCAGAACGCGTTCAGCGATGTTTGATTTTTGAGCTATTTAGTTAAAACTCTGTAGCTGTGGTTTTGCGAACACATTCAGCATATGACAACACATTCCTATGTTTATGCTCTTTTTTTTTCCCCCTTGGGCTTTTCACCATTTTCAAGGTTCATTACCCTGACCCGAACTCCCAGTTTTGCCCTGGTAGAAAGTGGATTACTTCATTAGCAATCCAGAAGTGCCAGGTGAAAATCTATCTAACATCTACCTCTCTGGAACAAATATGTCCAGGTTACTGGTAATATACACATGTGGTATCGTTTTTCTATTATTTGGAACATACAGAACTAAATTAATAACAGTTCTTACAAGACCCTGGGGGTTTGTGTAAAAGAATTTTGATCTCCTTAGGAAGGGCTCACCAGTACTCTCAGGAGAGATGCACTTGACTTTTGACCTCTTTTCAAAGGCACCTGTGTGAGCTTTTAAAATCCACTACCACCAATTATCCACTTTCAACCTGAAGTGTTTAAACCTAGGGCCACATTAACTGAGCTTAGCACATAGCCATGTCATCGTAGACTTCCTGATGTGAGGCGATGTCTTGACATAGTTAAAAGGGAGTTTAGGGATGGGGCATGAGATTAATCAGGTCCTCCTACTGACAGCTTCAAACAAAGAAGCCTTTTAGCCACCTGGTTTGTGTCTCTCACACCTGCATTCAGATTGCTGGGACAAAGCTTTGTACCATCGCCTTGATCCCCGTTCTTTTCAGGTACTTGTTTGTGGCTACGTTGCTTCGCTTAATGGCTCTTTCCAAAAGACAGTCTAGAAGATGCAAATAAACAGCTTCGTCTTTCAGGAAAAGCAGTGCTGGGAGAACTGTAGCCATTTAGGAAATCAGTTCATAATGGGCATTTGAAATACAGTGTATCTTTCTTGAAGATTTTGGAAAGGAGGCCACAGCTCATGGTATATTGGAGTGACATACATCATTCTTTCTTCTGCTACCATTTTCTTGGAAATTTAAACCAGGGTGAATATAGATTTCTCTCTCTGTGCTTCACATCCCTGTTAGTTGACTTCTTTGGCAGTAAACGTGGCTTTAATTTTAGTCTCTGAGCTTATTAAATTTTTAAATTTTTTACTTATGGTACAAAATACTTAAGCATGGTAGTACTAAGTTATTCTAGCATACCAGGAGAGTAACTCTGTGAAAGTTAAGATTCCAGTTGTCTAGCACAGCCTGTTAGCCTTCACACACTGCAGAGTTTCAACAACAGCCTGTGTCTGCATTGTTCACTGTAACCAAGTAATGCAGAAATATTAGAGGCCTAGTTGACTTCATATTCTATGCCTGGTTTAAATCACTGATGTTGTAAGATCTGGCCATGGACTAAAAAAAAATTCCAAATGTTTTCTGGTTCTAGTTTTTGATTTTTTTTTCATATGAAAAGTAAAACCATACAGGATTTCTTGATTGCACAATGAAGCACAGTTTCAGGGCCATGCTAATAATTTATCCCAGTTTAGCCTTAACGGAGTTATGCAATGGCTATTTCAGATATACTCATCCAAGCCATTTGATCTCAAGGTTCAAGAGTCATTTTGCTGAATAAAGAGTCGAGTCTATTCTTCAGCATGTGTTTGGCAGGGAGGGCAACCTGCTGCTCTCACATGGAGAACTGAATTTTTTTAAATTTCTGTTTTCCGCTGTTTTATCTGCTACATTTCCCCAATAGCTATCTGGTGTTATATCAATAGTAACGGTGGTATTAATAATAACGAGAACAGCAACCAGACACAATAACAACCAAGAATAACACACACAGTATGCACTGTGTGCCGGGTATTATGCTAAAGATTGCATGTGTTTCAGCTCAGGCACTTCTATAAGTAACCCTTTGAGAGAGATACAATATGCAGTTTAGTGATGAGGAAACAGGCCCACAGAGGAAAGTGGCCCAAAGTCACACATCTCTTAAGAGGGAGAGGCAGTTTCTGAACCCTGGCATTCTGATTCTAGAATCCATGCTCTTAATTAGAGTACTGTCAGAAAATTCCCACATATGTGCTAACTAGCATATCCACATTTTATATTTAAGAAATTAGTAGAACAAGGGGCAACTGCTAGAGATAGTGTGGAAGAGTTTGGAGGATCCTTACTTTCTAGTCTTGATTTTATATGAAGTGAGGAGAAAGGAATGTGATGCTCCCTCCCACCCCACATGCACCCTTGATGATAACGAAAGTTCCTTTCTAACACCGTGAACTTGAATTAATAGATGTGAAATAATCATTTCCTTTCCACTGATTTTGGAAACATTGGTTTCTCAAGTCTTCTATTGGAATGTAAGTGGTGTTATAAAAAGGTTGCCAGGGTGATGTTTGCAGATTGATGACAACTATTTATAGTTTTATAGTGTTTTTAAGTTGGTGATCTATCTTCTTTTGCAGTTAATGTTTCCCATCTCAGAAAGTGGGAGGAGTCTGCACCGCCTGGGGAAGGCTGCTGAGAAGAAAACAGGTTCCGCGCATGTGTGTTAATGTCAATCTGTTTTCAATTTTTAGGCCTGGGCTCAGCTCTTTCTACTTCTGTTTCACAAAGAAAATGTGGTGGGAGAGGCACTTCCAGTAACAAACAGGTGTACCATGTCTGAGGCAGATTTGCCCAGTGACACACTCTTTGTGGTGGAGTTTTTGTGCAGACACAAATGGGTATCAAATGGACACTATGCTGCTGCTGCTAAGTCGCTTCAGTCGTATCCGACTCTGTGCGACCCCATAGACGGCAGCCCACCAGGCTCCCCGTCGCTGGGATTCGCCAGGCAAGAACACTGGAGTGGGTTGCCATTTCCTTCTCCAATGCATGAAAGTGAAAAGTGAAAGTGAAGTCGCTCAGTCGTATCCGACTCCTAGCGACCCCATGGACTGCAACCAGGCCCCTCCATCCATGGGATTTTCCAGGCAAGAGTACTGGAGTGGGTTGCCATTGCCTTCTCTGAATGGACACTATAGAGGTCACCAAAATGATGCTTTAGGAAGCCAGAGGGGAAGGGAGACAATTGCCATTTCAGTCCTGCTGTAGATTGAAATCAGCATCAGATTTGTTCCCCAAACCTTCCTTTGCATGCCATGCCCCCCACTTCCCATCAGCAAATTAACAAGCCCAGAAAGGAGTTTAGAAACCAAAGCTGGAAAGACCTCTAGGTCAAGTCCTCCATTCTTTGTCAAGCCAGGGTCAGCCTCCTCACCCCTTGAGCCCTTTCTAGTTCTTCCTCTACTTGAAATTTCTCAGGTCTGCATTTTCCTTTCTTTACCTTTATCACATTACTTCTAGTTAAAATCTTTTTTGTCATGCCAGCTAATTCACCTCTGTCCTTTGCAGATGACTATATCATCTTTAGTCCCTCCTTGGATTTCATTCTTTTATCTTCCCTCCTAGTAAGTCTACCCCTTTGGCCATCCAGTAATTCTTTTTGACTTGCTCCGAACTCTGCACATTGTTCATCTTTCTCCCTGTGAGGTCCCCAAAGCTTGAATGGACCCTCCTGAGTGTGGTTTCACCCTGGACTGTGTAAGGAAGCCAGTATTACCTCTCTTTCTTAATATGGACTAATTTTGCCTGCATCTTCAAAAAGTGCTCTAAGAGTTACTTTTGCTATGAGATTGCCTTTATAGAGAGGAATCTTATTTAATTATTTATAATCTTTCATCTGTGCCTGGAAGTATACTACTCTCTAAATCAGCACTGTCCTATAGAAACGGATAGTAATTTTAAAAAATGGACACGTAATTTTAGATTTTTTAGTAGTCACATTAAGAAAAGTAAAAAGACATGTGAAATTAATTTTAATAGTATTTAACTTGATGTAACTAATTATTTCCATATGTAATCAATATTATAAATTATTAATAGGATATTTAAATTCATTTTTCTACTAAATCCTGGAAATTTTGTATGTGTTTTTCCCTTATAGCACATCTCAGTTTAGAAACTATATATTCCTTAGCAGTATAGTATTTGGTGTATATTTAGATTTCATAAAATTGACTATTGAAGTGGATTTACATAGCAAGTTGTTTTGAATATACTTGAAAGTTCTCCAAGAACTGAATTATTAGCTTTTCAATTTAAATTGTAACTAATTAAAATGAAATGAAGTTGAAGTTCAGTTCCTCAGTTGCAGTAGCCACATTTAAAGTGCTTGGATATGACTGCTGGCTGCCACTGTGGACAGCAGAGCTCTAAGTCTATAATAATCCTAAGAACTTCCATCTTAGAAGTAGTTCAGCTCTCATTTCCCTAAGGTGAATCTCACTTTTAGATTCTTGATCACACAAACTTTTTGGAGGAAGGCGGTATTACTTTTGTTTCTCCCTCTGATTTTTATGAAGCATCCATCCACTTCATCGGGGGTTTTTGTAACATATATTCTTGTATGTTAGAATGCAAGTGGTATGGTTTTTAAGTGCATTATGCTAAGATGCTATATATGGTATACGCTGTATAATTAATAACCATCATTAAGAGAGCTTAGAAATCAGGAAGGAAAAGACCTATAAGATAGGTAGGTTTGAAAATAGTTGCCTGGGGTCATTGCTTTATACTGAAATACAAATATTCTTTCTGTACTTTGTCATAGCAATGCCAATGAAACTTACAGAATAAATGAGGTGACCTCACAAGGTCCATCAACATCTGTGTAGCTTAGGCAAAGGACATTAAATCTTACTGCTTTGCTGATCTCTGCATCACACATTTATTAACCTAATAATTCAGATGGTGTTGTAGGACTCAAATTATGACAAGCAATATTCTTTCAAACCAATGCTTTGGAACAGAAATAATTTAAAGTGCTGGGGGGTTCCTAGTGACCCCAAAGAGGCACCCTGAAATTTATATTATAAATAGAAGAGTCTGTGTAGCAAAAAGTGGGGCCAGGCTTTTATCCTGGAAAGACTTAATAAATTTGGCTTCATTAATGCTATCATACTAGCTGATTAATACTATTAATCAAAACAGTTCTGTGTCTCTGTCCTTCCCCTGAACCTGGGTCCTGCTTTTTCAAAGGACATTTACTTGATTCAAAGCGAGGGGAATTTTTAGCTTATCTATTTTCTTAAGAACTGTTTCCCAACTCCCCCTTGAACCTCTCTCTCCATCCTTACATGCAAATCTCCTTCCTTCCCATTACACAAGTGTGCACATGACAAACACTTTTCCTGAACTGATATTTCACTTTTTTTTTTGCAGTTCTGTGGCTTCTGTGGTCTCTATGTTTTCCACCTCCTTCACATTTTAGGTTTTAAACTTGCTTTCAAAATATTTCACAGGTTTTTTTTTTTTTTTAATTAAAGCCTCAACATACTAAAATCAGAGGAAAATAAGAGGAGATAGTGGCTGGAGGTGCCACTATTTTGTCTAAGTGCCTGTGAATGCATTTTGGAGTGGTTTGCAGTATCACGAGTCCTTTGCAGCATTCAAAGTGGACATTGAACAGGAGGATGTTTATTTAACATGAACACCTCAATATCTGTGAGTCTTTATGTTTGGAAGACTTTGGCTTTTTCTTCAACAAGAACCTATTTTATTGCAGATCTCTCACCTCCCTCGCAACTCCTCCAACTCAATTTTCCCCCTCCAGCTTCCTGCGATAGTCTTGAAATTACCAGTGTTTCAGCTAATAACAATACTGCTTCAGATGTATTTGATATCTAACAGTTATGAAATTACTTTAAAAACACTATCTTATTTCAAATTCACAGCAACCTTTGAAGAGTGTGTTCAGGAAAGACAGATACAGTTATTTCCATTTGTTAGGTAAGAAATGAAAGACTAGCAGCTAATTTGCCTGCCTCAAGACACCCAGTGGAACCAGATTTCCAGGTCTTTTGATTAGAAGCCCATTTCTGTTTTCATCCATCTATTCATTCATAATCTTTTTCCAAAGGGTCTGGAGATAACTGTTTCTCAGCTTCACAACATTTTCTCTATACTGTACTGCTATGAAAGAGACCCCATTCCCATCTTATACGGTATCCTTGTAGGATAACGTCTACAATCCTTGCTAAGGGATGAGCCCAGAAGAATCTCCACTTTACTAGGCTATCAATTGCAGGGGCCTACTTGAATTTTGCTTTTGGGTAACTCTGGATGAATTTGTTTCTCCACTGAATTAGTTTATCCAAACCTATTTTCAAGATGCCAAAAAATGTGTTTTGTCCTAAGCACTAATGTGAATGAGTAAATTTTCTTCCTGTATTTTAGTTCAAAACAAATCTGTGGGTACATTCATGTTATTTGAAACAGTAGATTAAAAGCACTGACTTTTATTCACTTTATAGTTCTCAGTTCAGTTCAGTTGCTCAGTCGTGTCTGACTCTTTGCAACCCCATGAATCGCAGCACGCCAGGCCTCCCTGTCCATCACCAATTCCCAGAGTTTACCCAAACTCATGTCCATCGAGTTGGTGATGCCATCCAGCTATCTCATCCTCTGTCGTCCCCTTCTCCTGCCCTCAATCCCTCCCAGCATCAGGGTCTTTTCAAATCAGTCAGCTCTTCGCATCAGGTGGACAATGTATTGGAGTTTCAGCTTCAGCATTAGTCCTTCCAATGAACACCCAGGACTAATCTCCTTTAGGATGGACTGGTTGGATCTCCTGCAGTCCAAGGGACTCTCAAGGATCTTCCCCAACACCACAGTTCAAAAGCATCAATTCTTCAGCACTCAGCTTTCTTCACAGTCCAACTCTCACATCCATACATGACCACTGGAAAAACTATAGCCTTGACTAGACGGACCTTTGTTGGCAAAGTAATGTCTCTGATTTTGAATATGCTATCTAGGTTAGTCATAACTTTCCTTCCAAGGAGTAAGCGTCTTTTAATTTCATGGCTGCAATCACCACCTGCAGTGATTTTGGAGCCCAAAAAATAAAGTCTGACACTGTTTCCACTGTTTCCCAATCTATTTGCCATGAAGTGACGGGACCAGATGCCAGGATCTTAGTTTTCTGAATGTTGAGCTTTAAGCCAACTTTTTTTTCACTCTCCTCTTTCACTTTCCTACTTTATAGTTCTGCTGCTGCTGCTGCTGATGCTAAGTCGTTTCAGTCATGTCTGACTCTGTGCAACCCCATAGACGGCAGCCCACCAGGCTCCCCCATCCCTGGGATTCTCCAGGCAAGAACACTGGAGTGAGTTGCCATTTCCTTCTCCAATGCATGAAAGTGAAAAGTGAAAGTGAAGTCACTCAGTCGTGTCCGACTCTTCACGACCCCATGAACTGCAGCCTACCAGGCTCCTCCGTCCATGGGATTTTCCAGGCAAGAGTACTGGAGTGGGATGCCATCGCCTTCTCCGACATTATAGTTCTACCCACATGCAATTCAGATATATGCAGATCATTGTTTAATAGGTCATCCTTCTTTATTTGCTTACATTTTAGGCCAGTGAATCACATATTTTAAATTAAATTTTGTTACCCTGACTTATACGTAAAATATAGAACAAAACTCTTAGTAAATTTGAATTCTGCCATTGTCATCACTGAAGAGGCAAGCACTCACTCAGGGTCTTTCCTTAACAAATATCTGAGGCAGGTGACGCTGTAAATAGGCCATTAGATGAAGCATTTGAAAACTTTAAAGTGCTGGTCAGACACATTTGAGCATCATTGTTAAGGAGACGTGACCCCCATAGAAGGGAAAGTGGACTGGGAGTCAGCTGATTTGACTTTGGTAGATTTATCTAACTTCTTTGAGTATCAGTTTCCATCTGTTCTACTTTTATTTATTTTTTCACATTAATTTGTGATAGAAATAATTTTAAGTCCAGTGGTCTGAAAGTTACTTGGAAGCTGCAGTTTTATTGTTGTTTTTTAAAATTAGCTTTATTCTCTGGATATTTAAAAAATATTTATTTATTTTATTTGACTGCACCAGTCTTAGTTGCAGTATCTGAGATCTAGTTCCCTGACTAGGAATCAAACTCTGACCTTCTGCTTTGGGAGCATGGAGTCTTAGCCACTGGACCACGAAGAAAGTCCCTGTCTGGGTATTTATATTTTCAGATTGTTCGGTGATTCTTTCTCCCCACCCATCACTCTCCCATCTTCATTATTTTTATTTATAATGCATCATTTGTATATTTTTAAAGCTTAAATTTAGACCAATATTCAATTAATATTTACTCACCACTCTTAGAGTTTCGCAATGAATCAGGTATAAGGGACCTGTGGAAATTATTTATCTGTTGCTATGAAACTGCTTGGTTTCCTGAGTGTACTCCTGAGAGCTCAGGTCACATTAAGAAGGTCATTCCTCCGGCTGGCATTACGTATAAATAGTGAATTCTAGGATTGGCAAATTCAATATCTCTTCCATTTTTTAACTTAAAAAGAAAATATTTCAAAATGCTTTTGTAATAGCATTATATACCATGACCAAGTGGGATTTATCCCAGAAATGCAAGGCTGGTATAACCTCTAAAAAATCAATGTAATTTACTGATAGAATAAAGGGGGAAAAAAATCCACATTATTATATTAATGGATGCAGAAAAAGCATTTGACAAAATCACATGTCCTTTCATGATTAAAAACACATAGCAAACTAGGAATAGAAAGGAACTTCCTTAACTTGATAAAAATCATCTACAAAAAGCCTAGAGTTAATGTAATTCTTAACAGTGAAAGACTCCCTTCTTGTCATTTCTATTGACATACTGGAGAATCTAGCAAGGTCCATTAAAAAGAAACGAAATGAAATGCATCTGAATTGGAAAGGAAGAAGTAAATCTTTGTTAGCAGATGACATGCATGATCTTGTATATAGAAAATCTTAAGGAATCAAGCCTGGTGTGCTGCAGTCCATGGGGTTGCAGAGTCAGACATGACTAAGTGACTGAGCTGAAGGAATCAAAAAGAAGAAATAAGAAACTAATATGATGTAGTATGTTAATTATACCACAAAAATACAAAACCAAACAAAACCCCTAACCCCAGATAAAACAAATGAATAAGTTTGACAAAGTTGCAAGATTCAAGATTACTATTCAAAAATAAATAGAATTTCAATATAAGGCAATGAACATTATTAAAATAATATTAGGGAAAATTCCATTTATAATAGCATCAAAAATAATAAAATGCTTCAGTAGAGGTTTAGCAGAAGTCCAAATTTTGCATTCTAATAAATACAAAGTGTTGTTGAAAGAAATCAAATAACTAAATAAATGGAAAGGCATTCTATATTCATGGGTTGGAAGATTTAATATTATTAACATCCTCAAATTGATGTATAGACCAATTTAGTCCTTATAAAAATTCCAGTAGCTTTTTTGTAGAAATTAACAAGGTGATCCTAAAATTCATATGGGAATGCAAGGGATCCAGAAAACAAAGTTGGAGGACTCATACATAGTGATTTACTTACTGCAAAGCTACAGAAATCAAGGCAATGAAGTACTCACGTAAGACAGACATATCAATCAATTAAATAGAGCTGAGAATCCAGATCTTAAAACTCTTAGGCTTATGAATTTTGACAAGGATGCCAAAACTATTCAATGGAAGAAAGATAGTCTCTCTTTCTGGGGCAACTGGAAATCCACAGGCAAAAGAGCGAGTGCAGATTTCCTTCCTTATGTGTGCTCAGTCACTTAGCCATGTCCGACTCTTTGTGACCTTTTGGATCCGAGCCTGCCTGGCTCCTCTGTCCGTGGAGTTTTCAGGCAAAGATACTGGAGTGGGTTGCCATTTCCTCCTGCAGGAGATCTTCTAAGGATCAAACCAGAGTCTTTTGCATCTCTGCATTGCAGGCAGATTCTTTACTGTTCAGCCATTGGGGAAGACCTCCTTCCTTTATACTAACCCCCAAGTTAACTCAAAATGGATACAGACCTAAATGTAAGAGCTAAACTTATAAAACTATTCATGAAAACACAGCAGCAAATATTTAAAACTTTGGTCTGGGCAAATTTGACACTGAAGTACAAGTGACAAAGGAAAAAAAATAGATAACTTGGACTTAAAAAATTTCATTCTGCAAGTGATAGCATCAACGGAGTAAAAAGACAACATGGATAATATTTGTACGTCATATGTCTGATCAGGGACTTGTATCCAGAATATATGAAAAGCTCTTACAATTTAGTAATAAAAAGATAGCAATTTAAAAATGAGCAAAAGCTTTGAAAGATATTTCTCCAAAAACGATACTCAAATGGGAACTGAACATATTAAAGGATACTAAAAATCTTTAGCCATAATGGAAATGCAAATCCAAACTATGAGATGCTATTGCATACCCAGTAGATGGCTATAATAAAAACACATATAATAGTAAGTGCTGACAAGGATGTTGAGAAGTTGGAACACTCATATACTGATAGTGGGGATATGAAATGTTGTAGCCACTTTGGAAAACAGTTTGGCAGTTCCTCAAAAGATTAATTGTAGAGTTACTATATTCCCCCGCAATTGAATTCCTACCTAAACACCCAAGAGAAAGCAAAACATATATCCACATAAAATTTTGTATACAAATGTTCATAGTAGCATTACTCATTATAATCAACAGTAGAAACTATCCACATGTCCATCAAGTTATGAATGGATAAAATAAATGATGTGTGCTCAGTCATGTCCGACTCTTTGTGACTCCATGGACTGTAGCCCACCAGGCTCCTCTGTCCATGGGATTCTCCAGGCAAGAATACTGGAGTGGGTTGCCATTTCCTACTTCAGGGGATCTGCCCGACCAAGGGACTGAACCTGTGTCTCTCGTGTCTCCTGCATTGGCAGGCGGGTTCTGTCACCATTGTGTCACCTGGGAACATGTTCATATAATAGAATATTTTTTAACAACAAAAAGAAAGAGAAATCTGACATATGCTATAACATGAATGAACCTTGAAAACATTATGTTAGATGAATGAAGTGAATCACGAGAGACCACATATTGTATAATTCTACTTCTATGAATGTCCAGGATAAGGAAACTGATAGAGAAGGGAAGCAGATTGGTGGTTGCCTAGGGCTGGGGTAGTTGGGGTGGGGTGAGGTGGGGGATGGGGATTGACTCTAAATGAATACAAGGTCTCATTTGCAGACAATGAAAATGTTCTAAAACAGATGGTATTGATGGTTGTACAACTCTGTGACTGTAAACTGTACTATAAAACACTGAACTGTACACTTTAAAGGAATGAATTTTATTCCTTGTGAATTATATCTCAAACAACTTTTAGGGTTAAGGTGGATGGATCAAGATAAGGTTGTCTCAGTTCTACCAATTTGGAGAACATGTTTCAAAAACACTGTTTTTGAAGCCAAACATTTTCACAGAAAAGCTGAACTTTGGGGTAGAAGGGAACATGACAAAAATGAAAAGGAGATTCCAGCTAGCTTAAATAGCCAGGGAAGAGGATCCCCTTAGTAGAAATTTCGCCTAGGGGAATTAAGAAGTAAGGTGCCTAAATGGCTGAAAGGGGTGAGGGAGAGAAATCTAAAATGAGTGTGTATGTGTGTACACGCTAAGTTGCTTCAGTCGTGTCTGACTCGTTGCGACCCTACTGACTGTAGCCTGCCAGGTTCCTCTGTCCATGGGGTTCTTCAGGCAAGAATACTGAAGTGAGTTGTTGTGCCCTCCTCCGGGGAATCTTCCTGGCAGGGATGGAATCCCTGTCTCTTATGTCTCCTGCACTAGCAGGCAGGCTCTTTAACACTAGATGTGGACTGTTTGCAAGAGAAGTTCCCGAAGACTGTTGAATTTGGGTGACAGGAAAAAAGAGAAGTGAACCCTTCACCTTGGAGAAAGTGTACTAAGCCTGGGAGGAGAAACTGTGAAGAGAGGAGGTGAGCTTTTCTGTTTGTCTGTTGTTGTATTTCTCTAAAGCTCTGTCTTTCCCAGCTTGCTTTTAGATGGGTGTTGCCATCTCTGTGGCCTCCTCACAGAGACTTAATGCTGCTCTGGAAGGAGGTGCTCCAAGAAGGTTCTTGGGGAGTCTGGTTGACATAGTGGTCGTAAATACACTTGAGAAACTGGGTTTCATCAGCAACACTCTGAGCACCCGGGTACAAACTCTGGATGGATGTTGTGCAAATGTTTGGCAGAAATACGGACTTTCCTTACTTTTAGGCATATCTGCGGCTTTTTGATACTGTAAACAACTGACACAGCCATGGAGGAGTAGTGTATCTGAAATTGTTTATACAAAAGGATTCCATCTGTCAGTCTGTTTACAGTTCACATGTGAATGGGCAAAACCTTCATAATAACCCGGCAAAAAAAAAAAAAAAAAAAATCTGGGATTTGCTGCAAATAATGGTTTCAACAGGGTGTATTGAGAGCGTTCTTCCTCCACTAAGAGTGGCTTGCTTAGAAATTATGCTTCTTGAGGACTTTATGGCAATTTGGTGTCCTTTAAAATTAAAAATTGGGACGCTGGGACTTGCATTTGGGGTTTCTGTACATCGGATTGTTCAGTGCTCTCCAAAACCAGGCAAGAGAATTGGACCAGAAAAGTGTTTTGCCTGAGGCAAGGTCAGATGCTGACCTGAAGGCATTGAAAAATCTTAACCATAAAAGATCTTATGAGTCCCTGGCATAAGGGAGTCCTGCTTAGCTTGTCCTTTAATCCCTCTTTTTGGTCGTCTTAGAGTAGCATTTTTATTAAGCATTTGCAGCTCTTAACCCCTGTAGCTGGACCACTTCATTTGGTTCATCTCCCTAGATGTGGCCAGAGATGTAGGCGCAGAGAAAACACTAAAATAGCAACAGGAGTGTTTGTGTTGTGACTTGCTAATGGTGTCTGGGTTTTTATTCTGAAGACCATGTTCTTTTAAACTTGTCTATAGTTATTGAATGTGGAGTATCATGATTTAAACCTTCCCTGGGTATGAGATTTCAAAAATGAGGCCATTCAGTGAATGAGACAAAAAGGTTTTCAAGTTAAAATTTTTGTTTGAAAAGATAGATGAATAATCATAATCAAAACTCAAAATTTTAATCATTGGCCCACATGAAAAAAAGATCATCAAAGAAATAAATGTGCCTGGAAAATGAAGCATGAGGGGAGATCTGCCTTCAAATCACCTTCGGAATTACTTATCTGTACATGTCATATTGTAGGTTTTCTTTTTCCTTTTGGCTTTCCTATAAAATCTCAACATAGATTTGAAATATCCTCCCTTAGTGATTTTTTTGAGAATATTAGTACCTCCACCATCAGGGCATTTTTCCTAGCATCTAATCTAATACCCATGTATTGCTTATTTGGCATATATTCTTTTACTTCTTTTTTGTTAATAGAAAATTATTTTTTCTGTTATTCAATTTATATTGGTTCAAATCTTCCTTTCTTGCTGAATTGTACTCTTGGCAGATCATAAATCCTTAACTTTACAGCATCACTGACATAGAAAAGATTCAGGCATATGAACCTCATTCAGATTAATGAGAATTTTTCCTGGAAATATCCTTTGAATTAACTGGGTATTTTGGCATGTCAAAATAGCTTTATCTTCCTCCCATTCCATTTTCTGTTTTCTTTCTTCCTTCCCTTTTATTTCCATTCTTTCCACCATTTCTTCCTATTCTTCTCACCTTTCTTCCCTTTACAATAATACATTGAGGCCCTTCCTTATGATGAGCACTAAGACAAACCCAGCCAAAAGTTCTGTCAAGTGGCTCCTAGTCTGATGTGTTAGACATTTAAGCATATCAGAGCTTGAGTCTATCAATTACAGCTAAGGCGGCTGAGCTTACAGGTTGAGAATAGCCATTTGCTTTGTAAAATATGCCTTATCTCTTTGGTGGCTCAAATGATAAAAAATCTGTCTGCAATGCAGGAAACCTGGGTTTAATCTCTGGATCAGGAAGATTCCCCTAGAGAAGGGAATGGTAACCCACTCCAGTATTCTCGGCTGGAGAACTCCATGGACAGAGGAGTCTGGTGGGCTACAATTCACGGGGTTGCAAAGAGTTGGACATAAAGCCCACACTATCCTCAATCCAGAGCCTCTCAAGATATATTCTGAGGTTTTGTAAGTCATTATTATCAGAATAAAGGAAAAGGGGCTAAGTGGAGTAGAAGAAAGGGAAAAAGAGGGAAGAAAAGGAGATATGTATTCAACTCCACTCCAGTACTCTTGCCTGGAGAATCCCATGGATGGAGGAGCCTGGTAGGCTGCAGTCCATGGGGTCACTAAGAGTCAGACACGACTGAGCGACTTCACTTTCACTTTTCACTTTCATGCATTGGAGAAGGCAATGGCAACCCACTCCAGTGTTCTTGCCTGGAGAATCCCAGAGACGTGGGAGCCTGGTGGGCTGCCGTCTCTGGGGTTGCACAGAGTCAGACACAACTGAAGCGACTTAACAGCAGCAGCAGCAGGAAGAAAAAAATAATCTGGCTTCCTTGATTGGCTAAAACTGAGGTCATTATCTTCTCTCCTGAGGATTCCTACCCCCAGCACTTATTACCTACTTGCCACATAGTAACTGGGAACCATCTATGACTTTTCTCTCTAGCACATCACTCCATCATGTATCCTGCAAATTTTGTCTCCTAAAATTGTTCTTGGCAAAACTAATACAATTATGTAAAGTTTAAAAAAAAAAAAATTGTTCTTCATCTCTCCTCTCCAGTGAATCCTATTACAACTTCTAAACTCAGGTTTTCACCCTCCTTCATGGATTCTACTAACCACCCTCTAATTGTTCTCTTTGTCTCAATATTCTTCTTCTTTAATCCATCCTTCATTCTTTACATAAAACCCCTCATTGCCTGTAGCAGTTTTTCAATCTTTTCTGACTAATTTTACCTTTTAAAATTATGCAATCTCTTAATACTTCTTGGAGGTTCTTTTAAAAATGATGTTATAATGTGTGTGGTATACAATAATGGAGCTATTTTAGGTAAATAAAATCTTATTTTAGCTTATTTTATCAATTTCATTTTGATTCTAGTCTCAATAGTTCTATTGATTATTATAGAATAGAATGATTATTATAGAATAGAATAATTATTATAGAATAGAATGATTCTATTCTTAAAGAATAGAATCCATTTTTACGTGAGTGCTAAGTCGTTTCAGTCATGTCTGACTCTGTGAGACCCTATGGACTGTATGTAGCCCACCAGGCTTCTCTGTCCATAGAATTCTCCAAGCAAGAATACTGGAGTGGGTTGCAATGCCCTTCTTCAGGGGATCTTCCTGACCAAGGGATTGGACCCACATATCTTACATCTCCTGCATTGGCAGGTGGGTTCTTTACCACTAGCACCCCATTTTTATACTTTTTAAAATCTCAGGCTAATAAATTCAAATAAGTTGATTTTTCCCCTTGTTTAGCAATAAGGAACATTTTTATTTTGGAGGCTAGGGAGGTTAAATGTTTTCAACCAAAATATTAGAAGATTTTTCAGGGTGCATTTTGTGAAGCTATTATTTATTACCAAATTAAAAATTTTCATGACCAAATTCTCACCACTTCAAAAGATGGTTTTAGATGAATTGTGTTTTTTTAAAGTAATTTAAATAGTTTGCACAGACTTCTTGATACTTAGCTGACATTTTCTTCAGTCATGATGAGAAAGAACCAGAAAATGGCTTTTTTGTTTGTTTTGCACAATACATGAAGCCTCTAACCTCCTTTAAAGAAAGAAGATGCTACCCCACTCCCATCTTTTTCTCCATTTTTCAAGGGGACTATGTACCAAAATATCAATTACCAAATAGAGAGCAAGTCAAAGCCTTTGAATAGATCAGGATATATTTGAATTTAAATTTAAATAAATAGTTTGCAGCAATGTAGGTTTACTTAACAATTTTCTTTAAATTCAAGGAATCTATGCTGCTCCTATGGTTCCCACTGACCCATTAGGAATATATCATCTTTAGTTTCAATTTTTTTTAAGATTTGTTTTTATAATATATACTTATTTGTTTGGCTGCAGAGGGTCTTGGTTGCAGCACCCAGGGAATTATAGTTGCAGCAAGTGAACTCTTAGTTGCGGCATGTGGGCTCTAGTTCCCTGACCAGGGTTTGAACCCAGGGCCCCTGCATTAGCCACTGGACCACCAGGGAATTCTCAATCATGGTCTTTCACTAAAGTAGCTTTCACATAAAAGACAATGACATTATTTAAGAATACCAAATTTACTTACAATTTTTATAAAATACCAAGGAAGGTTTCCAAGAAATTACTTGCAAAAATGTATCTGTATATATGTTTCTCATTTTTCAAAAGAAACTATATACTTAATACTTTAAGTTAAAATAGTTCCCAAGTAGCACAAAACAGTGGAAATCAATGGAATAAGTAAAGGCATTAATGAGGGACATAGGAAGAAAAGAAAATTGTGTGTTTTGGGTTGGGGAGGAAAAGTGGGGTGGAGGCAGTAAGTTCAGTTCAGTTCAATCGTGTCCGACTCTTTGTGACCCCATGAACCACAGCACACCAGGCCTCCCTATCCATCACCAATTGCTGGAGTCCACCCAAACCATGTCCGTTGAGTTGGTGATGCTATCCAACCATCTCATCCTCTGTCGTCCCCTTCTCCTCCTGCCCTCAATCTTTCCCAGCATCAGGGTCTTTTCAAATGAGTCAGGTCTTCGCATCAGGTGGACAAAGTATTGGAGTTTCAGCTTTAACATCAGACCTACCAGTGAACACCCAGGGCTGATCTCCTTTAGGATGGACTGGTTGGATCTCCTTGCAGTCCAAGGGACTTTCAAAAGTGTTCTCCAACACCACAGTTCAAAAGCATCAATTCTTCGGTGCTCAGCCTTTTTCACAGTCCAACTCTCACATCCATACATGACCATTGGAAAAACCATAGCCTTGACTAGACGAACCTTTGTTGGCAAAGTAATGTCTCTGCTTTTTAATGTGCTGTCTAGATTGGTCATAACTTTCCTTCCGAGGAGTAAGCGCCTTTTAATTTCATGGCTGCAATCACCATCTGCAGTGATTTAGGAGGCCAGAAAAATAAAGTCTGACACTGTTTCCACTGTTTCCCCATCTATTTGCCATGAAGTGACGGGACCAGATGCCATGATCTTTGTTTTCTGAATGTTGAGCTTTAAGCCAACTTTTTCACTCTCCTCTTTCACTTTCATCAAGAGGCTCTTTAGTTCTTCACTTTCTGCCATAAGGGTGGTGGTCATCTGCATATCTGAGGTTATTGATATTTCTCCTGGCAATCTTGATTCCACCTTGTGCTTCCTCCAGCCCAGTGTTTCTCATGATGTACTCTGCATAGAAGTTAAATAAGCAGGGTGACAATATACAGCCTTGACGAACTCCTTTTCCTCTTTGGAACCAGTCTGTTGTTCCATGTCCAGTTCTAACTGTTGCTTCCTGACCTGCATACAGGTTTCTCAGGAGGCAGGTCAGGTGGTCTGGTATTCCTATCTCTTTTAGAATTTTCCACAGTTTATTGTGATCTACACAGTCAAAGGCTTTGGCATAGTCAATAAAGCAGAAATAGATGTTTTTCTGAAATTCTCTTGCTTTTTCGATGATCCAGTGGATGTTGGCAATTTGATTTCTGGTTCCTGTGCCTTTTTTAAAACCAGCTTGAACATCTGGTAGTTCATGGTTCACGTATTGCTGAAGCCTGGCTTGGAGAATTTTAAGCATTACTTTACTTAAGGGATTGAGTAAACGGAATACTTTTCATTTTATTGAAAACTCTCTCTCTACCTGGTCTTCCGACATGTTCACACATACAAACAACATTAAATCAAACAGGTAAATAAAAATACTCAAGAAACAAAAAGGGTCCCAGGTAGAAGAAGACAGGGCTGCTCCTTGGAAGGTCAGAAGCATGTGCTGGGTTATCTGTTCAGGCTTCCTCTTCCTTAGGAGGTGAGGTTGGGTGGGGGGGCCCCAGACACACATGGGAGGTGTGACCACAGGAACCAGTTTCCAGAAACTAGAACTCTCTGGGCTGAGTGGTGAGCCCTCAGGAAGGATGGTCTTGGAGTGGATGTTGGGGGCAGGGGGCTGGGGGGAGCGGTGGGATAAGAGGAAGATGGATGAGGTGAACTTCATGGTGCTCAGCGTGGGCCGTCAGTCCTTCCACTCCTCTGCCTCCCCGCCGCCTGCCATCCACCCTGGAAGCCTGGGGCAGCAGCTTGCCTCCTCCCGGAGAGGACCCTCCCTAGCACACTCATCAGAAAAACACAGCCGGGCCCATTACCTCAGCACCGGGTGGGGCCTGGAGAACAAAACAGCCCCTCACTGCTGTGAGTGGGAATGATTCAACTCCATTCAGGAATGGGTCAAGGGGGAAAATCCACCACTCAAACCTAATAATTTTTGCCTTTTGTTTACAAAGAGTTTGAAATGTGAGTGAGGTAGCGAGCCAGAGCTGTTACAATCTTTTGCTTTAAAGGTGCCCCTTCTGAGGATGCCTTTGATATTTCTTTGGAGTTACTTTTTGCCTTTCTATACTCATCGCTAAAAAAGGGAAAAAAAAAAAACTGCTTTAGTTTTTAATAGTCCTTGTCATGATGCTAAGGGCCAGACTCCAGCTGTTCTTCCCAAACCTCTGGGAGAGGCCTGGTTACATCTCGTTCTCGTAAATCTTGACTCCAGTTCTAGCAAGTCTTTAAGCCTGACCCTGACATGCCCAGGCAACAGATGATTAGAAACAGGAGAGGTGGAAAACCCAATGCCAAGTTGTGTCCACTTCAAAAATACATCATCTGGCAACAGCCATTTCAACATGTGCAGTTAAGTGGCACGGGTCTGTCTGCATGAAGCAGCGCAAGGTTACAGACTCACGATTTTACTTTTCTATTTTTATATGACTTTCCTGAGAAGATCAAAGTCAGGGCAAGTTGGCTGATTTGCTGACAATATCTGGGCCCATGGAGAGAGGCCTCAGTTATGTGTAAAATTGTACTTACCTGTGGTGTTTTGTGATGGAGATATATTTTAATAGATATGAAATAAATTATCAATACATATATTTGTCAGCATATGTTTATTCGTATCAACAATGACAACTTATTAATAATAAAGGTTTATTGGTTTTACTCAATATTTAATAATGTTAAAAATGTGATTAATAATTGAATGTTCACCAAAATCCTTGGGTGGGGCTGCATGACTCTTTCTTTGAGTGAAATGACACAAGTCAGCTCCTGGCTAAGGTGGTTAAAAGCTCTTACTTGACCTCTTCAGCTCTCTCTTTTCCCCTACTTCAACCAAGGATACTACGTATTTATCTGGTGGAACCATCTGATAGAAGCTGGTAGCTCTAAACCCCCATAGGGAGCAAAGCTGTTATGGAGAGTCTTCAAAATCTAAACCGACTTTATGTGAGCAAGAAATAAATGTTCATGTGTAAGCCATTGAAATTTCTGCTACTGCAGCACAACGTAGCCTATCCTATCTCATACTTCCAGCATCTCTCTGAAGAAGAAAAACTATGCGAAGGGGAGGAATTAAGTGAAGTATGCAATTGTAGAGATGGCATCTTCACATCCTCAAATACCTGAACGGAGGAGTTAGTTATCAAAGGAACATGGGTAAGAAACCATGAGAAGGTGGCACCATCCCCGTATTTCTTATGGAGTATAAAAGTAATATTAAAACATTTCAATGTTTAATATGTAAACTATTGGCCAGAAATCATTGAGAGGTAAATTGGTACAACATTTGTGGAAGGCAATTGAGTAATATACATGAATAATTAAATTGTGCAGATCCTTTGCCCCAGCAATATCACTTCTAGAAATAATTCCTGAGGAAATCGTTGGATAAATGTGAAAATGTATGTGTTCAAGAAGGATTGCTGCAAAATTAGTGGGAAATTAATAATAATAGGGAATCGTTCAAATATCTAATTCCTACATTTCTACTTTAGAATACTATATAGCTTTAACAATAAGGAAGGAAGCTTATATACATAAATATGGAGTGCCCCCCTGCCCACTCTGGTAGGCAGCTTCTGAAATGGCCCCCAATGTCCCCTGCCTCCTGGTAGTCATGGCCAGGTTTCATCCCTTCCCTTTGAGTGTGTGTGTAACCACTTGCTTGGTGGCTCAGATGGTAAAGCGTCTGCCTACAATGTGGGAGACCCAGGTGTGACCCCTGGGTTGTGAAGATCCTCTGGAGAAGGAAATGGCAACCCACTCCAGTACTCTTGCCTGGAAAATCCCATGGATGGAGGATCGTGGTAGGCTACAGTCCACTGGGTCACAAAGAGTTGAACACGACTGAACAACTTCACTTTCACTTTCTTTGAGCGTGGTTGAATCTAGTGACTTGCTTCTAATAAATTGTTGTTTTTCAGTCACTAAGTCATGTTCGACTTTTTGCGACCCCGTGGACTGAACCATTCCAGACGTCCCTATCCTTCACTATCTCCCGGAGCTTGCTCAAACTCATGTCCACTGAGTCGGTGATGCTATCCAACCATCTCATCCTCTGTCATCCCCTTCTTCTCCTGCTTTCAATCTTTCCCAGAATCAGGGTCTTTTCTAATGAGTCAGCTCTTCATATCAAGTGGCCAAAGTGTTGGAGCTTCATCTTCAACATCAGTCCTTCCAATGAATATTCAGGGTTGCTTTCTTTTAGGATTGACTGGGTGGATCTCCTTGAAGCCCAGGGACTCTCAAGAGTCTTCTCCAGCACCACAGTTCAAAAGCATCAATTCTTCTGTGTTAAGCCTTCTTAATGGTCCAACTTACACATCCATACATGACTACTGGAAATGGATATGGCAAAAGTAATTGGATGACATTTTTGAGATTCAGTTCAGTTCAGTTCAGTCGCTCAGTTGTGTCCGACTCTTTGCAACCTCATGAATCGCAGCACTCCAGGCCTCCCTGTCCATCACCAGCTCCTGGAGTTCACCCAGACTCACGTCCTTCGAGTCAGTGATGCCATCCAGCCATTTCATCCTCTGTCGTCCCCTTCTCCTCCTGCCCCCAATCCCTCCCAGCATCAGAGTCTTTTCCAATGAGTCAACTCTTCGCATGAGGTGGCCAAAGTACTGGAGTTTCAGCTTTAGCATCATTCCTTCCAAAGAACACCCAGGGCTGATCTCCTTCAGAATGGACTGGTTGGATCTCCTTGCAGCCCAAGGGACTCTCAAGAGTCTTCTCCAACACCACAGTTCAAAAGCATCAATTCTGGCAAAACTAATACAATTATGTAAAGTTTAAAAATAAAATAAAATTAAATTAAAAAAAAAAAGCATCAATTCTTTGGCGCTCAGCTTTCTTCACAGTCCAACTCTCACATCCATACATGACCACAGGAAAAACCATAGCCTTGACTAGATGGACCTTTGTTGGCAAAGTAATGTCTCTGCTTTTGAATATGCTGTCTAGGTTGGTCGTAACTTTCCTTCCAAGGAGTAAGCGTCTTTTAATTTCATGGCTACGGTCACCATCTGCAGTGATTTTAGAGCCCAGAAAAATAAAGTCTGACACTGTTTCCACTGTTTCCCCATCTATTTCCCATGAAGTGATGGGACCAGATGCCATGATCTTCATTTTCTGAATGTTGAGCTTTAAGCCAACTTTTTCACTCTCCACTTTCACTTTCATCAAGAGGCTCTTTAGTTCTTCACTTTCTGCCATAAGGGTGGTGGTCATCTGCATATCTGAGGTTATTGATATTTCTCCCAACAATCTTGATTCCAGCTTGTGTTTCTTCCAGTCCAGCGTTCCTCATGATGTACTCCGCATATAAGTTAAATAAACAGGGTGACAATATACAGCCTTGACGTACTCCTTTTCCTATTTGGAACCAGTCTGTTGTTCCATGTCCAGTTCTAACTGTTGCTTCCTGACCTGCTTACAAATTTCTCAAGAGGCAGATCAGGTGGTCTGGTATTCCCATCTCTTTCAGAATTTTCCACAGTTTATTGTGATCCACACAGTCAAAGGCTTTGGCATAGTCAATAAAGCAGAAATAGATGTTTTTCTGGAACTCTCTTGCTTTTTCCATGATCCAGCAGATGTTGGCAATTTGATCTCTGGTTCCTCTGCCTTTTCTAAAACCAGCTTGAACATGAGGAAGTTCATGGTTCACATATTGCCTGACTTGGAGAGTTTTGAGCATTACTTTACTAGTGTATGAGATGAGTGCAACTGTGCAGTAGTTTGAGCATTCTTTGGCATTGCCTTTCTTTGGGATTGGAATGAAAACTGACCTTTTGAGATTAAATTTCCAAAAGACCAGCTTCCATTTCCCTCTCTTTTATTTCTGTGCTGTTAGGGAAGGCAGCTGCCACACTGCAAGCTGACCTATTGTGATATTGGGATTTAAAATAAGAAATACATATTTGGTCTTTGTCCCCATGCCTGGAAAGGAGCTCCTAAAACCTTTCGAATTTCCTACAGGATGACTGCCATAAAGGTGTCTTCTGTTATACTAATGAGGGGACTTTTGGAAAGCACTTAGGTAACTTAAGGATAAGAACTAGTTCTCAAGGGATCCATGTGCTCAGAGGGTTGGAACATTTATCCCTATCCCCTGACTTCTGGGGAGGGGAGAGGGACTGGAGGTTGATACACTCACCAATGGCCAATAATTTAATCAATCATGACTAATGAAGCCTCCATAAAATCCCTAAAGGACATGGTTTGAGAGTTCGAAGGTTAGTGAACATGTGGAGATTCAGGGAGAACAGCACACCAAGAGGGTCCCTGCGAGCTCTATGCCCCTTCCCATATACCTTGTCCTATGCCTCTCTTCCATCTGGCTATACTTGAGCTATAATAAATGAGTAATATAGGAAGTAAAACACTTCTCTGAGTTCTGTGAGCCACTCTAGCCAATTAATCAAAACCAAGAAAGGGGTCATTAAAAGTCACAACCTCTAGCTGAATGCCAGAAGCACAGGTGACAGACAACCTGGACTGGCAATTGGCATCTGAAGGGGGGGTGGTCTTCACTGTCTTCAGTGGGACTGAGTCCTTCACCTGTGGAGTCTGGGGCTATCATGACTGAGCATGCACATATGTACACCAACTGATACTCAGAAATGCCTACCATAGGCACTCAGACTTGGGTTTCCCAGATGGCGCAGTGGTAAAGAATCTGCCTTCCAAGGCGGGAGACACCCGAGACTTGGGTTGAATCCCTGTATTGGGAACATCCCCTGGAGAAGGAAATGGCAACCTGCTCCAGTATTCTTGCTTGGGAAATCCTATGGTTATAGAGCCTGGAGGGCTACAGTCCTTGGGGTCGCAAAGAGTCAGACACAACTTAGCAACTTTGTGACACCATGGACTACACAATCCATGGAATTCTCCAGGCCAAAATACTGGACTATCCCTTCTTCAGGGGATCTTCCCAACCAACCCAGGGATCGAACCCAGGTCTCCTGCATTGCAGACGGATTCTTTACCAGCTGAGCTACCAGGGAAGCCCTAAATAACAACAGCATTCAGCAAATATGTACTGAATACCATATTTCAGGCATTGTGCTAGCTCTGTGGGGTCCTTCTCCTCACAAAGGGTGAGTCAAAATATTCATATTAAAAAATATGGCACATTCAAAAATATGCCAGAGAGGCCTACAACCCAGGATCAGTTATATGGGCAGGTGTTGTGGATTTTAGCCCTATCACACCAAGGCAATTGCAGAGGAGCTGGCCCTGGAAAGGAGACTTTTGTCTGTGGCCTCTGACAAATCTGGCAGCTGGGGAAGTGGTCTCAGCATGCACACCAGGTCCTGGATTAGAACGAGATAGGAATTTTTAAATTAGCATTACTATTTTCCTCTCATCTCATTGTATTTAATATTAACATTATGCATGCACTTGTTAATGAAAATTCATAAGTATTTAAGTATATAAAGTGAAAAGTAAAGTCTGCCCCATTCCTGACATCTATGCCATTCCAAGGGGTGACCTATTTGTCATTTATGTTTTGAAGTCTTGTTCCTCTATTTCATGTTTTATAAATTCTAAGTGGTATCTGCCTTTTATGAAAGCTGAGGAATTTAAATCACATAATCTTCCCCTTTCCCTGTTCTCCTTTTCCCAATTTGTCTTACTACATTTTCACTTGTTCTTTTTGTTGAAAAAAAAAAAAGGTAGAGTTTAGGGAGGGAGGCAGACATCAAGAGAGCAGAGAGAGCAACCTTGTGGGAGAATCCTGAAGTGAGATGGTATTGGTGTGTTTAGGAGAAGGAGTTGTAGCTGAAGCAGAGGGAAGGAGAGGGAGGTGGTGAGAGGTGAGGCTGCAGAGATAGCCAGAGGCTGCATGAAGATTCTATTCTCTTCTAAGGGCCCTGTGAAGCCACAGGAAAAGTTTTGTATAGGTAAGAGACCATCTTATTTTGAAAAGTGCATTACTTTGGAAAGATTATTCTGACTGCTTTGTAGGGAAGAGGTTGGCATTAGCCAAGAATGAAAGCAGGAAGCCTGGCTCCAAGGTGATGGCGTTGGTTCACATAAGGGAGGTGGCTGTGGAAGGGAGAGAGCGGCAGGTTCAATGTACATTGTGAAGATGGTCATGACAGGTTGGTGGAGGACAGGCTGGGAAGGGAAGTGTCAGAATGACCCCTATATTTTTGTCTTCATGGTGCCATTTAGTGTACCAGGGAACATTGGAGAAGTGGCTGCTCTTTGAAGAAAGATTCGAGCAGCTCACTTTGAGATGCCTAAGAAATAGTTAAGAAGAGTTGTCAGCTTGGCAGTTAGATTGTGGGTCTGGAGTGCAAAAAAGAATTCTGGGCTGGAGATAGCAATTCAGGAATGATTAGCTAACAGGTAGTTTTTAAGTCTATAGGAGAGAAAGAGGAGGGAGAATGAAGTGAGAGGTTAGGGCTTAATGTTTGAGATAGTGCCTCAAAATATACTGAGCATTAGGTCTGAGACCGAGGAAGCACTCGATAAATAGGTTATCATTATAACTTATGAAAACAGTTGTTGCTGCTGCTGCTATTATTATTCTTAGTGGAGAAAGTGATTAAAACCGGGAGGGTATGGTCACAAAAGCGAAGAGGAGAGGTGTGTAGAGGAGGACGTAGCCAAGCCTGCAGGGTCAAGAGCTAGACGTGTTGAATTAGAAACACTTCACTGTCCGTAAAGTGTTGGACCCATGGGCTCTAACTTTCTCTGGGTCCTGAGGGTGCAGCATTCTTCCTGATTCACTTACTGCTGTTACTTAAACCACCAACAATCCTTTGCCATTTAAACCTGGTCTGGGCAACCCCCAGGGCCTTCTCAGTTGTCTGAGCATGTTCTCATCTATACCCGAACTAACAGAGTGAAGAATCTCTGCATTTAAGTGGAGACGAATGTGTTCTCATTTTGTTCAAGATAGGGTAGGACCTAGATGCAGATGGACTAGGGCTTCTTATACCAACCGTGTGATTTGAGGGACTCAGAGAAACCTTCCACCTTGCCTCTGGTTCTTCTCTGCTTGGGAGAGGGAAGGAGGAGGGACAAATTCAGTGAGGACCTGGACTAGGAGCTGGTGATGCTGAACTCATTCCAGTGAGGCCTCTGGGAGAAGGGCTGAGACAACTGAGAAGTGCAGCCCAAGACCTTGGAAACTGTAGGTGTGTATGTGTCCACATGCTTGTGTAAATATGATGAAGGAGCAAACTATATTGTGGCATGGGAAGATACTGGAAAGAGGAGGAAGAGTCACTACTTAACTTTCCTTAGAGGTTGCTCTGCTGCTGTTGCTATTTAGTCGCTAAGTCATGTCTGACCCCTTTGTGACCCCATGGACTATACCCCCTCAGGTTCCTCTGTCCATGGGATTTCCCAGGCAAGAGTACTGGAGTGGGTTGCCATTTCCTTCTCCAGGGGATCTTCCCAATCCAGGGATCGAACCTGTGTCTCCTGCTTGGCAGGCAGATTCTTTACCACTGAGCCACCTGGAAAGCCCCAGAAGTTGCTCATCAAATCCCCTTTGCAAGTTGGATGAACCAAAGTATCTAAAGTTCAGACCTGTCCCAGCTCTGAGGGAGGGGCATCATCTGACCACATGGTCTCATTACAGTCTGCTTCCCTGGGCACACAGTGAGATTGGGACTTCTTGATGCTATATATTATACAGGTGGCCTTGTTTTAAGAAAATCCAATAAATAAAAAATTAAATTCTTGATTCACTTCCCTGAATTGGAATCTGATGGAGGGCAAAGGTCGTGTCTTATATTTCTTCCACATCCTTCACCCATTAAGCCCTCTATAAATACACATTGTTTCTGTACTAAATCATTCATCTCAGGGCTCTTGGAAATAATGAGCTCCCCAGCACTCGAAAGATACATTTCTATTTTCAAAGATTTCCTGGCAACTCTTTATGGGTGTATCTATTTTTTAGTCAAAAATACATCTGTAGACAATTTTAATCCAAGTGCACATATAACCAGACAGAATCAAATTCATGCATTCATAATGACTTATCATGGCATTACTCAGCTTGGCAATTTTATTTTAATAGGCAAATATGTACTTTATAATCAATAATAATTCTATTCCTAGGTGCATAGGAGGAAAAAGGAGTATAGCACATACTGCCTATAGGAAACTGGGATTTTCAATTTGAGTTAAATTTTCCAGGCAAACAGCTATAACCTTTAAAAAACTTTTCTTGGCTTTTAGAAGAACAAGTTTCTGGGACTCTAGGACCTGCTTAGAAGGGAAAACGAATCTGCTGAATACAAAGAACTTCCATAAATTCCAGGTGGACAAATTCTTCTCTGTCCCCATCCTCTCCCCCAATACAGCAGAGATGACTCGTCTGGTGGCAGGGTCCTCAGTCTCTGGGGAGCGAGGAGCCTGGGGCCTGCTATGGGGTGTGCTGACTTGCTCTCCTTAGGCCCAGAGTCTGCCACACATACACCTCCCCAGCAACCTGGCACCACCCACGGGAGCCAGAGGAGTCTTTATTTTGTACAATTATCCAAAAGGTAAGAGGCCCTTTCCCCTCAAATCTCTGTATATTTATTTTTTTATTCTTTTTGGAAGAGTAGATTCTAATGTCTGCTACTGTTGGGCTTCTGGTTGGGTTCACGGACATAACCTCCCTTTTGGCATTTCTGTTGAATTCCAAGGAGCTAAGATGTTTCAAAGCAGGGTGGTGGGGGAGGGGAGGGGAGGGGTCCTAGCGTATAAAAAGCTGGATTTATTTTGCTTGTCTGTTTTCTAACTCCTCTTGGTGTGTGTCTCCTTGTACCATTGCTGCAGTACATTATAACCACAAATATGCCTCTCCCTGATGGAGTGCTGGGTGGCGTGTTCCAGAGAGACGAGTTGTTTGAAGTGAATACGTTCACTCCGTGAGCCACACTAAGAACAGACTTTTATGCACTTATACCTGTGTGGCCACCCAGGCTGTGAGTGTCTTGGAACTTTGGGGCTCGTAATTTAAGGAAACCACTTTTATGCATAAATGAGAAATACATCCCTGGTTTGTGCATCACTGTGGGCTGGGCCGTGAGGAAATGGCAGCCACACTCACAGAAGGAACAAGAAAACCACAGCTTTGCCTGCAAAATTGGCTGCTTGGAGCAAAGTGTGCTAGCACATTGGACAGGTTATATGCTCAAATTTGCTAAATCATTTATAGGAATCTCTTCTAAAAACAGAAATCTTTCCTTAAGCATTTGTGTTCTGAATTAGACACAACTCTATTTAACCTTCTTTAGTTTTTATTATTATGGTGGAGTGCAGGTGCAAGTGTGGAAAAGCAAACATTTGAGAAAAGCCATGGGTTTTTTTTATAGAGCAGCAGGGCTCAGTTTGCAACCATCTGATGCTTTGCAGTGGGTGAGCAAAGGGCTTAAAACAGTACCTTCTCTTTAGGACAGTGAGGTTGTAAAATATAATAATAACAAGTTGTTATTTTGAATTGTGAACATAAGTAATGGAAAATGATGACACCAATTCCCTTTAGGCACAAAAGTGTCACAGAAGTCCTTTGTCATGGACTGTTACTCTGGAGGGCTTCCCAGGTGGCATAGTGGTAAAGAATCCAACTGACAATGCAGGAGACATGGATTCTATCCCTGGGTTGGGAAGATCCCCTGGAGAAGGAAATGGTGATTCACTCCAGTATTCTTGCCTGGGAAATCCCATGGACAGGGGAGCCTGGCAGGGTACAGTCCATGGGGTTGCAAAGAGTAAGACATAAGTTATTGAATGAAACAACAAAACATTACTCGAGTGTGAGTGGGAGCTAGCTGCAGCTGGCCAAGAAGAGGGTCTTGAAATACAGCAAAAGATAGAGACTTGGCCTAGGTCTGGGCAGGTGAGGAGTCAAATTCTGCCAAGGTAAAATGAGCAGGTAGGTTATAGTATGTAGAAATACAGGTATTAGAGAGGTTGAATGCTGCGTCCTCAGGTGGAGGTCAAGTTTTCTTTGCTTGCTTTCATGCTTCCTGTTGAGGGTGGATAGATCTGAATTTTGTGGTTAAAAAAAAAAAAACAAAAAACCTGCCCGCCAATGCAGGAGATGTAAGAGACGTGAGTTCAGTCCCTGGGTTGGGAAGATCCCCTGGAGAAGGGTATGGCAAGCCACTCCAGTACTCTTGTCTGGAGAATCCTGTGGACAGAGGAGCCTGGCAGGCTGCGTTTCAAAGGGTCTCAAAGTTGGACATAACTGAATTGACTTACATGCACAGACCTGAGTTTACAGGTTCTAATTCCTGGCTGAAAGGAGATGAGAGATCTGTGGGTGATGACAATGATGAGGACCACACTGGTGATGATAGCAAGCACTTAACCCAATGATTACTATGCTCACTGTTCTAGCATTTTAACTCATTAATTCTCACAGGGACTTACAACATGGACGCTAGTGTCATTCCCATTTTACAGATGTGGACCAGGAGACAGAGTTTACAAAACTTGCTTAAGCATAATAAATGATGGAGCCAGGATTGAACCCAGGCAGTCTGTCCCCAGAGTGTGAGTCGACACTCATAACTAGATTTCTTGACATATATTTCCCAACATAACTTGGTTAGCCTATTAAATACTTTTTCTGAGAAACCTACTATGCAAGTTGACTTGGAAGCATAACATATCAAAAATACTTTTGTTCTTTCAGCAAATGTCTCTGGCAGCTGGGAAAATATGAAAATAGTCAGCCTCTGTGATTCAATGTATAAATTGTTTCCATTCTTATTTGCCTCAAGAATGTCCTTTGAATACTTCTTTTGCACTCCTCCTCAGCACACACCGTGGCTGAGCAGTGGAAAGAGATCTCTGGAAATCTCTTCAGACATTTGATTCTAATGTACTTAGCTCTTAAGAGCTGATGGTGGAGTGGCCATTAGAATAATAACTTATTACTTTCTGCACACTGACAACACAATAGACACTATTCTAGAATTTTTATTTGTGTTATCTCCCTTAATCTTTGATGTGACTGATGAGGCAGGTATTATAATCCCAGTTTTACAGATGTGGAAACTGAGGCATGAGTTCAATAATTTGCCTGCTCTATGTCCCTAAATAAGAAAATTGTAAATCTTGGATTTGAACTTATGTCAGGAAGACTTTAGAGTTTTTACTCTTTACCACTGCAATACTGGAGCTTTAGAACCTGGTGACACGGATCTGGATAACAATGTGAAAATTACTATGTCAATTTCTCAACTGTAACAGAAAGAAGCAAAGTTTGCCACCCCAAAATCTCTCTTTGCCATTTGGATTATTCCAAGCTGAAAACAGTAAGTTCAAAAGATTCAGAAAGAAACTTGGACCTCCCCTCTCAGCTAAATAATTGAGATAGAAGGTCTATTTTGCAATAGAGTTCTCACCAGAGATATCTGTACAGAATCTGGGCTAAGCCTGGTAGGGGAACCTCTAGGCACATCCTAGAGATCAGAGTCCATTCTGCATCCTGTTGTCTCTTAGGGAACAAAGCATAGCAGACATTTGTTTACCAAGCATGTGCTTTTCTGTCTTCATGTGAATTGCCTTCCTTCCCTTTGAAGCCCCAACCACCCTGCCCTCATCCTCATTTGTCTTTAGCTGAAGATAGCATGTAAGGTGAGGGTTTTGGCTAGTTTGATGAGTTATTCAGTTCTCCTGAGTCTCTCCCATGTATACATGTTATTAAACTTTTGTTTGATTTTGCCTATTGATCTGTCTGTCTCATGTCAATTTAATTAGACCAGCTAGAAGAAAGTAGAGGGTAGAGGGAAATTTCTTGCTCCTTGACAGTAACTGAGAGATTTGTGATGGTTTTGTAGTGTGTCAACTTGGCTAGGCTGAACCACATTACCAGAATTCATTTTCTTGTATGTTTCTGGTGACAAAGGAACTGAAGGAAAATTCTTGGGAGATTTGGAAGACTAAAGAGAAGCATCAGCCATCCTGTAGCTTGCAGGTATTGTTGCTCATCTGCTGAGTCACTTTATGATGGGTGTGGAATAGCAGCTAGTTTGCAATGCTCTCCTTCCCTTGGACCCTGCTTCAGTTTCTCTGTCTTCTGGGCCAGGTATGTGTGTTTAGCTCTGTGATGAAGGGTCTAGCTCTGTTTGTCACCAAGGTCAGACACAGATTTTATCTACCCTTGAGGGGTTTCAGCTAGTGCCTATGGCTTCCAGCCTCCCCTTGGTATCCTTTACAGCCATTCTCTCTTTCACCCTGTGTATGTCTCGCTCCAGGACCACAGGTAGAGACAACAGCCTCATAGGGACTGTTTATCTAGGTCCCCACAATTGCATAAGGTCAATTCTCTGGAACGAATCTCTACTGGTTCTGTTTCCGTGATTGAACCCCACTGATATGGTCTTCTGCAGGTCATCCTTACCATGTCCCAGCATCAAGACCATTGCTTAGGCTCTATATTCTATTATGCTATTTTATTTGATTCTTATCTATGAGTAGGATTGCTGATCCCATTTCACAATTTCACAGATGATGAAGCTGAGATCTTGTGAGGTGTGATGGCTTTCCCACAAACTGGACAGGATTAGGGATATTAAAGAGAAAAACCATTGGCTCAAACTGGTGTCACTTGCGCGATAACCCATGATATCAAATCTCCATAGAACACCTGACCTAATTTAAAGTTTCAACCTTCCCCAGGAATGTGATTGGCCAGTCTGGAATTTTCAGGTCAGCACCAATGAGGTAATATGTCTCACGGGCCCTTTCCATTCCCCACCCGAAAGAAAGAAGAGTTGGTCTGTATGATAGACCTTCACCCTTATGCCCAAAAGAAAATGACCTGGCCCAAAACAATCTTTTCTTTTCTATTGCTAATAGCTTCCATGCCACACCCTCCTGCCTATAAAAACCTTTCATTTTGTACACCCTTTCTGAGTATGCTTCTATTTAGTAGCTGGGATGCTGCCTGATTCATGAATCATTGAATAAACCCAATTTGATCTTCATATATTTACTCAGCTAAATTTTGCTTTTAACAGATTCAAAGCCATTAGCCCTGGAAGTTGGGTCCTAAACTTATCCTTAGAAAGCATCACTATGAACAAAGCTAGTGGAGGTGATGGAATTCCAGTTGAGCTATTTCAAATCCTGAAAGATGATGCAGTGAAAGTGCTGCACTCAATATGCCAGCAAATTTGGAAAACTCAGCAGTGGCCACAGGACTGGAAAAGGTCAGTTTTCATTCCAATCCCAAAGAAAGGCAATGCCAAAGAATGCTCAAACTACCGCACAATTGCACTCATCTCACATGCTAGTAAAGTAATGCTCAAAATTCTCCAAGCCAGGCTTCAGCAATACATGAACCGTGAACTTCCAGATGTTCAAGCTGGTTTTAGAAAAGGCAGAGGAACCAGAGATCAAATTGCCAACATCTGCTGGATCATGGAAAAAGCAAGAGAGTTCCAGAAAAACATCTATTTCTGCTTTATTGACTATGCCAAAGCCTTTGACTGTGTGGATCACAATCAACTGTGGAAAATTCTGAAAGAGATGGGAATACCAGACCACCTGATCTGCCTCTTGAGAAATTTGTAAGCAGGTCAGGAAGCAACAGTTAGAACTGGACATGGAACAACAGACTGGTTCCAAATAGGAAAAGAAGTTCGTCAAGGCTGTATATTGTCACCCTGTTTATTTAACTTATATGCAGAGTACATCATGAGAAACGCTGGACTGGAAGAAGCACAAGCTGGAATCAAGATTGTTGGGAGAAATATCAATAACCTCAGATATGCAGATGACACCACCCTTATGGCAGAAAGTGAAGTGGAACTCAAAAGCCTCTTGATGAAAGTGAAAGTGGAGAGTGAAAAAGTTGGCTTAAAGCTCAACATTCAGAAAATGAAGATCATGGCATCTGGTCCCATCACTTCATGGGAAATAGATGGGGAAACAGTGGAAACAGTGTCAGACTTTATTTTTCTGGGCTCCAAAATCACTGCAGATGGTGACCGTAGCCATGAAATTAAAAGACGCTTACTCCTTAGAAGGAAAGTTACGACCAACCTAGATAGCATATTCAAAAGCAGAGACATTACTTTGCCAACAAAGGTCCATCTAGTCAAGGCTATGGTTTTTCCTGTGGTCATGTATGGATGTGAGAGTTGGACCGTGAAGAAGGCTGAGCGCTGAAGAATTGATGCTTTTGAACTGTGGTGTTAGAGAAGACTCAAGAGTCCCTTGGACTACAAGGAGATCCAACCAGTCCATTCTGAAGGAGATCAGCCCTGGGATTTCTTTGGAAGGAATGATGCTAAAGCTGAAACTCCAGTACTTTGGCCACCTCATGGGAAGAGTTGACTCAATGGAAAAGACGCTGATGCTGGAAGGGACTGGAGGCAGGAGGAGAAGGGGATGACAGAGGATGAGATGGCTGGATGGCACCAGTGGACGTGAGTCTGAGTGAACTCCGGGAGTTGGTGATGGACAGGGAGGCCTGGCGTGCTGCGATTCATGGGGTCGCAAAGAGTCAGACACGACTGAGCGACTGAACTGAACCAAACTGAAACTTATTCTGATTTTCAGTATCGTGACTTTTCAAACCAATGGGCATACACTTGGTATTAGATCTTGTTGCCTGAGTCAGTCTTTTCTGTCTGTAGTTTGAACTGAGATTTGTCAGAGACAGTCAAGTTATAATAGAGCTTGATTTGGCATTATCTCCCATCCGTGTTTGAAAATAATCTGCTTTTATAGACTGATTTTTTCTGTCCCCTCAAAATTCGTATTTTGAGATCTTAACCCTCAATGTGATGGTATGAAAAGTTGGGGCCTTTGGGAGGTGATTAGATCATGAGCGTGGATCCCTCATGAATGCAGTTAGTGCCCTTATAAAAGAGACCCTAGAAAGCTCCCTTGTCCCTTCTGCCATGTGAGGACACAGTGAGAAGACAAGCTATCTTTAAATCAGAAAGTTGGTCTCACCAGATACAGAATCCACTGGCATGTTGATGTCAGACTTGCTCAGCTTTCAGAACAGTGAGAAATAAAGTTTATGCTGTTTATAAGTCACTGGGTCTGTGGTGTTCTTTTATAGCAGAACCTGGAATGACTAAGACATGTGCTGATGAATTTTTTCATGGCTCACTCATACTGTTTACATTGTCTTGTCTTTCACAGGCAAAAGTGTTACTGTCTAGGGCGAGGGAGCCTAACAGTGCTCTTTCCTTCTGGTTAGGCACCTTGAAAAGGAAACAGACACTTTGAGGAAAATCAATAATAGAAAGTCTTCTGGCAGCTTATAAAACAGAAGTACTATATTTACATAGGGGTGAAATCAGGATCAAGCTCAAAAGGACATCAACCCATTAATCTCTTGCCTGTAGACAGACAAAACTGTTGTTATGGGCATGCTAAGTTGCTTCAGTCATGTCAAACTCTTTGCAACCCCATGGACTGTAGACCGCCACGTTCCTCTGTCCATGTGATTCTCCAGGCAAGAATACTGGAGTGGGTTGCCATGCCCTCCTCCAGGGGATCTTCCTGATCTAGGGATTGAACCTGCATCTATTATGTCTCCTGCATTGGCAGGCAGGTTCTTTAACACTGGCACCATTTAGACAGAGAAAACTCTGTTGTTATAGTCTTCTTTAAAACTGAATCTTATCTGAAATGTCTTTGAAATGATTCTTGGCACACATGACCACACATAGTGCCCACTAGAATGTCAGCTCTATGTAACCAGAGATTTTGTCTTGCTTGTGATGGTCTCTAGGTTGCACAGAGTCGGACACGACTGAAGCAACTTAGCAGCAGCACCTGGTATGTTAACTGTGCTTAATGCACAGTAAGCACTTAAAAAACATTGACTGAATAAAGGATACATAAGAATCTGAAAAATATATGCACGTATGTATCTTTTCAGATTCCTTTCCATTTTAGGTTATTACAAGATTTTGAATATAGTTCCCTATGCTATATAGTAAAGTGGTATTTAACTGAATTGAATACAGAGAAATATTTTTTAAAATATTTATTTATTTTTATTTATTTATATGGCTCCACTGGGTCTTGGCTGCAACACACCAGATTTTTTAGTTCAGCATGTGGGATCTAGCTTGTGATCAGGGATTGAACCCCGGGCCCTCTACATTGGGAGTGTGGAGTCAGCCACTGGACCACCAGAGAAGTTCTGAGAAATCTTTGCAGGTGAATATTTCCCTCTTGGGGCTTCCCAGGTGGTGCTAGTGGTAAAGAATCCACCTACCAATGCAGGAGACATAATAGACACGGTTTAATCCCTGGATTGGGAAGATTCCGTGGAGGAGGGCATGGCAACCCACTCTAGTATTCATCCCTGGAGAATCCCAAAGACAGAAAAGCCTGGCAAGCTACAGTCCATGGGATAGCAAAGAGTTGGACATGACTGAAGTGACTTCGCAGGCAGGCAGAAATTTATTTCTCTCTTGTGATGATAGCCGTGGGCTGAGTGGCTACTTCATCCAACTGTTTTAGAACACGTGTGTTCGATGTTTCTACACATGCATACACATCAGCATGTGTATATACACACAGTCCTGTGACAGATCTCTTTCCCAAACACTGCATTATAATCACGTAGGAGTTAGCCAGTTAGCCACGAAAGGGGTTAATACCTCCACGTGCAGGAGCTTCCCTCTCAAATGGCCACACTGCCATCCATATTACTGACTGGAACTCCTGACTGTTTTTGAAAAAAGGTGATAAAGGTTAATAAGAAAGAGTAGGTCAGGCCACATGGAAGAAAGAAAAGGAAGGGAGGAGGATTTTGAACAGCTTCCAAGCTGAAATCTCTCAGTAGATATTAAATGATAAAAATTTTCCTTAAAGTTTTAACAATGGAATGAGAGGGAAGGAATTTTCAAGATGTAAGCCTCAGGCCTCCTCTGTGTTCACGCAGAGCCTTTAGGAAAAACTGCTTTCCCGAGTTTGCTGTCATGTTGAAATGAAATGAACAACATAGTAAAAGGAATAACTTTAAACTGTGGGGACTAGCTAGTCTCTTTATCTCATTGGTTCCCTCTCACACCCCCTTCCCTACTGTTGTTTCGACTGCTCTGCGTTATTGCTCTGCATTGTGAGTCATCCTGGTCCCGGTCCACATTTCCCTGGTCATTGCACACACTACTCATGAGCCTGAATGCAGCTATTAAGTCCAGGGGTTCTCATTGGTTAGAAGTAATGGGGTTTTCTAGTGCTGTTACAAAGCTTATCTGCTCAAGTTGTTTCTCAATATCAAATCACAGTAGAGAAACAGAATTTCCCTGCTTAACACAGGTAGGTTTACACTTGGGATCATTGATGACTTAAGCAAAGACTTTCCACCTACAGCCAAGTGATTAATGGCTTACCCATCTGCACAGAAAACCAATGTTTTAATCTTGGCTTGAAGGCATCATATCACCTGCAGTTTCCAAACAACCGCATATTTCCCTCAAAGTAAAATACCAAACAAAGAGAATGAATGCTTGCAAGTTAGCTTTTTATTCCTCTCCTCCGTTCAGCAAACTGGAGGAACTTGTTGCTTATGTTACTGGTTCTGTGTGACTCTGGAGAGGGCCCTGAGAACGTGGCCTGAATTAGGGTGTATTGTTCCCATGTTGTCTTCTTATAGTTGGAGAGGAAAGTCCCTCCCTGCAGCAGTCATCAACACCAATTTCTTTATCTGTTAGACCTAATTACATAACTAGACACGAAGAGTTTTTGACTTTCCTTGGAAATTGGAAGTGTTTTTTGTGGCAAATAAAATGAAAGCTTAGACATTTTTCTGTCTTTTATTAAATTTTCCATTAATTGGATCCATCCTTGAGTATCAGAGATTGCTTTCTATTCAACTTCTGGTCTAAAAATACTAAGCATACACTCCTCAAGTGTTAAGTGAGTGCTAAGTCGCTTCAGTTGTATCCAACTCTTTTGTGATCCCATGGACTGTAGCCTGCCAGGCTCCTCTGTCTAAGGGATTCTCCAGGCAAGAATGCTAGAGAGGGTTGCCGTGCCCTCCTCCAGAGGATCTTCCCAACCCAGGGATTGAACCCCCTGACTCTTATGTCTCCTGCATTGGCAGTGGGTTCTTTACCGCTAGTGCCATCTGGGAAGCCTATATATCATATATATTTATAAACACACATACACACATACATGATGTGAAGTCATTTCTATTTTGAACAACATTCAGACTGGTGGTCTGCCTCAATGTCTAAAGAAGAGTCAACAGGCTACTTGAACTGTGCCACTGCCTAAGCCCTCCCGGAGAAGGCAATGGCACCCCGCTCCAGTACTTTTGCCTGGAAAATCCCACGGACAGAGGAGCCTGGTAGGCTGCAGTCCATGGGGTCACTAAGAGTCAGACACGACTGAGCGACTTCCCTTTCCCTTTTCACTTTCATACATTGGAGAAGGAAATGGCAACCCACTCCAGTGTCCTTACCTGGAGAATCCCAGGGGCAGAGGAGCCTAGTGGGCTGCCATCTATGGGGTCGCACAGAATCGGACACGACTGAAGCGACTTAGCAGCAGCAGCAGCAGCAGCTGAGCCCTCATCAGTGCTCGCCTAGACCGCTGTGATCGATTCCTGACAAAAGCACCTGCTTTCACCCTTGGCTCCTGACAGCCATTTTCTACACAGTAGCCAGACCAATTTAGAAAACTGAACCAAACCATGTCACCGCCCACCCCCCCCACCCCCCCCACTTTATCACTTTCTTTCTGCTCCCACTGAAATAGGAGTAGAATCCAAATGCCTTACCACTGTCTACACAGCCCTGTGACCTGCCTCTCTCTCTAACCCGTCCTCCTAAGGATACCTGGTATTTATTCTATACCTGGATATAGATCCCTTCTGCCTTAGGAGCCCTTTCACTCTCTTCCCCAGGCTTCAGCAAGGCTAGTTTTTTTCTGTTCATTGAAATGTCTTCAGCTCAGATGACATTTTCCAAAGGAGGACCTTCCTACTCACCCTGGCTAAAGTACCCCCCTGACTCTCCCCCTCTGTCCTCTTACTTTATTTCCATATTCTTTAAGGAATTTGGTGCTGCCTAAAATCACCAGATGCACTACTTATAAAAGTGTATATTGTGTGGTACCACCACAGGGATTCATGCCATGAAGGCAGTGCCCTTATCCACTTTTCCGTCACTATATGCAGTGCCTAAAATGATACAGACATATTCTAGGGGCTCAGAGAATTATTTGATGAGTGGATAAGTAGATTAATAATTCCACTTTAAAAGTTGTGTTGTGTAAATTCGTTGATTTGGCTCCAGCTTTTTTATTTTGAAAAACTTTAATCATAATTACCAGTGCTGATTGGTACTTAAGGGAATATTTTAGTTGGAAATATTGTTCAAACATTATTCCAAGGAGACATTCCCTTAGCAACATCTCTGACAAGCAGTCATCTAACTTCTATTAAAATAGCTCCAGTGTTGAAAACCTCACTCCTTATTTATGTAGCATGTTCAAAGGTTAGACAACTCTGTTTTTTTTCTTCCCTGTAAAATAAAGTAAAATCTTCCTATTATGCTAAATCTTAATCCTAGTTCTGGCCTGAGGGGTTTTACAAGATAAGTCTTTTCCTCTTCCACACAGAAGAATTATCCCATGGAGGCTGCTCTTGGCAAAATTTCTTCTATAACCTCAGTGATTCCTTACATGACACTTCACTGTTGTAACATTTTTCAGAAAATGCCTGCTTCCTTTTCCTTTCCCCTGAATGCGTTCTTCTTTGCCAACATTCCTATTAAATTCTGCCACCCATTTGTGGAGCATAATATAAAGCCACCAAGCATGGGAAAGAAATCAGGGCTCTGAAAAATCACTGAAAGACTGAATGTTGTGAAAGTTCCCTAATTATAGACTTAAGGAAAGGAATCATGAGAGACCACCAGACTTCTCCCTTTATGCTAACATGGAGACAGAAAGGCTTTGCAGGTGTCACTCGTGCTCTGTGGAGCCTCAGTAGGAGAGCATCATTCTAGAAGAAAAGGCATCCCTTACTTCTTGACTGTATGGTTCCTCGACATCTTCAGTCCAAAACTGCAACAAATATAGATTATTTTTCCAACACTTAATATTGCTTCAAAGGCCCCAGTTCTTTCCTTCCTGGTCCCTTCCCAACTTCAGTAACAACAACAGCACAAAAGCTGGATTCATCATAGGAACAAAGCGGTGACTCTACTTCAGACAGAAAAGTGATCAAATGGATAATCTCTGCCCCTTGGATTTCTCTGAAATTGCTTTGGTTTGTACACTTGGGATGGTGTGTGAATTACCTGGCTGTGTTGAAATGGCTGGAATGGATTCCAAGAAACCGCTGAAAGTTGGAGTAAAAATCAACAAACAAACAAAAAATACTTTAAAAAATTTAAAAGTAGCAGGCCAAGAAATGTTTATTTTTTTTCCCCCTGTTCCAAATGAGTAGGTTTCTTAACATCTATTTCTGTAGACTTAAGTTCCTGTTTGAAAACGAAAATCAATTGGACTCTATTAGTGGCAGTTATTATTTCATGAGAAAATAGAGTTCTTCAGTGCACAATACTGACCCATTGTGGGGTAACTGACTTTATGAAGATAATGACTTGAGGACCCCGGTGCTGCTGGCATATGGGCAGGGAGACAGAACGTGGCTTCACAAGCCTAAAAGGGACATGATGCCCTCAGACACATTTCAGTCATTGAAATGCTCACCGCCAGCTTCTTAGTCAAAGCACAGAGTTGGACAACATTTCCTACTTCCATACACACCTCTTGGCTGGCCTCTAGGACTTGGACAAGTGATTTCTTTTCCCATCCAAAGCTGCCCTTAATCTCTATTTAAACCAATAAAATTTTACAACAATAATAATGGTGGATAGAAGCTCTGAAATTGACTAGAGTTATACCTCTGAGGGCTTCTTTGAACTAGTTTTCCTAATAGACTCCAGCTCTCCTGGTACTTCCTTGAAGGTCCAGTGGTCAGTTGGTGTGGAATCCAGACTTCACTAAGATGGAAATCACAAAAGAAACCAGTTCAATTTTTTTTTTTAAACCTTTCGAGGTTATTCATTTGTGCACGTTTGCAGGAAAAGAAAGATTTTAATATAAGGAGTTATCATTGATTCTAGACATTTGTGGTTAAGGATTCCCAAAGGGAGAATTTAAAGATTCTTGATTTTCTTTGATGGTCATAGTGTTTTAATCTGATCTTTGCTAATAAGTTGTCCTTGATGGAATGAAGAAAATTGGGGAGGGGTATGTGCAAGAAGATAAATGAGACAATAGTGATGTGCCTGAACCCAGACCTGCTGTAGAGACTGGAGCGAGAATTCGAGGAGATGAGCTAAGAGGATTGGTAGAGTCCAAGGAAACTGTTGTATCATCTGTTTAATAGTTCTCCAGGGAGAAGATGAACATTTTGCTAGAAGAGAAGCCAGGGCAGATTTATTTGGTAATGTGTGGCCCATCTTCCACAACTGGAGAAAATTAGATCTCCATCCATGAGGTAGAGCTGGCAAGTGTATGTTGGAGATCTTTTCTTCATTACTGGAATGTCAATGCACAGTGTCAAAACCTAAAGCTCCCAAAGCCAGTGTGAGAAATCAAAGATAGATGCAGCTTACAAATGACATCTCTTTGCTAAAGATGGTGGACATTTCCAGGAGAGCATTCTATTGTTATTCTCATGTAGAGGCTTTTTAACTTACGAGTTCTTAAAGAATCTGTATAGGGTGAGAGGATAATAGTGTTATAAAAGTTGCAAGAGTTCTGGTCACTGGTGTTTGTGGTTGAGATTCTTAAACTGAAGTCTTTATCTTAAAATCAAAGAGTGAGTGCAAACAGAGTCACTTGTGAGGGAATGTTCTGTCCCAATTTTCAAGCTAGTACTCTAGAAGGAATGTAAAACAGAGCGAAAATTACACATAGAAGCAAACGTCTGTTATCTTCGTAGACAATTTCTTCTACTAGGATAAATCCAGGCCACCCATCATTGTAAGTGATGGAAAGATGAGAAGACCTGGTAGCTTTAACATTCCTCTGGATGCAGATAGCCAACATTACTTTGCTCTACTCTTGTTTTTAGTAATTCAGTCAGGCCTATCATTGTGCTTTCATTAGAGCTGACTTGCTGCGTTTGTGTGGCCACCTGGCATCTTTGCTCATCTGTGTATCGCCTCTGAGGTCAGCTTGGGTTTCCGTCTCTTCTCTGTCACTTGCAGGTCGTGTGGTGGCAGGGCCATCACTTATTTTAGCCTACTTTTAGCCTGGAAAACAGAGCTTGAGGCAAAACTCTAGAGGGAAATGCCATGCTAGAGAAATAACAGTGAAAGAAGAAGAGGCAGCATAGGAGGAAGAGCAAATATGAAGGGATATATTCCAAGCTGGCCAAAGCTTTGTAACTATTTAGGTTGATCATCCCATCTTTTAGGACATCTTCAGGGTGCCGTATAAATGATCAGAACTGTCTGAGAACAGTTTATCTGTGGGAAGGGGGAGAGAAGGAGATACCCATCAGCTCCCATCTCCTGTAGGTCAGAGTTTGCCCACATTCCTCTGCACTTCTCGGTTGTACCAGCTGGTCCTCCCAGAGCCACTGTGGAAGGCTGGACCCACGAGAGCCACTGCCTTCCCACATCCTGTAAGACCAGGCCCACTGGCCATGTGTATGAACACCAGGAGGCCCTCATGACACCTCATATCACAGAGACGAAAACAAAGCCTTCTGCAAGTGGCAGAAAGCTCTGGTGGGAGGTGGAAGGAGGAGGGAAAGATGCTTTCAGGTATGTCCATAATGACATCGGTTTCCAGGAACAGCTGCTACAGCATGCCCAGCTGGCCTGGCATACAGACTGACACCATGAAGACAGATGAACCTTCCACATACAAAGATCCAGAGCTCTCCTTGTAACCTACCAGGCAATACTGGGTCCTGGGCAAACTTCCTGTTGGTCATGAGCAAAAGGAAACTGTTACTGAATTAGGTTGTATGGACCTTGTTTGTTGTCTCAGAAGGGAAAGCTTCTATTTCCATTTAGGTTGGAGCAGCCAGTAACAAAATCTGAATTAAGCTTGCACTGAGATTGCAGTGCAAAGGAGAAAGAATGGAGAAATAGGAACTCAGTTCACAGATCAACTTCTCCCAGCATGGCAAGAGGGATTTGATATTAATGAGTGAAGCCAAAGGGAGGAGGAATGAGGCTAGTGATGAGGATGTGTATGCATTAGTCTATTGGGGAAGGGGCAGTGCTTTTGTGACGGGGTGGGGTGTCACCCCCTTTAATGCTTCTTCGGTCCTTAATGTCTGGTCATAGCTGCCTGTAATGTGTCATTTAATATGCTGATGTGGTAAACTCAGTGTTACTGTGAGATTCAGGGTCTATTGCAAGTTAGATTCATCACCATCTTCATCCCAGCTAGTTCCATCTGATTTTTTGTTTGTTTGTTTGTGTCCCTATAGCTTGCTTTCATATCTCAGGACCCTATGAATTAAAGGTTTATGTTAACTTCTGCTAAAGGTAGAAGTTGACAGGTTTTGAGCAAGGATCTGGCACAACTTTGGCAAATGAATTATTTCTGAATGAATCTAGGGCAGGAAGTACCATCACTTGGGTCTGGCGCTTTACCCAGCCTTTCTACACCTTGGTTTCTCTACAGGTAATGTGCAGTACCTATTGTTTCTTCTTCTCTCCACAACATCCTCTCTCTCCAACCACATGCCTCACTCAGCTCTAAGTTTGAGTGCCTGGGGTCTCTTACCCTTGGGATTTCATCTTTTGCCAGGCTTTCTAAATTGCTTCACTGATGGTTTTCAAGGATCCTAGCAACCATCCTCTTAACTGAATGGGAATGACGCTTGCGTATTCCTTACTTTCAAAGAAAAATAGATGAGCATGTTATTTAGGTTCTCTGCAGCCATGAAATTAAAAGATGCTTACTCCTTGAAAGGAAAGTTATGACCAACCTAGATAGCATATTCAAAAGCAGAGACATTACTTTGCCAACAAACGTCTGTCTAGTCAAGGCTATGGTTTTTCCAGTGGTCATGTGTGGATGTGAGAGTTGGACTGTGAAGAAAGCTGAGCGCCAAAGAATTGATGCTTTTGAACTGTGGTGTTGGAGAAGACTCTTGAGAGTCCCTTGGACTGCAAGGAGATCCAACCAGTCCATTCTAAAGGAGATCAGCCCTGGGTGTTCTTTGGAAGGAATGATGCTAAAGCTGAAACTCCAGTACTTTGGCCACCTCATGCGAAGAGTTGACTCATTGGAAAAGACTCTGGTGCTGGGAGGGATTGGGGGCAGGAGGAGAAAGGGACGACAGAGGATGAGATGGCTGGATGGCATCACCAACTTGATGGACGTGAGTTTGAGTGAATACCAGGAGTTGGTGATGGACAGGGAGGCCTGGCGTGCTGCGATTCATGGGGTCGCAAAGAGTCGAACACGACTGAGTGACTGAACGGAACTGAACTGACTGAATGTTTTTTTGCTTTTTTGTTTAACAATGATCTGACAATGACTGCATTTGGACAGTCGTTTTGAAATACTGTGAGCATCGATATTGCCAGTTTTGTCTCTTAGGAGGAAGTGTCTCTTATGAATGGCAGCAGAGTTTTTCATAGGAGCAAATGTATCACAACTTTTGGCTGTTGACACTGAGGAGGTAGGAATACTCTTTACTGTTACTGTTTTTCTTATTTTGATTTAATATTCATTGATGTCCCCTTATTTCCTGACCTGTTATCTAGGGAGGTTTTTCTTTCCGTTTAATCCCATGGTATGACTCCTTAACAAGGTGACGAGCTGCCCAACAATAGAGAAAGGAGTGATACGTACCTCTATCCCTCAACTGCACAGAACAGGGCTCAACAAGTCAGGGATGTGGATTGGGTCCCAGGAACAAGCGCTGGATCGAGGTATGAGGAAGTAGCCATCTGGGTTTCCAAGAGAGGACAAGTCAATGGATGATTCTGGTTCCCTGTCCTTAGGGAATTTAACATGAGCACAGGCCAGTGCTGCCATTAAATACAAGGGACTGCCTTCAGGTTGGCAGATGAGAGACAAAGTCAAGAGTTAGGAGCTGAGTATAACCAGAATGAGGCAAGATCTGGAGCAATACAAGTTTTGGATAATTGTTAAGAATGAAGCCAGAGCATGATAACCTAACTTTAATGGCCATTGGCTGGACAGACATCAGTATGGGAGACTGGCGACATTGATTAAAGTATAGTACCTAATTGGGATGGTCTTCCCAGGTGGCTCAGCGGTAAACAGTCTGCATACAATGCAGGAAATGCAGGTTCAATCTCTGGGATGGGAAGATACCCTGGTGGAGGAAATGGAAACCCACTCCAGTATTTTTGCCTGGAGAAACCCATGGACAGAGGAACCTAGTGGGCTACAGTCTGTGAAGTTGCAAAGAGTTGGACATGACAGTGAACTCACACACACCCATATATACCTAACCAGGATAGATCTAATGTATGACCAGGACTGCTATCTAGAAGGGATCTTTTAATAAAAGACATACCTCCTCTCAGATCTCCAGCTGCACACAAGCACTGAGCTATACATTAATGGAAAATAAATATATATGTAAATAATTCCAGTTTGGTCAAGGAAATTATATAGCAGCAGGTGGAATTTACCCTCTTGCCTTGGTTTTCCCCCTCCCACATGATATATTGGACTGGTCAAAAAGTTGGTTTGGATTTTTCCATAATATGTTACAGAAAAACCTGAATGAACTTTTTGGCCAACAATACATCTCTCATAGCTGGTAAATGCAAAACTGCCTTTAGCACCCCTCTGATGTGTACACATTGGCCTGCTCTTGCCAGAGGCGGAAAGCCAGCACGCCTTTGTTTTATGCTGTCTCAGAGTATTTCATGTTCCCTTGGACAGAGAACCTCCTCTTCTTGCTTTCGGTATGGGGACTTTTCAGCTCGCAGCTTGGGTAAGGAAGCCATGTTTGGTTAATGTCAAATTTACTCCAAACTTGGCTGGCCTCAAAGTTCATGTGGTGGAAACTGTAGCTCCTCCCATGGTTTGGATATTTTACATCTACACATTACATTCAAAAAGCCAAAGTTTAGACTCATGGAAAAAAATAGCTAAATTGATGACTAATTTTACATCAGAAACTTTCAACCAGAGGAATAGTGTGCTACAGAGTAAGCAGAACTGCCCCACCCCTGGCCCCCTGCCCTTTGCTTGGATCAAGGAGATTTTCAAGTGTCTCTTTGAGAGAGGGTGGAGAAGGACGTAGTGGAGGCCCAGCTGTGCGGACCCACACAGCAGATGGTCCTCGAAATACAGGCGGCCTGAAGTTACTCTCCACTGGGCTCTTCCGACTGAGCTATTGAGTCATGCTGCCACTTGTCATGCTGAAGAGGATTGTTTAGGAGGAAAATGCAGTGGTTTTTCTTGCTTAATATATCTGTACTAGGAGGTCATGACCCATCTTTCTTACTGCACACACTTTTATTTATACACCATAAGGAATAATTTCCAACTCACTCTCCCCACGCCACTCCTTCGCCAGAACATATAGAAATGTCCATGTTCGAAATAAAAAGCTCTTGCTTTCTTGGCTGAATATCAAGATTTTTGTAGATTGTCAACTCCTTAAGAGGGGAGAAGCATAAAATCCAGCTGTAGAAACCCAGAAGTGACCTAACATGATCCAGGTGTTTCTAGTTTTCTTAGGAAAGGAGGCGAATGTCTATGCAATGCCTGACCAACCGTATCTGGAGGATACTGCCCGATAACACAAAGTTGCTGCTCATGGTTTCAATGGGGGCTGTGAGTGAGTCCACAGTGTGTAACAACAACATGAGATTTATCAAGATTGGTTTTATTCTGAAAGCTTGTACCCTTATATGTATCCAACTCCCATCTTATTCAATGCTCATAAAATGGATTTAAAAGCAATAAACTTGTAAAGACAACATGGTGGGATGGAAAATGCAGACAGTGGGAGGAAATGGGTTTTAGCCTCAATTCTGTCACTTGTCAGCCATGTATCTGGGGACAAGTCTTCAATCTTTCTGAGCATCATTTTTTAATCCATAAAACTAAGAAAATAATATTTTCCCTTCATATCCTACTAGAAAGTAAAGCGTTGTGTTGGGGGCAGATTTATTTACATGGATAACTTGGCTAAAGCTATGGATAAGGCATTTAGCAGTCTGAAGGCTTATCTGCTCTGTCTGTAGTAACATTCTGCCCCACCATTCATGAACCACGTATGGTCTACTATATTTTTAGGTTGTATTTTTTTAGTGGTTAAAACTGAACTGGTTTGGCAGAACTACTTCTTCAGAGTGAATAACAAGCCACCTGCCAAAATCTTCCTCATCCATCCTCAAATGCCACTTGCTTCTCAAAGCAACCCAAGCCCTTTTAACCTGGAATGAGTCCCAGTGCTGGCTATTTCCACGGCAGGTCTTCGGTTAGTCCTGACCATAGCTAATGGTCATCTGGCAAAATATCTTCCTTCCAGGGCTGGAATCTAGCTGTAGTCATCCTTATACTTGCCTACCTTGCCTTCTAGAGTAATATGCATGTAGGTGTATGGTGAACACTTTCTAAATTGAATTACTTAATTTCCTTGGTCAGGTTGGCAGCAGAGGGGGAAATGGTGGCAGTTTCTGTGCAGCATCTGGTGTTGGTGGAGGATGGCATAGGGAAAGAAAAGCAGAGTAAGAGCCACTGAACTGGATGGAAATTCAAGCTTTGCCACTGTGTTGTTGTACTGTGGCCTTGGCCAAGTCACAGAACTCTCTGAACCTTTGTTTCCTTTTCTTTATAATGAGAGAATAGGATGAGCTGGTCTTTAAGGCTCCTTGTTTTATGCTATTTCATCTAAGGTAAGATGCTGAGAAGAACTTCAAGCAATTCAAGCAATGTTTTAAAATGGTAGTCAACCAATAGGATGATTCCAAAGCAATAGAAATCTATTCTATTTTGAGTGGTAAGCATTATTTTACATAAATAAGGGATTCAGGGTAAGGAATTTATCAAGTGTATCTTGTGGACAGTTTAAAATTTAAAACCTAGCATGATATGCATAATCCAAGAATATATTAATATCCACTTGGTCTATTGTACAGATTGCAAAATATAGTAAAAATAAATATGGATTAGAATTTTAGTGAAGTCTTTGAATTTTGGTGGTTATTATTTTTTAAATTTTACCATATATTTTTTCTTCATACTGTCACATTAGAACAATTTGGAGTTATCCATGAAACTTGTATCTTTTAAAATAGCACAGGTATGAAATGTATCTTTATTAGTAGAAAAGGAAAGAACTCTTCCACATGTGTTGGTTAGTTTCAGTTTCAGACTGCAGGACTTTGTCTTGTGGAGTCAAAGCAAATTTGATAGGTACTTAATTGTAATCTTAGGTGGTATGCACTGCACAAAATTATTTTATTGCTGGGTCCTTTGTAATTTATTGAGACCATTGTAATACGATCTTGTAGGATCATATACATACGTACATAAACATTTCACTTCTCTTTATATCAATTGTACTGAATCTGCAATGTAAATTTGGCAATCCAGTCAACTTTATGATCCTTTTATCAAGATTGATTTTCCATCTATCTTCTTAAGGACCAAGAAAGAAACTCAATAAATTTGAAGGCTGTTTTTTGCCTTCTTTTAAATGCAGTGAAATCTTTACCAGATGAAGTCAACCCTTAAATGAGTGAACTATTTCCATTGTCCAGTTGTCCAAGTAAATTTAAAGCAGAGGGTGTTTTTGACAGCTTTGTTAGTGTAGCTCTTTTTTTTTTTTTCCTTGCTGGTAATTCAAGCATAATTGAGGTCTAATGTTGAGCTTTAAATATGTTCTTGAGACTTGAAAAGGAAGCTTGATGAGGCGTGTACGGCAGCATAACCTCTCAATTATTCACACATTTATATGACTGTAATCACCAAGGCCTCTCATTGTAAATGTTATGAACACTTTTATAACCAGACATTGATATGAGCTAATAGGCAGTGAATTGCAACTCAAATGGTGGAACTACAAATAGTAATCAGAATATGGCCAGGGTCATCCATCATAATTAACATCATCATCACTCATTTCTAAAATCTCTGATGCAGTATCAGGTCACATTTGAGAATTAGCCAAGCAAATTGCCAAAACTTGAACTAAAAAAAAATTGCATGTGTTTGACAATGACTCTGGAGCCCCATAACTACTCACTGACTTAGTTGAGGACAAGGAAGACTGTCATTTTTGTGACTTGCTCTTTCAGATTTAAGTAATTTAGAAGGTCTATGTCTATCATTCAGCACGATCTAACAGCTGTATTTACTAAAGTATCCAAATTTGGATTCTGCTGGTGTAACAATAGCTAACAAGACGGGAGAAAATCCTTCAAAAATGTTATTTAGTGCCCCTTACCTCATTTGGCCTTTCCTCCATTCCTGCCTACTATCAATCAATTGAATCTTTCAACAAATACTTTTAACAATTGAGTCATGGGCCAAACACTGTACTAGGCACCAAGGAAACAACACAGGCATACTCTCTCACTATGCTTGGAGAGCTTAGGCTTCAGTGCCAGAACCAAGATTTTGAGTATTCCTGAATTAGTCTTATCCTGAACACAATCTCTAAGTCATAAAAAAAAAAAAAGAGCAATGGGTTGAAATGCATTCTGTTAGAATTTAAATCTGGGTAACCACTTCCTTCTCCTTCCATGGTAGATTGAGAATAGAGATGTAAACTAGAAGATTGCTGGTCATTTTTGTTTCTTTCCTTGAAACAGTTGTAGAGATGGCTGAGAAGATAATAAGGGTCTAGGCAGTTGCTTTAAAACAACATTTTGGAAGAAAAAGCTCCAGACAGTCTTGCTGTACAGTTTTCCTATTTCGTGAAAGCTCCTGGCATAAGCAGCAATGGAAGTGTCTATTTCAAGATTAAATGAACAAGAGGGATTGTGGGTGTGTATGTGTGTTTTTGGAGACTGTATACTTTAAATTCTACCATGGATTGAAAATCACATATCATTTATTAGGAATCAATTCATGTAAGCATTAAAAAACCTGGACAGCATATTAAAAAGCAAAGACATCACTTTGTTGACAAAGGTCAAAGTTATGGTTTTTCCAATAGTCATATATGGATATGAGAGTTGGACCATAAAGAAAACTGAGTGCTGAAGACTTGACGCTTTTGAACTGTGGTGTTGGAGAAGACTCTTGAGAGTCCTTTGGACTGCAAGGAGATCCAACCAGTCAATCCTAAAGGAAATCAACCCTGAATATTCATTGGAAGGACTGATCCTGAAGTTCCAATACTTTGGCCACCTGATGTGAAGAGCTGACTCATTGAAAAAGACCCTAATGCTAGGAGAGGTTGAAGACAAAAGGAGAAGGAGGCGACAAAGGATGAGATGGTTAGACAGCATCACCGGCTCAATGTTTAAACAAATTCCAAGAGGTTGTGAAGGACAGGGAAGTCTGGCTTTCTGGGGTGCAAAGAGTCATACACAACTGAGCAACTGAACAACAACAACGTAAGCATAGTTTTGGGTAACAAATGATCAATAAGAGCGCCACAGGGCTTGGCTCTTCTTTTCTAAGTCCCTTCTCACTAAGGATTGTTAAAAGCCAGACCAAGGATAGCTAATGAAAGGCATTAATACAGATACCAAAGATAATGACATACTAATAGCAGCAGTATCTATCTCCCTGATACATGCTTCTTCTCTTGGGTCTTATAGTGGCTGCTGTTTCTCTTCTGAGGGTCACCCTTACTCTTCTGTATGGTTATTTCTGTGTGCCAGGGCCCCAGTAACTTTTTCTCCAGGTTTATTTGACACATAGTTTTGTTTTTGTTGTTGTTTGTTGTGCTGTGCTCAGTCACTTCAGTCGTGCCCGACTCTGCGACCTATGGACTGTAGCCCACCAGGCTCCTCTGTCTATGGAATTCTCCAGGCAAGAATACTGGAGTGGGTTGCCATGCCCTCCTCCAGGGGATCTTCCCAACCTAGGAATAGAACTCATGTCTCTAGCATCTCCTGCATTGCAGGCAGTTTCTTTACCCACCAAGCCACCTGCGAAGCCCCTATTGTTGTTTAGCTTTAACCTATTTTGTTCCAGAGATACCTTGCCCCACTCATTTTAGTGTGAAAAATGCTTACTTCTAATTACTCATTAGCAGGCACTGCTGGGTTTTTTTTTTTTTTTTTCCTGTGCACTCTTATTATCCGAGTAATTTTCTTTTGACCAAAAATACAATGGAGAAGACTTATACCTTTGAATTGTTTCCAGATTGAAGTGAAAACAGAGTTCTCCATTAGTGGGGAATACAGCTGCTGTCACCTGACCTACATCTGCTCTTAAGTATCCTGCCCACCAAAAGCAGCTTCCTGGTGGAGTGTTTTGAGTTTCATGCCCTTGACGTTATGAGCTGTGCTTGAACAGGTCCTTTCACAGCCACTGCCCTGATGAATCAGTGACTCCATTGTCTGACAAGACCAGGTTGGACTGATGGGGTATGTTGGATCCAAGGATGGCCTGTCCATAGTCTTGTTGCTTATCTCCAGCAGGGGTGTCTGGATGGATAAGAGGAGCCATTCTTTCTCTGCTATCTTGCTGGAAGTTAGAATTAAGGAAATACAGAGTGCCTGATGAGGTTAGCTTAGAAGCCACAGGGTAGACTTGGAATCATGGCAGGAATTACAGGTTGAAAACTTGAGGATGAAGATCAAGAGAATAAATGGGGAGAACAAAGCAGGGATGCACCAAGAAGGTGTGAATGGGCATCTATGAAGTTCTTGCGAGGAAGGGGAAAAAGGCAGACACACGCAAGCTCACGGACAAACACAGAGCAACGAGCACTGCAATTCCTGACCCCTTTCTAAAGCTTCCAATTTCACCCATGCTTTTTACTTTGGAAAGAGGCACTTTTGCCCCTTATGGCCAAACATCAGTGAAGTGTGATGAATGTTTGTTGAATATTACAGCATTCTAATTAATAGCATTGTAGTAACAAGTCAGTTAAAATATCCAATGTAATCACTGCCCTCCTGCTACCACTTGCCATCTGCAAAATCTTCTAAATGCCTTAACATTAGACTATAGCTGGAAAACCACTGGAAACGGTTTTCTCCTTTGTCCATGCTCATTAAAGAAAATCAGATACCATCAATATCAGAACTTGGGGATCTGTGTTAAGTAGTTCTTTGTCGTTTCATTTTAGCGAGTGCTTTATGGGACTAGCAAGTTGTTATATATGACACAAAAATAGGCTATGATTTTTTTTTTCAATTTAAACTTTAAAAAAGTTTTATTGCAAGGTATTTGCTTTACAATATTGCACTGATTTCTGCCATATCTGATGAAATATTTTGCTGAATACATGATCTGGAGACCATAAGACACTTGTGTTTCATCCTCATGGTGTAATACCTACCAGCAGATTATCTGAGTGAGGAACGCCATATCCTTAAGGCAGTTGAAAATAGAACTCAATCCTCTGTGGGGTTAAGTGGAAGAAGTATATTTTTGAGCATTTACATGAATAACTACCTAACTCTTGATTTGTGTGGTTGTCTGTCTCTGTAGAATATGGTTTGGCACAGGGATACACTAAAGCTTTAATTTTGGCAAGTGTAGGATATCACTCACGAGTAAGGTAGGTCTTCCTGAACAAGTTGCTATATAAAATTTACAGCATCCATGCTCACTCACGTATTTCTCTTATGCAGTGTGTTTATCTTCTTTTATTAGCTTTTCATGCTTGTGCAGACATTGTTCTTTCCTTCTGTCATCTTCAGTTAACATGGAAGAAGTGAGTAGCTTAGGTTGGGGTGGAAGCTAATGTCATCTGTAAACATAAGAAGGTGAAAAACTTCTATGGACATAATTCATGTGGTCCAGAATAACAGGTGTTCATGTGTATTTTTAATATCTATGTACTTGGTCATTGTTGGTTTGTATTCCCTACCCAGCCCCTCCAACTACACACCCACACCCACAATCCGCCCGGCCACAACACGCACACCCCAACCTAACACTGAGTTAGGAACTGTGTTTTTGTTCAATGAAAAGGGAAAATTTCCTGGGGTAGAATACTTCTAATGGTTTTTTTTTTTCCCTTTATAATTCTAAATTAGAGCAGGCACACTGAATTCAGGGCTTGAGGCAGCCACTGTCCTGAGCAGAGGCTTTATCTGTCTCATCAGTCCAGTGGGAATGCCATGAGAGGGTCCGTGACCTGGGGCCCATTTTGCTCTAATAATGGCTTAACACTCATAAAAGATTTTTAATGGCTACATGAGACATATTTAAATATTAAACGCCATTCCTCTTGGTTGATTCACAAACCCCAACGAACAGGTCTCCTTCGTCGCTTCCAAGGCTGAAGAAATGCTCCTGGCTTCGCACGCCAGAGCGAGCAAAACAAATCCAGGGACAGAAACTCCTCCGCTCTGCCCTGCTCACCCAGCTGCCCTGCGGACCCGAGCACCCCACTGCCTGGCCCACTCTGATTCAGAAACGAAACTGCTTGATACCCATGTCTAATCCTGCTCCAGGAGAATGAGACTGATCCCCCCCACCCACCGCCGCATAGGACCTTTTTGCTTTTGTTGTAATGTGGTTCCTTTGTTCGGGTCCCCCCCAGCCACAGGATCATACCCCTTCTTGACAAGCACTTTGTGCTTCTAAGTTTGAATACACCCGCGCTCGTGGGTCATCTGTGTCGTTAGGTTTCAGGAAAGACTCCAGGACTCTGGAGACCACGTTGTGCTTTTCTCAAAGCCTAGTGATAGAAGGTAACAGCCTCACCAGACCCGGGCCTGTTTGCTTCCTCAGAGCCTGTCCTCCAAGGTCAGAGCCTGGCATCCCCTTGCCTAATCACAGGATGACCCTGGCTTCCCAGGTGGCGGTGGTAAAGAATCCACCTGCCAAAGCAGGAGTCCCTGGAGACACGGGTTAGGTCCCTGGATGGGCAAGATCCCCTGGAGAAGGAAATGGCAGCCCACTCCATTATTTGGCCTGGAAAATCCCATGGACAGGGAGCCTGGCAGGTTACAGTCCTTGTCATCGCAAAAGTGTCTGACATGACTGAGTGACTAAACAATCTGCATTCATGACAAGACCAGGAAGAACTGTATTTGCCTTTTTTATTCTTGCCTTCTGCTGTGGATGTCAGGTTTATATCATTTGGAGATGCTTTTATTTACAGAAGAGTAAGACTTCCTGTGGGGAGTAGAGTTGCCTGGGGAAAACCATGATGGAAAGGTACTTTCAAGTAAGAGCTGAGGCTGTGTGAGCCCAGAAGCGCTTCGGGTTTGGCAAGCTCTATGGTATTTTTTAAAAAATATTTGGGGTACAGCAGAGCCCAAAATGTATTTTGCTCAAAGCACCGTTTCCCTTTCATTTTCCAAAACTGTGTATATTCTAGGGAAATTTAATCTGTGTACTTTGGAACCATTTAACCTTCATTCATCAAAACATTGCAAGGTAAATACTAGGTCTGGGTTCAAGAAATCTCTTGAGTTCTTCGATAAGCAGTTTTTTCCTTTGAACTCGAAAGTCAAGTTTTGCCAGCTTTGAATGAACCCTGAACCCAGGGCAGGCCAGAGATTACTTCTCAAATTATCTCCCTGCCAGTCTGTGGAGCTTTACATGCATCTAGAACAAAGCAATGATGGGGACAAGGCTTTTGGGGGTCAAGGCCTTCAAAACAGGCCTTGGACATTTCAGGGCTTTTCCTCTGCGGCCTCCAGGCACTCCTTTGGCTCTGTCAGTATGAGATCTCTCTGGTACAACCACAGGTCCAGGTTAGTTCTGGCCCTACCTGGGCCTGGTGCTCTGAACCTCCCAATCCTATCTTTATTTAAAATTCTATTTAGTCCATCATGGCATTTAATTCATTTATTTTTATTTTTAAAACATTGCATTGAAATATTATCTACCTTGATGACTGAGTTTTTTGTCTCCCTCTTACATTTTGTGCCTCACTTACCTCATCCTCATTCCAACCTTTCCTTGAACCCAGGGCTTCCCTGTCTTCTTCACTCTGTGATTCACATCAACCGTGTGTATGGCTTCCAGACAAACAAACAGCTCCCACTTCGAGGGGTTGGTGCAGGGATGGGGGGCTTGGGCAGGGGTTCAGTTAATCTTTTGTTTTCATTTTTTATTATTTATTTTTTTAAATTAAAAAAAATGTATTTTAGTTGGAGGCTAATTACCTTACGATATTATAGTGGTTTTTGCCATACATTGATATGAATCAGCCATGGGTTTACATGTGTTCCCCATCCTGAACCCCCCTCCACCTCCCTCCCCATTCCATCCCTCTGGGTTATCCCAGTGCACCAGCTCTGAGCACTCTGTCTCATGCATTGAATATCGCTCATCCGCTTGAGGCAACCCCGTATGCAGTGTGGGTGGGCATGGTGGTTGAGAAATTTTGCTTAAGCCCACTCCTGCCTTTTAGTTTAGCTGGACTCTCTCTTCAGTTGGTCTGTAGCCACTGTCTTCAGCCATCTGCCGTTGTCCCATCTGCCTGAGCTAGTGCTGAGGCCATGGGTTTGTAATTGCCCTCCTGTCAGGAAGTTATCTATATAGTGCAGAACAAGATTGGAGTAGACACTTACTAAGAGGACATAGTCTTTTTCTTTAAAAATGATTATTTCATTTTAATCTTATGCAGTTTGAAAATAAGAAACATTCTATGGACTCTCTTATTCATCCCAGTGATATCTAAGGGTAGATCCTAAGCCAAAGGAAAGGGAAGAAATTTGTGTTCACATGGAAAATTGTTGTCAAGACTGGATTTAAATTCAAGGACTTTATATTCATAGTTAATGGCTTCATTATAATTGTTATTTCCATCAATGGTTGAGTAATACCAGACCCTATGTTGAGTCTCTTCTCAGGTGCATTCTGTCATTTAATCCTTACAACAATCTGAGGTCAGAACTATTATCCCTGATTATAGACTAGACGATGGGTTTTGTGAAGTTCAATACCCTCCTAAGATAACTCTGATAGGGGATCCAGAACTTTCTAACTCTTGTTCTTACCCATACCTCTGTATGCCTCCTTCTCAGGTAGTCTACACACTGGAAAAAAGTCCATTTCTATACTTTTCAGGGACATGCTGATAGCATAGTCTTTCACACTAAGACACTGGATACATAGGATGCTATATTTCATTTATTGAAGTTTTTATTTCAATTTTTTTTCAGATTATAATGAAAAAATGCTCGGAGCCTAAATTATAGCAAAGTCGGTCACTTTGCTTTTCCATGTTTGTGCTTAGTCGCTCAGTCGTGTCTGACTCCTTGTGACCCCATTGACTGTAGCCCACCAGGCTCCTCTGTCCATGGGATTTTCCAGGTGAGAATACTGGAGTGCATTGCCATTTCCTTCTCCAGGGGATTTTTCCAACCCAGGAATTGAACCAGGGTCTCCTGCATTGCAGGCAGATTCTATACCAGCTGAGCTACCATGGAAGCCCCATGTTCAGCCTTCACAGTACTTCTCTTCTAGAGTTCAGAAACCAAAGTTCATCCAGACCACTGCTCTGATCCAATTTGTGCATGTCTAGGTGGAATCAGGAAATGGCAACCCACTCCAGTGTTCTTGCCTGGAGAATCCCAGGGACAGGGAAGCCTGATGGGCTGCCGTCTATGGGGTCGCACAGAGTCGGATACAACTGAAGCAACTTAGCAGCAGCAGCAGCAGGTGGAATCAGACAGACAGCAATTTATTATAAAAGTTTTGGGTTTGGGTTGAGGGAGAGAAATGCTAAAGAATTCAAGTTCATCCAGTAATAAGAATGTCTATCCACTCTCCTTAAAATCCTGAGTCTAGACCTCCTTTTTATTCTTTACTGGCTACTGCTCTGAGCAGGCTACCAACTCTACTAGAAGTTCCCGTTAGATCTACGCAATCTTGCCCTTCTGGGAGGGCTTTTCCTCTGAGCTCCTTTGAGGGTTTTCCTCAGACTGTTTCTTCAACCAAGGCCCCAGTCTGTAGACATGGCCTCTTTCTGGGATATCTGAATTAGAAGACACGGTACCCTGGGAACGGCCAGGTCTTGCCCTCGTGTTGGACATTCCCCCACTCTATCTTGCGAAGTTCAAATGAAGAGTCTTTTAAGAAGGAACTCCTTAGCTAGCAAGGCAGCTTAATGGGTATGGGATTGAGAACACAGCAGCCTGTGCCCAGAACTAGTTATATAAGAAAGCCTCCAAGAGAGGACAGAACATGGTTTTTTACAAATTAATAAGGCAAAAAGGCTACACTCACTAGTGCCACAGCTGGGAAGCAACTATGAGCAATGCATTTCTCATGCTAACAAATCCAAGCTCTTTGGAAAACAGATGCTGAGCCCTGGGACTGGCACTGGATCTCCCCTGGCAGGAACTGCAAGATTCAGTGATGGAAGGGTATCTAGGGACCATTTGTTCATAAACAGAGCTGAGGGCCAGCAACCTGCTTTCATGCCCCGCCTGGGCTGCATGGATGGACCCCTTCCATGCAGCGTTTCCACAGCAATGAAGGCAGACATGCGAGGCTTCTGCAGCCCACGCTCAAGAGAAATAATTAAACAGTTTTTCTTAACCTCTTGAACTTTTCATTTATTATTGCCATCCATTATGTCTACCTTCTCAAATCGCAGAATCCCGAAACTGAGCTCTGGGGTCAAGGGTTTATTGTTTAATGGAGATAGAACATTTTGTAAATTGCACGAAGTCACAATGTTTATAATAGAAGCTTCTGGTGTACTGAATCTTTTCCATTTAACAAACAGTGAGCTTTGACATGTGTTCTTCCTACATAGCAAGAAATTTGGGGTAAGTGCAGTACTGGCATGAACATGTTACCAAATCTTTCCTGTAAACCAAGTGACATCCGCAGTCAAATAAAAACATTCCTTCCACCAAATACCAGGAAATGCTAAAAGTATCACTATTCTTCTAAGGTCATGCTAAACTGAAGTTTTGGCTTTTAGAACACCGAGTAAGGATGAAGAAGGCCAACATTTTTGTCCAATACACATTTGCTGCTACAAATCCTCAGGGACAACCTCCTGGTTCAAATATGAACATGTGTATGGGCAATTTTTCCTAGGATTTAACCTTCAAATGAAAAGTGTAAATATTTTAAGAAAATGTACAAATGTTAAAAAATATTCCTGTTGTCTCTGTTTTTACTAGAATTTGTACTTTCAAATCAGAAACGGATTTGCTTAAAACAAAGCAAACATCCTCAAAAATGTACCCAGCCAAAATAACCAATGTATAAATACCTAGGATTAACAAAAAAAATGAATATTCTTCAGTAAAGAAACAAGAACTGAAAATTTGGGGGAAATGATGAGAAAGAATGTCTTAAACCTAAAATTTTAACCCACTGTGCTGGAGATCTAATCAATATTTTTAAAGGAAACTGTGTGTGTTTCTTCTGGGGCTTCATGAAGTTGATGCTACATAAAATCTTTTGGACTATAGGTAGCTGATAAAAACCAATGTAAAAAGTGCTTTCCATGAGTAATTAGCATAACAATTTTCTTAAAACTTAATAATTGGTTTGTAGCACCAGATGTATTTTTGTCTCATTTTTATGAGGTCAAAACACATAAGTAATTAAAGTTTACATTTGTACTGGTTCAGAGGGATTTCCCTGCAAAGTTGACCTCTCCCAAGATGACCTTTTGAGGGAAAGGCTTAGTTTTTTTCTAAGTTTCTAAAATATTTTATAGTATTTAATGGTTGTTTCAGTGGACTCACTTGCTCAACACAGGCCAGCCAAGGCCTTTGCAGGGACTCAGTCCCGCCATTCCTGATTGACCAGCAGGTGTCACTGTGGGTTTGGGTGGTAACCCAATTGACCATAGAAAAGAATGACTAATGGGGGGGAATAATAAGAGAAGAAAAAGAGAAATGTAAAAGCAGCTTCCTAGAGGAATAAAAAATTAATTAAAAATACCTGTGTTTACATAGACTTTTCCTTTAGGAGCTCAGAGGTCTTTGTACCATTTTCCCATCTCCTACAGACCCAGATTTGATGAGGCTGAGTCACTGAAGGTAACTTCCCTGGACAAAACAGCCATAAAGTTGAGCAAAGTTGAGAAGTGGATTCTTCTTCTCCTACTTTCTCAGGCCTTAGCTTTATGTCTCATGGACATACTTCTTTTTGACCCATAGACACTTTTGCTTAATCTCAGAAATATGCAGAGTCTTCGAGCTCTTCGGTAGGTCTTAGATTCGTGTTCCATAACAAGATTTTGGCTTCACTAACCTCAGTGGTAAAATAAATTCTGCTGTTTCATTAGTTGAAGGGGAACTTTGGTCTGAAAAGTTGGTTCTTCTCTCTCTCCCAAATCTGGCTTGCTCATTTTCAGCAAAGCTATCCTATTCAAGCCATGTATCTTCCTGAATATTTGAAATTTCTTAATAAATAAATTTTCTTTTTCTTTTTAATTTTATTTTATTTAACTTTACAATATTGTATTGGTTTTGCCATATATCAAAATGAATCTGCCACAGGTATACATGTGTTCTCCATTCTGAACCCTCCTCCCTCCTCCCTCCCCATACCATCCCTCTGGGTCGACCCAGAGGAATAAATAAATTTTCAATTGGTAAAATTAATACGTATTTTTTGAAACCACTGTCACCTTTAAGAATGGATGGCCATAAAACCTCCTAGCACAGAGAGGAATTCACAGCTGGCCTAATTTGAATAACAGGCTGTAAACTGATTTCCATTTTGGTTTGATATGTGAAAATAACATCCATGTTGCTGGTGCACAGAGAGGCAGTTTTTTTAAGAAAAGATACATGGCTTGACTTCTCCAAATAAGGCTTAACACAAGTGTGAAACATTCTAATTTAGTCAAGTTCTGAATGAAACAAAGCAGAAAAGGCTTTTGAGGGAAAATAGAAATCTTACTACATTCTGGATAGCTCCTCTGGCCCTGTGCCTTTGGCATCTTCTCTGTACAACCCATTTCAGATCATGGACCATCATCTCATGATGAAGTTGTTGTGTCTCACTATTGAAGGTACTACAACCCTGCTGCTGCTGCTGCTAAGTCGCTTCAGTCGTGTCCGACTCTGTGCGACCCTAGAGACGGCAGCCCACCAGGCTCCCCCGCCCTTGGGATTCTCCAGGCAAGAACACTGGAGTGGGTTGCCATTTCCTTCTCCAATGCATGAAAGTGAAAAGTGAAAGGGAAGTCGCTCAGTCATGCCCTACTCCTAGCGACCCCATGGACTGCAGCCCACCAGGCTCCTCCGTCCATGGGATTTTCCAGGCAAGAGTACTGGAGTGGGGTGCCATTGCCTTCTCTTTACTACAACCCAGGAGGGTTGAAAACAAAAACAATTCCGCTTTATTATGAACCTCCTGCAGTTTCTACGTGGTTTTCATTCCCTCATCCTTATGTACTTATAGGGCTTCCCTAGTAGCTCAGATGGTAAAGAATCTGCCTGCAATGCAGGAGACCCTGGTTTGATTCCTGGGTCAGAAAGATCCCCTGGAGGAGGGCATGACAATCCACTCCAGTAGTCTTGCCTGGAGAATTCCACGAACCAAGAGGAACCTGGTGGGCTACAGTCCATGGGATCTCAAAGAGTTGGACATGACTGAGTGACTAACACTATGTATCTATAAGGTTCTGAATTATATAATACATTCTAGTGCTGGTTCTAATGAATTATTAGAGTAATAAAGTTAAAAAAGAAATAGATTAAATGTGCAGATTCAGAAATATTGAGAAAACTTAACTACAGAGTATGAATACTTTGTTTCTAGTGACCTTAATTATCTATTCACAAAGATAAAATATTCTGAAGTAAGCTGGTTTGGTTCCATGCAAAATGGTACAAAGGATGGTTTATAACACTAAGTAAAAGTTCTTTAGAAAATCCATGCATTTACGTATATGCCCCTTTCCCAACTCTGAGAAGGCCATTTTATTTGCACATAAGACTATGTTATTAACGTAACATCATTTTCTCTGGTGCTCAGAGATTAAGACACTTGCTTAGGCTTTCTGGCAGAATGTGTAGGAATCATAGCAACAGGCGCTATAAGCACAAGCAGCTGATGGGTGTGGGGTGAGGAGAAGAGAAACAAGAAAGAAGGATGTTAAGGTATAAAAATATTTATCCAGGGTAACAGAGTATCAACAGGATTTTCTTTTCAATTAGTTGTATACATCTGTGAAGAATGGAATCCTTGGCCATGGGTTTACCCTTTGGAAAATTGCCCACTATTTCCATGACAACTCCTTAGATTGTGGCTCAGAGGAAATGGTGATCACTATTATTTCCAACAGTCTATAATCAGATATAACTGGGTATTTTGTGTGTGTGTGAGCATGTGTGCTCACATACGTGTGTGGTTTTTCAACTGGCGTCTACCTTCACTAAGATAGGAGTTGCATGTTATATATATCTCATATCCCTCTATACAAACCATTTGGTAAGACTTCAATGTATTTTTGTTGAATGATTGAAAATTATAAAAGCTACTTTTATTTGGCAAGCATGGCTATCGCTAGATTAGTTTTATGTAGTCCATATAAATAATTCACTTCTTGTGGTTCCATATCCTGATGTGAAAATTATGCATTTACTGTGTTTTCATAGATATTAATGGGAGCTATTAAAAACTAGAAATTGCTTCTAGGTTGGTGGTCTCAGGCCTCTTATTGAAAGAAAGTTGAGGTAATTTTAATTGTGAAAGGAATAAAACTCTACACATTGCTTTGTTAAAGTTTAGCTCTTTGTGTGCATTATTTTTCTATTTATTTCATAAAGAACAGCAATAAGACATTAAATTTTTTTAATTTCAGTATTTCATATAAAAAAAGCAAATGGAATGGAGAATAAAGTGATTGGAATAACCAATCTGACATCGGACTATTTCCCTTTCTTTACATCAAATGTTTGTTTAAAAAGTGTAGCTTAAAAATGAAACTATGAATATAATGACCCAATTAAAAAATTAAAAAGAAAGTGTTATATTTACGTTTTGGCCCATTAGTGTAGTTATTATGTTGTAGATGATATTATGCTACTTTTTTGATATTAGGTTTCTGTTGGGAAAATATTTTTAGAAGTTATTTAAAGAATTAGAGAATGAAGCAAATCAAATCATTACTTATACATTTGGGGGAGGGGAACACTGTGAAAAAAATGTGTAGAAAAGACTAATGTTTATGTGCCATGATTTCATTAACATATTTCTACTTTCTTTGTCATCCAGGGTAAACTCTAAGGATATGTCATGAATTCCTAAGCCACAATAAATCTGTGAACGTCAGACGCTGTGTGTGGGTAAAATGGATAATTTTCTGACCTTTAGTAAGCTTTCACTAGAGCAAAGGAAGTCCCTCCACATAATGTTTCCCTACTACAAAATACTGGCAGGAAGCCAAAGTATGCCCTTTGGCAAACTTCCAGTCTGGATGGCTTTCCTGGAGCTAGAAGACATTCATGAATCTGCCCAGCCCTGTGATTTTTTTTTTTTTTTTTTCCTTTTCAGAAAGCCTCTGGAAAGACCTTTCCAACCTGTAACCTGCTGAGGAAGATGTGAGAACACATTAATCATGGATTTCTTCAAAAGGAACTTGGGGCTATCCTGCTTGAACTCAAAAGGTCCACCCTCCTGCTCAGCAGGAACCACAAGACAATCAGAGAAATGCTGGCAGGTAACCTAGACATGGATCCAACTGAATATTAAGCTTATGATAAAAATAAACTAGAATTTTCTGACTCTTGGAGATGAGGTGCAGCCATGGCTGGGTTTCCTTTTGAAGGAGAAAACTGATAGTAATGAAAATATGTTAGTAAATATATTGTTTATTCTTATTTTCCAAAGTGTTATTCCCAAATCTCAGTTTTTCCCATCACAGCTTAAAATTAAATCCATTTTCATTTTCAATCATTGCAAGAGGGACTTAACTTACAAAAGTACTACAAGGTTCACCTAGTACTTATCAGCCTTAGAAGTTAAACACATTTCTCTTTTGCTTTTATTTCATCACCTCTTACACTGTCAGTGGGTTTGGCATCATTGGAGAATAGTTGAAAGTTAGTCATGAGCTGCCTGACCAACTTTACTGAAAGTTTTCTCTTTCTCAGATGGCTTTTCAGACCATGACCCCTCCCCTCCCAACACCAAAAGGAAAGAAAAAATAAGAACCTCTTAGAAATGTGTAGATCATATTTAAGCTTTTTGGTGGATTTAGGACATTTCAGAATCACCTTTGTCTTATAAACCAATACCGTTCCAGAGACGATTTCCACATGTGCTTATGAATAATCCCCTCTCTTTTGAAAATGAAAGAGCCAAACAAAAAACAAGCAGCCCTAAAAATGAATTATTGGCCTACAATAGTTCTAATTCTGGAGAAAATAATATAAAATTAAGAATTACAGTAAAGAATACTAGTGTGCCTCTTAATACTTAGCTGTCTAGGTAGCTAAGACTCACTCAGACATTTCCAGAAGCTCACTACAGACCAATAATATCCTGGTGTTGTCTCTTGCCAGTCTACAAATTCACTTCATCATCCATCTAACTCACATGACTTTCTATTACTCTGTCCATGATATTCCCCTAGCCCTGAACATCTCACTAACTTGATCCAAACTCAATTTATCCTTCAGAGCCCAGAGAAAGCCTTCTACTCCATCCCTGACCCAATGGAAGCTCAAGCTTCCCAACTCTTGGGACACCTTGGGTGATTCCACTGGTAGTAACACATCCTGATTCGCATCAGAATCTTGCAGCTTACAACTGGCAGGCAAGTTTCTTGATGCTAAAGATCATTTCTCATTTGTGTTTGTATCCCTACATTATTTAGTATAAATTGCTTAACCAACATTTATTGAGAGATTAAAATGTGAAATTATCTGAAATATGGGCAATGAGAGGATCAGATTCCTTCTTAAAACATAAACAGTCCTGTAGAGAATATAAATTATAGTCTTGTTTCATTCCCTTTAATCACTGACTATTCATTTGTTTATCCATGCTTTCAATAAGCATTTCATTGACTTTTAAGGACAGCACTTAGTGGGGGTCAAAAGGGCTTGACAATAAGTGGGAAAAGGCTGCAATTAAAATTAAGATGATAAAACAAATGTTAAACTGTATGGATATTGCTGACAACACGTTAGCAAAGGGCTGAAGCAGGTGTCCTGGGTACCGTGCTCTGATATTATTAGAAAGGTCTTACTCTTTCAGTCCAATTCAGAACATGTCTTAAGGGTTACCCTATCTTCAGAACTCCCTGCTGGTTTCTAAGTCCTCCATGAGGACTGCTTTGCAGCTCAGCTTCTACCCAATGCCACTCTCTTTCCTTCTAGCCCCTTCTCTTCTTCAGGTGTTGCCCTCGGAAGCACTTCCTCATAACTTTTGTGTGTCTATTTCTGTCTCAAAGCACACTTTCTGAGGCCACCCACCTTGCTTTCCAGTTCCATTCCATGTTTGCCCCTCTGATTTTACTGTCACTTCTAATATCAATGGTCCTTCTATCAGATGTAGCCCTGTTGAACTCCCACCAGCCAGGCAAGATGTAATCTTCCCTGAACTGCAAATAGTGAGGGCTGGTCCGTTGTCCTAAGTCAGGAAGGCAAGGAATAAGCAACTGAACAGGCATCAGGGATTCAGCTTGGGAGCAGGTAGAGATACAGGGAGCAGGTAGAGATACAGGGAGCAGGCAAAGTACCAAGTGATAGCAATCATAAAAGTGCCATGTTGGGATCAAGTAGGTAAACAGATTAGAAGAAGTAAGCAGTGGGCCAGGCTGTTACTGACAAACAGTGCAGGAAAGTATGGCCTCAGGGTTGGTAAGCAATGTGATTTGATTGTTGTGAGGGACCTAAGGGATAGGAGACTGATTTCTACTATGACTGAGATTGCATCTGTTTGTCTGGCACCAAATTTGTGATATTACTCAGTTAATTTGTGATAGAAGAAATGATAGGAAGGAGGGATGAAGATCTAGAAGCCAGAAATGTGGTTTCATCTTTAAAGCATATAATCTCTTTAAATGCTGGGAGGGATTGGGGGCGGGAGGAGAAGGGGACGACAGAGGATGAGATGTCTGGATGGCATCACTGACTCGATGGACATGAGTCTCAGTGAACTCCGGGAGTTGGTGATGGACAGGGAGGCCTGGCGTGCTGCTATTCATGGGGTTGTGAAGAGTCAGACATGACTGAGCGACTGATCTGATCTGATCTGATACTATGACCTTTAGATATTAGGCTGAATCATTTGAAAATGCCAATATTTGACAACATTTGACTTCCAAAAGTTACAGTAGTTCAATCAATTAATTTGTTGACTGTTTCTCCCAACTTGAATGATATTATTTTCCTCGATACTGTATCATAATACCCAGGATAGTATCTCACACAGAGCAGGTTCTCAGTATAATTTTTGAGTGAATTAAGAAGTGAACCTGTGGCGGATTCATTTTGATATTTGGCAAAACTAATACAGTTATGTAAAGTTTAAAAATAAAATAAAATTAAAAAAAAAAAAAAAAAGAAACACACACACACACACACACACACACAAAAAGAAGTGAATTACTTAGGTCTAAGATATTTTTTGGCTATAATTTACTATATTCCTTAGGACCCCTTCAATTATAAATACCAGATTCCCAATTTATATTATTTCAGCAAAGAAGGGAATTTATTGGTTCACACAACTGGAAATTTGAAGGATATCAGGAACGAGTTTTAGGAACACCTGGACCCAGGGCCTTGAATAATGTCATAAAGATTTGGTCTCTTGTCCTTTTCAACTCTGACTTTTCTCTGCATTTGGCTTTATCATCAGGCAGGATCCCTCAATTTGGTGATTCCTGATGGCTCTGGGCTTGTAGTTATTAGCTTAGGAAACTCCAGTGAAAATAAAAATGCCTTTCCCAATTGTTCAAATCAAAACTCCTAATCTTGAATTTCACAGAGTCTACTTAGGCAATATTTGAGGAGCTAAGGAAAGGGGGTCAGGTCTACCTTGGTCATATGGACTGAGAATGGGGGAGATGGTGGTTCCCTGAAGAAAAGTCATGGTGCTGTTACCACAATAATAATTATAATAATGTTATTGTTCAGTCATTAAGTCATGTCCAACTCTTTTGCAACCTCATGGACTATATAGCCCACCAGGTTCCTCTGTCCATGGGATTTCCCAGGCAAGAATACTGGAGTGGGTTGCCATTTCCATCTCCAGGGGATCTTCTCAACCCAAGGATAGAACTCGCATCTCTGGCATTGCAAGTCGATTCTTTACCAGCTGAGCCACTGGGGAAGCCCCAATTGTAATAATAGGTGACACTTATTGAGCATTTATCTCCCTTCTGCAGCCCTCTGAGAGAAGCACTATTGTTATCTCTTTTTCATACATGAATCAGTTGATATATAGAGAGGTTAAGTTACTTGCTCAAAATCATGTAGCTAGGAAGATGGAGCCAGGATTGAACACAAATGGTTCAGTTTATAGCCCATTGCACTAACCACTATACTTTGTTACCTGAAAAGGAGTTTAGGGATAAGGGAAAACATGGGTGTCTTCTGTATTTTGCTTATTAAGTTACAGAGCCAGTGGTTTGGCAGCATCTAATTCTCAATGGCAGATGGAGCGTTGCTGGTTCACTTCCCAGAACATTGCCACAGTGGTAGTTTTCTCTAAGGCGAAAGTAGTTTTAACGAGGTCCCAGAACTTGTCCACTGGCTGCTGAGAAAGTGATTTCTGGCAACCACAGAGCTCTCTTTTGCCTCCCATATCCTTTGGCCAGCTTGATGACTTCCACCATGTCAGTTTGATTCTGTTCAAAAACGATATTGAGTGTCTTCAATGTAGCTAAACAAGAATGCTCTGTGGTTGTTTAAAAATATTATTAAGTATCTGAGTTACATTATGTTCAGACTTCTCAGGCTTTGTCATTCCAGTAGCTTCAAGATATTAGTCATCCCCATTCTAGTTGACATTTTGGGTCCTGAACTTGAGTCCCTAGTAAATTCCATAGTTCCCTCTGTGCCTCCATTCCCTACCTACCTCCTTGAGAGTAATTATCAAAACTTATTTCTAACGTAAAAGAAGTGGAGGCTTGGATGTTCTATTTTCCCTTAAAAATGGCTCATGGTACTTGGTTGAAAGGCGCTCTGGAGAACTGGAGAAAACAGAGGCCTGAAAGTATGTCTTCTTATTTGGGGTTGATGGGATTTGTCTTTGAGGTAGAATGTCTAATCAGCTTTATTTCCTGTACAGTGGGAGTGGGGTCAGGTGAAGGGTTTAGGCCATAAGGTTTCTGCTTGGCTGGTTCATACAGTCAGAGCTGCTGGATGGGTGGTTGTATTCTCCCTTCCTCTTTGCAGACCAGGATCCTCTGCAGCTTCTTAGTTTCTGCTTTCTCCTGACATGAGCTCCACTAAGGCAGATGGCTGCCTCTGGCACTCACTATGTTTAAGTGATTTCATATCTCAGCTAGTTCAAAGTTGTAGGACTCTTATTGGTTCCTCCAAATTGATCTATGAGTTCAATGTTAGATTAATGAATTTTCCTTTTGCTATAAACTGTGGCCAGGGGGCCCTAGATCATGGACCTAGGACCAATCCTTCCTCAGAAGTCATGGTCCAGAGCAGTTTCAAGGAAAAGCATATATGTACAGGACTAGGGGTGGGATAAAGGAACATGGAAATTATTAGTATATCTTCTACATTATCTGAAATTGGTCTTCACTATAAAACAAAGTTTTTTCCTAACTGATACATCCATAGAGTAAATACAAGAAATAGTTTTCATGATAAAGATCTATGATGGTGGTTTAGTTGCTAAGTTGTGTTGGTCTCTTGTGACCCCATGGACTGTAGCCTACTGGGTTCCTCTGTCCATGGGATTCTCCAGGCAAGAATACTGGAGTGGGTTGCCATTTCCTTCTCGGGAGGATCTTCCTGACCTAGAAACTGAACCCGGGTCTCCTGCATTGTAGGCAGATTCTTTAGGGTAAATACAAGAAATAGTATTCATGATAATGATCTATAGATCACACTTAATTCTGAGGTAATTTCTGAATTCTCATGGACACCTATGGTCATGGAGGGGTTTTGATGGTTACAGGTGGTTTATTTCCTGCTGCTTTGAAAATGGTCATCTGGCTATGCCATACGTATCACTCTCCACTAAGCAGGACATTGAACACAAAAACATTCAAAACCAACTCAAACTGCATAAGAGATTTTCCTCCATTTGATCAACTATAATTTCATGAAATGGAAAAATAGAACACAAAAATAATGCTCTAAGTTACCAAAAGTCCTGCTATTAATAAGGAGGGAACTCTGATCGACAACAACTAAAAAATCCTATAAAATCAAGTGCTAATGAGCATGTGAAAATTCTCCTGTATTGCAGATGGGCATATGGGCCAGTACAGATATTTGGGAGGGCAAGCAATGTGTGAATAAGTGGTGAAAATAAGTACACCTCTTCCCTATGGCTCAGTTGTGTAACTCAGATATATTCCCCAAGAGAAATTCTCCCATTGTCTAAGAAAGATACATCTGAGAATGTTCAATGCAACATTACTTATGGTAAACAGGACTGGTAGCAACCTAGATGTCCATCACTGGAAATAATGGATAAGTAAAATGTTATGATACATCCCACATAATATGTAGCAGTTTGAAGTAATAAACTAGATTTGTATCCAGAAGTATTGATAGATCTTAATAAGAAAGCATAAAGTGAAGGGAAAAAAAAGGAGAACTTAGTGCAATACTTGGAGAAGGCAATGGCAACCCACTCCAGTACTCTTGCCTGGAAAATCCCATGGATAGAGGAGCCTGGTGGGCTGCAGTCCATGGGGTCACTAAGTATTGGACATGACTGAGCGACTTCACTCTCACTTCTCACTTTCCTGCATTGGAGAAGGGAATGGCAACCCACTCCAGTGTTCTTGCCTGGAGAATCCCAGGGACGGGGGAGCCTCGTGGGCTGATGTCTATGGGGTCTCACAGAGTCGGACACGACTGAAGCGACTTAGCAGCAGCAGCAGCAGCAGTGCAATACTATGTAAATTAAAAACAGGTACTGCACAAAGCAATGCTAAAGTCTTCAAGGACACATGGATATCCAAGGACAGATGGTAAATACATTAGAAGGATTGCCTATGAAAGGGAGAACCATGAGAGTGGGGATGAAGTGTGAAGGGGGAAAATAATCAAATTTTTAAAAAAAGAGAAAAAGAGAGAGTTGGCATGTCTAGATGCTGATAGTGAGCCACAGTACTAGTATGGTAGTAGTGTTAGTCGCTCAGCCGTGTCCAACTCTTTGCAACCCCATGGACTGTAGCCCATCAGGCTCCTCTGTCCATGGGATGCTCCAGGCAAGAATACTGGAGTGGGTTGCCATGCCTTCCTCCAGGGGATCTTCCCAACCCAGGGATTGAACCTGGGTCTCCGGCATTGCAGGCAGTTTCTTTACTGTCTGAGCTACAGGGAAGTCAGATTCTTTACCATCTGAGCTATAGGAATACGATAATTCTCAATATTGTCCACCAGAGGTCCAAAGAAGAGAATGAGAAAAGTGACAGGGGGAAACACTAGGTCAGTAGGGAAACCCACTTATAAATGAGGGGGAAAGCTAGACTCAAGTGCCCTCTGGCTCAAAGTTTTCTCTTTCTCTGCCATCATCATTAACTCTGGGGCAGAAGTTATCTGGTTCTCATTGCCACACCTTCCACCTGTCTGACACAGAGCGGAAGAGAATTGCAGACCACCAGTGAGGATGAGTGACACCTGATACACGGGCAATGAGACCTGGGAGAAATGCAAGCAAGTTCTGAGCTGCAACCAGGGCTGAAGATGAAAACCAGCAGGAAATGGCTCTGATTTTGCCCCTTTTGTGACACTTCTGAACTTTGGTTTGCTCACTGGAAAAGTGAAATGGTTTCATCTCAGCTCTGTGTCCCAGCCCTGGTGGTCCATGATTCTCCTTCTCACAAGCTTATCACTGATGAGAATGTCATGTGGAGAGGTGGTGCCCAGAAAGTTTGTGCCTTCTCATCACTGGTAGCCTGAGGAAACAGCCCACTGCCCTCCATGACCCCTTGGCCAAGTATACACAGGGTCTCGTCCCAGCCGCCTTCCTGTTAGATAGAGGAGTCAGGCAAACACGTTTACTCTGATCCTTTAAAAATTTTTTCTTTGGAATTCTTTTAAGGAAATGTGATATGCAGAGATAACAGATAAAATTGGCACATTTTGAGAGCTGTTTTGTCATTCCTTTGGGTGATTAATTGTACAGGACCTCCTGAAGAATAAGAAATAAGGTAGAATTACATTTTGTATAGAAACTATGTAAAAGTAAGCTCCTCTGCAAAAAGCAGGAACATTCTAAAATAAAGTGCTCTTTTCATCAAAGACTTCTTTATTAGGAAAATATAGGAACTTCCCCTCTCCCTTATTTCTTCTGAATATTTCCATTTTCTCCCCAGGACTTTAACATCTCTTGACTAAACAGACATGGGTATTTATAAGCTTGCAGGCTAATTAAAATCATGCATCACCTCCTTTTCTGATGGCCTCTCTCAAAGCTGCTCCACCAAAAGTCAGTGTCCACCTGCATGATTCACAGTGATGGGTTTCATGAGAGGAAGTCTGTGGAGGGGGTTATTCTCAATCTGCAACATGGCTAAATTGCCCCAACAGGGGGAAAAAAATGTCTTTCAAACCCCAGTGCTGAATGGTACATTTGCATTCTGCCTCATGAAGAAGCACCCGCATCAATTTTTCTGAAGCGTTGAGCGCATTTCCTGCAGAATGACAGAGGCAGGCTCCCCTGTGGAGCAAGCATTCTATGGCATGTTGTAGGGTCGGTGATCAGATGGGCCGCTCCTCCCCCAAGGAAGATCCACCTCTCTATTGGTGATTACGGTGAAGGACCAGATGTTTTCCTTTAACCTCCTATTGGTTCTAATCTCCCTCAATCTTTGATCCCAGCCCCACTTGAAAGTAACCCCTCATTTAGCTCCTCTTGGGTGGTCCTCAGTGGAGATTTAGTTAATTCTAACTTCTTGTACAGTCTTCCCCCATGTGCTTCCATGGTAAAATTCTACCTTTCTAATTGCTAAGAGGGAAATTGTTAATCCTTTTGATTCAGGGAGCAGTGTAATAGCCTTAAAATGGGCAACTTAATTGAAAAACTCAGAAATTGCTGACTCCTTATGGTCATTCTTTAATAGCATTTCCTTTCCCAGTGTTCATTTTTTTTTTTCAAAATAAAATAAAATAAAATTTGTTATGTAAAACATGCTTACAAAAGACTATCTTCTTGTTATCTCTCTGCTCCAAGGTCCTGGTTGGATTTCATGCATGGTCTCAGGTATTTTATTGGTGGTTACAGATTGGCTTAATGGGTTATTATAGAAAATGCTCAGCAGAACACAGGAGGGACATGTGACGCTGACTAATGGGAAGTAGAAATGCTTCTCCTCCTCCTTTCCCATTATGTAAGAAAAAACAACTTAAATTGCTACTCTTAGATTCCAAGGATTGTCTAGGGTATGTCAAATACCAGTGTGAATTTTGGAGATTAGGTTATTCTGCATTGAGACTGGCATATATTATTAGTATTTTCCTGACTTTGTTATCAAAAGCTAACCAAGCAAGTTAGTTTTTTGAAAGAAATTTCCAATTTTGCTTTGGGTTTATAAAAACAAATTCCTTTAAAAAAAATTCTGGGAATAGAAAGGTTTTTGAGTTCTTGGAGTATTCCATTGATCTTACTTATGAATAGCAAAAAGGTCAAGGATTTTGCTTATTTGTTTTCCATAGGCACTCTAAACTTTAAAAGATTTGGAGACTTTTAAGGGACTTTTAAGAGACACTTAATTTGTTACAGATGCATTAACATATTGAATTTATGTGAAAGAGTGAAGGCCAGGCAAAGGATATTGGGTTCATTATTTATTAGTGGAGCTAGTCAAAACTTCCCTGTTTTAACCAAATAGTGGTTTGGCTTCTATTCAAGAAGCCATCACTTAATATTGCTGTCCCCAGCAATTAATGTACCCTGGGAGGGTGGGTGTGCCTTTACTGTACTCAACTAGATGGGACTCTAGACCTCGCAGGTCTGTCTTGCCTCTGTCTGGACTGGACATGATGCTTCTGCGTAATTAGCTCAAAGTACATGCTACCCTTCCTTTCTACTCAAAATGAAACTCATCAGCAAGCCTACAAATTATGTGGGGTCTGAGCCTCTCTCCTCATCATATTTCAATTTCCATCACATCCCCATGCTTTCTCTATTCCTGGCACACTGACCTTTTCTCAGTGCCTCTCAACATGTTCCTTCATCCAGCATGGAAAACTGTTTCCTCATGGTCACATGGCTTACTCCTGTCCTGCTCAGTCTCTGTCTTTCTCATGAAAAACTTCCCTTCCTGACTGTGCCATATGCAGTTGTAATAAGCTCTCATATTACCATGTTCTTCACATGATAGCATCAATTTTATATCATGTCTTATGTGATTGTCTCTCTTTACCACTATTTTGAGAGCTTCATGAGAGCAGAGATGGGGTTGAGTCTGGCTGACTTTAATTTCTCTAATGCTTAGGAAATTGCCTGATAATTAGTATTCAATTAATATCTGTAGAATGAATGAATGAATAACATTAAGGTTCTCTTGACCTGCACTTGATGAGTTCATGTAGGAGGTCAATATTTTATTCTGAATCTCATACTTTTGGGTGTATCTGCATTTCCTCTTTTGTATTATTAAAATTCAGAGAGTGGACACTGGCTCTCAGTCTTCTGAGATAAGTTTCTCTTGTCTAGTGCTCAATTCAGTCTCAGACAGTGGTAGGGGCCAGAACCACCCCTAAGGGTTGTAGAACAGAGAACCCAATAACACACACCCCTCTTCTTCCTATACAGAGTTGTTGTTCAGTCACTAAATCATGTCTAACTCTTTGTAACCCCATGGACTGCAGCACCCCAGGCTTCAGTGTCCTTTACCATCTCTTGAAGTTTGCTCAAACTCATGTCCAATGAGTCGTTGATAACATCCAATCATCTCATCCTCTGTAATCCCCTTCTCCTCCTGCCTTCAATCTTACCCTGCATCAGGTGGCCAAAGTGAATTGGAGCTTCAGCATCAGTCCTCCCAATAAATATTCAGGGTTGATTTTCTCCTTGCAGTTCAAGGGACTCTCAAGAGTCTTCTCCAGTGCCACAGTTTGAAAGCATCAATTCTTCAGCATTCAGCCTTCTTTATGGGCCCATTCTCACATCCATACATGACTACTGGAAAAACCATAGCTTTGACAAGAAATGCCTTTAATCAAACAAGTGGGAAAAAAGCAGAGATAGAACAAAAAGACAGACAGTCTGAGAGGTATGTGGGTATGTATAGGTTAGTTATTGACTCACTGGAATCTCAAGGCTGAGTTAGGGAATAAAAAGTCTTGGCTTTTTCTGAGCACCAGTCTGCAGTGGACATCTTCTTGCCTTATTCTCATAGGAAAGAGTATATTCCCTACCTCCACTGAAATCCTAACATAATTATCAAAGTCACGTGGCATTAGCCCTGCAAACTGCTAACCATAATAATTTTGTTCTGCAAAGAAAGAACTACAGACAAAAAATTAAAATTGGCCATGCCATGTCTGAGTTGCCTAGCCTTCCCTTTATCCCTAAATGTAGTCTCATGGAGCCTCTGCCCTTTTATGGTGTTCAACCACACTGGCTGGGCCTAAAGTTGAGGTGTTGATAAGTGACTTGCATTTAAACCATTACCCACTCACTGGTCATAGCAAACAAACAGCCTCTTCCAACAACACAAGAGAGGACTCTACACATGGACATCACCAGACGGTCGACACCAAAATCAGATTGATTATATTCTTTGCAGCCAAAGATGGAGAAACTCTATACAGTCAGCAACAATAAGACTGGGAGCTGACTATGGCTCAGATCATGAACTCCTTATTGCCAAATTCAGACTTAAATTGAAGAAAGTAGGGAAAACCACTAGACCATTGAGGTATGACCTAAATAAAATCTCTTACAATTATACAGTGGGAGTGACTAATAGATTCAAGGGATTAGCTCTGATAGACTGTCTGAAGAACTATGTATGGAGTTTCATGACATTGTATAGGAGATGGTGATCAAGACTATCCCCAAGAAAAAGAAATGCAAAACGTCAAAGGAGGAGGCCTTACAAATAGCTGAGAAAAGAAGAGAAGTGAAAGGCAAAGGATAAAAGGAAAGACATACCCATTTGAATGCAGAGTTCTAAAGAATATCAAGGAGAGATAAGAAAGCCTTCCTCAGTGATCAGTCCAAAGAAATAGAGGACAACAATAGAATGGGAAAGACTAGAGATCTCTTCAAGAAAATTAGAGATACCAAGGGAGCATTTCATGCAAAGATGTGCACAATAAAGGACAGAAATTGTACAGACCAAACAGAAGCAGAAGGTATTAAGAAGAGGTGGCAAGAATACACAGAAGAACTATGCAAAAAAGATCTTCATGACCCAGATAACCATGATGGTGTGATTACTCACCTGACATCGTGGAGTCTGAAGTCAAGTGGGCCTTAGGAAGCATAACTACAAAGCTAGTGGGGGTAATGGAATTGCAGTTGAGTTATTTCAAATCCTGAAAGATGATGCTGTGAAAGTGCTGCACTCAATATGTCAGCAAATTTGGAAAACACAGTAGTGGCCACAGGACTGGAAAAGGTCTGTTTCATTCCAGTCCCAAAGAAAGGCAATGCCAAGAATGTTCGAACTACTGCACAATTGCACTCATCTCACATGCTAGCAAGGTAATGCTCAAAATTCTCTAAGCCAGGCTTTAACAGTATGTGAACCATGAACTTCTAGATGTTCAAGCTGGATTTAGAAAAGGCAGAGGAACCAGAGATCAAATTGCCAACATCTGGTGAAACACAGAAAAAGCAAAAGAGTTCCAGAAAAACATCTACTTGTGTTTCATTGACTATGCCAAAGACTTTGACTGTGTATATCACAACAAACTGTGGAAAATTCTTCAAGAGATTTTCTGGGAATATTCTTCTGGGAATAGCATACAATCTGACCTACCTCCTGAAAAATCTGTATGCAGGTCAAGAAGCAACAGTTAGAACCGGACATGGAACAACAGACTGGTTCCAAATAGGAAAAGGAGTACTTCAAGGCTGTATATTGTTACCCTGCTTATTTAACTTATATGCAGAGTACATCATGTGAAATGCTGGGATGGATGAAGCACAAACTGGAATCAAGATTGCTGGAAGAAATATCAATAACCTCAGACATGCAGATGACACCACTCTTAAGGCAGAAAGCGAAGAGGAACTAAAGAGCCTCTTGATGAAAGTGAAAGAGGAGAGTGAAAAAATTGGCTTAAAGCTCAACATTTAGAAAACTAAGATCATGGCATCTGTTCCCATCACTTCATGGCAAGTAGATAGGGAAACAATGGAAACAGTGACAGACTTTATTTTTGGGGGCTCCAAAATTACTGCAGTTGGTGACTGCAGCCATGAAATTAAAAGACACTTGCTCCTTGGAAGAAAAGCTACGACCAATCTAGATAGTGTATTAAAAAGCAGAGATATTACTTTTCCAACAAAGGTCCATCTAGTCCAAGCTATGGTTTTTCCAGGAGTCATGTATGGATGTGAGAGTTGAACTATAAAGAAAGCTGAGTGCCGAAGAATCGATGCTTTTGAACTGTGGTATTGGAGAAGACTCTTGAGAGTCCCTTGGACTGCAACGAGATACAACCAGTCAATCCTAAAGAAAATCAGTCCTGAATATCCATTGGAAGGACTGATGCTGAAGCTGAAGCTCCAATACTTTGGCCACCTGATGCGAAGAACTGACTCTTTGGAAAAGACCCTAATGCTGGGAGAGATTGGAGGTAGGAGGAGAAGGGGAAGACAGAGGATGAGATGGTTGGATGGCATCACCAACTCGATGGACATGAGTTTGAGTAAGCTCCGGGAGCTGGTGATGGACAGGGAAGCCTGGTGTGCTGCAGTCCATGGGGTCACAAAGAGTCGGACACGACTGAGACTGAACTGACAGCACTGGCGTTTCCTGCCTCACGATCTCTGGCAGAATCAAAGTTTCTCTTTCAAATTTGCCTTCACTTTAGGAGTAGAAGCTAGAATCCAGAATTAAAATTATGTTTTTAAAGTTTTCCCACTTATTTTTGCTTTTATTTTACATGTTTTAATATTTTTCTTTAAAACTGTGTGCTTGGGAGATTTAAAGTACAGTTTTCTGTGTACAGTTTATGCTGCTGCATTGAATAAGACAAAATTTATCCTTTTCAATAAGAAAATTTCATCTTTTTCCTGGTGATTATCAAGAGGAATATAATTTTATCAAGATATTTCTTCTCTACTCTGTCCATTGCTTGTCAAATTTTGTAACGAAAATTAGAAAATGTCTCACTTTCCAAATGAGTCCCTGTAGTAAACAGAACTTTAGCTCTATTTTACCAAACTACATAAGACAGCATTTTAGAAGTATTTAAAGATAGGTAATAATGTATCTCGAAGACTGGAAATATTGATTTATAAAATTAGGTGTGAATAAAATCTAAAGACAAATAGTATATCATTAAAAAGTGAAATAATATTATTTTGATTCATATTTGACAATTTTTGAAAGAATGTTAAGCTCTTATATAAATATATGGCCTCCCCAGCTGTTCAAATAGCATGATTAATTAAATGGATTCTGTCTGAAAACCAACACTGGCTCTTGTTCTCAAGTTGCAAATATGTCTAATGTAAAGGGAAATGGGAAAGTATTTCTTTGGTGTCTACTGCATTTGAGGCAAAGAATTAATACTGTTGAAATTACAAGGTATTCCTTAGCATATATGTATGTATGTGTTTGTGGTGTGAACATGTGGTTGTGTACTGTATGTTTTTTTTTTTTAATGGCAAGAAACTTCACTTACAAGGAACTCAGCTATTTGACAATCTCATCAATCCAGAATAAAGCCAAGAATCTGTTAAAAGCCAAGGAAAGAGACTTATTAGAAGCCCAGACAGAGGTGATCAAAGCCCACTTGTTGCATCTCGTGGATTTAAATAGAGAAAAAGTCTTTTTAATTAGAATATGACCATGTTTTCTTTTAGCGGATGTTAAATAACTTGTCTGGAGGGTACAAAGCCTGAAGGGGCTGCTGAGGCAGACTGAAGTGGTTGATTGGGCCTGAAAAGTGTGTGTATGTTAAGTTGCTCAGTCGTGTCCAACTCCTTAAGACCTCATAGACTATATAGCCCACCAGGCTCCTCTGCCCATGGAATTTTTCAAGCAAAAATACTGGAGTGAGGTGCCGTTTCCTCCTCCAGGGGATCTTCCCGACCCAGGAATCAAACCCATGTCTTCGGCATCTCCTGCCTTGGCAGGCAGATTCTTTACCACTGTGCCACCTGGGAATCCCTTAATTCAGTATAATTGTTACTGAGTGGGAGAGACATTATCAGGCATGTTCTTTAGGGGAAATAATCTAAAGAAGTAGAAAATATTTCAGAAGCTAGAAATGAAGGGAATTTTAGTCCAGAGACTATGGCATTAGCACAGAGGAGCTAGGGTATAGAGAGGAAAGTAAAGTCTTAAGAAATACTACCAAATAGAATAGAAAGGAATTGTTTTGGTTGAGAGAAAATTTAAAGGTGTCTTGAAAAATATAAGCTCGTGATAGTAAAATGGTACTACTGACAGAATTAAGGGACACAGGAGGAGGAATAGATTTGGGTGGGGGTGAAGCAAGATGGTAAATTCAAGTCTGTAATGTGAGGTATAAGTAGAATATCCAGGAGAAGCTGTCACATAGGAGCTGCAAATGTAGAGTTGGACTGTCTCTAGGATGAAGCAGAAAAGCAAAGACCACAGTAGCTAATGTTTCCTGAGGATTTAGTAGGCATAGGTACTGTCCTACATATTTTTTATACAATTGATATTCACAAATCTCTCAAGGTAAGTACTATTTCAAGCCATAGATAAGCATTAAAAGTCAAAAGAAAGAATAAAAGTTGGTAATTAAAGTGAATAACAGGTTTTTTCCCTTCTAATGTTTATAGCAAATTGAAAGCAATTTTTAGACACTTTAAGAGAAAATTAATTAATAAGGACATTTTAACAGAAAATTAATTTCCTTTTCTGCATAGAAAAGGAAAAAACAGCAAAACTACAAGGAGTAGGAAAAGAACAAAAACAAATATGCCACCACCAACATTAAACAACCTACAGAAAACCTATAGCAATTTGGGGTATTTCAGGAGAGAAATAGGCTTTCTCAGTTTACTAAGCTCTGGGGTTCTAACTCTTTAATAGTCTACTAGAAAATTAATTTTAAAATGATATCAAGAAAAAAGTTAAATGATAGCTCATGTCATCTTTTAGAAAGGCAGAAAAATTTAGTTCCAATAGTGATTAAAATCAAAGACCTTTTTCACAGTGGATTAAATTGTAATACAGTCAATAAAGTCAGCAAGACCATGTGAATTATTCCATAGTGAGTCCTTGCTATTGCCTCTCATATTATGTTTGTAACAAACTAGGTGGCAAATCTTCCTTCCCAGGCAAGCAGAGACTGTGCCCAGGTTGAAACTCTACTAGCAGGGACTGGTATTGGAGTGGGTGTGGTTTCTCTGCACTTTGAGGGCTCTAATTAAAGGGGAATTAGAATCAAAGTTGAGGTAAGGGCTGGGGTGAGCCCAGGAAGTATGAGAAGTTCCAAAACATCTGGTCCAAGGGTAATGGATGAAAAAACAAAAACCAGATTTAAAGTAATGGATCACATCAGAGAGCTGTGCACAAGATGGAGTGATGAGGTTTGAGAGAGGGACCGTAAAGATTCCCAGAAGCAATGGGATGTAGAAGGTACAAGATTTTTCTAGGGTAACTAGGGTCAAGCATAAAGGTAAGGAAGGAACAATGGGGGCTCAATTCTTTAAGCAAAGAAATTAAAATCTCATGAATATAAGAAAATAAAAGAATCCAAGGAGTTTACAAAGAATGTGGAAAAACATCTGGAAGGCAAGAAAGCAGGATGATAAATATCTATCTATATGTTTCATATATATATCATGTATAATGTATTACAACTACAAACATGTTATAAATGTATATGTATATATGTGCACATGTGTATGTATGTGTATATATACTAAATAGAAGATGAAGTCTAGCCACTGTTTAGTGTTTACCTCTACCATCGATCAAACAGAAAGAAAAGGAAGCTTAATTTTTAATGAGAGGAATTTTATTAGCTTTTGAACTGCTTAACAATATCTATTTTGCCTTTTGCATGTGAAGATACTTCTCCAGAATTATAAGCTGTAGTTTTATACATTCATTTACTCATTGTTTTTAAGAAAATTAATTCCTCAATTCATTCAGCAATGTTTATTGAGTGCATACTATGTGCCAAGCACCATGCTAAATATCCACTTTACACTGGCTAATAATGCAAGGACATGAACAAATAAAATAATTATATATCGACAAAGTCTTATGAAGGAAAACAAATGGGATAATAAGATTAATTGGTAAGATCTAGTTCAGATTCATGGAGAAGGCAATGGCACCCCACTCCAGTACTCTTGCCTGGAAAATCCCATGGACGGAGGAGACTGGTAGGCTGCAGTTCATGGGGTCGCAAAGAGTCGGACACGACTGAGCGACTTCACTTTCACTTTTCACTTTCATGCATTGGAGAAGGAAATGGCAACCCACTCCAGTGTTCTTGCCTGGAGAATCCCAGGGACGGGAGAGCCTGGTGGGCTGCCATCTATGGGGTTGCACAGAGTCGGACACAAGAGAAGCGACTTAGCAACAGCAGCAGCAGCAGTTTAGATTCAACCCATTAGAGAAAGTTTCTCTGAGGAACTAACATTTAAGCTGGGACCTGAATGACAAATAGGATCAAGACAGTGAAGAATGAGAATTGTTATTTGTTATCTATTGCTGCATAACAGACAACTCCAAAATTTAGTGGCTTAAAACAGTAACTAGATCCCTGTTATGGTACCCCTATATTGTACAATACACACTACTACATATAAAATATGTAATTAATAAGAACCTATCATATAGCACAGGGAACTTTACTAAATATTCTGTAATGGCCTACAAGGAAAAAGAATCAAAATAGATTGGATATGTGTATACATATAATAGATTCTCTTTGCTGTACACCTTAAACTAACACCACATTGTAAATCAACTGTACTCCAATAAAGATTTTTTTTAAATCATGGATAAAATATGTAAAATAATTATCAGGAGACTCTGAAAGATGTATAGAAGCAAGCAGGACTCAAGAAACAACCCAGTAGTGACTTTGCTAATTTTTATTTTTGCTTTTCCTCATATATATATATATATATATATATATATGCAGGTTGAATTGTAGCCAGAGGTAAAAATAGCTTCAAGAAAACAGAACAGGAAGGGGCTACTTCTCAACTCAGTTTATGAAGCCAATGCTACCTTGATATCAAATCTTGACAAAATTAGTACAAGAAAACGAAAGACCAATATCTTTTATGAACAAAGATACAAAAGTTCTCAACAAAATATTAGCAAATTGAGTCCATCAATATAAAAGAAGAATTAGTTATGTACCATTGCAAAAAGGGGTTTATCCCAGAAGTATTAAAAAATAAATTAGTGTAACTCACTAATGGGCTTAGCTTAGTTTAACTAATTGGGTTTCCCTTATGGCTCAGCTGGTAAAGAATTTGCCTGTAGTTCGGGAAACCTGGGTTTGATCCCTGGGTTGGGAAGATCCCCTGGAGAAGGGAAAGGCTACCCACACCAGTATTCGGGCCTGGAGAATTCCATGGACTATATATAGTCACAATATGGGGTCGCAAAGAGTTGGACACGACTGAGCGACTTTCAGTAGATTAATAGGAAAACAAGAGAAAACCTAGTTTTTTAAGTAGATGAAGAAAAAGCATTGGACAAAACTCAGCAACCATTCATAATTTAAAAGTCTCAGCAAGCCAAATTAGAAGGGCATCAACAAAGCCCTATACTAATATAATACTTAGTGTGAGGAGAGTGAAGGCTTTCTCCCTAAGAGCATGAATTAGGCAAGATGAATACTGTCACCACTCCTATTCAATGTCATATTAGAACTTTTAGCAAATACAATAAGGCAAGAAAAATATATAAAAGGTATTTAGATAAGAAAGGAAGAAGAAAACTATGCAAATTCATGGATGGCTTTATTGTACATAGAAAATCTTAAGTGAGGCTAAGTGAAGTTGCTCAGTCGTGTCCAACTCTTAGCGACCCCATGGACTGTAGCCTACCAGGCTCCTCTGTCCAATGGATTTTCCAGGCAATAGTACTGGAGGGGATTGCCATTTCCTTCTCTAGGTGATCTTCCTGACCCAGGGATCAAACCTGGGTCTCCCGCATTATAGACAAACGCTTTACCATCTGAGCCACCAGGGAAGTCCAAGAAAATCCTAAGGAATATACAAAAAAGCTCCTAGAACTAATAAGTGAGTTTAGCAAGGTCAGTTTTTGGATGGTCAATATCCAAAAATCAATTGCCTTTCTATATTTCAATATAGAACAGTTGGAAACAGAAAGCCTTTTAAAAAGTAACACAATAGCTTAAAAGATTGAAACATCTAGGTATAAATCCAATAAAATATATTTAGGACCTCAATCCATACCTCACATCTTATACAAAAAAGATCTAAATGTACAATGTAGAACTCTAAACCTCTTTGAAAAAATTATAGGAGAAAAATCTCATTGACCTTGAGCAAGGCAAAGAATTCTTAGATACTAAACCAAAAGAACAATCTAAAAACAAAAAAAGTAAATTTTATTTCACCCAAATTTAAAATTTTGTTCTTCAAAGGATGTCAATAAGAAAATTAAAAGCAGCAGATTGGGAGAAAATGTTTGCAAATCACATATTTGGCAAAGGCTTTGTATCCAAAAAAATATAAAGAACTTATAAAACTTGACAATAAGAAAACAAAGAACTCAATAAAACACAGGCAAATGATTTGAGCTAAGATTTTGCCAAAAAGAATATGCAGGGGGCAAATATAAGTATATGAAAAGATATGCAACATTAATAGTCATTTTTGTTGTTTAATTGCTCAGTCATGCCTACTCTTTGTGACCCCATCAACTGTAGGCTGCCAGACTCCTCTGTCCATGGGATTTCCCAAGCAAGAACACAGGAGTGGGTTGCCCTTTCCTTCTCCAGGAATCCTCCTGACCCAGGGATCAAACCTGTGTCTCCTGCATTGGCAGGCTGGTTCTGTACTGCTGAGCCACCAGGGAAGAGAATTGCAAATTAAACCACAATGAGTTACTAAATATGCCTATTAGAATAACTAAAATAAAAATCCTGAAAATAGCAAATGCTGACAAGGATGTAGCAAATGCTACAACAAGAATTCTCATGCACTGCTGGTGGGAATGCAGTGTGGTAGAGCCACTCTGGTAGTTTCTTACAAGTTAAACATACATGTAGCACATGATACAGAATCATACTTTATTTAGCCAAAGAAATAAAAAGTTATTTTCAACCAGAAGCCTCCACAAATATGCTTAAAATAGCATTGTTAAAAATCGCCAGAAGCTGGAAATATTCACAAAATACTTCAATGGATAGTAAATCCATACAGTAGAATACTACTCAGCAACAAAAAGTAACAAACTGTTAGTGCGTACAACATAAATGATTCTCTAATGTTTCATGGAACTTGAAAGAAATCAGCCTCAAAATGTTGAATACTGTATGATTCCATTTATATGACCCCAACAAAAGCAAAACTATAGTTTTAGAGAACAGTAATTTCTAGTACTTGATGGGAATGGAGTTAAGACTACTGAGGAGTAGTACAAGAAAATGTTTTTGAAAGTTAGACTTTCCTGAATTCATTTGTGTTGGTGGCTTCAAAAATCTTTGCATATGTTGAAACCCATAGAACTGTAAACTAAAAAATGCTTGCTATATTTTAAATTTAAAAATAAACTTAAAATGGCCGTAACCATTGCATTGTTTAAAATTTTGTGAGTCAGGAATTTGGCAGGGTCCAGCCAGGATGGCTCTTCTGCTCCATATTGTGCCAACTCAGGTGGAATTGGAAAACACAAGTGGTCTCATTTATGTATCTGGGTCTTGATGCTGACTATCAGCTAAAATACCTTGGTTCTTCTTCATGTGGCATCTTTTTAGGCCTCTATATCTACATGTGCACTCTCTCTTCAGCAGTATGGTTGAACACTTTTACTTAGCAGTTGGGTTATGGGAACAAAAGTGGAAGATTAAAAGGACATTTAAGACCTGGTTTCAGAAGTTTCAGAATGTTACTTCTATTGCATTCTATTCCTCAGAAGTCTAGTCCAGATTAAGAGGAGGGAAAATGGCCTCTATTAATTGATGGGAGGAGCAGCAAAGTCTCATTGCAAAGGGGTGTGGATGCAGAGAGACATGATTCATTATGTGTGGGAATGGAGTAAGGAGGGGCACAGTGACTTTTCCATAGCATATGCAAAGGCTCTGTAAAAGCTGAAATAAGAGGAAATTAAAAGAAAGTCATTCTTTTACAAGTGGTTGACCAGATTTCCCAGCACCACTTGTTAAAGAGATTGTCTTTAACTAGAACACTTTCTAACACAATACACAAAAATAAACTCAAAATGGATTAAAGATCTAAACGTAAGACCAGAAACTATAAAACTCCTAGAGGAGAACATAGGCAAAACACTCTCTGACATACATCACAGCAGGATCCTCTATGACCCACCTCCCAGAATATTGGAAATAAAAGCAAAAATAAACAAATGGGACCTAATTAACCTTAAAAGCTTCTGCACATCAAAGCAAACTATTAGCAAGGTGAAAAGACAGCCTTCAGAATGGGAGAAAATAATAGGAAATGAAGCAACTGACAAACAACTAATCTCAAAAATATACAAGCAACTCCTACAGCTCAACTCCAGAAAAATAAATGACCCAATCAAAAAATGGGCCAAAGAACTAAATAGACATTTCTCCAAAGAAGACATACAGATGGCTAACAAACACATGAAAAGATGCTCAATATCACTCATTATCAGAGAAATGTAAATCAAAACCACTATGAGGTACCATTTCATACCAGTCAGAATGGCTGCGATCCAAAAGTCTACAAGTAATAAATGCTGGAGAGGGTGTGGAGAAAAGGGAACCCTCTTACACTGTTGGTGGGAATGCAAACTAGTACAGCCACTATGGAGAACACTGTGGAGATTCCTTAAAAAACTGGAAATAGAACCGCCTTATGATCCAGCAATCCCACTGCTGGGCATACACACTGAGGAAACCAGAAGGGAAAGAGACACGTGTACCCCAATGTTCATCGCAGCACTGTTTATAATAGCCAGGACATGGAAGCAACCTAGGTGTCCATTAGCAGATGAATGGATAAGAAAGATATGGTTACATATACACAATGGAGTATTACTCAGTCATTAAAAAGAATACATTTGAATCAGTTCTAATGAGGTGGATGAAACTGGAGCCTATTATACAGAGTGAAGTAAGCCAGAAAGAAAAACACCAATACAGTATACTAACGCATATATATGGAATTTAGAAAGATGGTAACAATAACCCTGTATACGAGACAGCAAAAGAGACACTGATATATAGAACAGTCTTATGGAGTCTGTGGGAGAGGGAGAGGGTGGGAAGATTTGGGAGAATGGCATTGAAACATGTAAAATATCATGTATGAAATGAGTTGCCAGTCCAGGTTCGATGCACGATACTGGATGCTTGGGGCTGGTGCACTGGGACGACCCAGAGGGATGGTATGGGGAGGGAGGAGGGAGGAGGGTTCAGGCTGGGGTACACATGTATACCTGTGGCGGATTCATTTTGATATTTGGCAAAACTAATACAATTATGTAAAGTTTAAAAATAAAATAAAATTAAAAAAATAAATAAAAAGAAAGTCATTGTGGCGGATGATGAGGAAAGAAGTTTCAAGAGGGAGGAAGGAGGAAAGGTAGGAAGAAAATGTAGAACAAGATTGTGTAGGATCTGAAAGATACTGTTGTGAGTTTGATTTTATTCTAATTGCAGTGGGAAGCCATTGAAGGATTGGAAGCACAGAAGATCTGATATGGTCTTGCTCTGTAGACCTTGATTTTTTGCTAAAGGTGAATAAAATTCAATTAGAAGTTGAATGAAGAAGAAAATCAACATCTCTTCTTCCCTGCAATCATCATTAGCACCTTCAGGGTGAAAAATATAGAAATTTTCTTTTTTGTGTGTGCTTTTTGTCTCACATCACATTTCTTCAGGTTTCTCTTGTAACCACAACAGGATTTGAGGTAAAGTATGTTTCAAATAGACTATGTGTTTTTTTCAGTCACTTGAAGATTCTCTTGGCTATTCTATTATTTATTCATACCTGCTTCTATTGCAGCTACTGTGGCCCTGGTGCTAGCTTTAAGTTTGCAAATTTCCTTTCCATACCTGTGAATAAAGTCATGGGGATGGAATTCACTCATCAGAAGTATTTAATTATATTAACTGTGTTATTGGACCAGTCTAAGGCCAAGTGTACTGAATACGACAGACATCCTTGCTCTTACAGATCTTACCGTCTAATGATAAAGACAAAAAACAAGTAATTACAAATATGATGGATATAACCAAAAAGAAGTGCTGCGATGTGTACAATACAAGAAGCTGACCTAGAACTGATCACTGAGCATATCAAGAAGACCAGTCATATTGGAGTAGAGGCCCATTGTATAATAAAGAATTTAGCTACACTTTGGTCTCTAGGAGGTAAACTCCAAATTCTTGAAATTTCCTGAGTAATTAATGTATTTGCTACTCCTGGTAGAACCCAGAAGTATGCCTGAGTTTATGCTCATGAGGGAACTCAGAATGGGGTTATCTACTCTGGAAGAATCAACCATGTAATTAGAGAATTAGGGCTTGACTCATGTGATATCAACATGATCTGCAAGGAAGGGAAGGATGCTGGAGATTCAGTTCAATCTTGTGATTGAATCTTCAATCAATTATTCAATCAATTGTGCCTATGCAATGAGACCCCAGTAAAAACTATGGACATCTGAGACTCAGGTAAGTGATACATACTGGTATGCTGGAAGGGTGATGGGTCCTGAGGGGAATGGAAACTTTGCTTCGGGACCCACCCAGATCTGGCTCTATATCTCTCATCATTTGCCTGATCCTGATTTATATCTTTTTCATATAACCACAACCATAAATACAGTTCTTTTGTGAGTTCTATGGGTCCTTCTTAAATTCTTAAACCTGAGGTTGTAGTGAAAACCCCTGAATTTGTAGTCGGTTGGTCAGAAATGCAAGTGGCCTGAGAACTTCAGAGCTTGTGGCTGGAGTCTGAAGTGAGAGGAGTCCTGTGGGGGACTGTGCTCTTGACAGTGAAATTTGACCTAACCTGGGATAGTTAGTGTCAGAATTGCATTGCAAGGTGAACAATGGGAAGTCCAGTTGCACTGACAAAATTGGGTCAGATTATGGATGATTTAGAAATCAGGCATATAACTTGGAAAGGGAATGTTGTATAATATAATAAAATAATGAAAGCTTAAATTTAGTGTTTGCCACGTGTCAGAGACACTTCTAGGTATTTTTTAAGGTATCTTTTCCTTACCTGTCTCCTCCTATCCTATCATAGGAAGCATTAGTAATTGTTTTAGAGATAAGTACTAACAAAATAGAACAAAACCATAAAAATAATAATAAACATTGGATTTTTTACTAGTCTGAGATTTGCCATTCAAGTGCTGATGATCTTGGAAAGACCATAACTTTCATGACCTCATTAGCCCTTCTAGCCCTAAAATTTTATGATTCCATATGGTTAAAAGAAAGTGAAAGTACAATTGTTCAGTCATGTCCAACTCTTTTAGACCCCATGGAGTGTAGCCTACCAGGCTTCTCTGTCCATGAGATTTTCCAGGCCAGAATACTGAAGTGGGTTGCCTTTTCCTTCTCCAGAGGATCTTCCCAACCCAGGGATCAAACCCAGGTCTCCCACATTGCAGGCAGATGCTTTACCTTCTGAGCCACCAGGGGAGCCCTCCATATGGTTAAAGTGCATTCTAAAAAGTCATAGGTTATTAAAGTCATCTCTAAGAGCACATTGAACTTTGGCCATCCATTTGTTTCTATTCAATAGATATTGACTGAACATCTGCCATGTGGAGTACACTAGGCTCTGATTTGGAGATACAGGGATAAGTGAGTTGGTATGGTTCTTTTCCTTTCAGAGCTAACAGTCATTCCCTCAATACCCATAGTCTTGGGTAAATTCCCTTTTTATTTCAAATGAGTTTCCATTTAAATAGTCAACCCAAAAGAAAAGGGGGATAGATCACAAAAAAGGTAGCCGATTACATGGAGGTGGGGAAGACTGGGAATGTTTCGCCTCACTATTAGGAGACTGGAAGATTGAATGGAGACAGAACACTAAGGACAGACTGTGGGCATGGGAGAGCCACGTGATTTCCAGCTTTCTGTCGTGATCTTGAGGAGCAACCCCAACAGTAGTGTGGGATGGATTACCCCCTCTATATATTTACTCTCATTTTACTATATAAGGAGCACCACCCCATTTTCACAGCCTTGAAGAAGAAACCTTCAGATTCTCAGTAGAGAAGTCAACCAGAGGAAGAAATGAGACTGGCTGGCTGGGTTGACATTAAACATGCATAAAGACTAGACCCATGTTTCAGAGCTTGGTAGATATCCAGAACCATTTGGGAGTACTCTGTGAACATACAGAGCAGAATTTAAATCAGAATTTCCAGAAGCAGAGATTCAGAAATAGGCCTTCCAAGGTCATTCTGATGCTCTGTTGCATTTGAGAAGCACTGGTTTACCTGACTGGCAAACAAAGAGGTGCATAAAGATTCCAAGAGAGCTGTCAGCAACAATGATCACTTTACTTTGCCCTCAGAACATAATTCTTCACAAAGGGTCAGTTTAGTTTCTAAAGCAAATGCAGTATGGACACTGCTTTTCCCTTCTTCCATCTGTGGATTCTCATTCTCAGTTTCTTTTGTTGGCATCTGAAATCTTGGGAGTTAAAGAGATGTACTTTGCATTTATTTGGGGCAAGGGGATCATTTCTGCCTTGTACAGTAGACATAGATGGGGTACTTTTAGTGAAAATCTCAAGGATGGGGTTGAAAGTAGATTTTAACCATCAAAATCATTTGAACTAACCAAATCAACAATAAATCACAAACTCCAGATTTCTGTTTAAAGGGGAGGAGACCAAGGCACTGGATGTGCAAATTAGCCAGGCCATGACTTGCTGGCTCTGGTTCATTTTGTAAACAAAAGCAGGCCTGAATTCAATCAAACATTACTTGTTAAAGTAAACTAGCAAAAAGCTGGTGAAAATTAAAGTAGGAACAGAAGATGGTTTCAATAATTTCATTCTTCAGCTTTTAGCTTAAAAAAAAAAAAAAAAAAAACCTACCCACCATTCCATTCTACAGGGCATGTCCTTCCTTTCAAGATATTTTTGTGAAAATTAAAGAGTGGTTTAGTCATGCACACATTGAAAAATGCTACCTGTAGTATTGGGTAAATTGCCATGAGAATAAAATTCTGAATACCATCACTTGTAGTTTTGACAAGACTGCTGTAGGCTTTTAGAGACTTTTTAAATGAGAGAAATAGGACCCAATAGGTTGGCTAGCTGAGAGACTAAATTGTTTGATAAATACCATGTGTCTGGTATGTTATACTTGTTTGAAGTGACACTGAGAGATTAGTTGTTTCTGGACATTTTTTTGGTTAGGTCTTTAATCTGTTCAGAGCTGTTGAGTTTCCCCTCAAAACTGAACAAAGCCTGAGGGGTTTCACTCTATGGAGCCGGAAACAAGCGGACCATTGCTTTTGCCTGAGGTGAAGCTTTCCTTGGAGGTGACAGGTCTGAACATTCTCAAAGAGGGACAGTGGGAATATCACCAGTAGTCCGAGATGAAGGGAAGTGCTAATTATTAAGCCTTAGCTTAAAAGTTTCTCAGTAGGAATTTTCTACTTTGCATGTAGAACTGTCATTTTGAGGGTTGTGTGGGGGCAGATATTCAGAAGGTCATTTCTAAGAGTTTTGGGACTAGGTGTAGCTGCCCAGCTGTCCACCTAGGCCAAAAGCAATCCTGAGTCATTGCTTGAAATTGCCTCCACCTGTGAGCTTGGGTTATGTTCCAGCAACTGAAAGAGGTGTTGATTCATTTCAGGCCTAGTTTGTCTATGATGAAGTTCAACCCACCACAGAGGGACTCAGGGGAACTCCACTGTGGGCTCCAGGTCTGTGATTTATGTTTTGCCTGTGCTTTTCTCTGCACTGTTGAGAGGGAGGTAGACATCAGATGTGTCTAGCTCAAAAGATAATACACAGGACAGAACAAAGGTGGGCAAGAAGATCTTGTAGGTGCAAACCAAACACTGATGATGAAACAACCAGCAAAGTGAAGCAACTACACCAGCAACAGCAATCCTCTGGAATCAGGTCCAAGAGGCAGACCTTGGCAGTGGTATCCCTGGAGACCACACATCAGCATCTAACCCTGGTGTGGAAGAATGTGGGCTTATTCCTACTCAGGTACATCAGCAGATTGTAGAAAGGTCAGCTTGGGGTGGATGTAGATAAGCACCCTCCCTATTCTACCCACCAGAGCTCTTATAACTAGAAAATGATTCATTTAATGCTTAATAATTTTTGGATATAAAATAATAACCAATTAATCTTTAAACGCTTTTGTTGTGGGTCCTCTTAGAGATGGTACACAGGTTGAAATGACCTCTTGCAATTCAGTCTTATTCTATGGTCTCAGGATGATAGTGGCAATGACATCAGAGGGTGGAAACCATTTTCTCCTGACACTTTAAATATCAGCTGTGGGAGGAGCTTTTTCTACTTCAGAGTTGTGGCTTTGCTCTGGGAGTTGATGGTTCTATTTTGAGAAATACTAAATTGTTGTCTTCCATCCTGGTACCCATCAATGGCATTGGCTCAGCAACCAGTTACAAAAGTAATTGGGCTTGCAAAAGGTCCTTGGGGGGAAATGTCCTGGCTCATATTTGAATAGTCCAAGGACATAAGAACAGCTTCCTAGCAGCCTGACCTTGATGCCTACCTTCCTGGGGTGATCAGGGATGATGTTTGCACTGTCTTATATCTCCACTTTTACTCCTTTATGTTTATTCCATTGCCGAAAGACTCAGAACATCACTTTTTCTAGCACACATTGTTTGTCTGAAAATACACCTGGAGAGCTGCCCAATTTGGAAATGACTTAAATTACAAAAAAAGCACAGCTGTCTTTAACAGCTCTAGGAGTTCATGCAATGAGCCTACAATTTATTGAGTAGGATTAGATGCTTATTGCCTATGACACTTTAAATACCATTACATTGAAGTTTATACAAGAAAGTCCAAGTTTAAAACTGGAATCTTAGCAATAACAGCTGGGCCATTTGTTTATGTGATAGGCAGGAAAGAATGACTTCTGTAATCTTTGTATTTGGCTTCAAGATTCTGCTTAGAAAAAAAAAGATGGGGAGGGGGGAGAAAGAAGCTAATTTCGGATTGTCAAGCTGAGCTGAACACTGCTGGCTAATTTGTCCCTCATGTTAAGACCTCTGCCAAGGTTCCTCTTGTATCCTCTGGTTCTCTCACACCTGACAAACCAGTGCTGGAAATACTGTAGCCCACCTCTCTGACAGCAAGGGGTATGTCGCTAGCTAGCTTGCAGCTCTCTCCCCCAGGCGGCTCACATTCCGCATTTTGTTTCTAGCATGAAAGACTTTGTTTTAAATCATAATAGCAACCAGGCTGTAATCACATTAGAGCGCACATGGAGAACTTGCAAAAAGTCATGTGTTTTGGATTTGACATTCTGATTTATGGTTGTGTGCTCCAGTTACACAGCTGCAATCTCATTTTCCGACAAAGATGTTTTCTATTTTTCTATTACTTTGCTTCACCCTGTCTTTATGTTGGGGAAAATGAAAGCCACCAGGTGAAGTCATAACATAAGTACAAATGTTTTCATGTTTGGGTTGGAGAGCGTAATAAATGGTGTATACCGGCATTTCAAACACAGCTTGTTATTTTTGAATAAAAGTGTAAAGGGAATTGCTTACTTAAGGTAATCGCAAATTAAAGAGGTACATGGAAATTTGTTTGTAAAACCCAGAATTGTCCTACAAACTTTCTATCTCCATCATCTGATATCAATTTCCGAGGCGGGGAATGGATGGCAGTGTTCCATTTTAGATATTTAGGTAAATTGAGCCCCCTCTACTTAGGATGCTTATTTCACAAAATTCTAATAAGTTCGGGCTTGGGAACTCATAAAGATAATCCCTGCCAACCTGTACATTGTGCAAATAAGGAAAGTGAAACCCAGAAATGTGGTGACTTGTCCAAGGTCACACAGCTGGTTAGTGACAGAGTTTAGACTAGAACTCAAATTTCTTTCACGCCAGTCCAGTGTGTTTCTCACCACTCCATTTAAAAACAAGTTAAATAGCACTTTTATGGTAAACCAACCACCATCACTAATAATATTCCAAATAAGTCTTCTGTTAACACATGAAAAAGAAAATTCCTCTAATTCTTTTGTTTTTTCTTCAAGTTTAAACATGTTGTTGTTAAGTGTGGTAAAAATTCAGACCCATACCTGGTTCAATATACATGGTGCAGTATTCTATATTTTAGTCTCATATTTGGGGTACATTATTGTCAACAAATGTAACAATCTTGAACTCAGATGTGTTAAGAATTAACACATTTCAGTTATTCATATTTGAAGAATTTCAAATATAGTTATATCTTTGGCAATTCAACAAAGTCTTGATAAAAGGATGAAAAGCATTTATATAAAACATTTTTAAATGCATAGTATGAAGTTACTGCTGCTGCTGCTAAGTCGCTTCAGTCGTGTCCGACTGTGTGCGACCCCATAGACGGTGACCCACCAGGCTTCCCCCGTCCCTGGGATTCTCCAGGCATGGGTACAAATGGTCTGACTGACATGGAAATCTCTGTAAAGAAGGGAAAGTACATTCGAGCTCTACTGTTTGGATCATCTTGGTGCCCATTTTCCTCTCACCTAGATTCAGTCTTTGCTTTTTTGGAAGATTTTGGATTCTGGTTATCAAGTCACCATAGGTCTCCTATAGAGAAGAAAATCTGTATACATAGCAATTAAATATGATATTTTGTAGTAAGATTTTCTAAATTACAGATTAGGATTCATTTCCGCCCCCCCCTTTATTCAGGGAGTGGAAACAGAAAGAGGGATCAAGTGTTTTATTTACTATCTTTAGCTGAATGCACATGAGCAGATTGCTATATCAGAGTTTAGATTCTCTTACCTGTATGGAAATAATACTTAGCAGGCATAGTAGATATATTTTTGGTGTTGATACCTCCTCTTACCCAGCCTCTACTCTTCCCTCTTCCTGACAACAGCACCAAGATTTTCCTTTTAGCGAAGTTACTCCTGCTTCAGTCTCATCCATGAGGCACACATCATGTCATCTTATGTGGAGCTCAAATGGTGAACCGTTCCCTTAAGCCAGTCACCTTAGCTCATCTGCTCCTCTGTGATGTCATATGTGATATGTGAAGGCATATGAGTGGACACATGACAAGGTGGACCAAAAAGACTGAATTGAATCCAAGGGCTGCTGAGGACCTTGCCATTCAATGGGCTGTGGTGAAATGGGAGGCCTGGAACTAAGCAGCTTCTTTTTTTTTTTTTTTTTAGTCTCAAAGGAAGAACCTGGATCTTCTAGAGCTGCTAACATTGAGGAAAGCAGGATGGGGGATAGAGAAAAACAAATTTCACGTTACATGGATTGAGCTGCCAGATCAAGTTTCTGCTGAAGGTAGCCATACCTGGATTTCTAGTTATATGGGTTTTTTCTTTTTTAATCCTATTTTAAGGTTTTCTGGCACTTGTAAATGGAAGGCTCCCAAAGTCCTAAGTGATATACCAGGGAAGTAGGAAGAATGAAGGTTCAATCTGAGCCTAGATATTAAGATGGTGTTTTAGGAAGATGTGACTTTGCAGAATTTCATCTATTTCATAGCAAGAATTGCACTTATATACGTAGTCAGTACAGTGACCAGAGTGGGTGCATATGTGAGTGAAGAGTTGCTTCAGTCGTGTCTGACTCTTTCTGACCCTATGGATCTTCCGGGCTCCTCTGCCCATAGCATTCTCCAGGCAGGAATACTGGAGTGGGTTTCCATGCCCTCCTCCAGAGCATCTTCCCAACTAGGGATGGAACCTGCCTCTCAGTCTCCTGCATTGGCAGACAGGTTCTTTACCAGTAGTGCCACCTGGGAAGCCCCAAAGTGGGGGCACCTACAAATTGTAGCTGTTGTGATGATGATGATGATGGTGGTGATTAGGATTGCTAGAGTTCAGGTTAGAAAAATTATGTGGCAAATGCAGAGGGAAGACGCTGGGAAGTGTATCTTTGGCTGACATGATTAAAAAAAACATGATCATTGTTACTTAAAAATTTTTACTTTACCACAATGTGTAAAGACAGACTTTAAAATCTGCCTAAATTTCCCCATTTAGTATTAAAAAGAAGGTCTGCTATTAAATAATTCTCAACCTCTCACTGTTTCTTTCATTGGTCTTTAGTAAGTGGTGCCAACAAAGGTCCATCTAGTCAAAGCTTTGGATTTTCCAGTGGTCATGTATGGATGTGAGAGTTGGACTATAAAGAAAGCTGAGCACCGAAGAACTGATTCTTTTGACTGTGGTGTTGGAGAAGACTCTTGAGAGTCCCTTGGACTGCAAGGAGATCCAACCAGTCCATCCTAAAGGAAATCAGTCCTGAATATTCATTGGAAGGACTGATGCTAAAGCTGAAATTCCAATACTTTGGCCACCTGATGCGAAGAACTGACTCGTTTGAAAAGACCCTGACGCTGGGAAAGATTGAAGGTGGGAGGAAAATGGGGTGACAGAGGATGAGACGGTTGGATGGCATCACCAACTCAATTGACAAGAGTTTGAGTAAGCTCCAGGAGCTGGTGATGGACAGGGAGGCCTGGTGTGCTGAAATCCATGGGTTTGCAAAGTGTCGGACACAACCGAGCAACTGAACTGAACTGAACTGAAAGCAATGAGTTCCCCTTCACTCCATCCCCCATAATTTTATGATAAACTTATGGCTGGCTCAAGATCCACATTGTTCCAAGATGACAATACCCTGGAATATAAGCAGCTTTCCTTACACCCAATTCCAAGTATTATTTGGTTTGTCCATGAATTTTTCAGGGAGCATCAGTGTATGGTCACTGAAGGTAGGGACACTAGAAATGCTGCATTAATCACACTATTAGTGCAGGAGAAACAATTTCCATTTCCTACAGGTAATCTGCCAATTATAAAACTTGTCAACCAAAACATGTATAAAGTTTGTATTAACAAACTCTTATAAATAGTAAAAGTTTTTCAGAAAATTGTAACTACCTATGTACATAAAATTTGTGGGTCTTTGAATGGCACTGAGTTTTTTTTTTTCTACTTTTATTTTCTTTGAGTATATTTTATCCATGACCTATAGGATAGCTAAAACAGGGTGTACATTTTTATGTTAGAGCTAAATGTACGTTCATATACTCTGATTTATATCATTCTTACCACCGTCATCAGAGGTAGCTTGTTGTTGTTCAGTCACTCAGGTGTGTATGACTCTTTGCAACCCCGTGGACTGCAGCAAGCCAGGCTTCCCTGTCCTTCACTATCTCCTGGAGTTTGCTCAAACTCAAGTTCATTGAGTTGATGATGCCATCCAACCATCTCATCCTCTGTTTTCCCCGTCTCCTCCTGCCCTCAATCTTTCCCAGCATCAGGGTCTTTTCCAGTGAGTTGGCTCTTCACATCAGGTGACCAAAGTATTAGAGCTTTAGCTTCAGTGTCAGTCCTTTCAATGAATATTCAGGTTTGATTTCCTTTAGGATTGACTGGTATGATCTCCTTGCAAGTATCCAAGGTACTCTCAAGCGTCTTCTCTAGCACCACAATTCAAAAGCATCAGTTCTCAGATGTAGGTGTGCATGTGTGTGTGCTTAGTTGCTCAGTCGTGTCTGACTCTCTGCGACCCCATCAACTATAGCCTGCCAGACGCCTCTGTCCCTGGGATTCTCCAGGCAAGAATACTGGAGTGGGTTGCCATTTCTTTCTCCAGGGGATCTTCCCAACCTAGGGACTGAACCCAGGTCTCCTGCATTGCAGGCAGATTCTTTACCATCTGAGCCACCAGGGAAGCCCCAGTGGCTGATGTAGATGTAGGTAATGTTTACTAAATGACCCGGAGTGTTACATAACTTACCTGACAGTGGTGATGAGATGATGAAACCACTTCAGGTGCACATTTATTGATATGATGTGCTGAGCAGAGGGTTCTTATCAAGAAGATAATGAAGCTTAAGATTTAGGACCTTACACATACATATAAATATAAGAAACTGAGAGGGACCCTAGCAATTTTTACTTGTAATTTTTTATTTGCTTTTCCAAAGAGGGCTTCCCTAGATTGTGTAAGTAAGTTTGGGCCTCATGAAAAATAAGGAATATCTCAACTCCAAGTTTCTTTCCACAGGTAGGAGGAAAGGGGGAGGAAAATTCATTTTAGCTTGAACCCACAGTCACAGTGACTTGCCCAGGAATAGGACATTTAAATGGAGAAGGCAACGGCACCCCACTCCAGTACTCTTGCCTGGAAAATCCCATGGACGGAGGAGCCTGGTAGGCTGCAGTCCATGGGGTCACTAAGAGTCGGACACAACTGAGCGACTTCACTTTCACTTTTCACTTTCATGCATTGGAGAAGGAAATGGCAACCCACTCCAGTGTTCTTGCCTGGAGAATCCCAGGGACGGAGGAGCCTGGTGGGCTGTCATCTCTGGGGTCGCACAGAGTCGGACATGATTGAAGCGACTTAGCAGCAGCAGCAAGACATTTAAAATACTCCCCCTTCTGGGGTGCAGAGAACACAGCTTCAGGAGCAGCACTTTCAGTTTGTGTTAGCAAGAGAGCAAGTTGCAAGGTTGTGCATCCATTTTTGGCTAGTTTGCAAAGCCATCGGGTAGGCAGGGTTGTGTGGGGAATCTTATGCCTTACTTTGACTGGGGCATTGACTAGGGTTTGCACATAGCTGGGAAAGCATTACCTCTCCATGTGAGAAATGTGAGGGTGTTTCTGGTTGAGATTCACATTTGCATCTGCAGACTAGGTAAAGAACAGTGCCCTCACCAGTGCTGGTGGCCATCATCCAATCCACCGAGGACCTGAATGGAACTAAAAGGTGTCAGTTCAGTTCAGTTCAGTCACTCAGTCGTGCCCAACTCTTTGCGACCCCATGGACTGCAGCACGCTTCCCTGTCCATCACCAACTGCTGGAGCTTGCTCAAACTCATGTCCATCAAGTCAGTGATGCCTTCCAACCACCTCATCCTCTATCATCCCCTTTTCCTCCTGACTTCAATCTTCCCCAGCATCAGGGTCTTCCCAATGAGTCAGTTCTTCACATCAGGTGGCCAAAGTATTGGAGCTTCAACTTCAGCATCAGTCCTTCCAATGAATATTCACAACTGATTTCCTTTAGGATTGACTGGTTTGATTTCCTTGCAGCCCAAGGAACTCTCAAGAGTCTTCTCCAACACCATAGTTCAAAAGCATTAATTCTTTGGCACTCAGCTTTCTTTGGAGTCCAACTCTCACATCCATACATGACTATTGGAAAAACCATAGCTTTGATTGGATGAACCTTGTTGGCAAAGTACTGTCTCTGCTTTTTAACATGCTATCGAGGTTGGCGATAGCTTTTCTCCCAAGGAGCAAGTGGTATAGGATAAGAGAATTTTCTCTGCACTCGAGCTGGGACATCTGTCTTCTCCTGCCCACAGACATTGGTGCTCCTGGTTCCTGGGCCTTCAAACTCAGACTGGGACTTTCATTATTGGTTCCTCTGGTTCCCAGGCCTTTGGGTTTGGACTTAATCTATACTCCCAGCCTTCCTGAACCTCCAACTTGCAGACAGCAGGTCGTGGGGCTTCTCAACATTCATAACAAAGTGAGCCAATTCCTCATAATAAATCTCTTTTTATATATCTATATCTAGGCCCTTAGTTTGTTTCTCTGGAGAACTCTAACTAATACATACAGAGCTGTAGAGAGTAAGGACTTCTGTGATTTGTCATCAGTCCAGGGATAGGAAAATGATAACACAGGGTGAGTATAAGCATGCAGGCGGAAGGGCATGGAGAGGAGGACCCATGGAAACAGGAAGAAAGTGAGTGTAACCAGACCAAACAGAGATCTCCGCTTTCAACAGGCTACTTAAGTGTCTGTGTCAGGCTTTTGTTAAAGGAAATTGGCAATTAGCATTAGAATGTGCACATCCTTTGGAAACTGCAGTTTTAAGCTAATTACATGGTATCTGTATAGTAAGATAATCATAATACTGTCCTCTACTATACCAAGTATGTCATAGAATGTATTTATCATTTTACAGCCAAAGTCCTTTAGGTAAAACATTTCCATAATGGTATTCACATATGAATACAAGTTCATTTAACATATACTCAGACAATACAAATAAAGGAAAAGTCCATTGTCTCCCTTCCCCCTAAATCCACTGAGCTAATTTCATTCATCTCCTTAGGAGGGGTAACTCATGTCATCAGTTTGTGTAATGGTCTTCCACACCTTTTAATACGTAGGTTTACGTCTGAACTGCAATTCAGTATAGGTACTACTTTGTTAAATTTTTAGTATCAACTTATATCCTACAATATAGGTGCTACAACTTTCACTTTGAACTCAATAATGTATAGTAAAGATCTTTCTGTGTCAGTACATGTCTATATCTTTTATAATTAACTGCTGCATAATATCCTATAGTGTGACCATACCAACATTTATTTACATATCCCCTAAGAAGTAGATCTATAGCTATTACAGTCAAAGCTACAGTGAATATTGGTGTGCATTTTTCTGTGTATTCCTGTGTGGATGTCTCTAGGGAAGATTACAAAATAGAAGAAATACTGGCTCAGTGAGACCTTATATCTTAATAGAAGCTATCAGTTTGTTCTCCAGAACTGTTGTGCTAATCTACATATCCACCATAGACGAGGGTGCTCAGTTCACCCATCTCCTTAATAATATATATTATCAATCCTTTTAATATTTTGCTAATTTGATGAATATAAAAGGTTTTCTTATTATTGGATTATTTAATTTCCCAGTAAATATTTGGCCTCTTTTTAAGTTCTGCATTAAAGAACAATCCTAAGTATTTCTTTTTTGTATTTAGATACTTGTAGTTACAGCCTGTCTATTACGGGTGAAATTCTGGAGCCCACAGTTGCAAAAAGAAGATAGGCAGCCCTTTCAAATACAGACATAGTAATGTATAATTTTGCCTCGCTGGGCTGTGTATTATTACATGTACACAGAGATGATCTCAATATTGCAAGAGAAGATGGGAGAAGTGCTTAATTAACTTTAAATACATCTAATAGACATAATTAAACTAAGTTTAATTTTACAAACATTTATTCAGCAATTATTAAGTTAACAGCTCTCTGCTAGGACTAAAAAGATAAAGAGGTATGATACTTGACTCCAAGTATTTCACAGTTTAGTAATGAACACTTATAGGCTAAAAAATCAATGTAATGTGAACAATATTTCAGTAAGGATCAGATGACATATAAATTGGTTCTGCAGAAATTTCAAGGAAAGAATCCTAACTGGGATATCAGGGCAGGATTACGACTTGTGTCTGGGCAAGGCCTTGAAAACATACAGATTTCATGTGGCAAAGGGAAAGGAGGATAGTCAAGGCTGAGAGAACAGGGGAAGAACATACAAGCTGGACTACGCATTATCCTCTGTGGCCCAATGTGAGTGTGTGTGTGTGAGTATGTGTGTGTGTATGCACCCACATGCATATGAGGTGTACACAGTAAGAATGGAAGTTGGGAGTTAGTATGGGAACTAATTCAGGAAGATCAGTTGGGCCTGGGATAGATATTATTGTGCAGTACAGTGTTTCTCCAAAAAAGATTACCAACATCTGTGAACCAGTTAGCTTACTCATTTAAAATGTACATCCCTAGCCTCACCCAACTAGACTAAAGTATCTGAGATATGGGGCCTAGGGATCTTAGTTTTGAAAAATATCCCCCAAAGGTTTGAACTTTTCACTTTTTTTTAATATGCATTACATCTGAAAATCACTCAGACAAGGGTGATCCTTTGAACACTTTGATCTTCTTTTGGGAATGGGGTCTAAGAAAATCATCAAGTAGGGAACATCCAACAGTTGGTTGAGAAAAAAGAAAGAGAAGTAACCCGAAACAAACCCTACTGTTTGGGGGCTTGGGACATATTGTTTTTAGGATTGCTCTAATATCAGGATGCATGATGGCCAGAGCAGCCCGGGTTAAAAGCAGAGATGCATTTAGGACCATTTAAAACCAATATTAGCCTTAATATTCTTTGAAAAAGGCATAATTAGGGATGTAAAAGTCAGATTACCTCTGATCAGTGAGGAAGAGAGTGAAGGGAAAATCAATTAGAAGCTACTTGTAAGACATTCACACTTTTAAGAACATTGCTTTGATGACTTTGAAGGGGCTGGAATGAGGGAGAAAGGCAGCAGAACCAGTTCCTACTTCAAAGACCTATTATAGTGTTTACCTTTTTAGGGCAATACTCTTAAGTGTTTTGAAGAGTAAAAGCTCTTTTAATTTCAATATGACTTATTTGGCTATTTGCAGGTAAATTTTGGCTGACCATATGAGTGACTCTTTACTCTGAGTTAACTAACATTTTTGTAATTGTTTGAATTTGCCTGTATTTATATTTTGTTTGCATAATTTCATAGGTTTTGTGCATTTTCAAATATAATAAAGATTCTAGTCCTTGCTCCCAAGAGATGTTTGGCAATGGGATCTTTATTCCCTGTTTGGAAATGAGCAAAAAGGTAAGCGGTTTCCATCATTCAATACTAGAAACTAGGTTTCACAATTCCAAGTGCAGATTCTTCTCTCTAAATGCTTGAAGACAATTAAAATGTGATGGGGATGCACTGGGGCACTAAGGACATTATTCTCTGTTCCCTACAGATACAGGCACTTGAAGAAAAACTGCAATCTGAGAAATGAAGGAGAACCATGCGCAGAGGATTTTGAGAGATGTGGCTATAAGGAAGTGGATAATAGGAAGAGGCGAACCATTGGACAACCTTAAGATTCTTCCTGCAGATAGATGTTAGAGTTGGAGTTTTGGCTGCTCAAACTGAAGCAGAAGATCCTCCACCAAAATTTCCTTCAATAGGGGAATCATCTTGTGTAGAAGATATTAGAGTAATGATAGGAAGGAAGGACTGAATGAGAATGGGGAATGAGCTCAGGGAAGTTTTAAGGGGAGAGGAGATCCTTACACTAGGCCACAGTGCAATAAAAAGAACCAAGAGTTTAACAACATACATGGTGTACCTACCAAGTACTGGGCACAGTGTTATTTACATACTTGGGAACGAGAAGAACAGATAGGATCCTGTCGATATAAACTTACAATAGTTGTCTCATTGAAGATGCTGCCAGAGTTTCCATTAGCAAGCAGCTTTAAACAGCTTTCTAAAATAAGAAAGGGATATGGGATGTAAGAAGCATGGTGACAGTCACTGGAAATGGCAAACATGTCTAGAGCAATATATGAGGTTCATGCTGGTGTCAATTTCAGCACTCAAGCCCTAGAAGCCTAGTATTTTTTTTTATTGCCTTTAGCACCTTGATATTAAAAATATTCTTGACTCTTCCTTTAATCCTTTCTCTGAGTATTCATATAGACATCACTTAGGGCTATGAGCTCATAAATGAAATAGGATCCATGCCTTGATGAAACTGCATGGGAGGTATCCAAGAAAAATCTGCTCTAGGAAATGATTTGGTAATTCAACATGCTGGCACTCTTTCTTCTGAACCAGCTTGTGCCAGCTTTGGTGTCAGGGGCCACTGTGGAAAGGGCTGGCTTTCAACTGAGTTACAACATGGAGTCATATTAATCTTCCCTGGTCATTAAAGGTCCAGCAGCCTTTTCTACCCATTTAGAGACCTTCACATCAATCATTTGGCCAAAATCCAATTTGGGTAATCCAACCCAGAATTCTCCAGTAATTTCACTTGGATAAGCCATAGCATTTTTTTCTTCTCTCTGCTCCCCAAAACTGGCATCATGTTATGTACTACTAAACATGTTTCACCACCAAGCTGGATGAGGCAGCAGGAATCACAGTAATTGTGTTTTGCACTTACCAACACTTTCTAGAAGCCAAGTTTATAAATCACTTGCCTATTTGACAAGAATGAAAAAGGAGGATCTTTCATTGCATCCTTCTTTTAAAATTTTTTTCTATTTTTTAATTTATCTGACTGCACAGGGTCTTGGTTGCAGCATGGGATCTCTTAATTGCAGCACCTTGAATCTTCAATCTTCATTATGGCATGTGGAATCTTTAATTGGACTCTAGGATCTAGTTACCTAGGAACTAGGGATTGAACCTGGGCCCCCTGCATTGGGAGCTTGGAGTCTTAGCCACTGGATCACCAGGGAAATCCCCATTCCACCCGTCTTTATTTCCCATCTTTGAATTGTATTTGTCCTAAAGAATTCCATAGATAATGAGTAGGTTTATATTAAAGGCAGTTCATAACAACATCTTAATTTCTTTTAGTTAAAACTAATGTTTTAAAATATGGTCTTTCTGTTGCTAGATGAGGAAAATTAGGGCCAGACCATATTTAGATCAGTTATTGTTTGCTTTTTAGAGATATCTGTCTTGAAAACAAGTCTTGAAAATTAATACTAATTTGAAAAGCACTCTTCCTGAAGTAAACACATTTGACTCATTTGTGTTCTTTTTAATACAATTAAATCCATATTTATGATCAGTATCCTTAGTCCCTGGCACCATCCTGGGCCTTGTTGAGGACAGGCTGAAGAAGTTCAAGGTGCTATGCTTGCCCCTAAAAGATCTACACTTTCAATGGGGAGGCTAAACACACGTAGAATGGTGACGCAGCAGACAGAATATGCTAAAACGCTGTGGGTAGATGTGGTGTAGAAGTCACACTACCTGGATTTCAATCTTCATCTACCACTTATTAGTTGTATGATTCTAGGCAAGTCATTTAACCTCTCCATGCCCCATTTTCCCATCTATAAAATGGGAATAATGATGGTTAATTGGGCTTCTCAGGTGGCACTAGTGGTAAAGAACCTACCCATCAATGCAGAAGTAAGACACACGTTTGTTTGATCCCTGGGTTAGGAAGATTCCCTGAAGGAGGGCATGACAACCCATTCCAGTATTCTTGCCTGGAGAATTCCATGATCAGAGGAGCCTGGCAGGCTATAGTCCATAGGGTCACAAAGAGTCAGATACCACTGAAGTGGCTTAGCATGCAGCAGGCATGATGGTCAATTAACATATCTAATGTGCAGAGCTGACTCATTTGAAAAGACCCTGACACTAGGAAAGATTGAGAGCAGGAGGAGAAGGGGATGACAGAGGACGAGATGGTTGGATGGCATCACCAACTCAATGGACATGAGTTTGGGTAGACTCTGGGAGTTGGTGATGGACAGGGAGGCCTGGCGTGCAGTTCATGGGGAAGCAGAGTCGGACACAACTGAGCGACTGAACTGAATGCTCTTAGGATAGTAGGTCAATAATTGTTAGCTCTTAAATAAAAAGATGCATGTAAACAAAGTGTGAATTTTTGAAGGGAGAGATTTCTGTGAGTTAGAATGCTTACGGGTATTTCCATGGAAGCTTAATGGATGAGATTGATTTTGAGTTTTGAAGTGCAAAACAAGTTAGAAATATTATTGTTTTTGTACTCCCTTCTGAAGCCAAGTTGATAAACCACTGACCTATCTGACAAGAATGTATCAGTAGTGGACCTTTTACTCTTTAATTAGAACTTTTAAAAAATTAGAAGCTAATATGTTTATTGGGGCTTCCCAGGTGGCGCTAGTTGTAAAGAACCCACCTGCCAACGCAGGGAGACCTAAGAGATGTGGGTTTGATCCCTGGGACAGGAAGATCCCCTGGAGGAGGGCATGGCAACCCACTCCAGAGTTCTTGCCTGGAGAATCCCATGGACAGAGGAGCCTGGTGGGCTACAGTCCTTAGTGTCATACAGAGTTGGACACGGCTGAACCGCTTAGCACTCATGCAATATGGTTATTATAAAACATTTAGAAAATATTCAAGTACAAGGAAGAAAATATAGTTTTCTTTATCCCTTGTTGACATATTCCTATATTTCTGGTCTTTTTTCTCCTATGCCTGTATTTTACCCAAAATATGGTGATGGTATATATAGTTTTGTGTTCTGCTTTTTCACTTAATTTCAAATGATAGCATTTTCCATTGCCATCAGTTATTCTTTAAAAATGTTACTTTTTATGTTGATATCATATTCCATCATATGAAATGCCTTGGTCATTTATTGATGTAACTGATTATTTACAATTTTCCTCTATTATATAAAAGTGATAACAAAGATTTTTCCACATAGGTCTTTGTGAGATTCTTTATTGTTTTCTCAGAATAATGAACCCTATAAATGAATGTATTGGATTAAAGAATAAGGGTGTTTTTAAAACTCAATGTTTATGGTTAAAATGGTTTCAGAAAACAAACTAAATTATACTCTTGCTAGCAACGTGTAAGAGTTTTATACATTTCACCTTATACTCACTAAAATTAGTATTATCATTTTTAATCTTTGTTTAATAGATGAAGCATAGCATTTTCCTTTAATTTATAATTATTTACTTACTAGTGAGGTTGACCTTTCTTCATATATTTCTTTTCTCCAATTTCTCCATTTGTGATAGTGCATACCCGTTGTTCAGTTTTGGGGGTGTGTGCTTGTTGTTTATATCTACTTGAATGAGCTTTTTACATCGTAGTGATAGTAACTCTTGGTCTTATTTATGCCAAATGATTTTTATTTGGCTTGGATGCACATGAGTTTTCCATTCTTATAAAGTCAGCTTAAAATTTTTGCACTCGTAATTTCTTTCTTTGTTTTTCAATTTAGGAAGTCTGAAATTTTGTCTTAAGAACTCTGTGTAAGAAACTAAATTTTTACTAAAGAGAAGTGGAAGAGATGCTTCATCATTATGATCTCTTTTCTCCTGTTCTTTCTCCTACTTCAAAAGAATCTGTGTTGATTAAAGGCAATTCATGGTCAATTTTTTGAAAATACATTTTTGCCAATTCTAAAGTTTCTACTCTTGGTTCACAACAGTTTCTTGTTGAGCCTGTTGTATATCCAGTAGCCAGGTTAGAGTATATTTTCCCATAAGCTAGTAAAAAAATTATAGGATGTTGCTTGACAAAGATTCAAATTTTGAAAAAGTAGTTAAAATTTTTTATTTTGTTTTTGACTCAGTTTGCCTATGGCCGGACAGAATCCAATCATATTGGATTTGCTCTTGTTGCTGTTGATTAAACCTACTCTGCAAAGAAATCTAAAATGCACATGGTCTCATCATTTGTTTCCTGGGAAGACTGATTTCTACCCTCTATGTTGCTTTTCAGCAGGTCTGCCATAAGTGGCAGAGAGTTGGGGGAAGCCTACACAATCATATCTCACAGTAGGTTTGATGTAAAAGAGATTAAATCTTAGCATTGTTCCCCAAATTATTTTAAATGTCAGCTCAAAAGGCTTTTAAGGTTTTTGTTTTTTTTGTTTTTTTTGTTTTTTAATTTTGAATGGAAGTGTTAACTGGAACCACCAGGGGCAGTTAGTTTGAGAAAAGCAATATTGTGCATCTTAAATTGGGCAAAAATTTTTATGACTCAAATACTTCATTTATTATACCCAGATGATGAGAGCATGCTGCTGTCTCTGATGCCCTGGTGGAAACAAACCATCTTTTTCTATGATGGAAGCCTCACTGAGAAGTTTAAACATGGTGCCAACATTGCTTTTTATTTAGCATCTTGCCTGGTGCTTTGTAGTGGAGCATCTTTAACTTATATAAAATTCACTGAATTCCCTGAGGTTAAAGCTCTTCCTGAAAATTGTAGTTGCCTATATATGCATTGACTAAGAAGCTAACTAAAGGTTTTGCTTTATAAAACAACTACCTCCCTGAAAAGATGAAGTAATCATTTGTCCATTTGCCGTAGTACATGGATAAGGCAATGGCAACCCATTCCAGTACTCTTGCCTGGAAAATCCCATGGACGGAGGAGCCTGGTAGGCTGCAGTCCATGGGGTCGCACAGAGTTGGACTCGACTGAGCGACTTCACTTTCACTTTTCACTTTCATGCAGTGGAGAAGGCAATGGCAACCCACTCCAGCGTTCTTGCCTGGAGAATCCCAGGGACGGTGGAGCCTGGTGGGCTGCTGTCTATGGGGTCACACAGAGTTGGACACAACTGAAGTGATTTAGTAGCAGCAGCAAAAGCAGCAGCAGCAGCATTAGCATTAAGTACAAGATAACCTAATGGAGTTAGGAAAAGAAGTTGCTGTAAAAAAGTTAAGTATGAAAACTGGAGCAAAAGTTTAAAAGTATTAGTCAAACCTTAATGGAAAATTCATTTTGAGAAAAATTTTAAAAATCAAATATACTTGTTTAACATAGCATCAATATTGGCTTCACATGTGTAGTCCTTAATAATTAGAAAGTTATGTTTACATATGATTTCTCATTTAATTTATACAACTTTTGGGGGGATAGGTAGGAAAGACATTAATCAGCTTCCTTTTTACAGGTTGATAAGTTGATAGCTAAAGTTACATGGTGGTGTCTCAGTGGTAAAGAACCCGCCTACAATGCAGGAGATGTGGCAGGAGCCCTGAGTTTGATCCCTGGGTCAGGAAGATCTCCTGGAGAAAGAAATGGCAACTCACTCCAGTATTCTTGTTTGGGAAATTCCATGAACAGAGGAGCCTGGTCCATGGGGCTGCACAAGAGTTAGACACAACTTATTAACTAAACAAAACAACAAAAGTTACATGGCTAGAAAGAGATGGAGTCAAGAATCAAAAGTAGGTCTTTTGAGTCTTAGGCTGACTTCATTCCTTCTCTACTATAGTGCTGAAAGAGGGGAAAATAGTAAATAACTATATTTACATGTGTGATACTTTAAAGGTTAGGGTAATTGCTGTCATGGTTTTTCTTTTTAAAAATTGATGTATGGGACTTCCCTGGTGGTCCAGTGTACGTGGGTTTGATGCCTGGTCAGAAAACTAAGATTCTACAAGCCTTGGGACAAGTAAGCCCTGCACCACAACGAAGACTTGATGCAACCAAATACATTTTTTTTAATTAATGTAAATTAGGGAATTGCTAAGTTTTCATCTCAATAAAAAATGAAAGAGTAGCTATGGTTTAAATATATTAGACTATAGAGAAATTTCATAATATTTCAAATTTAACATGGAACACATATTATTACAATTTTATTTTTAAGAAGGGAGAAGCCCCAAGTTGTTTTATCTAAGAATTGCATCAGGATTTCCTTTTTTTTTTTTTCTATTACATTTGATAATAAAGTTTATCAAGGGATGCAAAGCTGAACTGGCAAATCATTGTAGCCATGATCACCTTAGGGATTTCCTCTCTGAGGGTTATGTGGATGGACAATGACAGGCTGGAGTTTATGCTGCTGAAACCACTGTAGTGTGTTGGAAGAATGAGCAAAGATCCAGCATTTTGGTTATTTGACTTAACGCGGATTTTAGCTAAACCCAAATCTGGAGAAAAATTTTAGTCATGGTGCTCTTGTTCAGTCGAAAGCAGATGGGAAGAAGACTGTCATCATTTACACTTGGGATACGGTACAGACCTGGAAAACAATTGTTTAAAGGTCATAAAGCCAAGGAACTAGAATGTAATCAATTCATTTCAACAAACGTTTATTAAGTGCCTCCTCTGGGTTAGGCACTGCGCTGGTACCTAGGACAATAGTAGAGATGAAGTGGGAAAGACAGCCTCTGTGGCCATAGAGCTATAGACTAGGAGAATTACTGATATTAAATATGTGATTAACTATAAGAATGATAAGTGTCATAAATAAGAAGGGACAGAGGACTATAGGAATGAAGACGAAGGGGATTTAATTTAATCTAAAATTTGAGAGAAGACTTTAAATCTTTTAATCTTTAAAAAAATCTTAAAGACAAAACCAGAAGTATTTAGGGAAAGCAAGGTGTGATGGCTAATTTTTTGTGTCAATTTGACAGGGCCATAAGGTGCTTGGATATTTGGTCAAACATTATTCTGGGTGTGTCTGTGAGGTGAGATTAACATTCTGGATGAGAGTAACATGAGACTGTGTAAAGCAGATTGCCCTCCCTAACGTGGGTGGCCCTCATCCAACCAGTTAATGAATTTAAAGAATATGTTTTAAATGTTCTTGTATCCTAGAGCTATATTTTTTTCTCATGCAATTGGGTCATGCCTTAGAATTAATTTTTGTTGTCATTTTTCAGTCCCTAAGTTGTGTCTGACTCTTTGTGACCCCATGTGCTGCAGCATGCCAGGCTTCCCTGTCCTTCACTATCTCCTGGAGTTTGCTGAAATTCATGTCCATTGAGTCAGTGGTGGTATCTAACCATCTCATCATGTGCTGCCCCTTTCTCCTTTTGCCTTCAATCTTTCCCAGCATCAGGGTCTTTCCCAATGAGTCCACTCTTTGTATGAAGTGGCCAAAGTATTGAAACTTCAGCTTCAGTAGCAGTCTTTTCAATGAATATTCAGAATTGTTTTCCTTTAGGATCAACTGGCTAGATCTTGCAGTCCAATGGGCTTTCAAGAGTCTTCTCCAGCACTGCAATTTGAAAGCATCAACTCTTCAGCACTCAGCCTTCTTTATGGTCCAACTTTCACATTGGTACATGATTACTGTAGCTCTGACTTTTGGACCTTTGTCAGCAGTGATGCCTCTGCTTTTTAATACTCTGTCTAGGTTTGTCATAGCTTTCCTTCCAAGGAGCAAGTGTCTTTTAATTTCATGGCTGAAGTCACCATTACAGTGATCTGGGAGCCCAAGAAAAGAAAATCTGTCACTGCTTCCACTTTTACCCTTTCTATTTGCCATGAAGTGGAGGCCATGATCTTCATTTTTTGAATGTTGAGTTGTAAGCCAGCCTTTTCACTCTTCTCTTTCACCCTCATCGAGAGGCTGTTTAGTTCCTCTTCACTCTCTGCCATTAAAGTGGTATCATCTGCACACCTGAGGTTGATGTTTCTCCCGGAAATCTTGATTCCAGCTTGTGCTTCATCCAGCCCAGCATTTAACATAATGTACTCTGCATAGAAGTTAAATAAGCAAGGTGACAGTATACAGCCTTGTCATACTCCTTTCCCAAATTTGAACCAGTTTTTCCATGTCCAGTTCTAACTGTTGCTTCTTGACCCCCATACAGGTTTCTGAGGAGACAGGTAAGGGTAGGGTATTTCCATCTCTTTAAGAATATTCCATAGTTTGTTGTGATCTATACAATCAAAGTCTTTAGTATAATCAATGAAGCAGAAGTAGATTTTTTTTCTGGAATTTCCTTGCTTTCTCTATTAATATGATGCATCAAAGGTATGAAGTTACTAAATATTAAGCTAATAATTATTAAAAATTTAAAATAGTCATTGAAGTTTAAAAACATTGATTTCATATTGCCACTCAGTAGAAGAATCTATCTATATATGCACATCCATTTATAACTATATATATGTAGAAGATTTATCAACTATATACAACCACAGTTATATCAATAACTATCATACTGTAGAAAGGATGAATCTTGCAGATAAGTAAACAGTTATCCAGAAAGAGTATGAGTTACCAGTCAGCCAGTAAACACTAGTAAATATGATGTCATAGTATTGGGAGTAATAAATATATGGTAAAAACAGGAGAAATAGATAACATGGTATTTTCCCACATAGATCTTACAATCTAATCCTAAAGCAGATCAAGTACCTTGACTACAGCCACTAAAAGGACTTTTAGACTAGTACACATTTTTTTCAGTGGTGCAAACTGAAGCTCACATGGGAAGGGATGTGCAGGGCAAGAGAGAACAAAATTAGGTGGGGTTAATTCACTCAAGATATATTTCTTAACAATAAACCAAGTTAAGGTGTTCCCGCCATCCATGGGGACTCAGAAGTGAAGAGGAGACATAGTTCCTCCTGGAGTTTAGGCTTATAACACCATTCAGTTCAGTTCAGTTGCTCAATCGTGTCCAACTCTTTGAGACCCCATGAATTGCAGCATTCCAGGCCTCCTTGTCCATCACCAACTCCCAGAGTTTACCCAAACTCATGTCCATTGAGTCGCTGATGACATCCAGCCATCTCATCCTCTGTCGTCCCCTTCTCCTCTTGCCCCCAATACCTCCCAGCATCAGAGTCTTTTCAAATGAGTCAACTCTTCACATGAGGTGGCCAAAGTACTGGAGTTTCAGCTTCAGCATCATTCTCTCCAAAGAAATCCCAGGACTGATCTCCTTCAGAATGGACTGGTTGGATCTCCTTGCAGTCCAAGGGACTCTCAAGAGTCTTCTCCAACACCACAGTTCAAAAGCATCAACTCTTCAGCGCTCAGCCTTCTTCACAGTCCAACTCTCACATCTATACATGACCACAGGAAAAACCATAGCCTTGACTAGACAGACCTCTGTTGGCAAAGTAATGTCTCTGCTTTTGAATATGCTGTCTAGGTTGGTCATAACTTTCCTTCCAAGGAGTAAGCATCTTTTAATTTCATGGCTGCAATCACCATCTGCAGTGATTTTGGAGCCCCCCAGAATAAAGTCTGACACTGTTTCCCCATCTATTTCCAATGAAGTGATGGGACCAGATGTCATGATCTTAGTTTTCTGAATGTTGAGCTTTAAGCCAACTTTTTCACTCTCCTCTTTCACCTTCATCAAGAGGCTTTTTAGTTCCTCTTCACTTTCTGCCATAAGGGTGGTGTCATCTGCATATAACACCATTCAGTTCAGTTCAGTTCAGTCGCTCAGTCGTGTCCGACTCTTCACGACCCCATGAATCACAGCACACCAAGCCTCCCTGTCCATCACCAACACCCGGAGTTCACTAAGACTCACGTCCATCGAGCCAGTGATGCCATCCAGCCATCTCACCTCTGTCGTCCCCTTCTCCTCCTGCCCCCAATCCCTCCCAGCATCAGAGTCTTTTCCAATGAGTCAACTCTTCACATGAGGTGGCCAAAGAACTGGAGTTTCAGCTTCAGCATCATTCCCTCCAAAGAAATCCCAGGGCTGATCTCCTTCAGAATGGACTGGTTGGATCTTCTGGCAGTCCAAGGGACTCTCAAGAGTCTTTTCCAAAACGACAGTTCAATCCAAAACCACAGTTCAAAAGCATCAATTCTTGGGCGCTCAGCTTTCTTCACAGTCCAACTCTCACATCCATACATGACCACAGGAAAAACCATAGCCTTGACTAGATGGACCTTTGTTGGCAAAGTAATGTCTCTGCTTTTGAATATGCTATCTAGGTTGGTCATAACTTTCCTTCCAAGGAGGAAGTGTCTTTTACTTTCATGGCTGCAGTCATCATCTGCAGTGATTTTGGAGCCCAGAAAAATAAAGTCTGACACTGTTTCCACTGTTTCCCCATCTATTTCCCATGAAGTGATGGGATTGGATGCCATGATCTTCATTTTCTGAATGTTGAGCTTTAAGCCAACTTTTTCACTCTCCACTTTCATTTTCATCAAGAGACTTTTGAGTTCCTCTTCACTTTCTGCCATAAGGGTGGTGTCATCTGCATATCTGAGGTTATTAATATTTCTCCTGGCAATCTTGATTCCAGCTTGTGTTTCTTCCAGTCCAGCGTTTCTCATGATATACTCTGCATAGAAGTTAAATAAGCAGGGTGATAATATACAGCCTTGACATACTCCTTTTCCTATTTGGAACCAGTCAGTTGTTCCATGTCCAGTTCTAACTGTTGCTTCCTGACCTGCATATAGGTTTCTCAAGAGGCAGGTCAGGTGGTCTGGTATTCCCATCTCTTTCAGAATTTTCCACGGTTTCTTGTGATCCATACAGTCAAAGGCTTTGGCATAGTCAATAAAGCAGAAATAGATGTTTTTCTGGAACTCTCTTGCTTTTTCCATGATCCAGCGGATGTTGGCAATTTGATCTCTGGTTCCTCTGCCTTTTCTAAAACCAGCTTGAACATCAGGAAGTTCACGGTTCACGTATTGCTGAAGCCTGGCTTGGAGAATTTTGAGCATTACTTTACTAGCATGTGAGATGAGTGCAATTGTGCGGTAGTTTAAGCATTCTTTGGCATTGCCTTTCTTTGGGATTGGAATGAAAACTGACCTTTTCCAGTCCTGTGGCCACTGCTGAGTTTTCCAAATTTGCTGGCATATTGAGTGCAGCACTTTCACAGCCTCATCTTTCAGGATTTGAAATAGCTCAACTGGAATTCCATCACCTCCACTAGCTTTGTTCGTAGTGATGCTTTCTAAGGCCCACTTGACTTCACATTCCAGGATGTCTGGCTCTAGATGAGTGATCACACCTTCATGATTATCTGGTCATAGCACTGGTTTGCACTGGTCATAGCAAACACCCTCTTCCAACAACACAAGAGAAGACTCTACACATGGACATCACCAGATCGTCAACACCGAAATCAGATTGATTATATTCTTTGCAGCCAAAGAGGGAGAAGCTCTATACAGTCAACCAAAACAAGACCAGGGGCTGACTGTGGCTCAGATCGTGAACTCCTTATTGCCAAATTCAGACTTAAATTGAAGAAAGTAGGGAAAACCACTAGATCATTCAGGTATGACCTAAATCAAATCCCTTATGATTATACACTGGAAGTGAGAAATAGATTTAAGGGCCTAGATCTGATAGGTAGAGTGCCTGATGAACTATGGAATGAGGTCTGTGACATTGTACAGGAGACAGGGATCAAGACCATCCCCATGGAAAAGAAATGCAAAAAAGCAAAATGGGTGTCTGGGGAGGCCTTACAAATAGCTGTGAAAAGAAGAGAAGCGAAAAGCAAAGGAGAAAAGGAAAGATATAAGCATCTGAATGCAGAGTTCCAAAGAATAGCAAGAAGAGATAAGAAAGCCTTCCTCAGCGATCAAAGCAAAGAAATAGAGGAAAACAACAGAATGGGAAAGACTAGAGATCTCTTCAAGAAAATTAGAGATACCAAGGGGACATTTCATGCAAAGATGGGCTCAATAAAGGACAGAAATGGTATTGACCTAACAGAAGCAGAAGATATTAAGAAGAGGTAGCAAGAATACACAGAAGAACTGTACAAAAATGATCTTCATGACCCAGATAACACCATTAGGACCAAGTAAACCAAAGTCACCCCCTAAACTATCCAGTGATACTTGTGATAAGTCTCAAAAAAAAAAGTCTGGATGCTGTGAGAAAGTATGAAGGTTAGAAAAGACTTTTTAGAAGAAGTGATATATCAGTTTTGACGGGAAGAAAGAATAGGAATTGACCTGACTGAGAGAGAAATGGGAGAGGCCTGTTACCCACAGAGGGAAGACCCCCTTGTGGAAAGGAGAGCAACACTTTTGGAGAATTGAAAGGTTAGCATATGTGGGGTGCATGGTAAGCTAGAGGGAGAGCTAAAGAAGATGTTAGAAAATGTGGGCCTTGTAGGATCTAAAAATATGGGAAGGCCATGATAGGCTTCAAGCAAAAGAATGATGTGAACAGAAGTTAATATTTAAAAGATGGGTCTACCTTGTGGAGAACGGATTGTAGGAGAGGAAGAATGGAAACAAGATCAGCAGTTTGAATTGTTACAGTTCTGTAGGCATCAGGTAATAGTGGATTATCCTGGAGTCTGCTTTATTGACTATGCCAAACCCTTTGACTGTGTGGATCACACAGTGATCCTCCTCAGCTGGAGGAAGCACAAGCTGGAATCAAGATTGCTGGGAGAAATATCAATAACCTCAGATATGCAGATGACACCACCCTTATGGCAGAAAGTGAAGAAGAACTAAAGAGCCCCTTGATGAAAGTGAAAGTAGAGAGTGAAAAAGTTGGCTTGAAGCTCAATATTCAGAAAACCAAGATCATGGCATCCAGTCCCATCACTTCATGGCAAATAGATGGGGAAACAGGGGAAACAGTGGCTGACTTAATTTTTCTGGGCTCCAAAATCACTGCAGATGGTGACTGCAGCCATGAAATTAAAAGACACTTACTCCTTGGAAGGAAAGTTATGACCAACCTAGACAGCATATTACAAAGTAGAGACATTACTTTGCCAACAAAGGTCCATCTAGTCAAAGCCATGGTTTTTCCAATGGTAATGTATGGATGTGAGAGTTGGACTATAAAGAAAGCTGAGCACTGAAAAATCGATGCTTTTGAACTGTGGTATTGGAGAAAACTCTTGAGAGTCCCTTGGACTGCAAGGAGATCCAACCAGTCCATCCTAAAGGAGATCAGTCCTGGGTGTTCATTGGAAGGACTGATGTTGAAGCTGAAACTCCAATACTTTGTCCACCTGATGCAAAGAGCTGACTCATTGGAAAAGACCCTGATGCTTGGAGGGATTGAGGGCAGGAGGAGAAGGGGACGACAGTGGATGAGATGGTTGGATGGCATCACTGACTCGATGGACATGAGTTTGGGTGAACTCCGGGAGTTGGTGATGGACAGGGAGGCCTGGCATGCTCCAGTTCATGGGGTTGCAAAGAATCAGACATGACTGAGCGACTGAACTGAACTGGACTGGACTGGAGTGTTAGTGGTGAACATGGAGTAAGGAGGACAGATAAGTACATTTGCTGCCAAGGTGGAATCAATGGAGTGACTACATGCAGGAAAATATGGAAAGGGAGGAACCAAAGTGATGCCAGAGTTTTGGTTTGAGTATCTGGGAAGGTGGTAGAGTCATTTACTAATCTCTGGAAAAGGATTGAGGGGTTGATTTTGAGAACAAGGTTTGAGTTAAACAGAGGATATTCTTGAAGGAGTTGAGAAGTGAGAAAGCACTCCATACATGATGGAAGGAAATGTTATTTAAGGACATGAAGGCAGAAGGAAGGCCATTAATAAATGTGGCTGCTTGTAGAGGAATGAAAACAGAGGAGAAATCTGTTGAAACGGAGAAAAGTGGAAGACCATCTCAAAAGAAAGGCAGACGTACTTGAATGCAACCTGTTGTACCTAAGAAGAGCTGAAGTGGTACTGAAGGCCACTGCTTAAAGGTTAGTTAAAAATTGTCCTAATGTCTATGCTCAGGATAAATCCTGTGGGAGACAGGAAGGAGGTACCCTTTCCTAACCTGACAACCTGAGGGCATCCGCCAGTGACAAAAATGAATAGAACATCATACTACTCTTGGATATTCAATCCTGTACAAATATTTGAACAGGAAAAGAGATTGTAAATAGTGGGGAGAAGGACTCCAGATAGAAGAAATCATCTAGGAGTTGGTCTAAAACCAAAAAAACAATAGCAACAGTAGTAGCAATGAATGCCACCACCATTCACTGTGCTTTTAAAATGTGCTCACTAAGCACTTACCATGTTCGATTTAATTTAATTTGTGCGATCACTTTGTGTTAAATGTGTTTTTAAATCTCCACCTTTAGTGAGAAAACAGAGCTCAGAGATATAGTTAACATCTCAAGCATCAAGCAATGATGAAGTGACAGAGGCATGATATAGGTTTAGATTTGATAAACTCTAAAATCCTTGTGCTTTACCACTGATTGCTCCAAATCATTTCTGGCCTCTAGAAACATCAGGAGGTCCATGGTTTGTATCTGTTCCAGGAAGAATCTGGAGATGGCTCTGAGCCCGCCATCTACACCAACCTTCCAGATCCCTCTGGGGTCCCACTGCAGTAGAAATAGCTATTTAGGGATAAAGGATATGTGAGAGGGCTGGACATAAGAATAGGGAAGGAACTGAAACCTCACCATTCCCTCTCCTCTTCCCCAAGTACCCCCACAATATCTATATTAAAGTTTGATGCACTGATTACTGCCTTGGGTTTCATTCTCTGAACCTCTAGGGTAAGAGAGACTTTTTGTTCATATAGCCCTCCTCTACCATCCCATATGCCTTCCAAGAAGTGGTAGCACTGGTAGAATGCCAATGCACATGGGCTTCCCCACACACTACCCAGCCCTTTGTGAGGCTAGAGGAGGTGGTTGAAGAGATAAGGATGAGGACTGCAGAGGGACCTTTTAGCTTTAACAGCCAGGAGACAATGGCTTCTTCCATGGAAGGCTGTGACTAGACACAAGAAAGTATAGAATTTAAACTATACTCCACTGGCCACAGGTAGTAAATGACCACTGCTCCTTTCTCTTGTATGAAAATCCAGCTGATGGTATATATCACAGTAATGTCAATAATGACTGTTTTGTGACCTCAGGAATTTCATTGTTAAAAGCCATGCACCAGAGTAGAGGATGGTAATTATGGGAGAGAAGATGGGTTTTACCAAGTATAACTCAATCTAACATTTTGTCTTAACAAATTTTGAGTTTCAATCCTATTCTACTTATTGGGAATTCAAGTTTTCACGTCTTTGCAACACTCAGCTTCCTGTCACTACCAAAAAAGGACTTTAGAAGACTTACAAGGCTTCATAGACTTCAAATAAGTCTTATGAAACAACATGTTCACGTGTTAAGTGTAAATGAGTCAGAAACATAAGGATTAAATTTCCCTTAAAATACACAGGGGTTTGAAAATGAAGGGAAAAATGCTGAGGGCAAAACGTGTTTTGGATTTTGGCAAACCCAAAACATTTGAAAAAAATTGGTTTGATGTTTGATGAACCCTAAATACAGCAGAGTTTGCTCATCTCTCATTGTAATGAAGACCAATAGACCATTTTTTCTGTGTGTGTGAAAACATAGAATCCCACTGGAGCTGCCTCTGGACCCCTCACTACTGTACAACTTGACTGATTTTCATTTCATTAATTCACAAACTTCCTTACTAAAATGATGGTTGGTGGTCTCCCCTACATGAGTTCTCAGCAAAGACATAATAAGAGAATACTGGAGAAGACGTCTGGGATTACTAAGACTTCATTAGTCTTATAAAATGCACTTCAGGGCATAACCACTGTACAATAAAACATTAGCATAAATCATTAAAATGGAACCATGCCTTGTCAAGATAAACAAGAGGAGTGTGTTTTATGTGGCATTGTCCTTTATTCCTTTAAATTGGTTCTTGCACTCACTAATTTACAAAACTGAACAATCAGACATTCTGTGGTATGAATTAGAGCAGTGGGATGACTCCATTCATAGATTTCCCATCAATACTCCTGATTTTCATCAAAGTTTCTAAAGTTGTAAAGCTGGGAATAGTCTGGTAGATGGTTTAAGGGCTGTGACAGTAGCAAGAGTTGAAAAAAAATGCCAGTAACTCTTTTTCCTCCTGAAGTGTTTGTGGGGGCCTATGAGAGATCAGAGTTGCCTTAGATCTCTGATGGGCAAACAGTGATTCTCCCCTGAAAATTATTCTCTCTGTTGTTTATGTTGTCCTCTGATTTGAACTGAAATTACTTTATCCTTAGACTGCCCTGCTAGTCAGATTTGCGTGACTTTTAAAAGGCTCTCTTTTAATGTGTATCAGGAAATGTTTCAAAGACAGGTTGCTATAAAAATAGCAACAAGAGACACCATGGATTGAGTTAGTTCTGTGACAAGCTCACTGCATATACTACACAGTAGACAGTTCTATGACAGAAGTGCGATTATCTCCATTCTGCGGTTGAAGAAATGGAGGTTCAGTGAATTAAGTCATTGTGGTCGAGTTGATATTTTAACCATTTGTTTATATAATAAACACTTAGTAAACAATTGGTTTATGTCAGGCATTATTCTAGGTGTTGGGGATGTAATGATGAACAAGACATGGCCCCTGCCCTCGCAGTTTATATTCTAGATGGAAGAAGACCTTTCTTTCCTGTGAGCCTGTTCTTGACTGCTGTACGCATTCTAGACAGTTTTTAGGTATAGAGGAACAGGAATAAAGACTTTATATTGATTTCTTTGGGATTTGGCTCATATAAGAATATTTAGTTATAGGAAAAAGGCTGTTGATGGGATATTATTCTTCAGATAGAAAAAAGTTGTTAAAGAAAAAAAAAACCTCTATGAAGCAGTTACCCATTCCATTATGTAAATTAGATGACCCTAAATTTAAAACTGTTGCTAAAGACATTGACATGGATCATGAGTTTTTAAGAACTGATTTTAAGAACTATAGGTCCAGAGGATGTCCTCTCCTGTCTTACATGCCCAATTGAAAAAGAACTTTGCTTTATATCTGTTAGAAAGTACTTGTTGGCATCCTTATGACTTTCCTAAGTGACTGATTTGAAATGTTATTGATTTGAGGGTAAATTGTCAGTGAAAAAACTTTTAACCCTGAAACCTTGGGACTGAATACCTCAGCTGCATTTTAAAAAATTTTCCAGGGTTTAAGAATTTGGGGATGGAAAAGAACCTACATCAGCCCTCTCACTTTATAGAAACTGGGAAACTGATCCTAGAGATCTAAGATACACACAGTCCTCCTGAGGGCAGGCCTGTTCTAAATCCCCCATGAAAGGAGCAACACTAATTTTTCTTAGACTAAATTTTACTGATTACATGTTCTCTGGAATTATTCTTACCCTTAAGACTGAGATATTACAGAGAAACTCCATTCCGTGTTTGTGGGGAGTAAAGCACTTTTTCTATGCTTTCTGCACATTTCCAAGTGCTTATATTCCCATGCCCACCTCTGGCCCCCAGTTCCCATGTTAGTTCTGTTTGTAGATGGTCACATCATCCATCACATTATATTCCTGTACATTGTGTATTTGCTTACACTTGGAACTCTGAGCTTTTACTTACTTCTACCTCTTACACACAGAGGAAGACCCAAACGAACAAATCAGAAAACAATTTATATGAAGTCTCTATGTATTTATCAGACATCACTGAGGTTTTGATAAAATGGTAAGGACTGAATATTGTAATATCTTAACACTGAATATTGGACATCCTTAATCTTCAAATTATACTTGTCCCTTTCAACAAGTAAGGCTCAGTCTCCAGCCATGTTACCCCAAGAGCTCTTTCTTTTTTTTTTTTTTAAAATTTTTTTTTAATTAATTTTATTTTATTTTTAAACTTTACATAATTGTATTAGTTTTGCCAAACATCAAAATGAATCTTTCTCTTTTTGCTCCTACTTCCTTTTCTATCTCCTTCCTCTTGGAACAAAAGCCAAGTTCTTCTATGTTCTCTATTAATTTTTAAGTGAGATACAATTCACATACCATAAAATTCACCATTTTAAAGTGAAAAATTTAATTTTAAAAATGATCACTTATTTATTTTTGTGCTGTGCTGGATCTTCATTGCTGTGCATGGGTTTTCTCTAGTTGTGGCAAGTAGGGGCTACTCTTCATTGTGGTGCATGGGCTGCTCATTGCAGTGTCTTCTCCTGTTGTGGAGCATGGGCTCTAGGGCACGAGGGCTTCAGCAGTTGTGGTGCATGGGCTTAATTGCTCCACAGCATGTGGAATCCCCCCAAACCAAGGATCAAACCAATGTCCCCTGCATTGGCAGGTGGATTCTTATCCACTGTGCCATAAAAGAAGTACCTTTTTTTTTTTTTAATATATTCATAAAGTTGTACAACAATTGGGGCTTCCCAGGTGGCGCTAGTGGTAAAGAACCCACCTGCCAATGCAGGAGACACAAGAGACAGAGACCTGGGTTTGAACCCTGGGTCGGGAAGATCCCCTGGAGGAGGCATGGCAACCCACTTCAGTATTCTTGCCTGGAGAATCCACATGGACAGAGGTGCTGGGAGCCGGCATAGTGCATATTGAGTGAGGATCTGTAATAGCTCAACTGGAATTCTATCACTGCCGGGAGCCAGCGTGAGGCACTCCGCCCATGACAAAGGTCATGAGGAAGGAGGCTCGGCATACGCAAAGGCGGGATCGAGCCTCAGGAGTCCCCCTGGAAATTCTCGAGCATCTACCCCCAAAACCAGAGTCTGCCTACTTTCTGCTTTGTGCTTTCACCTACACCTCTGACTTTACGGGGGGCTGTCTCCCACTACCTCTCTCTGGAAAAAGAGTTAGCTTACAGCTCCAGTTAATAATTCCTGGGTGTGACAGTGTTTAACCTACAAACTCCTTTGGAAATCCTCTAGCCTGCCTGAATAGGTTTTTCCGGCCACGTGTGATTGTTCAGAGCCTCCCAACTGTGAGAGGCAGGAGATGTTCTAAACTGCCTAAACACAGATTCCTTTGAGTAGTTAAAAGATTGATTAGAAAATGTATTGGTGAAGGGTTTTTCACTTGTTGGGCCAATGTTTGCTGCTAAGTCTCCATACTCCTTACCTACTGTGTCCTTGGCAGTGTATTGATTGATATAATGGGTGTATAGAAATGTAAAATGCCGCTTTGTCCAATGCTTTTTGGAAGGCTGGCGCCTGACTTTGGAATAATCACCTTTAGAGAAAGATAAGTTTCTTAAAATGTTAACAGGCCTCCGGGCCAGAAGATGATGTCAATCACCTGAACTTTTGCATATGATAAGTTTGCAGGAAGAAAGCCTGGCTTGCTGCATGACTCTACCCCTTCCCCCATTATCCTCTATGCATACCTTAAGGTATAAAAACTACTTTGGAAAATAAAGTGCGGGCCTTGTTCACTGAAACTTGGTCTCCCCATGTCACTATCTCTCCCAAATTCCAGCTGAGCGTCCATCTGGAGCGCGGATGTCCTCTGCGACCATTTATTTGCCTGGGCTTCTAAGACCCACTCGAGAAGGTGTCTAAGGTGGGGCACCTTCCGCTATTCGAGAGGGCGCCTGCGGCCTCCGTGGTCAGAGCTAACCTGGTGTCACGGGTTATATTGATTTTCCGCGTAAACCAAGCCACTCAGCTTCTTTTCTCTACTGAATTTTCCTACTGAGCTATCCTTATTTCAGCCGCTTTTCTCCACTGAATTTCCTCACTGAGCTATCCTTATTCTATTACTCTTTATATCTTTGATGAATAAATAATTAAATAGGTCGCCGACGCCGTCCCCGCTTTGAATTCCCTGGATCAGCCGGGGCTGGACCCCGGCACAGAGGAGTGTGGTGGGCCACAGTCCTTAGGGTCACAAAAAGTTGGACATGATGGAAGTGACTTAGCAGGCATGCACGTACAATGTACCAATACCTAATTCCAGAATATGTTAATAACCTCAAAAGGAAACTCCATATCCATTAGCAATTCTCATTCCTCTAACACCCCAGCCCCTGGAAAATATGAATCTACCTTCTGTATTTATGGGTTATCTATTCTGGACATTCCGGAATCATTGGGTCTGCCTTTGTTCACTTAGCATAAGTTTTTCAGGGTCATCCATGTTACAGTACATATCTGTACTTCTTTCCTTTTTGGGATTAGATAAAATGTCACTGTGCAGCTATATCTCCTTTGTTTGTTCATTCACCAGTGGCTAAATGGATATTTTTAATGTTATAGACATCCTAGTTTATGTGCAGTAATATCTCACTGTGTTTTTGATTTCCATTTCCATAGTGGCTAATGATATAGAAAATCTTTTCTTGTGCTTATTGGTATCTGTATATCTTCTTTGAAAAAATGTTTATTCAAATATTTTGTCCACTTTAAAAACTGAGTTATTTGTCTTTTAAAATTTTTTAATTTTCATTTTAAAATGTTCTTATATATTCTGAATGTTAGGCCCTTATCAGAAATATGGTTTGCAAACATTATTTTTCTATTTTATGGGTTGTCGTTTCACCTTTTAGAAACGTCCTTTGAAACTCCCAACTTTTTAATGTTGAAGCCAAGTTTATCTATTTTCAATTTGGTTGCTTTGCTTTTGGTGTCATATCTAAGAAACTATTGCCTATTCCAAGTTTACAAAGATTTACATCTATGTTTTCTTCAAAGTATTTTATAGTTTAGCTCTTTTATTAAGTCTTCGGTCTATTTTGAGTTAACTTTTGTATATAGTGTGAAGTAGGGGTCTAACTTTACTCCTTTGCATGAAAATATTCAGTTGTCCCAGTACCATTTGTTGAAAAAAATGATTCCTTCCCCATTGAATTGTCTTGGCACCTTTGTTGAAAACCCAACTGAATATTAAATGTATGGATTTACCTTTATGTTCTTAAGCAGAGCAATTCTATTGGGTTTGCCAAGAAGTTAGCTCTATTGGTTTGGCCAAAATTTCATTCATTGGGAAAAACCCAAATGAATTTTTTGGCTAACCCAATACAATCTTCGGGAGAAGGCAATGGCACCCCACTCCAGTACTCTTGCCTGGCAAATCCCATGGACGGAGGAGCCTGGTAGACTGCAGTCCATGGGGTCGCTAGGAGTCGGACACGACTGAGCGACTTCACTTTCACTTTTCACTTTCATGCATTGCAGAAGGAAATGGCAACCCACTCCAGTGTTCTTGCCTGGAGAATCCCAGGGATGGCGGAGCCTGGTGGGCTGCCATCTATGGGGTCGCACAGAGTCGGACACGACTGAAGTGACTTAGCAGTAGCAGTAATACAGTCTTCAGCCCTCAACTCCAAATTTAGCCCTGACTATTCCTTTACACATTCAAGAATTTAGCTGAAGTGCGAAAATATGTAGTTCAAGTGTGAAAATCAGCTAAGCTTTTCTTCCCATTGCAAGGACTGAATGAGTGAGAACATGAACTCTGGTCTCTAGTAAACAGGACTCACTAGCCCAAATCTGATCAAATCAACTCTTCTTTGAGGGAAGTGGTCCTGGGGGGATCAGACATGTTCTCTGCCCCCACAGTTCTTTGCTCTGCTCTCATAGCATTTCACTCATCTTTATCTCACTCTTTCCTGCCTCATCCAGGCCTGCATGTTCAAATTTTTAAAAACCTTCTGATTAAGGTCTTAAATGAGAATTAACCCCCAAAAGAGTGAAAATGAGGAGTAAAGAGGAAGGATGTCTTATCCTTCTGATTATACAAGAATTAGCAATATTTTGTAGTACAAGAAGATGAGCAAACATCTGCACCAATTGTATGATTTCAGGCAATAACTTTCCTTCTTTGAGCCTTTACTTTCTGTAGTATACATCTCATAGCATTTCCATGTGGGAATTCCTTCCCAGAATTTCTCAGGAAACGTATGTTTTCCTGAATCTTGTATTGTGAAAAATCAATTGAGGAATCAGGAAAACAGGACAAACTGTTATAGTTCTGCAAGAATGAAAGCTTAAACACACAACAGAGAAATACTGTAAGCTTTAAGTTAGTCCCTGATGTCACATTAAAGTGAGAGCAGGAAGAGCTGACACTCAGATTGAAGTTAAGGTAGACATTTCCAGATCAGGACCAGGACCATGTCAGAGGAAAGCAGCCACAGTCTAAGCTTGCTCAGTCCAGTACAGCATATATAGCTATGTGTGTATTGTGTGTTAAGTTGCCCAGCTGTGTCTGACTCTTTGCGACCCCATGGACTATAGCCCACCAGGCTTCTCTGTCCATGGAATTCTCCAGGCAAGAATACTGGAGTAGGTTGCCATTTCTTCCTCCAGGGGATCTTCCTGAACCAGGGATCTAGCCTGTGTCTTCTGCATTGCAGGTGGATTCTTTACCTGCTGAGCCCTCGGAGAAGCCCAAGTACGGCTATGGAGAACTTGAAATGAGGCTACTATGAATTGAGGCTATTACATCTCAATTCAACTGTAAAATACAGATTTCAAAGACTAAGTATGGCAAAGTGAAGGTGAAATATCTCATTGATATTTCTCACACTGATTGCATATTGAAATGAAAATATATTGAATATATTGGGTTAAATAAAATTATTAAATTATTACAATTATTACTTAAATTAATTTTGCCTGGTTCCTTCTTCATTTTTAATGTGCCTCCTAGAACATTTAATTACATAGGTGCCCAGCACATATAGCTTGGGGCTATTGTCATATATGGTAGGCAACTAACAGGACCCCTCAAAGGAGATCTCTGGTATACACATACTTTTCCCCAGTTAGTCAATCAAACACTAATCTAGGTGCTGCTGTGAAGGAATTTGGGAGATGCAATTAAGGCCTCAAATAACTTAATTTAAAGATAGATTATCCAAGTGGGCCTCACCTAATCACATGAGTGCTTCAAAAGCAGAGTCTTTTCTCCACCAGTCACAGAAGGGACAGGCAGAGAGACACAGTCCAGGTGGCCTGCAGGAAAGAAAAACATTCAGGTTGTGAACTGTCTGTGGGGGCCATGAGGCAAAGAACTGCCTATAGGACCTGAAAGTGAAAGTGCTGTTCAGTCTTGTCCCACTCTTTGAGACCCCACAGACTGTAGCCCATCAGGCTCCTCTCTCCATGGGATTTTTCGGGCAAGAATATTGGAGTGGGTTGCCATTTCCTTCTCCAGGGGATCTTCCCAACCCAGGGATGGAACCAGTGTCTCCTGCATTGCAGGCAGATTCTTTACCATCTGAGCTACTAGGGAAGCCCTGAGGGAATTCCCAACCAATCACTAGCAGAAAAATGGGGACTTCAGTCCTAAAACCAGAAGGAAATGAATTTCTCCAGCAATCGGTGAGCTTAGAGAGGATGTTGAACCAGCCCTGCCCACCCACTCTCTCCAAGAGAACGGAAGCTTTAACTGAGAGTTTTTGACCCAGGGACCTGACCTAAAGAAGAATGAGATGATACATGTGAACTACTTAAAGCTGTTATGTTTGTGGTAATTTGTTATACAGCAATAGAAATCCAGTGAGCCATATTACAAGAGCTTATTTGTGGCCTTCTCTGTGACTCATGGTGAGCCATTCTTGTGAACACAACAAATATCAACAAGTCAGTATGCACAGTACATGTTATATGAATCCTGTGAGTTGTATGTTAGGAAAAAACACATTTGGAAGAAAAATAAGTCCTTAAAATAGCAATTTTGACATATGAGTCTGTGTAGTGATGTCAATCTTGCTGCTGCTGCTGCTAAGTCACTTCAGTCGTTTCTGACTCTGTGCGACCCCAGAGACGGCAGCCCACCAGGCTCCACCATCCCTGGGATTCTCCAGGCAAGAACACTGGAGTGGGTTGCCATTTCCTTTTGCAATGCATGAAAGTGAAAAGTGAAAGCTAAGTCGCTCAGTCGTGTCTGACCCTCAGCGACCCCATGGACTGCAGCCTTCCAGGCTCCTCCGTCCATGGGATTTTCTAGGCAAGAGTACTGGAATGGGGTGCCATTGCCTTCTCCGGTCAATCTTGCTAGGATACCCAAATTTTAGGTTTTCCTAGCATTATCCAACAATTTTTTTCTGGTACATTTTGCAGTTTCTGAGTGTCAGTAGAGCATATAGCTCTTTGTAAATATGTACTATTAAATACTGAAAACAAAACAAAATAAAACTACTACTAAAATATTTTTCCTTGGTAAATACTACTAAAATAAAGAATAAGTTATGATTTCAGGAATTCACAAGGACTCTTGGGAATTCTGATTTCTTGTTTCCTAAAGCTTAATATATATGTGCTTCTGAGAGCAGTATGAATTTTTTTCCTTACTCAAGTTTAAGATTATAGGGTATTGAGGCAATACTGGATGACTTGTATTTCTTAAGTCTAAAGGAACCATATTTCCTGAAGTCCACAATTCTTTGAGCTAACTTATAAGATCATTGCGTCCAAGGCAACCATAATTGGTACAGAAACTCAGGTGGCTCAGTTGGTAAATAACCTGCCTGCCAATGCAGGAGATATAAGAGATGTGGGTTCGATCCCTGGATCTGGAAGATCCTCTGGAGTAGGAAATGGCAACCCGCTCCAGTATTCTTGCTTGGGAAATCCCATGGACAGAGGAGACCGCTGGGTTCTAGTCTATGGGGGGACTCAAAGAGTCAGACACAATTGAGCGAATGAGCGCATGAAGTTTAATATGTGTTGGGAATTTGTAAACACTGTTTCATGTTGGTATAAGGATTAAATAAATTAATGACTGTGAAAGACTTAGGTGAGGGCCTGAGTGTGGAAAGTGAGGATACATGGTGCTCATGTTTAGTCTCTGGTTCTAGAAAAAAATAACAGGAATGCCAAATTAACTCTTTGGCATTTATGGATTTAACTGACTGCATTTTAATCTGAATTTGCATACGACACATGAAAGGAGAGTAAGAGAATTTAAAGCAACTGGTTAAGAACAAATCCAAAAGGATTTGTCTTGAAAGTGGATTAGCAACCTGAAGATGTTTTGCCTTGTGGGGTACTGTGATGCATTAAAATTTGTATTGAAAAGAATCATCATAATGTGCAGTTAAGACACTTCTTGGAGTTCAAAGAAAGATAAGATAAGACATTAAGAAAGCAAATGATAACCTTCTCCCCCAAAGTGAAAGTAAAAGTGTTGGTCATCAGTCACGTCCAACTCTTTGTGACCCCATGGACCGTAGCCCACCAGGCTCCTCTGTCCATGGGATTCTCCAGGCAAGACTACTGGAGTGGGTTGCCATGCCCTCCTCCAGGGGATCTTCCTGACCCAGGGTTCAAACCCACATCTCTGATGTCTCATGTACCAACAGGCAGGTTCTTTACCACCTGGGAAGACTACCCCCCAACCCCGGCAAACCCATGTCCATCTTCTTATAATAGAGTGAATTGAGTTTGAACTGTTTGATCTGATTTGGTTTGGTTGTCAGTAACAGAAAAATACTTTGCAGTACCTAGAAGCAATACATACTCTTCCTCTACTTGCCTGGAGGAGGGGATTCAGCTACAGTTCAGGTTGAGGGAATAGAACAAAGAGATAAAATGGATCGTGCTTTAATGTCTTAACTTCTTTCATTTCCACAGAATATCCTCTCTTCTATCCATCCAGCTGTATTATCCTCTCAAATCTGCCTAAAAATTCAAGTTTCCCTGGAAAAATATCCACGACTGACCTCACTCATTCTTATCAATTTCCACTTAGCTTTCAGGAACTTTGTCTCTCATTTGTGTGTTTTCATCCTCGAGAACTTGTGCATTCTTTGGTCTGTGGGAGCTATTTCCCCCCATTAGACTATGGTGTCCTGTGACAAAACAAGTCTTTTCTGTGTTTGTTTTTAATTTTTACTGTATAGAGTCCAACACGTGTCATTTAATTGGAGGGCATCTATTAATTACAAATGTGTCCCAAATAAGAGTTAATGTTACATGTTATTAATAATTTAACAAGTAGGGAACTTTTTTTCAAGTTAGGTCAAGATTCTCACTCAGTAGGAGGCTCCCATTTTTCTGTGCAATTTCAAGTAGGATATTTTTCCTCTGCAGTCATTAAATCTTTGCTGCTCTCAGACTCCCAGGCTCTCCCATCACCCATTATATTCCTAATACAAATGAGAGCTTGAAGAGAACATAAATTGATAGATTGGAGATATTTCAACACATTTCAACCCTTGTTTTTAGAAATAACATAGTTGTCATATTTCATTGAACAAGTGATGGGATTCAAGAATCCCTCCAAAGATCTCTTTTATTACTAAGTCTATTTTTGGAATTTGGGCATTTTCTAGCTCTTGTTGAAATGGAATGATTTTGATCGAGTTTCACCATCTTAGGAGTTTAGGGTTCTAAGAAGTTGATTATGCTGTCTTTGCGATTTTTGGGTCCCAAGTGTGGGAAACATAGGGTACATTTTAGCAGGTGTTGGCAAACTCCACACTTGTGGTTTCTTTCCCCTGCCATTTATACAAATAAAAAGTATTACCATTCATATTAATTCAGTCTTGAACTTATTTTAGAAGCAGCTGGGAAAAGCCACATTTATCTTTGTCATTAAGCAACCGGCTGAAAATTAAGGAAATCATGTGGTTAGATGATTGCTGAAAAGACCCAGCTCATTAGAGATGGGCAAATCTTGAAAGGGTTGAGTGGGTTCTGCGAGGGCCCCTGAAGTTTGGCTACTTCTCTGAATGGTAATCAAATTAGTAGCCAGTACATAGTGGAACAAGATCTCTCAGAAGGTTATTGCCCCATGAGGTTATCATCCTTTCCCATATAATTGTCCTTCCCAGTGAGGGTCCCGTCATGGGAGAGTTCAGACTAATAGCATTATGCTGTGACTTCTGGCAGTCTCCTTCCCCACCCCCACCTTGCTTCTTCTTTCTCAGAAATGGTTGGCCCATTGTCTGAGCAACAGCAGAAAATTTAGATCAACAAAAAGTCCACAGGGTCCAACTTTTATTGCCATTTTGTGGGGCTGGTGTAAGTAAAATATGATACTGATGCTGATGATGACTGCTAACTCTGGAGAAAACCTTCCAGGTGCCTTTTAGAACAAAGCATTAGACATGGTCCTCAATGAGCAGATTTCTAGGCTTGTGGCTGGTGATAACTTCAAAGTGAGGTCTGTGCACAGAGGGAGGCCTTGAGAACATTAGAGACCAAAGTGTTATATGACCTCAAATGTTTCTCTTGCTTACTTTCTCTCTCTTTCTTTTTCTTCTGAGCCTGACTAATAGCCTCTGGAAGGCTCATTCCATTAAGGAAGTTCAAGAACCAATGAATTTTCCTATTACTAAAACAGTATCTTTCAACATAATTTACAGCCATTTGTTTCAGTAAACTAAAATGAGTCCAGAGTGGGCAGTAGCCGGCACGTGACCAAGCCCACCAAGTAAGGGTGCTGGACTCACCCTTCATTGTCCAGAGCTCTCTGTGCTGCCATTGTCATGTAAAGCTGCCCAAACTTTCATAAATGCCAGTATCACAAGCAAGGAGACTTTCTTTTAGGTATCATTGCCTATTGATTTGCTAGTAGGCATTATTTCTAATTTATTTGCTTGAATCTTCAGATGTGTGCCACCGGGGCCATGAAACTTCACATCTGATTACGTTGAAATTTGGTGTCCTTTCATACAAAGGAAACTCAAACAACAACAATGAAAACATTGTCCAATTCTATTCACAATGAAAATATCCCTCAGTAATTTGATTTGCAGGAAATGAAAAGTATTATCAACAGAATATGCTTTTCAAAAATTCATAATCCTTTAAACAGGCAAATCCTTTCTCCGGGATTAGTAGCATGGTTTGTGTCCTAGGAGCCAAATCCTATTCTCTGATTCAATCCTTAAATCCTTTCTAACAGTGCCTATATTGATTTCAGACCCAGTTTTGCTTAAGAATCCAAGGACAGAATTTGTTCCTGTGTTTAGAGGTCCTTAATGAGGATTTCTTTAAAAACAAAGTTTATCTAAAATAGCCTCTAGTTCTAAAAGCTAAACTCTGATGTCTCAATGAATATAATAGATATACTTAATTTCTAGATCATCCTTTGTTTTCTCCATGTCTAGTTGAACTTACACTTCTCTGATCTGGTGGAACAATCTAGAAGCTTGATGCTGATCTCCAAAAATTACTGGTGACTCTGTCCCCTTAATCCCCAATATTGGCCCTGAATATGTGTATAGTTGATCTCCCTATTTTAATTTTGGGGTTCTAGAGACCTGGCCTTTTTGAACATAATGTACATGTAAATGTATATTGTACATATTTATCTTCATAGAGGTCAGATGCTCTCTGTAACAAGGAGTGCATTCTGCACCTCTAGGAAAGATGAAAATAAGTTCTGTTACTGATGATACAGAGATGTGAAGATGGTAAAAATCCTAAGTTGACTTTTTGAATCACTAAAGAGCATTTTCATTACAGATAGCACAGTTTTAGTAAATGTGTTCTATGTTAATTATTTGAGAAATGAGTATCTGTTTATGGCATAAAGCAGAAGATTTGCTTAATCAGGATACATCATTTCCTACCCAAAGGACCCAACAGAATTTGCTGTACCGGTCTCACAAATTTTTGTCTGAGAAAAAAAAGACACATATATACAAAAGTTCTCAGAAATGTAATATGGACTACATTAATTCAAGAAACAAGAGAGCAGAGAGGTAGTAAGAGAATCATTAAAACATGGCTATATTGTGGATACCTAGGTAGAAAAGAATCTTAAAAGAAAATCAACAGATTATAATACAGTTAATTATACTGCCTATGTCATATGCATAACAAAAATTTTTGAATGGGTATTGTGAGCCCAGAACAGCAAAAATATGTGTTGGAATTGTGTTGTTTCGTCCTCAGAATTACCCTTTGAAGTATGATCATTTTATATCTGAAGAAAATGAAACTTAGATAACATTGAAAAACGTGCCCACGACTACACAACTGAGTGACTCAGGCTGGATTTGAACTCATCTGTGTCAAACTCTGATCCTCCTAATCCTAACTACTCTCTGCACCTCAATCTGCACCTGTTCCCCACCTCTGTCTTTACTTTCTCATTCCTAGCCTGCGTGGACAGGGCAGATCCTTCCATGGGAAACTCTCTCCTCTACAAACTCGACTCTTACAAGCCTGTGATCTCCATATGCCTTATCTTTAACCATTTCAGAAGGTGGATCATTACTGGAAGTTGTGCTTGGATTCATCACAAATCACTGCTATTGCATTTCTGTTGGGTATCTAGGCTTAATTGGATATCCTTTTATTTATGTCTAATTATTGCCACATCATATTCCCCATAGCAGCAGTTCTAAATTTTTCCATTTTCCTGAAGTCTCCAAAGAGATTTCTGTACTCTTTGTTGAAGTGGTTAAAAGTGTTAGTCAGTCATATCTGACTCTTTGCAACCCCATGGACGGTAGCCCATCAGGCTCCTCTGACCATGGAATTCTCTGGGCAAGAATAGTGGAGTGGGTAGCCATTCCCTTCTCCAGGGGTCTTCCCAACCCAGGGATCAAACCCGCGTCTCCTGCATTGCAGGTGGATTCTTCACCATCTGAGCCATCAAAGAAGCCCATCTATCTACTTACTGGGAAAATCAAGAACATCTGACCTGAGGCCCCTCACATTCACTTTTTTCTACTTCACAATTGCTCTGCTAGTGTTATCCATCTCATCACCCTTTATCCTCCTCTAAATTCTCTTTTATGAGTTATATGCTCTACCTTTTATACATTCTCATTTTGCCTTCTCTAGTCCCTCCTTGTTATTACATGGGTTTCTCATATGGAAAAAACTTTTTTTTTTTAACCTCCCTAACATCTCCAGGTGACACCCTCCATGTTTCCTTCCTTTTGCCTTCTTATTTTTCTAGAGAAATGTATTCTTCTTAACTTTCCTGAAGTACATGACCTTGTCATGTGCTGTAAGTATTTATTCAATAAGATTTACTGTGATGACCATTTTTTGAGATTTAGAAATCCTTCAGGAACCAAGTAAAGCAGAAACCTAGTTCAATGTATCATTAATACTAAATGCTACCAACCTTAAATAAAGAACTTCTGGTAGTTTCTGCTCATCTAAATATTTGCTATATGAGATACAAAGGAAGCATACTTAAAAACATCAGTAACTTTTTGTGATGAGCAGAATATAATTTAAGGAGAAGTATTTTTAGTATGTAGTAACCAATTATATAAAGGTTCAGTTCAGTTCAGTTCAGTCGCTCAGTCGTGTCCGACTCTTTGCAACCCCATGAATCATAGCACGCCAGGCCTTCCTGTCCATCACCAACTCCTTGAGTTTACCCAAACTCATGTCCATCGAGTCGGTGATGTCATCCAGCTATCTCATCCTCTGTTGTCCCCTTCTTCTCCTGCCCCCAATCCCTCCCAGCATCAGGGTCTTTTCCAATGAGTCAACTCTTCGCATCAGGTGGCCAAAGTATTGGAGTTTCAACTTCAGCATCAGTCCTTCCAATGAACACCCAGGACTGGTCTCCTGTAGGATGGACTGGTTGGATCTCCTTGCAGTCCAAGGGACTCTCAAGAGTCTTCTCCAACACCACAGTTCAAAACCATCGCTTCTTGGGTGCTCAGCTTTCTTCACAGTCCAACTCTCACGTCCATACATGACCACTGGAAAAGCCATAGCCTTGACTAGATGGACCTTTGTTGGCAAAGTAATGTCTTTGCTTTTGAATATGCTGTCTAGGTTGGTCATACTTTCCTCCCAAGGAGTAGGCATCTTTTAATTTCATGGCTGCAATCACCATCTGCAGTGATTAGAATTACAATAAACCTAATCACTATTATTCTGTCTTGTATTACTAAGTTTCTATAAACCTGTGTGCATTTGAAAAATAACATTCTTCCTAAGTTAGCTAGGAAATTCACTTTCTCTTAACATTTGTGTTAGCTGTCAAACTCTGTCATAGTTACCTATTAGAAGGTTATTAATTTTTATACAAATTACCAGCTATGATAACCTTGAATATTGGTAAGCTATTTTACTTTTACAATGATAAATATACTTTGTTTTAATTGAGTGATATTATATTAGGAGATAAAGCAAATAAGGTAACTTTTTTACTCTAATGTTATTTAGCATACTGATCCATACCTGAAAGTTAATAGATATGAAAATCATCTGATTATGTCTAGTATGTTTTTGGTATCAAAATGTGAGATGAAATTTTGTGGAGACAGAGAAAGCTAAGGGTGGATTTCATGGTTTTCAAGTATCATAAATAATATGGGTACTCATTTTACTTCTCCACAGTAGATCATAAAACAGAAATTGCAGCAAGAGATATGTTAGTAATGTTTAAGGAAGACCTTTTGGACCAAATACTGGGGCAAGGAAGTGCTGAAATGTCTGACTGTCTAATCTTTTTGTGATAGGACCAAAGATCACCAGTCCTGAGTTGTCATTATATGTGGTATCTGATGTAGGAGGTCCTGAGGGGTGAGTGGAGGAATCTGAGAGAGTGTGAAATTGACTCTTGATAGATCTGGTTGGAGGGGAGAAAGAAAAGTCAATTACCTATTAAAAACAATAATGAGATCTCTATCCCTAGGTCATGGAGGTGTTGTGATGATTCCTGACATGGGGTGGGAGTGGGGAGTCTCCACATATGAAATCCAGATGCAGACACTCTGACATTGCCCTGTGACTTCACCAATTATTCCTCTTCAATCTGTTGTAATCCCAGGTGATTAACTTGAGTGGAGGCCCTGCCTGCAGCTGTGAGTCGAGCATCACTTTTCCCTTTTGAGCTGGGAGGAGCAGCTTCTGTATCTGTCCTTCCCAGAAAAATCCATAAAGTGTCCTTACGGCCCAGAGGTTTTCTCTGTCTGGTCAGAGACCTGAGACAGATGATTACCATGGTCTTGTTTGGTACTTTGTTTTTCCATTAGGAGAGAAAAAACACCCTTGCATCAGGGTGGCAGCTGGCACTGAACTAGCTTCCATTAACGTTCAGTTGATTGATGTAGCAGGATCCCTGAAATGTTTCTGGTCATCGCAGAACACCATGTGAAGTTCCACATGCAGACTCTCTAGGTCCTCTGACTGCTAGATTTCAACCTCACTCATTCAGATCCTGAAGCCCAGAATGTGCAGAACTGGAGCTACACAGCTGCCCACAGCAGCAAGATGCTGGCCTCCTAGGTGGATATGCTATTTTCTGCTTGTTAGGCAGGCAATATACATGAAGAAGATGTCGCTGAAGATTCAGTATTTGTCACTGAGAGGTAGGTCAGCGGGAGAGAAAGGGTGTACAAACCTACTTCTTGTGATGTGGGTCTGTGCACAGTCATCCTGATGTGTACTCTGAAACTAAATTGAGTAAAAGGGGGAAATGTAGCACTAAGTGAGCTCTTGCTCCACCATCTAAGTCTCAGAAAGGAATCCTTCTGCCTCTAGATCTTAGATACCGCTTTTGCTTCTATCATCAACCCTAGATTTGATGAGCTCAGTGGCAGCTATATACTCTTACGTAGGCACTGGAGATAAGACAATAAGTCAGTTTCCCACTTTAATGGAATTTTATACCTAGTGAGAGGATGCAGACTATGAGCAAATAAGCAGATAAATAAAATATCAGAAGGTGATAGGTGATAGAAAGTCAGACTGATTGATGGAGAGCTAGTAATGGGGTAAAGGAATTACTTAGCTTGAGATGTTGGGGACAGACTCACTGAAGAAGTTAATCAGTGACCTGAGTGACAAAAAAGAGCCTATCAGATAGTGATGCAGGGAAAGGGCTTCCCAGCAGAGGGAACTGCTGGTGGAGAGGCTATAAGTTGGGAAGGAGCTGAATGTTTTGGAACAAACAGGAGAGAGATCCACTTGGCTAGAGCTGAGTGAAGTTGGGATACACAATGAGATTGGAAAGGTTGTCAGGGGCCAGATCATGAGGGATCTTGTGGGCCAGGAGAAGAGTGACTCCAGAATGGTCCTAGAATTGGATTAGGCCCTGGCATGCAACTAGTTTGCCCTTCTTACTTCAAAACTAAGAAAGCAGAGCCCAGAAAAGTGAGATTTTGTCACCCCATCTCCACCAGCCAACCTTAGTTATACCACAACTGGAAACAAGATCTTCAACTCACAGTCTTTGTTACTTATCATTAAACTCTTCCTGAATGCTAAAAAGGTGGGACTCCTGAAAACTGTCAAACATTTAAACTCCTCATCTTTAAAATATGCCACAGTTGTGCTGTCTTCTTGACTCATAGTCTATGACAATGAGAAAATCACAGAGGCAAAGTTAATATTACAGAGTAGATTTCTATTTTCCATAGAGAAGGATAGTTTTAATAGTTTTTTTCTCATAGAAGAATGAAATTTTACAAGGAAAAAATGATATTTTTCCACCAAGAGCCTATGTTTAGCTGCCATGCTCACCATGAAAGATTTTCATAGCCAGGATCAGATTTGGTAGGCTTGGATATGACCTGATGATATGGGGGAGGTCAGGGTGATATGTAGGGGTATAAGGCAAACATGAATGAGGGTTGATCAATTGTTTTTTAAAACAACTGGGCAGTATGGCATAGTTACTGAAGATATAGACTGTGGCTCTAGACTAGAAGGATCAGAATTCCAGCTCTATTACTAACTGGCTGTGTGAATTTGGGTAAATAATCTAATCTCTGTTCCTCATTTTCTTATGTATAAAAGGGAGTGATAATCGTATCCTGCTCACAGGGAATTAAATTATTATCTGTAAAAAGATGTAGAGCAATGTTTGTTGCATAATGCTTGTTACATAAGAAACACTATATAAATGTTTCAAAGATTTTTTTTAAAAAACATAAAATGTCTGGAATTATCCTTCATTCACTTTATTAAAATAGAGGGGAGGGAGGCTTATAAATATCTTTGTAGATCAGTTATACATTTCAATAGTAAGTTTGACTTTAGAATCACATACCAAATACAACCCCATCATTCTAGGATTGGGACACATTCCTACTACAGGGACATATGGTGCTACTTCTATGCCTAGAAGGAGTTAACATTCTACTGTACATACATTCAGGATCAGAATACTTTATTGTAAGTTATCCACACACAGGACATACGTGTGTATATATGTCTTGGTCTTTCAAATAGCAGGGACAGTGCCTTCAGGAGCAGTGGCTTTCACATCCTCCTCTGTATTGAGAAGAAGACTTTACTGAAGAGGGAACATAAATGGAGATTCACTTGGGACCAGCTGAGATCTTCAGTTCTAAAAGGAGTTGAGGCTGGAATGATTTAAGCACAGACCCACAGTAAGAGATGTGATCGTGGAGTAGAAGCTTGTTGTCACTGCTTTAGCCTCCATTGATTCAGGGTTTATAACCCCAAGATCTGCCAACAGCCAGGTGCAACGGCAAATGACATCCTCAGTCTCTGGCCTGGAGTCTCCCAGATTTTATGCTACTACTCCTTCTGCTTCCTTTCCATGAACTAACTGGTAGGCTCTGACAGATGTTTTGTTTTCTCTCTCTTCTATAGTCTACCCCCTTTTCTCTATCCTTACAGGAGAATGTAGAAGAGTCTCCTCCTTCCCCCAGGAGATCTTGAATGGACAGAAGAGTGTCCTCCCTGTCTTTGTCTAGGGATGAAAGCGTAAACAAAGGAATAACTTCAGATTCAAAATAACAGTGTCGGAAGTAACCACATAGTCCATAGGAATGTGTCCTTACTTTGGGGGTTTCTAGGTACAGGTAAGAGTTAGTGTTTGCACAGTGAACCTAGCTAAATGGAGGGGATTGCTTATACCTGAGGTGCCAAGCTTGGCATTCCAGCTACCCTGCTTGGCCATCCTGAATGTTGAGAGGATCTTCAAGAGATCTGTGATCTTCAATGCCAACTCTACATATCAGTAGCTGAAGGTGAGGGAAAAAGAGAAGACAGAAGGTCCTCAAGAAGGATTATGACCCAGGCCTGATTGCCAATTGCCTGACCTTGGTCCACATTCTATTGGCTGGAACTTGTCAGAAGGACTCACCTGACTGTAAGGAAGGCTGGGAACTGGGTTTGGCTGTTATCCATGAAGAAACGATACTGATTTGGTGAATAGCCTGTCAGTTTCTACCATAGAGACTATATAACCAATGGTGCTTTAGAGATAGTGACAGAGTTAAAACACATTTCTTAATCCAAACCACAGGGCTCTCCTCACCAAACCACACTCTGCCATCTGTCTTATAGGTCCCCTACCTTAGGAAGAAAAAAACCCACAGTCTGCAAAAGTGGCAAAAGGAGAGCCAAGAAGAAATTTGTTGATCCATTTTCTAAGGAAAATTGGTAAAAATGCTTTGTAACCACACGAAGTTTGTTTTGCCTGACCATCAGGGGCCAAAATGCTGAGACACCAAGCCCTGCAGCAAAGAGAGAGCTTATTGACAAGGCAGACCAAAAGAGAAGAAACAAAACTCAATTCTGCCTTCTGAAGTCAAGAGTCTGGGGTTATTTATGGTATAACAAATAGGCAAGCAAGGTGGTCTGAGGCATGGGGCATGTGGGAAGCACGGGGATATGGGGGAACATGATTGGGAAAAGTACACAAATCATGGTTCTGCACAGATGTAACTAACTACAGGCCTCTGTACATTCAAACATGGAGGTGCTTAGCATGATGTGGGTTACGGACTTTTCAGTCCTCTGACATCTAAAGATCACCAGGTGAACACCTGCAGATGCCTGGTTGGAATGTCAGTGGTCCTATCCAGTCTTAACCAACTCAGTTTCCACTAATCACAGGTGAAATACCAAGTTCCTGGAAAACAACTCCCTCAAACATTGTTTAGGCTATCTGCTGCTTGGAGGACATTCGTCTTAAAATAACTTTGATTAGTGAAGACAGGTGAAATGGATTTGACTAATCATTATGTGATGTTTCAGCATTACCTGTGTTCAATATCGGGGCTTTCAGGTGACACTAGTAAAGAACCCATCTGCCAATGCTAGAGACAGAAGAGATGCAGGTTCGATCCCTGGGTCAGGAAGATCTTCTGGTAAAGGAAATGGCAACCCACTCCAGTATTCTTGCCTAGGAAATCTCATGGACAGAGGACCCTGGCAGGCTACTCATGAGGTCTCAAAGAGTCAGACAAGTAAGCGCACACTCATGTTCAATATTAGAAGTACTGTTGTTTTTGGTAAAAAAAAAAAAAAAAAGGAAAAACAGCAATCAGATCTGAAAGAACTCTTAGCACCTACCTACAAGTTTGCCAGACCCAGAAAAGGATGGTGGAAAATCATGACACAAGAGGTATAGATGAATGACTTGAAACAAGAGGTTCATAAATTGATTCCAGAGAGCACTGGGAGAGGCACAGAAAAGGATGGTCAATCTAGAAACAATTCTCTATGATGGATTGATTAGAAAAGTAAAAATGTTGAAGTCCAAGTTTGAATTGGGAAAACTCATGGAGCTTCATTGTGAAGGCAAAAGAAAAGCTCCTGGGAATGAGATAGCTGATAAAGTTGAGCTGATGGAGATGAGCCACCAGTCCACAGATCTGCTTAAAATTCAGATGTTTAATGGTGACAAATACCAAGTCCTATTTGTGGGGAAAGAAAGGAAAGCACAGCCCATTAAATACAATTCTGGTGTAGAATCCAGTCAAATTCTACTCACAGGAAAAGCCCAATGCAACATGTGGGAATCCTACAAATAAGGGTCAGTCTTGCCTCCTGACGGAGAAGGCAATGGCACCCCACTCTAGTACTCTTGCCTGGAGAATCCCATGGATGGAGGAGCCTGGTAGGCTGCAGTCCATGGGGTCGCTAAGAGTCGGACCCGACTGAGTGACTTCACTTTCACTTTCATGCATTGGAGGAGGAAATGGCAACCCACTCCAGTGTTCTTGCCTGGAGAATCCCAGGGACGGCAGGGCCTGGTGGGCTGCCGTCTATGGGGTCGCACAGAGTCGGACACGACTGAAGCGACTTAGCAGCAACAGCAGCAGCTTGCCTCCTGATATGACAGAGCGACCTCACTGTACCATGAACCTTTTGTAACGAAAATCAGCACATCCTGCTGCTGCGGCTAAGTCGCTTCAGTCGTGTCCGACTCTTCGCGACCCCATGGACTGCAGCCTACCAGGCTCCTCCATCCATGGGATTTTCCAGGCAAGAGTACTGGAGTGGGTTGCCACTGCCTTCTCCGAGCACATCCTGAGCCTGGCTTTTTCTCACTTCTCTGGGACCTTCTCCACTTGGCTGCTTCCTGTGGACCTGGGGCAAGATGAGGGTTATTGCACGGTTCACCGCAAACACCTGTCTCTTGGTTTTACTTCAACCTTTGATTTCAGATGTTTTCCTTTCCTCCCCTTCTACGTTTGGTCCTTTGGTCTCTTTCCCCTTGCTGACTTTCATCATCCAATTAGAAACAACACCCTCCTCTGGCTACCAGTTTCTCTGGGAACTGTAGGGAGTAACCCCCGAGCCTCCCGCACTCCCCTGGGGCCAGCAGTGCTTCAAAGGAGCATGGTGGCGGCTCCACCTCACGGCTGGGCTGCCTTTCTGTTTGAACAGCTTCCATTGCCCACTGCTGATCAGTAACTCAATGATTCATTAAACACACAAACAATGAGTGAATCTGTTCCATTAGCAAGGCCACCTGTTGTTCTCAGCCGCTCCCAGCTGAAGCCGGTGCACAGGAACAACAGAATGCCTCCGTCAGTCGAGCGCCCCGTCCACGTTTGATGGCATGTTAAAGCTGGAAAGGCAGGGCCCCGGATCTGCTGGCGCTTTCATACTCTTCCTTTCATCTGGTGGCAGGGCCGCAAGAATATACTGTGAATACAATGCACCTCTCTATAATCAAGGGAAAACTCAAGAGTTTAGTCATTATCGCCCTCCTAGGCTGGTGGAATTAGACAAAGGGGAGAGAGGGATGATCCTGTTCCCTTTTGCCTGCAGGTGACAGGCCAACGGAATTAACCAAGGGCTACCCAAAAATAAAAACAAAAAACCCAAAGCTAAGCCAACTATCTATAAAAAGCAACCTGCTGATAATACAATCTTGGCTACTTAGTCTCTGGTTCCTGCAGCTGCTCTAGGCCTTTAGGAACCCGTCTGCTAGTGTTCACCAGCTGATTATAAATTAAGACTAGTAAAAGTCCTACAAAGCCAAGTTAAGATTCTCAGCAGGCATCATAATCAAGAAAAGTTGATACTTTTATTATTTTAAAATACAGCATTTTCTCTTCTCTCATGTATAACTAACTCCTATTGATTATTTTTTTAATTTTATTTTATTTAACTTTATAATATTGTATTGGTTTTGCCATATATCAAAATGAATCTGCCACAGGTATACAGGTGTTCCCCATCCTGAACCCTCCTCCCTCCTCCCTCCCCATACCATCCCTCTGGGTCGTCCCAGTGCACCAGCCCCAAGCATCCAGTATCATGCATCGGACCTGGACTTATTGATTATTATAATATAGAGGGGGGCTTTCATAAGGTCAGCAATGTTTTTATTTTATTTTAGTATTATTTATAACATTTTATTTAAAAATTAGGAGTACAACGCAATCAAAATAAGAGTGGAAGGTCAACAGTGTTAGTTTGGAGCCTGAAAGCTGTATGGTACCACGAATAGGGAAAGATATAATCTTTTCTCAATTGAGTAGTAAATTGACTCTTTAGAGTGAATTGAGTTTCTTTTTTTGAACTGAGTTTTTGAATGCCATAGTCATTAAGTTTTGTACTGCATACTTCAGAATTGTTAGCTTTAAATTTACCTGTAGTGACACTTTGATTAAAATATTTGATTACGTAATTTGTGTTTATGAGAGGTTTATTCTAATATATTAGTAAAAACTTTCTTGTTCACTAGTTTTGGTAAGAAAATGGAAGATTAAGAAGTAAAGGGTAATGACTCTTCAAAGCAAATTTCAGTTCCTATTAGCTTATCATGTAAATTAAAAAAAAACAAACCCAGCTTTAATTACAGTAACAGATTTCAGAGATGACTATTGCTAGTGGCTCTTTTACTTTCATTTTTGTGGAAATGATAGAACTCCAGGTGAGGAATTCAATTTGTGTCTCTTTCATGAATACTATTTTGTTTTTAGAAGATGTGCTTTCAGCTATAAACATTCAGAAAGAACAAGGTAAACAGATTGAGGCAGGAAGATCCCACTTCTTGGGCTCTCTAGGCAGGTGTGAGCGTATCTCCCTCATCCAATACATAAAAGGACCACGTGCGTTTTCAAAGGGATGTCTGCAATCCTGGCCTTTTGACAACCACCAGTACTATTTGATTGCCCAATGCAGGTGGTTGTGTAATCAAAAGAATCCTCAGATTCCCCTGTGCAAAAACGAAAGGCACAGGAAGCACCTTTTAAAAAAGACTACACAGGAGATAGCCACATACAAACTAACAATTAGATGGAAACCTTATAGCTATCCTCGTGTGTGATTAGACTAGCACCATCCAATAGACCTTCCTGCAATGATGCAAGTGTTCTATACCTGCGCTGTCCAGTGAGCTAGCCACCAGCTACATGTGTCTGCTGAGTACTTGAAAGGTGGCTAATATGACTGGGGACCTAAACGTCATTCTTAGTTAAGTATAAACAGACACATGCATTTAGTGGTTACTGCTGTTGTTCAGTTGCTAAATTATGTCTGACTCTTGGCAACCCCATGGACTGTAGCACTCCTGGTTTTCCTGTTCTTCACTATATTTCGGAGTTTGTTCAAACTCATGTCTTCAGTGAGTCGGTGATGCTATCCAACCATCTCATCCTCTGGCACTCCCTTCTCCTTTTGCCTTCAATCTTTCCCAGCATTTGGGTCTTTTCCAATGAGTCAGCTCTTCACATCAGATGGCCAAAGTATTGGAGTATCAGCTTCAGTATCAGTCCTTCCAATGAATATTCAGGGTTGACTTCCTTTAGAATTGACTGGTTTGATCTCCTTGCAGTCCAAGGGAGTCAAAATCTTCCCCAGCACCACAGTTCAAAAGCACCAATTCTCTGGTGCTCAGCCTTCTTTAGGGCCCAACTCTCACATCCGTACATGACTGCTGGAAAAACCATAGCTTTAACTATTAGGAACTTTGTCCGCAAAGTGATGTCTTTGCTTTTTAATAAGCTGTCTAGGTTTGTCATAGCTTTCCTTCCAAGGAGCAAGTGCCTTTTAATTTCATGGCTCCAGTCACTGTCTGCAGTGATTTGGGAGCTCAAGAGGCTGTTTAGATCCTCTTTACTTTCTGCCATTAGAGTGGTATCATCCACATATCTGATGTTATTGATATTTCTCCTGGCAATCTTGATTCCAGCTTGTGAGTCATCCAGCCCAGCATTTTGCATACACTCTGCAAATAAGTTAAATAAGCAGGGTGGTAATATACATCCTTGTCTTACTCCTTTCCCAATCTTGACCCGCATACAGGTTTCTCAGGAGACGGTAAGGCTCTGGTATTCCCATCTCTTTAAGAATATTCCACGGTTTGCTGTGGTCCACACAGTCAAAGCCTTAGGGCTTCCCAGGTGGTTCAAATGGTAAAGAATCTTCCTTCAAGGCAGGAGACCCAGGTTTGATCCCTGGGCCAGGATGATCCCCTGGAGAAGACTCTGGTTCCTCTGCCTTTTGTAAAAACCAGCTTGTACATCTAGAAGGTCTCGGTTCATGTACTGCTGAAATCTAGCTTGAGGGATTTTAAGTATAACCTTACTAGCAAGTGAAATGAACACAATTCTCTGGTAGTTTTAACATTCTTTGGCACTGCCATTCTTTTGGATTGGAATGAAAATTGATCTTTTCTGGTCCTGTGGCCACTGCTGAGCTTTCCAAATTTGCTGGCATATTGAGTACAGCACTTCAACAGCATCATCTTTTAGGATTTGAAATAGCTCAGCTGGAATTCCATCACCTCCACTAGCTTTGTTCATAGTGATGCTTCCTAAGGCCCACTTGACTTCACATTCCAGGATGTGTAGCTCTAGGTGAGTGATCACATGATCATGGTTATCCTGATAATTAAGACCTTTTTTGTATAGTTCTTCTGTATATTCTTGCCACGTTTTCTTAATCTCTTCTGCTTCTGTTAGGTCCTTACCATTTCTGTTCTTTACTGTGCCTGTCCTTGCATGAAATCTTTCCTTGATACTCCAATTTTCTTGAAGAGAAAACCTTAAAGAGAAAAATCTCTAGTCTTTCCCTTTTTCTTGTTATCCTCTGGTTCTTTGCATTGTTCATTTAAGAAGCAATTACTGTATTGAACCAAAAGAATTATTTGGTAACTCAGTGAGGGTTATAGTCTGGATTGGTCTTAACTTTGCTATCCCTAGTACCTGGGTTGGTTTCCTACCTTCATTATAAACACTCAATATTTGTTACATGAAAACACAAGTCTGATCATGGTCCATCATTCCTTAATATTCTTTGGTGCTTCTCCTGATGCAAGAGTTCTAATCTCTGGCAGGCCCTCAATTTCATCTATTTTCTGCCTCAGCATATACAAGTTTTTAATGCATTCCTTGACTTGCATTCATTTCCCTGTGTTTCTGGTTTTGTGTGTCCCTCTGCCTGCCAATGTAGGAGACACAGGAGATGCAGGTTCAATCTCTGGGTTGGGAAGATCCCCTGGAGGAGGGCATGGCAACCCACTCCAGTATTCTTGCCTGGAGAATCCCATGGACAGAGGATCCTGGTGGGCTACCGTCATAGGGTCACAAAGAGTCAGACATGACTGAAGCAACTTAGCATGCATGCTGCCTAGAAAGCTCTTCTTCCAACTCTTCCTCCTTGACAGACCTCTGCTTATCTTCCAGGAGAAAATATGACTTTCTTTGTCAAGTCTTTGCCAACTTCCCCAGATTGAGTTAATATCACTCTCTTTTCTAGGTTCCCACAGCAGTATAGCATATATATCAGAGCAGAGGTGTCTTAGGGCAGATTCTCAGATCTGGGAGCAAATATTTGTAAGGCAATTCCCAAGGGAAGCTAGGAAAGTAGTGGGTGAGAGGCAGAGGGCAGGAAGGGGAGGAAACCAAGTGAGTATGCAATCACAAAATTACACAGAGCGTGGTTTTTGCCCGATTATGCAGGCAAACTTATTAACTCTATAAATCAAGCCTTGGAGTTGTCCTGAACGAAGGCAATGAAACCAGAGTTTTCAGACTCTTATATCCATCAGTTATTGGTTAAGGACCACCCAGGGGCAGTGCATTCCCAAGCACTTTGGTCTCTCCACTTGTGTGTGCCAAGGAGACTCAAAGGCTAGTTCTTCAAGATAGAGAGTAGTTCTGGCTGTGGGAAGTGAAACTGTTAGACATTCGACATTATCCACTACTGCTACTGCTGCTAAGTCACTTCAGTCGTGTCTGACTCTGTGTGACCCCATAGACGGTGGTCCACCAGGCTCCCCTGGGATTCTCCAGGCAAGAACACTGGAGTGGGTTGCCATTTCCTTCTCCAATGCATGAAAGGGGAAAGTGAAAGTGAAGTCGCTCAGTCGTGTCCGACTCCTGGCGACCCCATGGACTGCAGCCTGCCAGGCTCCTCCATCCATGGGACTTTCCAGGCAAGAGTACTGGAGTGGAGTGCCATTGCCTTCTCCGGTATTCAAATTGAGCCTATGTGTTTGCAAACCAAGATACATCTTTTCCTAGAAAAGTGACAACTATTTTCAGTCTCAGTTTCCTCCTCTGTAAAATTTAGAAAATAATTGTATCTAACTCATGGGCTTAAGGTGAAGTTTGAATAAGATAATGTATGCAAAGTATTTAACATAGTGTGGGGTAACTTGTAAAAAAGAAAAAAAAAGTTATATTACTACAACCTTTTATGACAATTGCATATCTGGCTCCTCTATTAGCTTTGAGATTTTTTAGGCCAGTAATTGGCCTCATTGGTCTTTGAATCACTTGTACTTAAGGCAATGCCTGACCCTGAGTAGATGTCAGCTCAATCAATATTTCTTGAGTATATGAGTGATGCTTTTGAACCTAACATCTCTTAAGATCTCTGACGGTATCTTGAAACCCTTTCTTCATGTAGAGGATTACGCAATAGACCACGTTCATAAGGTTTCTTATTCTCTTTGGATTCTCTGAAAAATGGCACAAACTGGTATATAACAGTTGCTAAATAACTGCTGAACTGACATTTGTTGGGTGAGGGTCCAGAATGCTCTAAGGGTAAGATCATCATAATCTGAAGGGTGGTTTTCTCTGTTTCAGAGTTTGTTTGCAGAGAGTGATCTTAGGTCACTTACGGTTCAGTGTAGGAAAACAGAAACCCCTCTAGGTTTTCAAGCAGAACATGATTTAATAGAGGGAATTAGGTGCTATAGCAGGCAGAATTTCTAAAATGGTCTCCCAAAGAAGTTCGCCTACTAATCCCAGAAGCTCTGAATGTGCTCATATATCATCCCTGTGATTATATTATGTTACATGGCATAGTTTATCTTAAGAAAGAGATTACCTGGGTGGCCTGATCTAGTCACAAGAGCCCTTAAAACCAGGGCATGTTCTCAGCTGAGAGCAGAAGAGAGAGTCAGAAATGTGAGGGCATTCGACCTGAGGGGTCCTGCTGCTCCTGCAATGTAAGAAAGACTTCATGTGCCATTGCTAGTTTGAAGGTGGAGGAAGCCAGGTGGGGAAGAATGTGGGTGGCTTTTAGGAGCTGGAGAGGCGTCTAGCTGACAGCTATCAAGGAACTGGGGACCTCAATCCCAAAACCATAAAGAGATGAATTCTGCCAATTACTTGAATGAGCTTGAGGGTAGAATCTTTCCAGAGCCTCCAGGTAAGATCCCGACCTAACTGAAACCTTGGTTTCAGCCTTGTGAGACCCTGAGCACAGAAGCCCGCTGAGCTTTAACTTCTGACCTACAGAGCTGGTAGAGGTAATAAATGAGGTTACCAATAAATGGGGCTACTAAGGGCTTCCCAGGTGGCACAGTGGTAAAGAATCTGCCTGCCAATCAATGCAGAAGACATGGGCTTGATGCCTGGGTCAGGAAGACCCTGGAGAAGGATATGGCAACTCACTCCAATATTCTTGCCTGGAAATCCCATGGGTAGAGGAGCCTGGCAAACTACAGTCCATGGGGTTGCAAAGAGTCAGACATGAATGAGCATCTGAGCAGCACCGGTGTTATGTCATCAGGCTGCTAAGTTTGCTGCCACTTGCTACACTGCAATAGAAAACAAATGCAGTGCTTTTGCCAGATTGTGGAAAAACCTGGAGTCAAGAAAGCAAGGTGGGCCACTCCCAACTTTCAGGTTTGAACCCCCACAGGCTGCTGTCTGAGATCAGGAAGCTGCAGGAAATTATGTTACCCTGAAGCTGAGGCCTGGCTGTAAAAGAGACCAGCCAGCTGCCCCACTGGGCCCACCGGCTGATGACCACATTCAGTGTCCCCCACCATTACTGACAGAGGAGGAGGGGCCCTTGCTCTCTCCAACCTCACAAATATATTCACAAAGGAATGTTACTGTTAAACATGTCATATCCAGAAGCTTGGCAGAGAGGAAGTCTGGGATACGTAGTTCCCAGGCCTCTAGCACCTGGCCAGAAACAGGAACCTACAGGCAGGGAGTGCGACAGTGCTAAGTGGTAATGAATGGTACCCAATATGACTTTTCAAGATTTTAAGACCCTTTAAGTCAACTTTCTGGTAGGAATTATTAGTTTCACTTTACAGATCTGAAAACTGAGGTTCAGTTGGGTTAAATATCTTGCCTAAAGTCTCATAAAAAGGAAATAGCAAAACCCAGATTAGAACCCAGATCTGTGTCTTCCCAAGCCAAGATTTTTCAGCCTCTGAAGCTGCAGCTGGCCTTGGGATGGCATTTCTATGATTGCCTAACAGTTGGACCCTCTGGGCTCAACTGAGGGGGAAACAGAAGTGGCAGCAATTTCATTTTCTTAAAGAGTTCCTTAGGTTCCTGGTCTGGGGCTGCTGTTAGCCTCATGTTGGAGGCCTCTCTCCTCCCCTCCCCTCATCCAAGCTGCCTCCTTGGCCCACAGTCTTTGACTTTGGACACAGCCCTTACAATATGTGCTCTGACTTCTGGGTTTATTTGGAGGCATTCTCTGTTGCCCTTCGGTCTTGTGAGCACACAGGATTGGCCCCTTTCCTCTGGGCTCGAGGTCTCTCTGCCTTTCCCCCATGGGGGCTGGTGCTGGGCTAGGAGCAGCATCAGAAGGAACGTCCCCTGAATAGAGGGGTCATGGAGCATTTCCCCCAGACAGCTCTATCTTTCCTGCATACCAATCCAATTACAAACAAATTGGCCCATGGGCTCAAGCACGAGAGCAATTTGGCTTTCTCTCTTCACTCGCTGATAGTTTTAAACCTACTTTCTTAAAAAGCCCCACTCTGGGAGATTTTAGCACCCAAGTCTTAGAGAGGTGGGATGCAACGATCCCAAACGCCGGGGGTGCAGTGAAGCACAGAAGAGAAGCTCAGTGTAATATTTTTCAGAAAAAATGAAAGAGAAACAGACAGGTTCCCTGAGATTTCCCAGGACTGCAAGTTAGAGTCTGGGGGCTGGTCTTTCCAGATCTGCCTTGACCAGCCCTCTGGGTTCCTTCTCTACCTGGCCCTTTTCTCTTCTGGACTTTTCTTCAGTGGTGAGGAATTCATTCCTAGGTTTCTACAGGGAAAAAGAAATACTTCAACAGTCTTTGGTATGCCTTAAAAGGACATATTTTTTTTTAAAACATATGCTCACAGTTTGATATAGCTGAACTCAAAGGCAGGGCATCTATGTCAGAGATAAGTGCACAGCCCAGCTATTTACAATAGAAAGTCTAGGAACAGCCAGCCTTTCTTCACTTGGATCCCATGGGAAAACTGTTTGGAGGGAGTCACACAAAAGAATAAGCTCCTTCTGCCTTGTTAAATGTTTGTTTAAATAGTTTAAGTTGAAGACTCAACTTAAGGCACCTCTAGAAAGAAAAGCAGCTTTAAGGTAAGGTTGTGCATGTAGTTAGTTTTTTTGATTAAAAATTCCTCAGTCCAGTTTTCCCTGATTGCTGTTTTTCTAGGTTTCAGGCTGACATTGCTTGAGTAAAGGATGCTCCACTTGCTTCCTTCCATTCCTGTGTCTCTTTAAGAAAGATCACTTCTTACTTTTGATCATCACACCAGTCACATGTCTCACGCAAGGACCTGCATGGAGTTTCCGGTGCAAATCTAATTCCCTTGAGCTGAGATGCCCTGCTGGCAGGGAGCTGAGACAACTCCCTCCTCTCAGGACCCATCAGGAGAGCCTCTTTCACACCACTCTTCTTTTTACAAAGATGTCTCAGATGGTTTCCAGAGTGATCCAGAAGATCTTACTAAAATGCTTAAAAAGACAAAGTCAGAGGATGAATCTAGAGACGGACATGTTTTCTGCTATGCAATAGGGGATATACCGGTGAATTGGGTAGCTGCATTCTCTGTTCCCATGGAATCCAGTGGGGGAAACAGACAAGTGAAAGCAATTACCAGTGTGAGTCGTACTGAGAGAAGAATATGATGAGAGCACAAAAAGGGATATGTGACCCTGATGTATCAGGAAGACATCCTAAAAGAGATGGAGGTTGGGGATAAGGATGCTAATGTTATTGCAGAACCTCTGTGATGAGGTCTCAGAAACTGACTCCAGTAGAGAATAGAGGTGTGTGTCACTGAGGGACCCTTGCTTGGGGAACACCTCTATGAGATCCACTTGAATGGATTGCATCACTACCCTGGCTGAGCTGATGGATTTCACAGCTGCACTTTGATGGCTCTCGACTTCTCCATCACTAAGTCAGTTGACGAGCCAGAGCTCCTCCTTCTTTATTTCCTGCCTCTCTTAAGCAACAGCTGTGTAAGTCGGTGCTCTTGAAGGGGAAATGTTGAAAAGTAGATAGGAGTCCCAAGAGGAATGTGTGGTGAGGGGAGTGGGAGACCAGGCTGATTCTTACTTCGGCTCAGTTATATATGGCATCTGCCTCACCTCATCTGAGCTTTCAGCCCTCAGGTCATGATGAAAAAGAAGATGCTGGGATCATCCTGTCAAACTGTCAAATTTGGGGTGAATGAAATATCCACAAGGGATCTCCAAGAAGACAGAATGCTCATATTTACTTTCAACCAGGGAGAATTTGAACCTATGTCTTCAGATTTGGAAGTCTAGGATATTAATTCATTGTGACATCTGGTCCTTCTCTTTGATATTTTAAAAATAGCCTAGAAACAGAATTGTGAATCCCTGCTCTAAAGTGCTACTCTTAGATTCTGGGAAAGAATGCAATTCTGAGTTTATCTTGTTTATCCAACAGGTCTCTGGTCATTTGTTTAACATGATATTCATCCATTGGATGCTCTAAGCCAAGTGCTAACACAAGGTTTCCATTTTGTTATAATCATCCATGAAAGAAAAAATGTGGAAATGTCTATCTTGCCATTTTCAAGGACTGTGGTGGCACCAGTAGCAGGCTGCTTCTAGTCTTTGCTGCAACCACCACTTGAGAATGCAAGATTCTCTAAGAATGCTAGAATTTTGGAACTAGGATGAAAAATCAGCAGTATGTAACAGTGTGTAACAAGGATCCTAAAGATGCTCGCATCCTTTGTTCCAGTCAATAAGGAACTGCAAAGAAATGTCACTCAACAGACCCACAAATATGCATTACCAAGGATTTTCATTCTAGTATTTTCTTTCTTTTTGGTAAAAGTAAAAACGTGAGAGACCACCAAGATCAATAAAAAGTAGATATGATCATAGTGGTTAATTGAGTTTGAATTTCATTTTGCATTCTTATCCTAAAGGAATTCACACAGCTTGGTACAGAGGGGTTCTTAATTATACTTATTTCAAATTTAATATTTAATTGAATACACTCTGAATATAAATAATAAATAAATGCTACCTAAATAGTAATGAGTTCAGCAATATGTGAACCGTGAACTTCCTGATGTTCAAGCTGGTTTTAGAAAAGGCAGAGGAACCAGAGATCAAATTGCCAACATCCACTGGATCATGGAAAAAGCAAGAGAGTTCCAGAAAAACATCTATTTCTGCTTTATTGACTATGCCAAAACCTTTGACTGTGTGGATCACAATAAACTGTGGAAAATTCTGAAAGAGATGGGCATACCAGACCACCTGATCTGCCTCTTGAGAAATCTGTATGCAGGTCAGGAAGCAACAGTTAGAACTGGACATGGAACAACAGACTGGTTCCAAATAGGAAAAGGAGTACGTCAAGGCTGTATATTGTCTCCCTGTTTATTTAACTTCTATGCAGAGTACATCATGAGAAACGCTGGACTGGAAGAAACACAAGCTGGAATCAAGATTGCCAGGAGAAATATCAGTAACCTCAGATATGCAGATGACACCACCCATATGGCAGAAAGTGAAGAGGAACTAAAAAGCCTCTTGATGAAAGTGAAAGTGGAGAGTGAAAAAGTTGGCTTAAAGCTCAACATTCAGAAAACGAAGATCATGGCATCTGGTCCCATCACTTCATGGGAAATAGATGGGGGCTCCAAAATCACTGCAGATGGTGACTGCAGCCATGAAATTAAAAGACGCTTCCTCCTTGGAAGGAAAGTTATGATGAACCTAGATAGCATATTCAAAAGCAGAGACATTGCTTTGCCAACAAAGTTTCGTCTAGTCAAGGCTATGGTTTTTCCTGTGGTCATGTATGGATGTGAGAGTTGGACTGTGAAGAAGGCTGAGTGCCGAAGAATTGATGCTTTTGAACCGTGGTGTTAGAGAAGACTCTTGAGAGTTCCTTGGACTGCAAGGAGATCCAACCAGTCCATTCTGAAGGAGATCAGCCCTGGGATTTCTTTGGAAGGAATGATGCTAAAGCTGAAACTCCAGTACTTTGGCCACCTCATGTGAAGAGTTGACTCATTTGAAAAGACCCTGATGCTGGGAGGGATTGGGGGCAAGAGGAGAAGGGGACGCCAGAGGATGAGATGGCTGGATGGCATCACTGACTCGATGGACATGAGTTTGCGTGAACTCTGGGAGTTGGTGATGGACAGGGAGGCCTGGTGTGCTGCGATTCATGGGGTCGCAAAGAGTCGGACACGACTGAGCGACTGATCTGATAAATAAAATATATACATTATAAATAAATGCATACTTATATGACCATACATGCATGCATGTTAAGTCTCTTCAGTCGTGTCTGATTCTTTGTGACCCTATGGACTGGAGCCCACCAGTTCCTCTATTCATGGGATTCTCATGGCAAGAATACTGGAGTGGGTTTCCATGCCCTTCTCCAAGGGATCTCCTTGATCCAGGGATCGAACCTGGATCTTTTATGTCTCTTGCATTGGCAGGTGGGTTGTTAACCACTAGAGCCACAATAATATTTAATATATCTAATTAATTAAAGTACTGACACAATAAATATATGTGGACATAATATAAATCAGAGAAATATGTAAATTAAAAAAATAAAGCTATAATAAAAATGTAATAAAATTTAAATAATTTAAATACAAATAATATAGCAGTCATTTAAATAAATGCATTGTATATCATTTTTATACATGTTTATATATTATGTATATGTTATGTGTGTGTATATATATATATATATATATATGTATATGATTGGAGAAGGCAATGGCACCCACTCCAGTACTCTTGCCTGGAAAATCCCATGGACGGAGGAGCCTGGTAGGCTGCAGACCATGGGGTCGCGAAGAGTCGGACACGACTGAGCGACTCACTTTCACTTTTCCCTTTCATGCATTGGAGAAGGAAATGGCAACCCACTCCAGTGTTCTTGCTTGGAGAATCCCAGGAACGGGGGAGCCTGGTGGGCTGCCGTCTATGGGGTCGCACAGAGTCGGACACGACTGAAGCGACTTAGCAGCAGCAGCAGCGTGTATATAATTCCAACAATGGCTAATGCACAAGTGTTTTTGAATACTATTGAGAATACAGAAGATGCTATAATTAACTTTATGGGATGGTGGGAGAGAGAACTTTTGAGCTGAGTCTTGAAGGATTAGTCTGAGGTTGAAAAAAAGCATTTTAGGCTGAGGGTTTGGGGTGAGGAAGGCAGACAACAGACTGTGATGGAGATTGGTGCTAATTTGTAAAGACCTCCTAAATCATGATCTTTATCTCCGAGAGGGTGGTTTTGAGCAGAACAGGCATGAGATGAGATGTGTGTTTTAGCAAGTAAATTTGTAGGGTGGATAACTTTGTGGAAGAGTTCTGGTCTACTCTCTGCTTCCTTCAAGAGTCTAAGCATTATCCAGCCCTGCAATAGTCTTTCAAAACTGTCCTCACCATTAAAAAAAATAAAGAGGAAAGGGAAAAGGAATCACTGTAATGGGGTATTTTCTAGTCAGTGTGTCTCTGGGTACTAAAATTTCACATTCAGCGGTAAGGTTTGAGACATCTTCCCTGAAGAGGAAAAAAGAATTGTTGATGTATTAACAAAAAATGTACAAAAGGAGGAAAGAAATCAAAGATGAAAAAATAAAGAAGTGAACACAGACAAATGGCTTACTGATGTTCCTAATTTCTTATTTTTGAAGATCCTTCCCCTAACCTGACCTTGAAAAGAATGAACTCTGACTATCTCAGGAGCGTTTATGATTGAGGTGAAGACTGAATGTAGAATGCTCTGATGATGGAGGGAAATTTTAATTCTCTTCTTTCATCACTGGCTAAATCTTGCAGTTGGAGGAGGAAAGGAAACTTTTCCTTAAAAAGAAAACATTCTAAAATTAGAATCTGATAAAACCCCTCATAGCATTTCCAAAGGGAATCACTTTATAGAGTATTTGTCAGTAATCAAATGCATATCTTTATTGGCCTTTGCCACAGGAATAGCATCTTAAAAGTCTTATTCCAAACATATCATGCAAAAATAGATGATAACTATACTTGACAGCTCCTTTCGTTTAAGGATCATAATCTTCCAAACATTAATTAATAAAGACTCATAACACCCTATGAGGTAGGTAAATATTATTGTGCTATTTTATGGATGAGGAAGATGATTAATAAGAGGATTAAGCAATTTGTCTGTAACAAGGTGAGTTAGCAGACATGGGAGTCAAATTTCCACCCTCTGATATAAACATGTTAATTGCTAAACTAAGATAAAGGCCTTTACTCATCTGCAAAATGATTCTACAAAATTGAATCAATGATTTTCACTCTCACTTATCCAAGAACCTAGAGATTTTCTTTTTTTTTTAATTTTATTTTTAAACTTTACAATATTGTATTGGTTTTGCCAAATATCGAAATGAATCCGCCACAGGAGTACATGTGTTCCCCATCCTGAACCCTCCTCCCTCCTCCCTCCCCATACCATCCCTCTGGGTTGTCCCAGTGCACCAGCCCCAAGCATCCAGTATCATGCATCGAACCTGGACTGGCGATTTTCTAAATTAAAAAAAAATGACAATACATTTTTCAAAAATGGAGAGTTTAATATTTACCATGTATGAATTTGTTTCCTCTTTGGTTAATAGAACCTCATGACTGCAGTGGGTGTATTTTTTTAAGGACTATTTATTTATGTTTATTGAAATATAGTTGATGTACAATATTACATATTATGGGTATACAAAGAGTGAATCACAATTCCTAAAGATTATACTCTCAAAAAACTAAAAATAGAACTAACATTCAGTTCAATTCAGTTTAGTTGCTTAGTCATGTCTGACTCTTTGTGATCCCATGGACTGCAGCACCCCAGGCTTCACTGTCCATCACCAGCTCCCAGAGCTTGCTCAAACTCATGCCCATCAAGCTGGTGATGGACCATCCAACCATCTACCCTCTGTAATCCCCTTCTCCTCCTGCCTTCAGTCTTTCCCAGCATCAGGGTATTTTCCAGTGAGTCAGTTCTTCACATCAGGTGGCCAAAATATTGGAGCTTAGCTTCAGCATCAGTCCTTCCAATGAGTGTTCAGGACATATTTTCCTTTAGGATTGACTGGTTTGATCTCCTTGCAGTTCAAGGGATTCAAAAGTTTATCCAACATTACAGTTCAAAAGCATCAATTCTTCGGCAGCCAGCTTTCTTCATGGTCCAACTCTCACATCCATATATGACTACTGGAAAAACCATAGCTTTGAATAGACGGACCTTAGTCGGTAAAGTAATGTTTCTGATTTTTAATATACTCTCTAGGTTTGTCATAGCTTTTCTTCCAAGGAGCAAATGTCTTTTAACTTCATGGCTGCAGTCACCATTTGCAGTGATTTTCAAACCCAAGAAAATAGAGTCTCTCACTGTTTCCCATTGTTTCCCCATCTATTTGCCATGAAGTGATGGGACCAGATGCCATGATCTTAGTTTTCTGAATGTTGAGTTTTAAGCCAGCTTTTTCACTCTCCTCTTTCACTTTCATCAAGAGGCTCTTCAGTTCCTCTTCGCTTTCTGCCATTAAGGTGGTGTCATCTGCACATCTGAGGTTACTGATATTTCTCCCTGAAATCTTGCTTCCAGCTTGTGCTTCATCCAGCCTGGCATTTTACATATAATTAAATAAGCAGGGTGACAATATACAGCTTTGACATACTCCTTTCCCAATTTGGAACCAGTCCATTGTTCCATGTCTAGTTCTATTACTTCTTAACCTGCATACAGATTTCTCAGGAGGCAGGTAAGGTGGTCTGGTATTCCCATCTCTTGAAGAATTTTCCAGTTTGTTGTGATACACACAGTCAAAGGCTTTGGCATAGTCAATGAAACACAAGTAGATATTCTTCTGGAATTCTCTTGCTTTTCATATGCTCCCATGGATGTTGACAAATTGATCTCTGGTTCCTCTGCCTTTTCTAAATCCACCTCGAACATCTGGAAGTTTTCAGTTCACATACTGTTGAAGCCTAACTTGGAGAATTTTGAGCATTACTTTGTTAGTGTGTGAGATGAGTGCAATTGTGTGATAGTCTGAACATTTTTTGCCATTGCCCTTCATTGGGATTGGAATGAAAACTGACCCTTTCCAGTCCTGTGGCCACTGCTGAGTTTTCCAAATTTGCTGGCATATTGAGTGCAGCACTTTCACAGCATTATCTTTTATGACTTGAAATAATTCAGCTGGAATTCCATCACCTCCACTAGCTTTGTTTGTAGTGATGCTTCCTAAGGCCCACTTGACTTCACATTCCAGGATGTCTGACTCTAGGTGAGTGATCACACTATTGTGGTTATCTGGGTCATGAAGATCTTTTTTTGTATAGTTCTTCTGTGTATTCTTGCCACCTTTTCTTAATATCTTCTGCTTCTCTTAGGTCCATACTGTTTTTGTCCTTTATTGTGCCCATCTTTACTTGAAATGTTTCCTTAGTATCTCTGATTTTCCTAAAGAGGGCTCTAGTCTTTCCCATCCTGTTGTTTTCCTCTATTTCTTTGCATTGATCACTGAGGAAGGCTTTCTTATGTTTCCTTGCTCTTCTTTGGAGCTCTGCATTCAGATGGGTATATCTTTCCTTTTCTCCTTTGCCTTTCACTTCTCTTGTTTTCTCAGCTATTTGTAAGGCCTCCTCAGATAACCATTTTGCCTTTTTTCGTTTCTTCTTCTTGGGGATGGTTTTGATCACCACCTCTTGTTCAATGTTATGAACCTTCATCCATAGTTCTTCAGGCTCTCTGTCTATCAGATCTAGTCCTTTGAATCTATTTTTCACTTCCGCTGTATAATTGTAAGGGATTTGATTTAAGTCCTACCTGAATGGTCTAGTGTTTTTCCCTACTTTCTTCAATTTAAGTTTGAATTTGGCATTAAGGAGTTCATGATCTGAGCCACAGTCAGCTCCTGGCCTTGTTTTTGCTGATTATGTAGAGCTTCTCCATCTTTGGCTGCAAAGAATATAACCAATCTGATTTTGGTATTGACCATCTGGTGATGTCCATGTATAGAACCTTCTCTTGTGTTATTGGAAGAGGGTGTTTGCTATGACCAGTGCATTCTCTTGGCAAAACTCTGTTAGCCTTTGCCCTCCTTCATTATATTCCAAGGCCAAACTTGTCTGTTACTCCAGATACTTCTTGACTTCCTACCCTTGCTTCCTAGTCCCCTATGATGAAAAGTACATCTTGGTGTTATATCTAGAAGGTCTTGTAGGTCTTCTTAGAACAATTCAATTCCAGCTTCTTTGGCAATAGTGTTTGGGGCATAATCTGGGATTACTGTGATATTGAGTGGTTTGCCTCGTAAATGAATAGAGATCATTCTGTCATTTTTGAGACTGTACCCAAGTAGTGCATTTTGGATTCTTTTGTTGACTATGAGGGCTACTCCATTTCTTCTAAGAGATTCTTGCCCACAGTAGTAGATATAATGGTCATCTGAATTAAATTCACCCATTCTGGTCCATTTTAGTTCACTGACTCCTAAAATGTCGATGCTCACTGTTGCCATCTCCTGTTTCAGTCAGTCAGGTCAGTCGCTCAGTCATGTCTGACTCTTTGTGACCCCATGGGCTACAGCATGAGAGTCTTTCCTGTCTATCACCAACCCCCAGAGCTTGCCCAAACTCACGTCCATTGAGTTGGTGATGCCATCCAACCACCTTATCCTCTATCATCCCCTTCTCCTCCTGCCTTCACTCTTTCCCAGCATCAGGGTTTTTTCCAGTGAGTCAGTTCTTTGCATCAGGTGGCCAAAGATTTAGAGTTTCAGCTTCAGCTCAAAGTATTGGAGTTTCTTCTCCTGTTTGACTACTTCTAATTTACCCTGATTCATGGACCTGATATTCCAGGTTCCTATGCAATATGGTTCTTTCCAGCAATGGACTTTACTTCCATTACCAGTCACATCCACAACCAGATGTTGTTTTCGCTTTGGTTCCATCTCTTCATTCTTTCTGCATTTATTTCTCCACTCTTACCCAGTAGCATATTGGGCACCTACAAACCTGAGGAGTTCATCTTTCAGTGTCCTATCTTTTTTGCCTTTTCCCAGGTGATCACGAGCCATGCCGTGTGGGGCCAGCCAAGATGGATGGGTCATGGTGGTAGTTCTGACAAAACGTGGTCCCCTGGAGAAGGGAATGGCAAGCCACTTCAGCATTCTTGCCTTGAGAACCCCACAAACACCTACCTGGGTATATAATCCCCAAAATAAACCCCACTAATTAAAAAAGACACGTACACCCCAGTGTTCATTGCAGCATTATTTAAATCAACATATGAATGGATAAAGATTTATACATAATGGAATACTATGTAGCCATAACAAAAAATGAAACTTTGGCATTCGTAGCAACATGGATAAACTTGGAGGACTGTAGTGTTTTGTTGCTTAACCAATTTGTAGCTGTATCACAGTCTTCAAAGAAGGCATGAAGTTTGTTGTTATTTGGAATACTCTTTATCTTCTAAATCTGTCCAGTATTCAGATTTTTGTCTTGTCCACGGTGGCTCAGATGGTAAAGAATCTGCCTGCAGTGGGGAGACCTAGGTTTGATCCCTGGTTTGTGAAGATCCTCTGGAGAAGGGAATGGCTACCCACTCCAGTATTCTTGCCTGGAGAGCTCCATGGACAGAGGAGCCTGGCGAGTTACAGTCTGTGGGGTCAAAGAGAGTCAGACACGACTGAGCAACTAACACTTTCACTGTTCTTCTTGCAGGACGCACCTTACACAGTACTTGGGGCTTTAGATGAGAATAATTTCACACCACTTATTAGGATGTAGAGTTCTAGTTTGTTTTCTCTAATAATACCAGCTACACTTTATTAAGCAGTTATTATATGACACACACTGATAAAAGCCCAACATAATTCACATTATTCTGTAAACACTGTGAAGAAGATTCTATCCCATTTGACAGATGGGAAGTCTGAAGCTTCAATAGATTATAAAACTTGCTCAGTCAAGATAGCATAGCTAAGTAGTGCTAAAGCCTGGAATATCCCAAGACTGTCTGACCCTAACACTCAATTATTCTGAATATCGGATCACAAGCCAAAACATCAGATAATTAGAACTCCTTCCTATAGAATAATAGACGCTTAATATATCTTTTTCTGTACTCTAGCTTTCATTAGAATAAGATTAAACATTTGACATATTTTTTTACCTGGCCAACATGGCAGTGGAGATTTATAGGTGGCTCCTGTTATAGGCCCAGATATAGAATTCATATCTATAGAATTTCCTATAGAATTCATAGGAAACAATTACAGCAAGACATAATCTTTAGATAAATTTCCCAATCCCTGGAGTCCTCATTTTCCTTCTCAACTGGGTAAGTATTCACTGGTACCTTCTGTCTCCCTGACCATACTGGGCATACCTGTCCCGGGCATACCCCAGGACACAAACTTAGTAGTTGTCAAAAATTCATTTGGTTATTTCAAAGGCTTTTTCTGTTCAATATTCAATTTTAGTTTCCTTTGCTTTTTTGACTTCTCTACAAAAAGTTGGCAATATCTGAAGCTCCATTCTCTCTTGATCATGATGACATTCCAACTCTATTACTATTTACCTCGTTGGTTCCATGGGGGACTTTTTAAAGGTTGTTTGTTTGCTGAAGGACTGGTAAATGATGTGTTTCAGAAGTGACATTTTGCTTTGTAGGGGCCAGACAATCTGGCCATGAAGAGACTTTCCATAAATCCCACGTGTTTTTCTGGATTTCAATGCTGTCATCTTAAATGCAGCATCTGTAGCATAAAACTGCCAAAGAGGGTCATATTTTTATTTTTACCAGTAATTCTAGGCAACCTGCTTTTGCCCAGATCCAACAACTTAGATTATTTACTGACTTTTCTCTTAAACTGGGCCATTCTTTCTGAACATGAAAGATTTGATATAGTATAAAGCATCTCTTTGGCACTGCCACTTAAAAATGTATACACATGCTACTTCCAGAAAACAGTCTTCTTGAAGAACAAGATGAAAATTTAATGGCAGCTTTAATTCTAACTTAAGGCACTTACAATATTACACTAGCAAAAAAGAATTCACCAACAGCTGCATGTCTGAGAGACCAAGGGACTGATTAAATCTGTCACATGGACAACATCGAAGTTTTTAAATGGTAGGTGTGCACTGCATCTTGGAGTTAGTCTGTTACCAGATGAGCCAACTTCAAAGATAGTGGTGGGCGGCACAGCCCATAGTAGGAGGTGGGCAAGCAGTAAAGCTTCCAAGACAGTTAAGAGTAGTTCTTTTGTTGTTTTTAATTATAAATTTACTGAAGATGAAGATATTGTGAGGTATGTTGATAATGACCTGACATTTATTATCAGTTTTTGTGATATTAGTATGCAAAGACAGATTAAATAAATAATGCAAATTAATTGCATTTATATTTTAAACAGAAGAGTACTTCAAATGCAAATAGGAGACATCCTGTCTACAAGGATATTTAGCCAATTGCTTGATGCATGTGGTTGCGAAGAGTATTGAATACTGTCCAAGAGGCACAGATGGGATGATTTAGGCACAAACAACTTTTATTTTGTTACTTCTGTGCAAACTCTTGGACATACCTGCCTTTATAAAAATTATATTCTTGATGTACATATGAAAAGCCTTAAATATACATCAAGAAATTATATAGAGAGCAGTTTCTTGGCTAATATCTAGGGTTATTAAACTTTAATATATTACAGATTCATATTCCTTACAGATTTGTTATAATTTAGGAGCTAAATGTTGACAGTTCCTAGTTACAGAACTTTTCTTTAAGATTTCTATCTAAATAACATCTCCCACCTGATTTGAAGCAGCGATTTCAGGGTTTGCTTCTTTTTTTAATGTATACATATTGTGAATGTACTAGATGATACAGTCAGCTTCAAGTACTTTTAATACTAGGAAGCTCCTATGCCTGAGATGTTATCAAAACTTTTTCCTGGGCACCCCCCAACCCTCAGGTGCCCACCAGAGCATTTTTTTGCTTCTTCTATTTGCATACTAGGAAGCTTAGGGTCACATTTATGACCCACTCTCAATGATGTATAGGATTTCATGTCAGATATGTTTGTACACTACTTTCACTCCTGGTTTGAATTTATTTTCCTAGTCCTGTTTTCTTTTAAAATTTTCTTTAAAATTTCAGTATTAACTCTTATTATTTTAAATAGCTTTCTTTTAAGTTTTACTTAATCTTACCACACTATATAGGTGCTTAAAAAAGCTTTCTCAAACTGAGTAGCAAAGCAATGAATGAAATAAAAAAAAATACAGATATTTTGGCGCCTGCAACTAATTCATGATACAAATGCCAAAGCTTTCACTGCCTTTCTGTATGGATGGCACAGGCTTGCTTAGATTTCCAAGGGTAAAGTGGAATTAGAAAGAATATCATTATAAATGATTAACTCATCCAGGTCATAATGAGGATAATTATTTTTGTGTCTCTTTATCCCTCTGGGATATGGAATAATTGCATCAGCACTTTGCCAAGTAATATTTAAATCTTGTTATTGGTTGAAACAAAATGCAAATCTTTGTCTGGCCTGATTCAATATGTCCAAATGCAAAGAAAGATACAGAGAAGGTAACGCCCAGATTCACATTTACTAAGGGATTCCAAATAATGCCCTAAATGACTATTTGGAGCTCAGTTACATGCAGGTGCTAGGAGGATTTATGCTGTGAATGCCTGAAATACTTTCTCCACTGAGGGGAGATTATTAAGTACTAGTGAGCCTGAGTGTTTGGTGCCAATACTAACCATTAACTTTTGGCTCTGAGCCATGACTGTCTACTCTGCCGTGGATTCTGCCACCAAGGGGAAGGTCATTAAGGGCTGTTCTTTATTCTCGTTAGTATGTTCCAACATAATTAACAGAAGTTGTTCACCAGATGGTTTCCTTCCTGTCAGCAAGTACCTCCAGCTTAATGGGCTATGCAGGATTCTTTACTTTAAGTGGGTGAGGCGGGAAGCAAATTTAAAATATATCATCTTTGATCCTCCCACTTCTAATTAGTTCTAAAGGCTTTAGATAATAATGTAAAGGGGGAAGGGAAATGAAATCATTCTAAAAATCAAAGAATCACAGAAGCCCCACAGGAGTTTTATAAATACCATGGTGGGTTTCTTCCTCCATGCTAGGTCTCTGCCCGGCACCAAGAAAAGTGCAGAAACTATTGTCAGCTTCCTACAGAAACATGTTCCTAGAATCTTAGAGGTGAATGGATTTAAAATTCAATAATAAAATCCAATAAATGCTTATGTAGTTCCCACTGGGTCTCAGAATTGTACTGGGTGCTGAAGATACACAGCAAGACATGGTTCCAGAGGTTAGAAAGTCATGGGAGGTCAGACACTGTAAAGGGACAATTTACAAGAGTTTGGTAAATATGGTACCAGAAATGAATGGCTTCCCACTGCACCAGTGCCGTTCCCCTCTTTGTGTGATAAACCCTGGTCTTGTTCAGGCATGCCCTCTCATGCACATGCCACTGGGTGAAAGCGAGGCTGCTCTAAGCAGTCTTCACTGTTCCATTCCTCTTGTAAGTGTTTGGTTTAAGAACTGGACATGGAAGTCACCTGTGGCCAATGAAATGGAGGCTTGATTGGGAACTTCTGTGAAAGGCTTTCTTGATCCTAAGAAAGTACTAGAAGGTATGGCCTCCTTTTCTTTCATTGTTGAGGTTGTGAAACTGGAAATCCTCTAGCCATATGGCATAAAGCATAATAAACTCCATTCTATTATCTCAAACTAAGTAATTTTTCTCTAAATTTTGTTATATTTAAGAAATGGTTGTATTATAAGGAAAATAATTTAAAATATCCCACTTTTATTAATTTTACAACAAAATTTAATTTATTAATATTACAACAACTTTGTAAATTACACGAAACAGAAACCATCCTCTGTATAACGGATGGGGAAATTGAAACTCAGTTAGACTATAATGTGATGCTCCTGGAGCAAGCTATGAGCTTCTGAAGTTAAGCATACCTTCTACCCAACCATTTGATAGAGAAAAACACTCAATCCCACAGGCCAGGGAAACAAGGTCATTGCAAAACTTTTCTTCTGTCTTTTTTTTTTTTTTTTTTTGCATGAAAATACTTCCTGTGTTTTCTCTTGAATTGGACTTCTAAACTTACTTGCATTTCCCCCAAATTTTCACATGGAGAAATATTTGCATTGAAGTAAGGTGAAAATGGGCTTCCCTGGTGGCTCAGACAGTAAAGAATCTGCCTGCAATGCAGGAGACCTGTGTTTTATCCCTAAGTCAGGGAGATCCTCTGGAGAAAGGACTGGCTACCCACTACAGTATTCTTGCCTGGAGCACTCCATGGACAGAGGAGCCTGGTGTACTACAGTCCATAGGATCCCAAAGAGTCACATACTACTAAGAGACTAACACTTGCACTTTCAAGGTGAAAAAGGTTTTCTAATGGGGGTAAAATACTATTAAAAGTCAGTCTAGAGAACCGGTGGAGGCATAGTCACTGCTGTAGCTGCCACCTCTCATCATGCTGTAGCACAAGTTCTCCTTGGACGTGACCTGTGAAGGCTGCCCTAACACAGTCACTCAAGTCTTCAGCCTTTGGAGTGGGAGAACTGACCCCAAGACACCAGACTACCAGAGAACTAACCCTAGAGAGTATCAAATAGTGAGAACACATGAAGGAAACCACTTAAATACAAGACCTGCATCACCCAACCACCAGTAGCACCCTGTGCAGGACGCCTCATCTAAACAACAAACAAGACAAAAATACAGACCCAATCATCAGCATACAGGATTGCCACTTCACTCAGCCTTGCTCATCAGAGGGAAAACAAACAAGCAAACAAAAAGTAAGTGCAAATCTCACCCTATGGGAAGCTTACACAAACCACTGGACCAAGCTTAGGAGGGCAGAAACCAAAAGAAAGAAAGAATTCAACCTTCTTCAAGGAAAGAATTCAACTTTCCTTGAAGCCTGGGGAAAGGAAACCTCAAACACAATAACCTTAAAAAAATAATGAAAAGGCAGAGAAATGTTTGACAAATGAAGGAATAAACTAGAAACACAGAAGTCAAAATAAATGAAGAGGAAATAGGCAAACTATCCAAAAAAGAATTCAGAATAATGATAGTAAAGATGATCAAAACCTTGAAAACAAAATGGAGAAAATGCAAGAATCAATTAACAAAGATCTAGAAGAATTAAGAATAAACATACAGAGACAAACAATACAATTACTGAAATTAAAAATACTCTAAAGGAATCAATAGCAGAATATCTGAAGCAGAAGAATGAATCAGTGAGCTGGAAGATAAAATGGTGGAGATAACTTCTGAAGAGCAGAATAAAGTAAAAAGAATGAAGTGAACTGAGGATAGTCTCAGAGACCTCTGGGACAATATCAAATGCAACAACATTCGAATTATAGGGGTCCCAGAAGAAAAAAGAGAAAAAGAAAGGATATGAGAAAATTTTTGAAGAGATTATAGTTGAAAATTTCCCCAACATGGAAAAGGAAATAGTCAATCAAGTCCAAGAAGAGTCCCATACAGGATAAACCCAAGGAGAAACATGCCAAGACACATACTAATCAAACTAACAAAGACTAAACACAAAGAAAAAATAATAAAAGCAGCAAGGGAGAAGCAACAAGTAACATACAAGGGAAACCCCGTACACTTAACAGTTGATCTTTCAGCAGAAACTCTGCAGGCCAGAAAGGAATGGCAGGATATATTTAAAGTATTGAAAGGGAAAAAAATCTACAACCAAGATTACTGTACCCAGCAAGGATCTCATTCAAAATTGATGGAGAAATAAAAAGCTTTTCAGATAAGCAAAAGTTAAGAGAATTCAGTACCACCAAACCAGCTTTACAAAAAATGTTAAAGGGACTTATATAATCAAGAAATATAAGAGAAGAAAAAAGATCTACAAAATCAACCCCACACAGTTAAGAAAATGGCAATAGGAACATATATATCAATAATTACTTTAAATGTAAATGGATTAAATGCTCTAACCAAAAGATACAGACTGGCTGAATGGATACAAAAATAAGACCCATATATATGTTGTCTATGGGAAACCCACTTCAGACCTAAAGACACATATAGACTGAAAGTCAGAGGATGGAAAAATACATTCCATGCAAATGGGAAGCAAAAGAAAGCTGGAGTAACAATCCTCATATCAGACAAAATAGACCTTAAAATAAAGAATATTACAAGAGATAAGGAAGCACACTACATAATGATCAAAGGATCAATCCAAGAGGAAGGCATAGCAATTGTAAATATCTATGCACCCAACATAGGAGCACCTCAATACATAAGACAAACACTAACAGACATAAAAGGAGAAATTGACAGTAATACAATAATAGTAGGAAACTTTAACACCCCATGCACACCAATGGACAGATCATCAAAACAGAAAATTAATAAGGAAACACAAGTCTTAAATGATACATTAGATGAGATGGATTTCATTGATATCTTCAGGACATTCCATCCAAATACAGAAGAATACACCTTCTTCTCAAGTGCACATGGAACATTCTCCAGGATAGACCACATCTTGGGTCACAAATCAAACCTCAGTAAATTTAAGAAAGGTGAAATCATATCAAGCACCTTCTCCGACCACAATGCTATGAGACTAGATATCAATTACAAGAAAAAAACTAAGAAGCACAAACACATGGAGATTAAACAACATGTTTCTAAATAGCCAACAGGTTACTGAAGAAATCAAAAGGGAAATAAAAAAATTTCTAGAAACAAAATGACAATGAAAACATGACAACTCAAAACCTATGGGATGCAGCAAAAGCAGTTCTAAGAGGAAAGTTTATAGCAATACAATCCTACCTCAAAAAACAAGAAAAACATCAACCAGACAACCTAACTTTACACCTAAAACAACTGGATAAAGAAAAACAACAAAAAAAGTCCAAAATTAGTAGAAGGAAAGAAATCATAAAGATCCAAGTAGAAATAAAAAGAAATGAAAGAAACAACAGTAGAGATTAATAAAACTAAAAGCTTGTTCTTTGAGATGATAAACAAAATTGACAAACCTTTAGCCAGACTCATCAAGAAAAAAAGAGAAAAATCAAATCAACAAATTTAGAAATGAAAAAGGAGAGGTTACAATAGACAATGTAGAAATACAAAGGATTATAAGAAACTATTATGAACAACTATATGGCAATAAAATGGATAACCTGGAAGAAATGGACAGATTCTTAGAAAAGTTCAATCTTCCAAGACTGAACCAGGAAGAAACAGAAATTATGAACAATCTAATTACAGCACTGAAATTGAAGCTGTGATCAAAAATCTCCCAAAACACAGAAGTGCAGGACCAGATGACTTCACAGGAGAATTCTACCAAACATGTAGAGAAGAGCTAATGCCTATCCTTCTAAAACACTTTTCAAAAAAACTGCAGAGGAAGGAACACTTCCAAACCCACTCTATGAGGCCACCATCACCCTGATACCAAAACCAGACAGAAACAACACACACACACAAAACTACAAGCTGATATCACTGATGAAAATAGATGCAAAAATCAACAAAATTTAGCAAATAGACTTCAGCAACACATCAAAAAACTCGTACACCATGATCAAGTTGGGTTTATTCCAGGAATGCAAGGATTCTTCAATATACACAAATCAATCAATGTGATATACCATATTAACAAATTGAAAGACAAAAATCATATGATCATTTCAATAGATGCAGAAAAAGCCTTTGTCAAAATCCAGCACCCATTTATGATTAAAACCCTTCAAAAGTGGGCATAGAAGGAACCTACCTCAACATAGTAAAGGCCATATATGATAAGCATACAGCATTATTCTCAATGGTGATAAACTGAAAGCAATCCCCTTAAGATTAGGAACAAGACAAGGGTGTTCACTTTTGCCACTATTATTCAACATAGTTTTGGAAGTCCTAGTTACAGCAATCAGAGAAGAAAAATAAATAAAAGGAATCCAGATCAAAAAAGAAGAATTAAAGCTCTCACTGTCTGCAGAGGACTTGATACTATACATCAGATCAGATCAGTCGCTCAGTCGTGTCTGACTCTTTGCGACCCCATGAATCGCAGCACGCCAGGCCTCCCTGTCCATCACCAACTCCCAGAGTTCACGCAAACTCACGTCCATTGAGTCAGTGATGCCATCCAGCCATCTCATCCTCTGGCGTCCCCTTCTCTTCCTGCCCCCAAGCCCTCCCAGCATCAGAGTCTTTTCCAATGAGTCAACTCTTCGCGTGAGGTGGCCAAAGTACTGGAGCTTTAGCATCATTCCTTCCAAAGAAATCCCAGGGCTGATCTCCTTCAGAATGGACTGGTTGGATCTCCTTGCAGTCCAAGGGACTCTCAAGAGTCTTCTCCAACACCACGGTTCAAAAGCATCAATTCTTCAGCACTCAGCCTTCTTCACAGTCCAACTCTCACATCCATACATGACCACAGGAAAAACCATAGCCTTGACTAGATGAACCTTTGTTGGCAAAGTAACGTCTCTGCTTTTGAATATGCTATCTAGGTTGGTCATAACTTTCCCTCCAAGGAGGAAGCGTCTTTTAATTTCATGGCTGCAGTCACCATCTGCAGTGATTTAGGAGCCCAGAAAAATAAAGTCTGACACTGTTTCCCCATCTATTTCCCATGAAGTGATGGGACTGGATGCCATGATCTTCATTTTCTGAATGTTGAGCTTTAAGCCAACTTTTTCACTCTCCACTTTCATTTTCATCAAGAGGCTTTTTAGTTCCTCTTCACTTTCTGCCATAAGGGTGGTGTCATCTGCATATCTGAGGTTACTGATATTTCTCCAGATAATCTTGATTCCAGCTTGTGTTTCTTCCAGTCCAGCGTTTCTCATGATGTACTCTGCATAGAAGTTAAATAAACAGGGTGACAATATACAGCCTTGACGAACTCCTTTTCCTATTTGGAACCAGTCTGTTGTTCCATGTCCAGTTCTAACTGTTGCTTCCTGACCTGCATACAGATTTCTCAAGAGGCAGATCAGGTGGTCTGGTACTCCCATCTCTTTCAGAATTTTCCAGTTTCTTGTGATCCATACAGTCAAAGGCTTTGGCATAGTCAATAAAGCAGAAATAGATGTTTTTCTGGAACTCTCTTGCTTTTTCCATGATCCAGTGGATGTTGGCAATTTGATCTCTGGTTCCTCTTCCTTTTCTAAAACCAGCTTGAACATCAGGAAGTTCGCCGTTCACATATTGCTGAAGCCTGGCTTGGAGAATTTTGAGCATTACTTTACTAGCGTGTGAGATGAGTGCAATTGTGCAGTAGTTTGAGCATTCTTTGGCATTGCCTTTCTTTGGGATTGGAATGAAAACTGACCTTTTCCAGTCCTGTGGCCACTGCTGAGTTTTCCAAATTTGCTGGCATATTGAGTGCAGCGCTTTCACAGCATCATCTTTCAGGATTTGGAATAGCTCAACTGGAATTCCATCACCTCCACTAGCTTTGTTCGTAGTGATGCTTTCTAAGGCCCACTTGACTTCACATTCCAGGATGTCTGGCTCTATCTAGGTCAGTGATCACACCATCGTGATTATCTGGGTCGTGAAGATCTTTTTTGTACAGTTCTTCTGTGTATTCTTGCCACCTCTTCTTAATATCTTCTGCTTCTGTTAGGTCCATACCATTTCTGCAGAGTTCCAAAGAATAGCAAGAAGAAATAAGAAAGGCTTCTTCAGTGATCAATGCAAAGAAATAGAGGAAAACAACAGAATGGGAAAGACTAGGGATCTCTTCAAGAAAATCAGAGATACCAAAGGAACATTTCATGCAAAGATGGGCTCGATAAAGGACAGAAATGATATGGATACTATACATAGAGAACCCTAAAAATAGTATCAGAAAATTACTAGAGCTAATCAGTGAATTTAGCAAAGTTGCAGGATACAAAATCAACACACAGAAATCACAAAATCAATACACAGAAATCATTACCAAACTCAATCTACAGATTCAACGTGATCCCTATCAAATTATCAATGGCATTTTTAACAGAACTAGAACAAAAAATTTCATAATTAATATGGAAACACAAAAGACCCCAAATAGCCAAAGCAGTCTTGAGAAAGAAGAATGCAGCTGGAGGAATCAACCTTCCTGACTTCAGATTATACTACAAAGTTACAGTCATCAAGGCAGTATGGTACTGGCACAAAAACAGAAATATAGACCAATGAAACAAGAAAGAAAGCTCAGAAATAAACCCATGCACCTATGGGTACCTTATTTCTGACAAAGGAGGCAAGAATGTACAATGGGGCAAAGACAGCCTCTTCAATAAATGGTGCTGGGAAAATGGGACAGCTACCTGTAAAAGAATGAAATTAGAACACTTTCTAACACCATACACAAAGATAAACTCAAAATGGATTAAAGGCCTAAATGTAAGACCAAAAACTATAAAACCTTTAGAGGAAAGCAGGCAGAACACTCGATGACATAAATCAAAGCAAGATCCTCTATGACCCACCTCCTAGAGTAATGGAAATTAAAACAAAAGTAAACCAGTGGGACCTGATTAAACTTAAAGCTTTTGCATAGCAAAAAAAGCTATAAGCAAGGTGAAAAGACAACCCTCAGAATGGGAGAAAATAATAGCAAATGAAACAACTGAAAAGGATTAACTTCCAAAATATACAAATGACTCATACAACTCAATGCCAGAAAAACAAACCACCCAATCAAAAAGTAAGAAAAAGACCTAAACAGACATTTCTCCAAAGAAGACATAAGATGACTAACAAACACATGAAAAGGTGCTCAATATCGCTCGTTATTAGAGAAATGCAAATCAAACCCACAATGAGGTATCATCTCACACTGGTCAGAATGGCCATCATCAAAATGTCTACAAACAATAAATGCTGCAGAGGATGGGGAGAAAAGGGAACGGTCTTGCACTGTTGGTAGGAATGTAAGTTGATACAGTCACTATGGAAGATGGTATGGAGATTCCTTAAAAAACTAGGATTAAAACCACCATATGACCCAGCAGTCCCACTCCTAGGCATATCCCCTGAGGAAACCAAAATTTAAAATTACACATATATCCCATTGTTCATTGCAGAACTATTTATGATAGCTAGAACATGGAAGCAACCTAGATATCCATCAACAGATGAATGGATAAAGAAGGTGTGGTACCTATACACAATGGAATATTACTCATCCATAAAAAGGAATGCATTTGAGTCAGTTCTGATGAGGTGGATGAGCACATATCCTATTATACAGAGTGAAGTGAGTCAGAAAGAGAAAGATAAATATCATATTCTAACACATATATATGGAATCTAGAAGAATGGTACTAAAGAACTTATTTACAGGGCAGCAATGGAGAAACAGATGTAAAGAACAGACTTATGGACATGGGGAGAGGGTGAGATGTATGGAAAGAGTAACATGGAAACTTACATTTCCATATGTAAAATAGATAGCCAATGGAAATTTGCTGTATAGCTCAGAAAACTCAAACAGGGGCTCTGTATCAACCTAGAGGGGTGGGATGGGAAGGGAGATGGGAGGGAGGTTCAAAAGGGAGAGGATATATGTATACCTATGGTTGATTCACGTTGAGGTTTGACAGAAAACAACAAAGTTCTGTAAAGCAATTATCCTTCAATAAAAAATAAATTAAAAAGAAAAGTCAGTCAGTCTAGACTATACATGATCAGAAATGGTTTCAAAAGATTTTGAGATACAACCATGGCCTTCCAGTTCATGCCTTGTGTGCCATCACTCCACCTAGGAGGGATTCCAACAGTGATGCATGGGCTAGAAGGCTGAGCTATAAAAACTCTGGCCAGGGTAGTCACAGGCTTAACAATCATGTGCTGTCACTCACTTGTGAAGGTAATTTCATTCATTCACTGCAGCTGTTAGAACTTCTTTGTTTGCAAGTGATAGAAAGCCCAACTCAACTGGCTGAAGCAAAATGGAACTATATTGGCTAATACAGTTTAAAAATATTCAATACTTGGCTCTGACTTCAGGTGCAGCTTGATTTAGGGCTCAATTTCAATTACTAGGTTTCACTTATATGCTCTCCTTTCTCTGGGGTAGCTTCATTCTTGCTCTGAGTGGTGGTTCCACTCCATAGGCTTATTTCATCATAGTACCATGGGAAATAGGGTTTACTTCTTGGAGAGCTCAGATAAAAGTCCAGGAATTGAATTTCATTGGCCTTGACTCTATCATTGTGGTATATTGAGTTATAACTTGGTCATAAATCTTCACTCTCTTGCAGCTGTGTTATATATCCACCTTCCTGCCATGGTCTCATGGTAGGCGAAGTATACTCCTCTTCCCTTGGCCATAGGCTTGGTCATACTTGTTTGCTGTTACGTGTTACTGTGCATCTTTGGCAGGTAACATTCCCTCCTAGCGTCTGCTGCCTCATCTGAAAAATTGGGATTCTTCAATGTAAGAAGGGTTGTTGGAGACCTTCAGAAATAATACATGTAAAACCAAGCCCTTTGTAGGTACTCAGTAAATATTGGCTATCCTGATATTAGTGATGTCACTATTATTGGAATTACAGTTGATCCTTAAACAACACAGGTTTGAATTGCATGGGTCTAGTTATACACTGATTTTTTTCCAAGAAATATATACACACACACACACACACACACACTGTAAATGTATTTTCTCCTCCTTGTGATTTTTCTTAAAAATATTTTCTTTTCTCTAGCTTATTTTATTGTAAGAATATGATACATATAACATACAAGATATGCGTTAGTCAACTCTTTATGGTATTGCAAGACTCCTGGTCAACAGTTGGCTGTTAGTAGTTAAGTTTTGGGGGAGTCAAAAATTTTATGTGAATTTTCAACTGTACAGAGGGTCAGCACCCATAAACTCCACGTTATTTCAAGGTCAACTGTGTGGAGTTTATAGGAAAGCTGCTCTTAGCTAAGTATAAGGAAGAACACTTAGCACTGTCCAAAAATAGAAAGCACTTCATAATGTCATAGTGAGTCCCTGTCTGTGGGAACTGTTCCAATAGAGGCTGGCCTTGGGAAATGGAGTATACAGGATTTTCTGGGAGTGCCAGGAGGCAACTTCATATATGATTTCTATGGTACCTTCTAATTCTCGACATCCTAAGTTCAACGAACTGTGAACCAGCTTTATTAACACCAATTTATTAATTGAGCAAACACTGAAAGGCATTACCAGCAGGGAATCAACATACCTGGATGTATTAGGGATAATCTGGGTTTAGACCTGCTGTCCTGGAATAATTGTGAATGCATCCCCTTTTCTTCTCAACGGTGTCCCAGTTGGGATGATAAAATGATATAGTTACACTGGTGATGCTTGTTTAGTCATCAAGTTGTATCCAACTCTTTGCGATGCCACGGACTGTAGTCTGCAAGGTTCCTCTGTCCGTGGGATTTTCCAAACAAGAATACTGGAGTGTGTTGCCATTTCCTTCTCCAGGGGATCTTTCCAACTAAGAGATCAAACCCACATCTCCTGCATTGCAGGCAGACTGTTGCTTTTTTTTAAAATCGAAGGTAATTGTTTTACAGAACTGTGTTGGCTTCTACCAAACATCAACATGAATCAGTCATAGGTATACATATGCCCCCTCCCTCTAGAACTTCCCTCCCACTTCCCCCCCATTCCACCCCTCTAGGTTGTTACAGAGCGCCAGTTTGAGTTCCCTTAGCTATAAAGCAAATTCTCATTGTCTATCTAAACTCTTTACTGACTGAGCCACCAGGGAAGCCCAAGTTAGTGAATAGAAGTCAAGCATATTCTTGTTATTTACTAAATAAGTTATCCCCTTAGCGCCAGAATTACTGCTCTTCCTGGGTTTCCCTTCCTGGTGTAATGGTATTATCATCCTCCTATTAACTCAGCCTCACGCCTTTGGAAGCCACTTGAACATTTCCCTGCTGCACCTTCAATCAGTTGCCAAACCCTTTTGATCCCATCTCCAAAACGCCTCCCATTCTGCCCCTTCTTTTAAGTCTCACTACTTTAATTCAGGTCTTGTTACCTCTTGCCTGAAGCATTGTAAAATCCTCCTAACAGGGCGACCCAGTCTGTTATCCACAAACCCTTCTGCCAGTAGAAGGTGACTTTTAAAGTGTGCCACCAATCTCGCTGATAGTTTTTATTCACCTAGATAAATGAAATTAAGTGTGTGTTGTCTGAGTCTTCCTGCACCACATAAAAATGTGAACTACGTGTTCAGGAGGATATGACTTAAAATGGAGAGTTATGTGGACTACACAGGATTCCCCTGGAGGCACTCAGGAGGGCATCTCAATGGTACAGTCCATTAACCTTCAGAGCAGCTGGAACCTGCAGCTGAGCCAGCCCGCATGTCTCCTGCTTGGATGAGGCAAAGCTAACAAAATCAGCCACGGACAAAGAAAACAAAGAATGGTTTCCAGGTTCAGCCCAGACTGAATCTTTAAAGGCAAGTTTTCTGAATTGCAGATGCTGATTCGCAGTAGGTATTGATTTTCCATGGAGTTGCCTCTCTCATGGGCAGTGTGAACTAGCATTTTTCTGGGGTTATTTATACAATGTTGGTGAATGATTCCCTTGAGCAGCACCAGGGATATCAACTAGAACAGAAAACACCGCCCCTTTCTCAGACAGGCATTTGCAGTCCTCCCACCTGGCCTCTTCATCTCCACTAGCACCATGTTCCTCCATACACTGTGCAGACCACGTCTGCCTCTCACCTGTGTCCACATTCCCCTTCTCCCTTAACCAGGGCTCAGGGGTGCTCTTCAGACGAAACACTCTCTCATCTCCTCTCATGGTGGGCACACTCTCCATCAGTTAGGGCTCAGCTCAGACTCCACTTTTGTAAGGCTTTGCCAGATTCTCCTGGGGTCATTCATTTCCTCCTTGATGACTTTTCACTCTATGTTATCTATTTTTTTATGTAGCTACTTGCCCATTTATGTGCCTTTAAACTGTAAGCCCAGAGAGAAAAAAAATATTCTTCTATTCATCTTGGTATTGTCTTTGGTGCTTGGACATAGGGTTTTCAATGAATATTTACTTAATTATAGGATATTGGAGAAGGGTATTTTAATTGGGTAGGACAACTTTCTTACCATGTAGAATTGAAACATCTCCTACTCTTATACCATTATTTGACCAGGACAGGAGAGTACCCCTTCTGCTGGAGAAATGTATTTGCTTTGCAATTAACAAATGATACGAGGGCTGTGTTCAACTTTTTGAATTGAGGGTTTGGAAATTTTTTAAAGCTATGGAATGCTGGAAAATACAAAGTATAAAACTAATCCTAATACTTAATTCCTTGTTATCCTAATACTTAAAATCTTTGTTTATCCTAATTCTTAAATTTGGCCTGTGATGTGTGAAATATGCTAAAATGCATGACTGGTGGAGCAACTTGTTACGTTACTCACCTATTTGGAGCAATAATCTCTGGAGAGTATCAAATCTTCTGCAAAGTTGTTGGCCTCAATCTAAGCAATTTTGAATTACCTTATGGATTCCAGTCAGTGGGATATCAGATTGCTTCCTGTGTAGAATGCAGGTTTAAACCAACAACCACAAGGGCCTATCTTTGAAGCATAAAACACTTGGACATTAAAACTTCTTTTTGGCACTATGCCTGAGGTCAGAAATCTGCATTTTCAGCACACATCACCTGGGATTTCTCAGCACACATGGCCTGAGTTCCACATTCTCTCTCAACTTCCAAGTATGCAGCTCTGTTGGAGAGAGCCCTGTTTTGGAGTCTATGAGGAAGAGAAAGACCAAAAAAAAAAAAAAAAAAAAAAGGACCTCAACCTGGGTGACCAGTGAGAAAAATATCTTCTTGAAGTGAAAGAGTGTAGAGACCATGACAGGGTTATTAAAAAACTATTGGAATTTCTCAAGCTGAAATTACAAAAGATACTTGTATTAGATGAACACAGAGGGGGCTTTTCCATGAAGATAGTGAAGGTCAGACATTGGAAGAAGGTTACAGGGAGAGAGTAGGGAGGGCTGTTATGAGATTGTTTAAATTCTGACATAGAATCCCAAGATAAAAAGTCCTAAAACAAGAAGAGATCCCTAATTTAGAATGAATAGCATGAAAGAGAAGAAACAATTAAGTAAACATTCAGCCTTTAAAAAATTATGATCAAACACGCTATTTGGTTAATTTAAGAGGGGTGGTCAAGACACTGCCACGTGCCTTCTTGAAGGAGTATGAAATAGGAGCATGGCAGAGGGTGCAGGACATTGTGTGGCCAGTGGCCAAGGACCCAGAACCTGCAGGAAGTACTCAAAGGGGCCAACAGAGGAGCTGAGTATGGATGAAATCACATCCACCCATGATCCTTGCCAGCCATGCCCGGAGTTCTCAGTTTTTCCTCCTAAAGGCCTGAGATCCAGATGGGACCTTAGAGGTTATTTCCTTCCACACTGTCAATTACAGAGAAAGAGGCTGCCAGCAGACAGGATGAATGGGTTGTTCTTTTACCCAGTTTGAAGAACTGGTCTTAAATCTAATTGTTAGGTTCCTCACCTGTTTTTTTTTTTTTTTTTTTCCCCTTGGGCACATGCCCTCAAATCAAATAGGATCCTAACCCCAAGCCTCGCTTTCTCCCTGGGCAAGCACTCGCCTAGGTGCTTTCAGATTTCATGCCAAAGACGAGAGGGCAAGGACTCACAAAGGAGTCTTAAGAGAAGGTGTGTAGGTGTTTTGTCATTGTCATCTTCAAAACAACCCCAAGAGGCAGCAGTCATTGACTTCATTCTACAGAAAGCCCAGAGAAGTCAAGGATTTTGTCAAAAGCAGCAAAGCTAGAAACTTCAGGAGGTGACAAGAGAATTCGGTCAATTCGACTTCAAAATTGTTGCTCCTCATCCCCGTAAGAAATCCACCCAGGGTTCCACACCCCACCCCCACCAGAGCCAGTTCCGGATGGGCTTCTTGAAATCACCAAAGTCTGCTCTCCTCTGTCCTTCTGCTGACTCGCAGTTCCAGACCCTCCGCTCTGTGGGACTCAGTCTAACGCTCACCCCAGTACTCACACATGGTTTCAGTCACACTGGACCCCTTGGTGTAGGGTGAGGAGTCTCCCTTTGGGAGCTCAGCTCTGGACACCAGCTGTCTTTTTTGGATTGGTCTTGGGAAGCAATCAGATCAGGCATACCCAGACACAGGGCATCTTAGGGAGGAGGTGTGTGTGCTCTGGGGATGGGAAAATCACTGTGCAGGATTGGAGAGCGAGCACAGGGAAGACCGTGCCTTCCTCCGTCTCCCCATTAAAGACACAATACCTGGAGGAAGGTTTGATGTGCAGCAAAAGCGGTATAGCCAGGGCTGAAATTTAAAAAGCTTTTAACAGGTGTCCTACCCCCAACATAACCCTGACCCTGGAAGTGCCTGGGCCAACCTCTCATTATTGTGTTTAACCTGAGTTCAGTGGCATTACTTTGCCAACAAAGCTCCGTATAGTCAAAGTTATGGTTTTTCCAGCAGTCGTGTATGGATGTGAGGTGGTGATGGTAGTTTAGTCGCTAAGTCATGTCCAACTCTTGCAAGCCCATGGACTACAGCCTGCCAGGCTCCTCTGTTCATGGGATTCTCCAGGCAAGAGTATTGGAGTGAAATGCCATTTCCTTCTCTAATGGATGTGAGAACTGGACTATAAAGAGAGCTGAGCGCTGAAAAACTGATGCTTTTGAACTGTGGTGTTGGAGAAGACTCTTGAGAGTCCCTTGGACTGCAAGAAGATCAAAACAATAAGTCCTAAAGGAAATCAATTCTGAATATTCATTGGAAGGACTGATGCTGAAGTTGATGCTCCAATACTTTGGCCACCTAATGTGAAGAGCTGACTCATTAGAAAAGACCCTGATGTTGGGAAAGATTGAAGGCAAGAGGAGAAGGGGATAACAGAGGATGAGGTAGTTGGATACACATGAGTCTAAGCAAGCTCCGAGAGATGGTGAAGGACAGTGAAGCCTGGTGTGCTACAGTCCACAGGATCACAGAGTCACATATGACTGAGCAACTGAATAGCAACAATCTGACTGCAAGGCAGCTACTACAGAGAAGCTAGTAGGAAATACCATTTTATGGGTTGTTGTTTAGTTGCTAAGCCATGTCCAGTTCTTTTGTGACCCCATGGACTGTAGCCCACTATGTTCCTCTGTCCATGGGATTTCCCAAGCAGGAATACTGGAGTGAGTTGCCATTCCCTTCTCCAGGGGATATGCTGTGTCTCCTGCATTGGCAGGTGGATTCTTTACAGCTAAACTACCAGGGATTGTATAAATGGACACGAATCTCTTCATAAACTTGGATATTTAATGGCTTGAACCATGACTGTTGGATGGTGCAAAGAGAAGGCTACTGAGGAGAGCACGGGGTTGGCAATGAAGAGTCCACACCCTGCCTGTTGGGGTCGCGAACAGCAGGTCCTAACTGGGTGGAATGAAGACTGGAAAGGAGGCTCTGGAAAGGAGAAGTAGGTTCCTTCTGCATGAAACCTTAGTTCTCTCTGAGTCCTTTTGCATTAGGATGTTTTCAGCTAGGAACGATAGGAAAGCCAACTGAAACTAGCTTATTATAAGATTACTCTTCAGCTCACATATGTGAGGAAAATCAGAAGTAGGGGTGGGCTTCAGCTTTAGTAGATCCAGAAGTTCAATGATGTCATCAAGGACTTAGTGTCTTTTCATCTTCCACACTGCTGTCCGCAGCGTCAGTTTAATCCTAAGGCAGTTCCTCCTGGGGCTGTGGGATGACTGCCAGTAGCAATCAGCAGGGGAGTGTCTGCTTTCCTGTTGCTCTCTCTTAAGAGTGAGAAAGCACTTCCTCAGAAGCCTCCAGAAAATCTCTCTTTGGTCACATGCCCATTCCTAAACCAGTCACTGTCATGAGGGATAGGATAACTCTTCAGACCAGTCAGATCTACCCTTGAAGCTATGGGAAATTCCACAAACTCTTTGCATACCACCCATGAGCAGAGGGATGGGATGGATGTTGCCTATCAAGCACAATATCCACTGTACCCTCCTGACACCTAGATAGTAAATTGCACATGACAATGTCAACAGGTCTTTGTTGATGAAATAGAAGTCTGTATTATGAAGTGAATTTCCTATGGACAGAACTGGGTCCAGAAAGTCACTGAAGAAGAGCTGAGACTGAGAAAGACCATTGGGATGGGAGCTAGAAACACTGCGTTCTCTTACTTATTTTATCTTATTTATTTATTTTTTGGGCTGCACTGCAAAGTGTGTGGGATTTTAGTTCCACAACTAGGGATCAAACCTGAGTCCCCTGCACTGGAAGCACGGAGTCTTAACCCCTGGATAACCAGAGAAGTCCCTGCATTCTCTTCTTGACCACTTTTGACACTTTTAAAAAAATTTTATTTATTTTAATTTGAGGCTAATTATTTTACAATATTGTAGTGGGTTTTGCCATACATTGACATGAGTCAGCCATGGGTGTACATGTGTTCCCCATCCTGAACCCCCCTCCCTCTTCCCTCCCCATTCCATCCCTCAGGGTTATCCCAGTGCACCAGCCCTGAGCACTCTGTCTCATGCATCAAACCTAGACTGGCGATCTGTTTCACATATGATAATATACATGTTTCAATGCTATTCTCTCAAATCATCCCACCCTCGCCCTCTCCCACAGAGTCCAACAGACTGTTCTTTACATTTGTGTCTCTTTTGCTGTCCTGCATATAGGGTCATCATTACCATCTTTCTAAATTCCATATATATGCATTAGTATACTGTATTGGTGTTTTTCATTCTGACTTCTCTCCGTATAATAGGCTCCAGTTTCATCCACCTCATTAGAACTGATTCAAATGCATTCTTTTTAATGGCTGAGTAATACTCCATTGTGTACATGGACTACAGCTTTCTTATCCATTCATCTGCCAATGAACATCTAGGTTGCTTCCATGTCCTGGCTATTATAAACAGTGCTGCGATGAACATTGGAGTACACGTCTCTCTTTCAATTCTGGTTTCCTCAGTGTGCATGCCCAGCAGTGGGATTGCTGGGTCATATGGCAGTCATATTTCCATTTTTTAAAGGAATCTCCACACTGTTCTCCATAGTGGCTGTACTAGTTTGCATTCCCACCAACAGTGTAAGAGGGTTCCCTTTTCTCCACACCCTCTCCAGCATTTATTGTTTGTAAACTTTTGGATAGCGGCCGTTCTGACCGGCGTGAGATGATACCTCATTATGGTTTTGATTTGCATTTCTCTGATAATGAGTGATGTTGAGCATCTTTTCATGTGTTTGTTAGCCATCTGTATGTCTTCTTTAGAGAAATGTCTGTTTAGTTCTTTGGCCCATTTTTTGATTGGGTTATTTATTTTTCTGTAATTGAGCTGCAGGAGTTGCTTGTATATTTTTGAGATTAATTCTTTGTCAGTTGCTTCATTTGCTATTATTTTCTCCCATTCTGAAGGCTGTCTTTTCACCTTGCGTATAGTTTCCTTTGTTGTTGACACTAACTTTTTGTGCTAACTTTGGATATTCCATATGCAAAATATATTCAATCCTGTCTTTCCCATAGTTCCAAAGGGTTGTTTCGAGATGAAAAAAGATGTACATCAAAGTCCTTTAGCTTCCTAGTAAGAAAGAAAATGTGCTAACTATTGTTATTTCATAATATTTTGTCACAAGATGGGAATTTTCCAAGTTCATGAAAATCATCTTTTGTTAAGATAAAAATCTCCTGCTTATGACAGGTGACCAGAGTACTACTTTTAAAACTGAGCCAAAAAATAATGGAACGCTAAGCAGCATGAGGGAACCACCCATGTCTCTGAGTCGACACTTGGCCTGTTTTTCCTGGGCTTGGACTTCATGTTTGATTTAATGAGGGCTCGACTAGAACCTCATTCTTTAGCTTCTCTGTCTGTTCTTGGGGGATTTGAGCTTGTTGTAGCAGTGGTATCAGAAAACATAACACTAAAGTCCATCAAACGGCCGACTCTCTGTCCTGGGGGCCAGATCATGCTGGTCTGTTATCATGACTCTGTTCCAGTACTTCTCATAGCAGCTGTTTTCAAACACATTCTTGGGCTCATACTTAGAGTATGATGTTAATCCATTTGTTCATTCAGCTATCTGTTGCTGTGTAATCTTGATCACTATCAAACCCCAACATATTTAGTAGGCCTAGATCCAGCAATAGCACTGAGCTGTGCTTTGCTTAGAAGGAATTACTCAGATATGTTGTCTCTGGGTGTGATCCTCAGTGGCCTCAGGGAACTCTCTCTGTGCTTCATTCTTTCACAACTACATATACCACCTGCAACTCTTATTTTTTAAAAGCACTTCATTACACTCATGATGATCATGTTAGTATAGGTCACCCTGTTGGACTTCCAAGCCTCCAGATGCCCCAGGAGTCCTTGGGAGAGGTTAATTTATAAGCCCTGTAGGTTCTTCACAAGACTGGAAAAACCTAAGCCTGACAGTAAGAAAGCCAGTGCTGGGGCCAGTGTCCACTCACTACCCGCCTATCCTTCACCATGGCTCTTCAGCTCCTTTATTCAGCAACAAGTCTAAAATTCCCAGATCCTGTCCTTCCTTCTGTTCTATTATGATCTTGCCTGTATGTCCCATAATCTGTAAATTACCAGGTTAACTACCACCAATAAACTCTAAATAAACTAAAAGGGGGGAAAGAGGAAAAGAAAAATTATTTTTAAAATAGAAATTATATATATGGAAAAAATATAGGTCCACATATCTGAAGTTGGTTAAAAGTATAGTTAGTATTTATGATTTTCTATTTTGTATTCTCTTTGCTTTCAGGCAGTTTTTTTCTTAAAGGAGTTTTTTTCATACCTTCATACCTGAAAATTCTGAGACCTTGGTGGTTTTACTTATTTAGAGTTACTGTAATCTTCCATTAAGTTTTCTAATCTTTGGAAACTGATGCTATTTCTTCCCTAAATGTTATTAGAATTCACTAGGGATGACATCTGGGCCTGGAGTTTTCTTTCTGGAAAGTTATATTACAGATTCAGTTTATTGAGTACATATAGAGTCATTTCAGATTTTTAAAAATTTTTCTTGAGTTTATTTTGGTAACTGTTTTCCTTGGAAATTGTGTGCTTTTTCTGAATACAAACATTGTTGTATCTTTTTAATGTTATAGAATCTAGAAGATAAGCTGATGTGAAAGTCACAAATTGCATTTAGATGTTATGATATAATTTTCATATCATTTAGTCTGAAATATTTTCTGCTAAGAATTCTTTCACTTCAGTTCAGTCGCTCAGTCATGTCCGACTCTTTGTGACCCCAAGAATTCTTTCATCCACAGATTATTTGTAAGTATAGTGCTTAATTTCCAAACATTTAAGTATTTCTAGTTATTCAGAGGTTACTGATTTCTAACTTAATTCCAGTATGGCCAGAGAATATATTCTGTTGATTTCCGTCTTTTGAAATACATTATAACTTGTTTCATGGTTCAGAATGGCCAATTTTAGGAAATCTTCTGTGTGCTTTTGAAAAGAATTTGTATTCTGCATCTGTTGGATATAGTGTTCAATATATATCAACTGGGTCACATTTTTTCAGACCTTCCACATATTCACTATATTTTTCTCTCTATTCTTTCAGTACTGAGTGAGGTTGATTCTGGATATGTCTAGTTCTCTTCTTTATCTTATTAAATTTTGCTCTATATAATTTGAAGATATGCTCTTAGGTACAAACAAATTTAGAATTGTGACTTCCTTATGGATTGATCCTTTTCTACCATTAAGTTTTCCCTATTAGTCTCTTTTATCTTTAGTCATATTTCTTGGCCAATTGTACTTTGTAACTATTATAGCAACATCAGCTTTCTTTGGTTGATATTAACATTGCATCTATATTTTCTCATTCTTTCACTTTCAGTGTTTATTTTTCCTTATATTTAAGATACTGTCTTTTTTAAGTAGCATGTACTTGGCTTTTGTGGTTGGTTTTAATTCAGTTTTTTAAAAAATATCTTGATATTTTAATTGAAATATTTTAATATAATTACCCACATATTTGGATTTATGACTATCATTTTACTATTTGTTTTCTATTTGTTCTATCCTATAATCTTCTTTTCTGCCTTCTTGCATTTTTTTTGATTAATGAAGCATCTTTTACGGATTTATTTCCCCTTCTATTAGTTTGTTGTTTATGGTTTGAAAGAGTCAATATTCAATTAGATATGACAACATAATTTCTCCATTCTTTGACCTTTGTTTTTTTCCTATATTTCTATGCTTTTTTCTGATATTATATTTCTTTTGCTTAAAAATTCATTTTATTAAATTTTTGACTGCAAGTCTGCTGGTGATGAATTTTTACAGCTTTTGTGTTCTGGAATTGCCTTAATTTTCACCTTCAAATTTTTAACAAATTTCATTTCAATTAATTAATTAATTTTATTTTTACGATAACAGAAGCAGAAGATATTAAGAAGAGATGGCAAGAATACACAGAAGAACTGTACAAAAAAGATCTTCACGACCCAGATAATCACGATGGTGTGATCACTCACCTAGAGTCAGTGGAATGTGAAGTCAAGTGGGCCTTAGGAAGCATCACTGAGAACAAAGCTAGTGGAGGTGAAGGAATTCCAGTTGAGCTATTCCAAATCCTGAAAGATGATGCTGTGAAAGCGCTGCACTCAATATGCCAGCAAATTTGGAAAACTCAGCAGTGGCCACAGGACTGGAAAAGGTCAGTTTTCATTCCAATCCCAAAGAAAGGCAATGCCAAAGAATGCCCAAACTACCGCACAATTGCACACATTTCACACGCTAGTAAAGTAATGCTCAAAATTCTCCAAGCCAGGCTTCAGCAATACGTGAACCGTGAACTTCCTGATGTTCAAGCTGGTTTTAGAAAAGGAAGAGGAACCAGAGATCAAATGGCCAACATCCGCTGGATCATGGAAAAAGCAAGAGAGTTCCAGAAAAACATCTATTTCTGCTTTATTGACTATGCCAAAGCCTTTAACTGTGTGGATCACAATCAACTGTGGAAAATTCTGAAAGAGATGGGCATACCAGACCACCTGATCTGCCTCTTGAGAAATTTGTATGCAGGTCAGGAAGCAACAGTTGGAACTGGACATGGAACAACAGACTGGTTCCAAATAGGAAAAGGAGTACGTCAAGGCTGTATATTGTCACCCTGTTTATTTAACTTATATGCGGAGTACATCATGAGGAACGCTGGACTGGAAGAAACACAAGCTGGAATCAAGATTGCCAGGAGAAATATCAATAACCTCAGATATGCAGATGACACCACCCTTATGGCAGAAAGTGAAGAGGAACTAAAAAGCCTCTTGATGAAAGTGAAAGTGGAGAGTGAAAAAGTTGGCTTAAAGCTCAACATTCAGAAAACGAAGATCATGGCATCCGGTCCCATCACTTCATGACAAATAGATGGGGAAACAGTGGAAACAGTGCCAGACTTTATTTTTCTGGGCTCCAAAATTGCTGCAGATGGTAACTGCAGCCATGAAATTAAAAGACGCTTCCTCCTTGGAAGGAAAGTTATGACCAACCTAGATAGCATATTCAAAAGCAGAGACATTACTTTGCCAACAAAGGTCCATCTAGTCAAGGCTATGGTTTTTTCTGTGGTCATGTATGGATGTGAGAGTTGGACTGTGAAGAAGGCTGAGTGCCAAAGAATTGATGCTTTTGAACCGTGGTGTTGGAGAAGACTCTTGAGAGTCCCTTGGACTGCAAGGAGATCCAACCAGTCCATTCTGAAGGAGATCAGCCCTGGGATTTCTTTGGAAGGAATGATGCTAAAGCTGAAACTCCAGTACTTTGGCCACCTGATGCAAAGAGTTGACTTATTGGAAAAGACTCTGATGCTGGGAGGGATTGGGGGCAAGAGGAGAAGGGGACGCCAGAGGATGAGATGGCTGGATGGCATCACTGACTCGGTGGACGTGAGTCTCAGTGAACTCCGGGAGTTGGTGATGGACAGGGAGGCTTGGTGTGCTGCGATTCATGGGTTCGCAAAAAGTCGGACACAACTGAGCGACTGATCTGATCTGATCTGATCTGATCCAGGTTCTCAGCATAATTGAGGGAAGGGTACAGTGATTTCCCAAATATGACTGCCCCTATACATGCATAGCTTCCCCCATTATCAACATTTTCCACCAGAGAGGTACATTTATTACAATTGATAAACCTACATTGACACAGCAGAATCACACAAAGTCCACAGTTTACATTTTGAGTCACCCTTGATGTACATTCTATAGGTATGGACAATGTATAATGACACGTATCTATCCTATGGTATCATGCAGGGTATTTTCACTGCCCTAAAAATCCTCTGTGTTATGCTTATTCTTTCTTTCCCCCTCCCTCCAGTCTCTGGCAACCATGATCTTTCAATTAAAAATTTTCCATAAATTTGCGTTTTATAGAATGTCATATAGTTGGATTACACCCTGTGTAGTCTTTTCAGATTGGCTTCTTTCATTTAGTAATATGCATTTAAATTTCCTCCATATCTTTCCATAGTTTGATATCTCATTTCTTTTTATTTCTAAATAATGCATGTGTGAATGCACCACAACTTATTCATCCATTCACCCAGTAAAAGTCATGATGGTTGCCTCCAAGTTTTGGCAATTATGAATAAAGTTTCTGTATGCAACAGTGTGCAGTGTTTGTATGTATATACTTAAGTTCTCTACTTTTTTGGGCAAATACAAAGGAGCATGTTTGCTGGATTGTACAGTAAGACTATGCTTGGTTTTATAAGTAACTGCTAAACTATCTTCCAAAATGGCTGTACCATTTTACATTTCCTTCAGCAATGAATGAGAGTTACTGTCTCTCCACAACCCTGTCAGAATTTGGTGTTGTCAATATTCTCGATTTTGGCTCTTCTAATAGGTATATAGCAGTATCTCTTTGTTATGTTAATTTGCATTTACCCAAAGACAGATAATGTGGAACATCTTTTCACATGTTTATTTGCCATCTATATTTCTCCCTTGGTTGGGTGTCTTTTAAGGTCTTTGGGTCATTCAGTTTCAACTTTGAGGGACATTTTCATTATGTATAGGATTTCTGAATGGTGGTTATTATTTCAACACTTAAAAGATGTCATTCTGAACTTCCCTGAGGGTTTAGTGGTTAAGACTCCATGCTGCCAATGCAGGGGGTGCAGGTTCAATCCCTGGTCAGGAAACTACGATCCCATGTGCCATGCAGTATGGCCAAAAAATTAAACATGAAAATAAAAAAAATAAAAGATATCATTCTTTGGTCTTCTATTTTCTACTCTTTTTGTTACTTTTGGTTCTTTCAAAGTACTTTGACCTTGTCCCCACCTTTGATTGCTTTGAAGATTTTCTTGCATTTGAGTTTTGCTGGTTTCTTTCTTTTTTTTTTGCTGGTTTCTTTTTCAAAGCAATTTTACCTGGGTCTTTTTAATTATTCACTTGAATTTTGAAGCATTCTAGAATCTATAGCTTTTATCCATTTTAGGCAACTCCCTCCCTCTGTCTAATATTTCTTCTGCTACATTTGCTCTCTTCTTCCATAACTCCATTTGTGCAAGTGTTAGATCATTTACTCTATCCCATTTTTCCCATTCCTTCTTCTGCTCTGTTTCAATAAGGATAATTCTACTGACTTATCCACCAAATAATTGCTTTTCCTTTTCTTGTATTTAAACTGCTTTTATACCTATCTCCTGTATTCTTAATTTCACTTGTATATCTGTTAATTTCATTTGATTCTTGTTAAATAGATAGTTTTCTGGTAAAACTTTGTATTTTGCCTTTAATCTTATAGAATATATTAATCACGGTTTTAATGTCTATATCTCCCAAATTTAATACCTGGATCCCTGTGCATCTATTTCTATTTTCTTTCCTTCTTAATTCCATTCCTTGATAATTTTTATTGAATGCTTAATATTGTATAAAATATATTATAGAAGATTTACATGATGCTATCATTATTTAAAGAGAGTTTTCTTTAGCTTTTTGGCAGGTAATTACAATAGGATCAAATCACTTAATCTAATCAGGGACTATTCTTCAAGGTTAGGCTTCAGTCATTATAAGCTTTGATTTATTTCTAGTGTTTCCTTATTTTCAGGGTATAGTTTTTTGGAAGATCCCAAAACTGTTGGTATTTATCAGAGAGCTCTACCTGTTAGAACCTGAACTCCAATTTTGATCTCCTCAGTTCTATGAAACTATTGATTGTTCTGGTTAATATCTCAGCCTCTTAGCCTCCATTTACTGCCTGTAATCTCCACCTCTAGGCTTGTGCTATTTATGAAGGCCTCTAGGGAAAAAGTAGTAGAATGCCTGGCTCATTTTAATGTATTTTCCTTTCCTTTAAGATTTTGAACCTCAAAATCTGGCTGTTGTAGTAGTCTTGATTGCCAGTATGTGACTTCCCATCCTGGTGTGACAACTAAAGTTCTATCTAGTTCTCTGACTTTCCACGGGTACTTTTCATTCAATTTATCAATCTCACCAGCCCATTGCTCATACTTTAGCAAATGCACCAAAAGAAAAAGAGCACAGTATGACTTGACTCACTGCAATGCGTTTTCCTTCCCCCACATCTCAGCTGTTTTGATGGCTCTCTGATGCCTTCTTGTTCAGTCGCTCAGTCATGTCCGACTCTTTGCAACCCCATGGACTGCAGAGTGCCAGGCTTTCCTGTCCTTCATTATCTCCCTGAGTTTGCTCTAACTCATGTTCATTGAGTCAGTGATGCCATCCAACCATCTCATCCTCTGTCACCCTCTTCTCCTCTTGCCCTTAATCTTTGAGGGCAAGTATCAGGGTCTTTTCCACTTAGCTAGTTATTTGCATCATGTAGCCAAAGTATTGGAACTTCAGTTTCAGTATCAGTCCTTCCAATGAATATTCAGGAATGATTTCCTTTAGGATTGACTGGTTTGATCTCCTTGCAGTCCAAGGGACTCTCAAGAGTCTTCTCTAACACCACAGTTCAAAAGTATCAATTCTTTGACACTCAGCTTTCTTTATGGTCCAACTCTCAAATCCATACAAGACTACTGGAAAAACCGTAGCTTTGACTAGACAGACCTTTGTCAGCAAAGTAATGTCTTTGCTTTTAAATATGCTGTCTAGGTTTGTCATAGCTTTTCTTCCAAAGAGCAAACATCTTTTAATTTCATGGATGCAGTCACCATCTGAGCATGGCCCCTTCCATCAGAACAAGACCCAGATTCCCCCACAGTCAGTCTCTCCCATCAGAAAGCCTCCACAGGCCTCTTATTCTTATCTATCAGAGGACAGAATGAAAACCACAATCACAGAAAACTAACCAAACTGATAACATGTATCATAGCCTTGTCTAACTCAATGAAACTATGAGCCATGCCATGAAGGGCCACCCAAGATGGACAGATCATGGTGGAGAGTTCTGACAATATGTGATCCACTGGAGAAGGGAATGGCAAACCACTTTGTCACAGCTTTGTAGACTGGGACCTAGGGACTGGCTTTGATGAGAAGAAAGACGCAGGGGACCCAAGTCTCGAGTGAAACAAAGGTGCTTTATTTGCAGAAATGCATGTTTACATATCTTCATACAAAGCAGCTTTAGGCAGTAAAAGAACTGAGTAAAAACAAAGCCAAGCAAATAACAATCTTCAAAGGGCCAGAAAGCATTCCATATCCTGAGTAAGAAGGGTATAACTGAATAGATTACCTTTAAGTAAAAGGTCGCTGAAGGGAGTCACTGCAATGAATCCAAGCAGGTGCTCCTTCTCATGATCTCAGTCCTAAGAACTATGTGCAGCTCTGCTCGCTCCTGTTTTCCAGGAACTGATAAGGAATACAGAGTCCTTGAGAAACGGCACACAAAATAAGAAAATAACATATTGGATCCCTTAAAGTTGAACGTCCCCTGACACCACTTCATTGTTCTTGTCTTGAGAACCCCATGAATAGTATGAAAAGGCAAAAAGATATGACACTGAAAGATAAACTGCCCAGGTTGGCAGACGCCCAATATGGTACTGGAGAAGAATGGAGAAATAATTCCAAAAAGAATGAAAAGATGAAGTGAAAGCAGAAACAACACCCAGTTGTGGATGTGACTGGTGATGGAAAGCAAGTCCGATGCTGTAAAGAACCATACGGCATAAGAACTGGGAATATTAGGTCCATGAATCAAGGTAAATTGGAAGTGGTCAAACAGGAGACGATAAGAGTGAACATCAACATTTTAGGAATCAGTGAACTAAAATGGACCAGAATGGGCAAATTTAACTCAGATGGCCATTATATCTAGTACGATGGGCAAGAATCCCTTAGAAGAAATGGAGTAATCCTCATAGTCAACAAAAAGGTCCAAAATGCGGTACTTGGGTACAATCTCAAAAATGACAGAATGATCTCTGTTCATTTTCAAGGCAAACCATTCAATATCACAGTAATCCAAGTCTATCCCCCAACCAGTAATGCCAAAGAAGCTGAAGTTGAATGGTTCTGTGATGACCTACAAGACCTTCTAGAACTAACACGAAAAAAAAAAAAAAAAAGTCCTTTTCAGCATAGGGGAATGGAATGCAGAAGTAGGAAGTCAAGAGATACCTGGAGTAACAGGCATGTTTGGCCTTGGAATACAAAATGAAGCAGGGCAAAAGCTAACAGAGTTTTGCCAAGAGAATGCACTGGTCATAGAAAACACTCTCTTCCAACAGTATAAGAGATGACTCTACACATGGACATCAGCAGATGGTCAGTTCGATACCAAAATCTGATTAGTTATATTCTTTGAGGCCAAAAATGGAGAAGCTCTACACAGTCAGCAAAAACAAGACCAGGAGCTGACTGTAGCTCAGATCATGAACTTATTGCCAAATTCAGACTTAAATTGAAGAAAGTAGGGAAAACCACTAGACCATTCAGGTATAACCTAAATCAAATCCCTAACGATTATACAGTAGAAGTGACAAATAGATTCAAGGGATTGGATCTGATAGAGAGCCTGAAGAGCTATGGACAGAAGTTCATGACATTGTACAGGAGGCAGTGATCAAAACCATCCCCAAGAAAAAGAAATGCAAAAAGGCAAAAGGGTTGTCTGAGAAGGCTTTACAAATAGCTGAGAAAAAAAAGAGAACTGAAAGGCAAAGGAAAAAAGGAAAGATATACCCATCTGAATGCAGAATTCCAAAGAAGAGCAAGGAGAGATAAGAAAGTCTTCCTCAGCAATCAATGCAAAGAAATAGAGGAAGATAATAGAATGGGAAAGACTAGAGATCTCTTCAAGAAAATTAGAGATACCAAGGGGACATTTCATGCCAAGATGGGCACAATAAAGGGCAGAAACAGTATGGATCTAAGAGAAGCAGAAGATATTAAGAGGTGGCAAGAATACACAGAACTATATAAAAAAATCTTAATACCAATACAATATTGTAAAGTAATTAGCCTCCAATTAAAATAAATAAATTTAAATGAAAAAAAAAAATCTTAATGACCCACGATGATCACACCATGATGGTGTGATCACAGATAACCACAGTGGTGTGATCACTCATCTAGAGCCAGACATTCTGGAAGGCAAATTCAAATGGGTCTTAGGAAGCATAACTACAAACAAAGCTAGTGGAGGTGATGGAATTCCAGTTGAGCTATTTCAAGTCCTAAAAGATGATGCTGTTGAAGTGCTGCACTCAATATGCCAGCAAATCTGGAAAACTCAGCAGTGTCCACAGGACTGGAAAAGGTCAGTTTTCATTCCAATCCCAACGAAGGGCAATGCAAAAGAGTGTTCAATCTACCACACAATTGCACTCATCTCACATGCTAGCAAAGTAAGGACCAAAATTCTCCAAGCAAGGCTCCAACAGTACGTGAACTGAGAACTTCCAGATGTTCAAGGTGGATTTAGAAAAGGCAGAGGAACCAGAGATCAAATTGCCTACATCCATTGGATCATAAAAAAGCAAGAGAGTTCCAGAAAAACAGCTACTTCTGCTTTATTGACTATGCCAAAGTCTTTGACTGTGTGGATCACAACAAACTGGAAAATTCTGAAAGAGGTGGGAATACCAGACCACCTGACTTGCCTCCTGAGAAATCTGTATGCAGGTCAAGAAGCAACAGTTAGAACTGGACATGGAACAATGGACTAGTTCCAAATAGGAAAAGAAGTACATCAAGGCTGTATATTGTCACCCTGCTTATTTAACTTATATTCAGAGTACATGATGCAAAATGCCAGGCAGGATGAAGCACAAGCTAGAATTAAGATTAATGGGAGAAATATCAATTACTTTACATATGCAGAGACAGCACTCTTATGGCAGAAAGTGAAGAGGAACTAAAGAGCCTCTTAATGAAAGTCAAAGAGGAGAGTGAAAAAGCTGGCTTAAAAATCAACTTTCAAGAAACTAAGATCATGGCATCCAGTCCCATTTCATGGCAAATAGATGGAGAAACAATGGAAACAGTGATAGACTTTATTTTCTGATGCCTTAAAACCACTTTAAAACATGCTCAAGCTTTTCTAATGGTCAGTTGGGGGGGATTAATCTATAGGATGCTGCTGCTAAGTCACTTCAGTCATGTCCGACTCTGTGTGACCCCATAGACAGCAGCCCACCAGGCTCTCCCGTCCCTGAGATTCTCCAGGCAAGAACACTGGAGTGGGTTGCCATTTCCTTCTCCAACGCTCCATAAATAGATATGGAATTCTCTCATTAACTTTTCTGGGCCTGACAATACTTAACAGAAAATCTAGATGGTTTCCTTCTACAGTCTCTTGCCACTGTTACATGGCAACAACCCTCTAGTCAGGCTCTATTACCTCAGTTAAGTCTCAAGATCTACCATTTCTTTAGAATGTTTTTCCCTTTAAAAAAAAAAAAAAAAAGAGCATATAACCAAGTGGTGATCTTGGTTTCTAATCCAATGAAACAATTGTTTTGTGTCCATGTTGAATAATTCCTTCCTTTGGTGCCAAAATCACTAACAGAGTAGAGTCCATTGTTTTGGAGATGGTAGAGTAAAACTTTGTAAATGAATTATTACACATAATAATGAGAGATAATACCCATCTTTCATACTGTAGTTCCCAGACCAAGGTATTCTGGCTATAGGAGAATCATCACTTTTATTGGCTATATAATCAGAGAATGAATGAACCACATCCCCAAAATTACCACTCCAGCCCATAAGGTTGTATATTGTATTCCAGTTGATGTTGTTACCAACTCTAAAGTAGATCATCCAACTATTCTGTAAAGTCAACTCTTCTTTATATGAGGTTTATAGAACATTATCTTGAATCATTTGTCATCAAGTAGGGTGATTTACCCCATAGGGAACATTTTGTAATGTCTGGAGACTTTTTTTATTGTCATGACTTGTGGAGTGGGGAAATATTATTGACTTGCCTCTAGTGAATAGAGGACAGAGATGATACAGATCATTCTTCTATGCACAGGACAGTCTTCTGCAACATAGAATTATCTTGTCCAAAGCATCAGTAATGCTACGTTTAAGACACTCTACTTTAAAATGGTCACTGTAAAATGTATTTCTTGGAAGCAGTGTTGCGCAGGTTAAAGTGACTGAGGAAGGAGCATTCAGTGAATCTTGGAATGGTGGTCCTCTCCAGAGGGGACCAGAAAAAGCAAATAAAGGTTCAGTGACTACTCCAGTGAGGACAGATTTGTATTTCCCTCAGATGGAAAAGATCTGATGTAATTAACTGTCCTTGAGTAGATATTTAGACCATCCCAGATTATTGAATTCTGTAGAAAGATCAGGATTGATTATTGCTGTTTATAGTAAGTTAGGCATTCAGCAAGAGTGCAGTTACCCATGGCTAGAAGTCTGGACTGTTGAATTTAAGCATTGTTTGCATTCTCATCACCATGGGCATTTTATATATGATCCCGTTGAGTGAATATCAGGGGAACTGATAAAAGGGCTAAAATAAATCTACTGGGTAGGTCACTTTTCCCAACTGGTTATTAAAAAGTTTTTTTACGGTGTTAACTTTTACTGATTATTCATACAGAGCACACATATTCACAGACTCTGGGATCATTCTAAAAGATCCATCTAAAAATCTCCCTCAGCTTTCTTGTTATTAATCTCCTAATTAATTCCTTCTAATGACTGCCATTCTGGCTAGGCTCCAGAGCCCAAAGTTAGGCTATGTATGTCAAGGCTATGTATTGTCACCCCACATTTAACTTATATGAGAGTACATTATGTGAAATACAGGGCTGGATGAATCACAAGTTGGAATCAAGATTGCCAGGAGAAATATCAATGACATGAGATAAGCAGATGATACCACTCTAATGGCAGAAAGTGAAGAGGAACTTAAAAGTCTCTTGATGAGGGTGAAAAAGGAGAGTGAAAAAAATGATTTAAAACTCAACATTCAAAAAACTAAGATCATGGCAACCAGTCCCATCACTTCATGACAAATAGAGGGAGAAAAAGTGGAAACAGTGACAGATTTTATTTTCTTGGGCTCCAAAATCACTGTGGATGGTGACTGGAGCCATGAAAATAAGACACTTGATCCTTGGAAGGAAAGCTTTGATAAACCCAGACAGCATATTATTAATAAAAAGCAGAGACATTACTTTGCTGAGAAAGGTCCACATAGTCAAAGCTATGGCTTTTCCATTAGTCATGTATGGATGTGAGAGCTGGACCGTAAAGAAGGCTGAATGCTGAAGCAATTGATGCTTTCGAACTGTGATGCTGGAGAAGACTCTTGAGAGTCCTTTGGACTGTAAGGAGAACAAGTCAGCCAATTCTAAAGGAAATCAACCCTGAATATTAATTGAAAAGACTGATGCTGAAGCCCCAATACTTTGGCCACCTGATGCGAAGAGCTGACTCACTGGAAAAGACCCTGATGCTGGGAAAGATTGAGGGCAGAAGGAGAAGAGGGTGACAGAAGATGAATTGGTTGGATGGCATCATTGTCTCAATGGACATGGGTTAGAGCAAACTCCGGGAGATGGCAAAGGATGGGGAGGCCAGGTGTGCTGCAGTCCATGGGGTTGCAAAGAGTTGATCATGACTGAATGACTGAACAACAACAAAGCCACCTGAATTCCCTTACTGGACTGCTGCTGCTGCTGCTAAGTCACTTCAGTCATGTCTGACTCTGTGCGACCCCGTAGATGGCAGCCCACCAGGCTCCCCCATCCCTGGGATTCTCCAGGCAAGAACACTGGAGTGGGTTGCCATTTCCTTTTCCAATGTATAGAAGTGAAAAGTGAAAGTGAAGTCACTCAGTCATGTCCAACTCTTAGCGACCCCAGGGACTGCAGCCTACCAGGCTCCTCCGTCCATGGGATTTTCCAGGCAAGAGTACTGGAGTGGGGTGCCATTGCCTTCTCCGTTACTGGACTAACTTGGTCTAATATAATGACTGCGTGGTTGAGAACACAGTTGCTGAATACACCTAGGGTGGTCTATGTAAGGGTCTATAAGTTTAACAAAAATGATTTATATCTGAATCTGACCTAAAGCAGTCTATGTAGGGGTCTTTAAGTTTAATAAAAATATTCTTATATCTGATCCTTCTAGTTGGAGTGTCTGGATGCTAGTAGGTAACACCTGGAAAAAAGTTGTAATCATAGCTACTGAAAAGCGACACAATTTTGTGGCAACAACAGGAGAGTAACAATCATAGCCCCGAGAAAGAAACACCTTCAGCTCTGCCGGGTATAGGGGAGGGATGGGTGATTCTGTCAGATTCACCTCATCACACAGGAAGTCAGTTTATATCAGTCCCTATTTGCAAGGGACCCCACAATGGACACAAAGCTTTCTTTCTGGAAGCACCAGGCATTGCTTTGCCTCCTTCTCCAAAGAAAAATGACTTGCATCTGTCTTAGAGGTATTTTGAGAGGCCTTCAAGCATTTAAGGAAATATCATCATATAGACTCTTGGTAAGTGTAAAATTCTCTGTAAGATGAGGTTACCCTTGTTCATCAAGTGGAGTTTCCCAGAGAGATAAGTGATTCATCACACCTTGTGGACAGGTATCCCCATGAAAGGACTCATCCAATTAGAAAAGGTGATACAAAATGTATTCCTAGCTTTAGCTGAAATGACCAATGACACAACTGGCCATGAAAGGCATTCAGGGCAGCCCCGACTCCCTAGTGACGGTTGTTTTGGATGACAGAATTGCCCGAGATTTTCTGTCTGTGGGCCATCAAGGCAAATTCTGTACAACTTCTAATTCATCCTGCTGTGCCTGGATCAGTTCTGCAAGCCTAGCACAACAGTCAAGAGAGAGACATAAGGAGAGAGCCACTTGGCTTTCTAAGGTGACCCTGATGGTTGCTGGAATTTGTTCAGAAGGTTGGGTCTGGAATCCTGGAGAGCAAGGTTGAGATCAATACTGTGGGTTGGTTGGCCTCATCCTGCGACTTGGAAGCCTCAAATGAAGTATGCTATGAGGTAAAGTGAATGGATTCGGTCTCAGTCTCTCTCATTCGGATTCATCAGAGTGGCCAAATAGAGTGGCACATTCATAGGAAAATTTACCAGAAGCTAAGACAGTGTAGAAACTGCAGGTGGATATCATTAGGTGATAATACTTCATAGGTAACTTGTATTATTGCATATCTTGTGAGCAAGGCACTGTCTGCCTTTGCTCCATATTGTCTAATCTGCTTGTGTACCAAACAGCCTTGGAAACTAGAGATAGTGTCCCCCAATCAAAAGGCAGATATGCTTACAGTTCATTATTAAAGATTTGGGTTTTCTCACCTCAGCATTTCTCTCTTACAATGCAACCCACTTCACGCGCATGTATCCATCTGGGTCCAGCTGCATGACCTCTGAGGAAACTGAAGGCAAATTTACTCATGCTGCTTGATGTACTGTGAATTTAAGTAGTCCCTTGTCTTTAATTCAGAAGTTTCATGTCTTCTGCCATCGTTCATGAAATGCTAGCAAGCTAACTTGTATGTCAGGATAAAATCTCAGACCATGCAGAGTTCTCAACACCTACAGAAACCAGGAACACATTTTATTGTAGTATCTCCCACCAGCCTTTTCAGCCTGTACTCCACAGTGACACTTTTACTAGATGCTGGCACTTTCTCTACCAATATATTTCTCAATGTCTTGGTGAAATAATTATCTCCTAAGCCCTCTCAGAAGACATATTTAAAAGAGGGTGAGTAAATAGGCCATAGTCTGCAGTGAGTTCCCTCCCTAAGTCTTCAGACTTTACTTTGTGATTAGTCACAAAGTAAAAACCTGGTTTATTTTGTTTTCCAAAAATTTCTCAAAATTTTTGGTACATTGATGACTTCTCCCTATTTCCAGTACTGTGAGGGAGTTAGCCTCTTGTAGTTCTTCCAGTTGTCTCAGTAGGGAGGTAGGCTGTGTCCTCAGTCTGCCATTTTGAATTGGGAGTCCTCATTCAGTTCCTAACCCAATACTCCACTGGAACATTCTAGTAAAAGTTATCTTTGCCCTGATGCTGCTGCTGCTGCTGCTGCTGCTAAGTCGCTTCAGTCGTGTCCGACTCTGTGCGACCCCATAGATGGCAGCCCACCAGGCTCCCCCGTCCCTGGGATTCTCCAGGCAAGAACACTGGAGTGGGTTGCCATTTCCTTCTCCAATGCATGAAAGTGGAAAGTGAAAAGTGAAAGGGAAGTCGCTCAGTCGTGTCCGACTCTTAGCGACCCTATGGACTGCGGCCTACCAGGCTCCTCCGTCCATGGGATTTTCCAGGCAAGAGTACTGGAGTGGGGTGCCATTGCCTTCTCCGTATCTTTGCCCTACAAATTTCCAAATCTAGCTGGCCCATTCTTGGCTTATTTAACTTGATCTTTCTGGAACTTGATATTGTTGATCATTTTCCTTCTTGGAAAACTCTCACCCTTTCCCTTCAGATACTTAACACTTTCTTAATCCTATGACTTTTTTTCCTCAGACTGTCTCATAAGATTCCATGTTTTCTTCTAAACCTCCAAAATGCTAGTGTTACCAAGTTTCAATCTGTGAGGAAATAAGACTAAACTGGGAATTGGATGCCTCATCAACAGTCTTGGATACTAGAATGTGAGTCAATACTTCAAACCCATACAAGAAAATAATTTCTATTTAGAATCTTATGCCCAACAAAATTGCTGGTGCAAAATAAGATCACATTCAAGCATGCAGAGACAGACACAGGCATTAATACAAGCGGTATGCTTATAGCTTCCAAATCTACATAATTAGCCCAGACCTTAATGCTTAGTTCCTGACTTGTTCAATTACCCCATTAAACAGTTCCATCTGGATATCTCAAAAACTTCCTAAACTTCATACGTTCAAAAGTGAACTAAATAACCTACCTGATAAAAGGTATTCACTGTATTATATTCTTGATCTCAGCAAATTAAACCATTATGCGCCCATCAGACTTTCATCACCAACACCAGTAAGTAATCAAGTCTTCTCAAATATACAAACTATTTCTCACTACTATTCTTTCCCTTTTATTTGACTATTGCTCTCTTAATTCACATTTTCATAATTTCCTGTCTAGCCTTCCTACCTCCAAAGTTGACCTACTTAAGTCTACCCCCTACCCTATAGCAAGAATGGTCTTTCTACAGGGTATATGGTCATACCTCTCTTTTAATCAAAGAATCATTTTCCAGTTCTTGATTTGATGATCTGTCTCCTGACCATCTTCTTACCTCTTCCTATTCTCTGCCTCACTTTATTTGTTCCAACTATACTAAATCATAATGTATTTGTAGCTCTCTAATGCTGTTTCCACCACACTTATGGCAGAAAGTGAAGAAGAACTAAAGAGCCACTTGATGAAAGTGAAAGAGTAGAGGGAAAAAATTGGCTTAAAACTCAACATTCAGAAAACTAAGATCATGGCATCTGGTCCCATCACTTCATGGCAAATAGATAGGAAAACAATGGAAACAGTGACAGACTTTATTTTTTGGGATTCCAAAATCACTGCAGATGGTGACTGAAGCCATGAAATTAAAAGATGATTGCTTTTTGGAAGCAAGGACCAACCTAGACAGCATATTAAAAGACAGGGACTTTCCCAACAAATGTCCGTCTAGTCAAAGCTTTGATTTTTCCAGTAGTCATGTATGGATGTGAGAGTTGGACTATAAAGAAAGCTGAGCACCGAAGCATTGATGCTTTCGAACTGTGGTGTTGGAGAAGACTCTTGAGAGTCCCTTGGACAGCAAGGAGATCCAACCAGTCCATTCTGAAGGAGATCAATCCTAAATATTCATTGGAAGGACTGATGCTGAAGGTGAAACTCCAATACTTTGGCCACCTGATGCGAAGAATTGACTCATTTGAAAAGATGCCCACCTGATGCTGCAAATGATTGAAGGCAGGAGGAGAAGGGGATGACAGAGAATGAGATGGTTGGATGGCATCACCGACTCAATGGACATGAGTTTGAGTAAACTCCAAGAGTTCGTGATGGACAGGGAAGCTTGGTGCACTGCAGTCCATGGGGTCTCAAAGAGCTGGACACAACTGAGCAATTGAACTGAACTGAATGCTGTTTCATGCCCCTATCTTTTTCCTTCCATTGTTCCTATTGCCAGAAAAAATAGGCTCTGTTCTGCTGTTGATGATAGCCTAATCACCCTCCAAGTCTTAATGGAAGCATCAGCTTTTCTAAAGAAATTTTCTGAATCTCCTTGCAATCCTGCCATTCTGTACAGATATCTATTTACATTTTGCATGTCTCTAGTATGCCCTCAAAATACTTACTAATATGCTATTTCCTCTCTACTAGACTAGGAATTCCTTAAAATCATGAACCATGTCTTGCTTATATTTATATAATCAGCATAGTATTTGACATAGTCAATATCTATAAATGAATGGATAAATAAATGAATGAATAAAACCACCTTCCTTATCCTCTATTCTGGATAATCTTTCTCCAAAGTCAACTATTATCCTTAATCTATTGCCTTATTTTCTCCATCCTTTCATAGATCAACACCCCGGATTAGGGGCAGAAAGATAATTCCCAGACAGCTTTGGAAACAACATTAAAATAGGACACACACCAAGTTTTCCTTGTAATCCCACAAATCAGTCAGAGAAATCTAATCCACGGTATTGGAAGAGTAAGATGGAAAGGACTCAGGGAGATGCCCTGGAGGGAGGCCTGGGTAGCCTCCCAGAACCTCACACACTAAATAGTGGCACAGAGAAATTGACCGAGAATTCTCAGACCCAGAAGGAAGACAGGAATGTAGAAGGACAAGCAAACCAATGGATTAGAAAGGGTCTGGGCTGTGATAGGAGCACTCTCAGAGGCAGCAGAGAAGTTTATGAGTTTCAGCTGGACACCCTGAAGGCCTGGTAGAAGCCACACCACAGCGGGCATGGTGAGGAGAGAAGGTGATGCTTGGACACCAGATGAGATGAGAAGCCCACAGTAGGCACCACTCAGGCCTGGACATTCCTCATCAGTGCTGGCGCAATGAAAAACTCAGCCAGAAAACCAGATTACATACAAGGAGAAAGAAGAAAAGGAAAGGGTAGAGGCCTAGGGTAATTGATCTATTAACCAGATGTGGCAATTGGTTAGTGACTAAGATAACAATACTCAGATTTGGCTGCAAATCATTAGCTCAGACTACATACACCTGAATGGAATAGGATAAACTGTCCTAGAAAGAGATGAAAAAGTTTTCAGTCATGGAAAATGAAAGTTATTTCTCCACATATGAGTCCTAATGTGTACATTGCGTCTCCCCACTTCTACCCTCAGCTATCCATATATGTATATGGCAACCACGTATCCCCAACATTCCAGAAAAGCTGTAAATTGAATTGGGCTTCCCTGGTGGCGCTCATGGTAAAGAACCCAGCTGTCAGTGCAGGAGATGTAAAAGATGTGGTCAGGTGTAAAAGATCCCTGCGTCAGTAAGATCCCCTGGAGGAGGGCATGGCAACCCACTCCAGTATTCTTGCCTGGAGAATCCCAGGACAGAGGATCGTGGCAGGCTATGGTCCACGGGGTCTCAGAGTCGGACATGATCTAAGCTGCTTCACTCACTCACTCACTCTCTCCTAACCTGAACAGTCTTGTTTCTTATGATTGCATCAATTCTGCAGTGCCATGAACTCCACGTTTTGGTTCAGAAAGTACTACATAGTGAGTTCCGCTACTGACTTGCCCCCCCCCCCCCCACCCACTGTCCGCACACCAGGGAAAAGAATAGGTGGTAAATTACATTTTGCTTTCAAGCCTTGTTAGCTGTGACACTTGCATTGTCAGAAATTTTCTATGGAACATGTTGTACAGATTTATATGCTTCAATGTTGGAGAGCTGAGACACATTTAAATTTGCACATTGGTCCTTTGGGAGTGACAGCCTGCGCTGTTTCTCCATTTGTTTCATCATTTCATTAGTAATTGCGCATAACAAATGTGATCCTCAAATGAAAAATGATGATAGGGGTAGAAACATACTATTAACCCTTCAGGGAAGCTTTTAGAAAAGTCAAGGTTAGTTAAGGTCTTCAGTCAAATTAGCCTCTGAAAGTCTACATATAAATAAAAACAAACAGGGAAGCTCAAGGATCTTGGAAGGAGGAGGAAAGGAAAGCTGTAATTAAGTTTCCTTTGTCATCAACTATTTCTCAGATAAATGATCATAAATTACTAGAACATGTCTTAACTCTCAGCCCTGAAAAGCTACAAAAAGCTCTCTCTCGTGACTTGTTTTAGAAATTTGGTGTAAGTAATTGGGAAACTAGGAAATGCTTAGGTTCAAATCTCTGGCTTTCTTAAACTTATTAATAAAATTCCTAAATTAATCAGAGTAGAGGATTGCTTAAACTAAACCACATTCTGGCTTAACTGTCTTCTGTGTCATTTTTGCTGGAGGGAGAAAATAGATTTTCCAACATCATATTTAATTTCATTAGCTACTGTTGCTTTTTGGAAATCTACTTATAACACATGAAGATAAACATTCTCCTTGTGATAAGGCTATGTTTATAAACTGGGTTTAGGATGAAAGAAAACCCTAAACTGATGTGTTTTCATTGTGGGGTTAATGGTGCTTTACTAATCCCCTTTCTGTGAGCCAGCAAGGCGCAGGCATTCAGGAAGTATTTCGGGTGACTCGCACATACTGGCCTTCTTAAACATTGTAGCAGGAGAAAGCCCTTTTCCCTGCTGAGTAATGCCAAAACATCATGCTCTTCTCCTCTTGGAAGGCAATTTCTGTGCAGCAAAAATAAAAATATACAGATCTTTTAAAGCTCACTAGTGAAGGTTGAATGAAGGGTTATTTGTTCCTTTAACAACTGAATCCTTTGTGCAGGAGTCCCCTCTCTTCTATTTTTGTCTCCCTACCTGGAAATGGGGCTCCTCTACACTAAGGACAGGAGGAAAGTGAGTCTACTTCTATGTTGTGAAGTGTGAATTTCCACCTTTCCTCCCAGGAAAGAGCTGAAGATTTAAAGGAAATGTTAAATATTTCATAGCTATAGAAAGGTGTAAGGAATTATGTCATGAACACACGTATACACACCATCCAGCTAAAGAGATGACTCCTTACAAACATGGTTGAAGCCCCTCTGTATATCCCATTATATTCAATATTTTCCTTATGCCTCATCCTTCCTCTCTTTGCCAGGTGCAAGTGTTTATATTTTCTCATACTGCTGCTGCTGCTCTTGTTTAGTCACTAAGTCATGTCTGACCCTTTTGCCACCCCATGGACTGTAGCCTTCCAGCCTCCTCTATCCACAGGATTTCCCAGGCAAGAATATTGGAATTTCCTTCTTCAGGGGTCTTCCCAACACTCAGATTGAACCTGCATCTCCTGCATTGCAGGTGGATTCACTGAGCCACCACGGAAGCCTTAGGGTGTCCCTGAACTAAACATAGGGCTCCTTTCACATTTTAGACTAAATAAAATCCCGATATATGTTAAATATATAACATATATATATATATATATATATATATATATATATTCTTTTACAAATTGCCTATTTTATTTTTGAGTTTTATGTATGTGGACAAAGTTTTTATATATTTTTAAAATTTATTAAGATATGGTTGAGCTATAGCATTGTATATAGTTAAGATGTACAATGTATGGGATGGTTTGATACATTTATGTGTGTCAAAATATATAATTACCACTGTAGCATTAGCTGACACCTCTATCATATCACCCAATTATCCTTTTTTTTTTTTGCAATGGTTGTTTTATCACGCACATTGTTCTACTACATCATTTCCACTCTACATCATGGCTATACCACAATTTATCCCTACTTGGAAGTCCTTCTTTCCTCTTGAATAGATACAGGGATACTGGGAGCATTAATGAGACCCTCAGATGGCAGAATCCACAGCAAATGAAACATCCTCACCTAAGAGAAATTCTCACAATAGAGAAAAATGTAAAGAGAATGCATAGTGAATGATGCTTTTGTGGTTCCACTTTCTGTTTAAACCTATTGGACTTTCTTTTGTATGTGAGCTGGGGTGTATTTCTACAACTGGGTGAGTTAACTCTTTCTATGCACCATATTGACTATTTAAATGCTGAAATAAGAAACCAAGATCTGTTGTCACCTGCTAATAATGTTCATGGAGCAAAATTTTCCAGCAAGTGAAGACATTCCTGGGTGCTTGTCTTAGGGTGTTCTTAGCCTCAGAGGAGACATAACCACGTAGGAAGAGTTTGGCAAGGTCAGAAGAATCCTACCTCATGAAGTGACAGTTCTAGAAAATTCCAGGAAGGCTGCTGATGACTAGGACTGGGCTATCTTTTCTCTTCGTATCTTAAACCTTAAGGCTGCATGCAAGAGGCTAACAAGTATCGATAACGGTGAGACTGCCTCCTGATTTTAAGGAATGAATTATCAAGTACATTGGGCAAGGTCATGGGTTTGTGACTCCCAGGCCTGGTTTCTATTTCTTAGCCTTTCTATCTTTTGCTCCTTCTACAGTGTTAGTCTGTAGTCTGTTCTTATCTCTTCTGCTGTAGATTCAGTAAGCACAGTGATTTTGATCTTCTGAAAAGTGTTTATTAAATCCTGCTGAGTCTTCCTTTGAAATGCTTCTTATCCATACCCCTTCCTTCCATCACCTCCCCCGCCCCCAGCCATCACTTCACACCTGGACAGCTGGCATGGGCTCAGAGCTGGACTAGGCGAGGCCTCTCTTATTCCTAACCCAGCCTACACGCCAAGGCTATTCATCTTCCTCAGATACTCTTGTTCTACAGCTCATTGGTCCCAGACCTTCAAAGACTTCCCATTTTCTAGGACATCAAACCTAAATTTTTCCAGAAAAGGCCAATAATTTGTGTATCCTGGTGATCCTCGCTTCCTGTCATTTCATGCTACCTAACTTCAGCTCTAGTTTGGCTAATCTCTCTCACTTCCATGAATATGTCATTCTTGTGTCTGCAATGTTTTCTTCTCCTGGAATATTTTATTTATCTCTTCAGACTACTCATTCATTCACAGCATGTGTATTGAGGGCCTGCTATGTGCTAAATCCTAGAGTTCTAAGATCATGACTTTAAGTGGATTTTTTTTTTTTTACTATCTCATCTCTAATAACCTCTTTCTTTTATTAGTCTTAACTACTTAACATCTATACATAGTCCACTAAATAAAGGTAAAAGCAAGTAAGGGACATGGACCTCTCTCTTCAAGTAGCAACCACTTTATCAATAAGAGGAATGAAGAGAATTTCAAACCCTAGAGAAGTATTTAAGTAAGGGAAGATGTGAGAATTAAATGAAATGAAATGTGATTAAGGGAGCAGTGATTTAGCAGTAAATTATGTGTAACTTTATTTTGTTCACTCTTGTTTCAAATGGGTTTTTCTTATCTTCTTGTTGGAAGATAAGCTATTTGAGGGCAAAGGCTAAGCCTTCTTTAAATTGCCCCAGTTCTTAAACAATGTTAGATACACACTGGAGCCTTTGCCAGCTTTCTATTGCTTCTGACTGCCACAAAATGAAATGCTCTTTTGCCTGTATTCCCAGGGACAATAGTGGAGGACACAGCACATCAGGGAGCAATCACCTTCCCAGCCTTATCTTCAGTTTATTTCTTTGAGAAATAGAAGGCTTTGGATAAGTAAGAGCAGGCAATGATGCAATGAAAGTAGGTAGAATCTGAGCATCCACCTTCCTAGTGGTTCTGCCCCCACAAATCAGCAAAGAGTACTAAACCATTTCCCTGGAAATGTTTGTCTTTGCATTTATGTCTCTTGATGCACTCCCTTTCCTAGATGTGTTTTCATTGTTTCAGTCATTTCTTCTGACACATCATGACATTTTAACCATTCTCTTAAACCACAAATCCTAGTAAGAATAGAAGATTGTAAGTCAGGGAATTGTGGAGGCAGTCCTAAAACCACTGTAGAGGAATCTAAAATGGTTTTGATTGGATTTTAGGTTGAAGCTGAATTTTAGTCTAAGTCAGTCAGCAACCGGTTCAAACCACTTTCGATGGCAGTGGCATGCAGTTTCTATTTTTGCTTTCTCAATAACTTTACTCTCATTTTAAATAAGATCATAAATTGGATTGATTATAGATTTAGTCAGAGTTGTGATTTTTGGGGAATCAGCATTTCAGTGTATTTTGTTCTTCCCCCTCCTACAGAACTAGTTAAGTATGCTATAACTTAAATATAGAACACTGGGTCTGAACAAACAGGGAAATCATGACCTTTCAACAAAAATAATCAAGCTATTATTTACTTGAACAGAAGCAAACTTTAAACGCTAAAGAAACTAGTGATGTATAACACAATTTTAAAATTGAGGACTAATAATAAGTAGGAAGTTCAGTGATGCTGCAATAGTGTGGCTACAGGCAACCCAAACAGCCCACCAGTTTCCTCTGTCCATGGGATTTTCCAGGCAAGAAAACTGGAGTGGGTTGCTATTTGCTTCTCCAGGGGATTTTCCCGACCCAGGGAATGAACCTGGGTCTTCTGCATTGCAGGTAGATTCTTTACCATCTGAACCACCAGAGCCCAAGTGGCTATCATAACTTAATGTAAGAATTAACTTGTACTTCCAAATAAATTTTTTAAGAAAGCAAAAGACTCTTCATGGATGTTTCCAATAACTTAAAGAGAGGCAGTTCTGTATGTTTTTTTACTTTGGGTAAAAACCCCCAAATCTCAATATCCATTTAAAAGTTGGAATGTTGTGGAGAATGGGAGATGTTGCTAACTGATAAAGACATAGATTTTCTATAAAATATCTTAGCTTTAAAAAGATGAAGATTATATCTTCTTATTCTTTCCCCATGTTACCTTTTCCCCCAGTATGCTATTTGAATTTATGTGTGGCCTAGGAGGGTATATTATTGTAATTTCCATTTTAAAGGAAAAGAAATTGGGACCTAATGGTATAAGATGAGCTCAAATTCAAGACATCACCTGGGGAAACAGAAGCGGCAATTATTGTTCCATTGCCAGACCTATGCTTATTCTAGAAGATTGGGATATATGCTGACGGGAGGATGACATCATTAATCTTCTGTGTCCCTGCAAAATGTTGAAATCCTAATTCCTAGTGATGATGACACTAGGAGGTGAGGCTTTAGGAAGTCATTAGGTCATGAGGGTAGAGCTCTCATGAATGGGATTAGTGTCTGATAAAAGTGGCACCCCACTCCAGTACTCTTGCCTGGAAAATCCCAGGGACAGGGGAGCCTGGTGGGCTACAGTCCATGGGGTTGCTAGGAGTCGGACACGACTGAGTGACTTCACTTTCACTTTTCACTTCCATGCATTGGAGAAGGAAATGGCCACCCACTCCAGTGTTCTTGCCTGGAGAATCCCAGGGACGGGGGAGCCTGGTGGGCTGCCATCTATGGGGTCGCACAGAGTCGGACACGACTGAAGCGACTTAGCAGCAGCAGCAGCAAAAGAAATCCTACAGAGCTTTCTTGTCCCTCTGCCATGTGAGAATACCACATGAAGTATGAGAATACCACAAGAAGTATGAGACTCAGGATAAGGTCCCCGCTCAACCATGCTGGCACCTTGATCTTAGCTTTCCAGCCTCCAGAACTCTGAGTAATAAATTTCTGCTGTTTATAAATTGCTCAGTCTGTGGTATTTTATTATAGTAGCCCAAACAGACTAAGACAGATGCATTTCTTTGATCTGGGCCAGCTCCCTCTCAGGACCACCACGCTTGCAGTCTTAGTGCATTAGAATAGAGCGGTGACAGTCATGGAGAAACTCTGCTTTAATCTTTTAAGGACAAATCCTTTGTAGCTCAGTTGGTAAAGAAATTGCCTGCAACGTAGGAGATCTGGGTTCAATTCCTGGGTTGGGAAGGTCCCCTGAAGAAGGAAATGGCAACCCACTCCAGTATTCTTGCCTAGAGAATCCCATGGACAGAGGAACCTGGCAGGCTACAGTCCAAGGGGTCACAAGAGTCGGACACGACTTAGTGACTAAACCACCAACCACCACCACCAAGGACAAATCTGTGAGTGCAGTTAGGTGACTACAACCAGAAGCAGCACCTTCAACATTTATGCAGCATTTCAGTTGAGGCCACCTCCTCTTGGGAAACCCTGGTCAATAACAGAGTACCAGAGAAGTAATAGGACCTGGTCATTTCTGCACAATGCAGAATTCTCTGAGCAGTCTTGGCACTGGAGCTCCCTATTGAAACTCTGTCTGAGCTCCAGCACAAATTGAGTTCTCTTTGTATACCATACTCCTTCCCTCTCCATCTTCATTCATAGGGGTCAGAATAATCTGAAGGCTCTCCCCACTTAATCTTGCTGTCAATCCCCTTATAATTCATGGTTTTACTGCTCCACCCACCCCAGTCTCTTGCACTCTTAGCTTCATCTTGGTGTCTACTTCCTGGAGAATCTGAACTGACACAAACAGCCTGTCTATAATAACATCATTTGTTGGAAGAGGTCTGGTTATAGTATCTACTCTAATGTCACTTTTATATTGCTAGAGTGGTAGAACTAAGACCCTGTAATGTCCATCTGACCAAATATGTAGTTATCACCACAGTCCTTTGTTTAATTCCTTTCATCAGTCCCTGTACAGGTGTAGATCTGATGTAAGATAGTGAAGCAAGACATTTTTCAATTTCATGGCCCAGCAAAATAAATCGGTAAAATATTGAAGAGTTGATATAACATTTCTAGTTTTTAAAATTTTACCAGGTAAAGGAACTAAAAAGCATCTGTACACAACTGTCAAAGTTGTTTTATAAAAGATAACTTTTTAAAGAAAAGAGGAAGAACACAATATGAGAATCTAGGATAGTTGAAAACACTACACTGATCTATAATAAAAAAAAAATTGTCATGCAAAAATAACAAAAACAAGCTAGGACATCAGTTTTTTTTTTTTTTTTTTCCCTTACAAGATTAACTGCCATAGGAATTGCCCTCAAAGTGTAAATAATTAGAAACCAGACATGGTACATGACATAATAGATTTCAGACACTGGATGGCACGTGGCACAGGATGATGGTTCCTAAGGGAAGAGGAATAAAAGAGATAAGTTATATGATAACCTTCCTCATTTCTTGGGGCAGTTCCCAGGCTTATTAGCAGGTAGAATAAACTGACAGAGTATAGGAATGTCATCAAATTGATGGGAGTTGCAGAGTAGTTCTGTTGAGTCTGTCTGGCTGAGTACTTACCTCCACATTTACAGGTGAAGCTACCTCAGGCTTGGGAATCAGTATCAAGCAATAGGCCAACAGTTCTCAGAGCTCATCAAGGGCTGAACGTAGTATGTGATTCTACCAGCTAGAGTGGAGGGACCTCCTAAAAAATGTGGGCATGTTGTCATAAGTGTCATGCATTGTTGCAGGCAAATTTGTTTCTAGAATGAAGGCTAATCTAGACTTGTCATAGAAAAGCATGAAAGCAAGCCTTAACGGGACTGAACTCACTCATGAGTAACTTAACTGTGCATCAGAACAAATCCAACACTCTTTAAAGAAAAATAAAATTCAGCACTCAACATAAAATTCAGAATGCTCAAAATATACAAGCAACTCCTGCAGCTCAGTTCCAGAAAAATAAATGACCCAATCAAAAAATGGGCTAAAGAACCAAATAGACATTTCTCCAAAGAAGACATACAGATGGCTAACAAACACATGAAAAGATGCTCAACATCACTCATTATCAGAGAAATGCAAATCAAAACCACTATGAGGTACCATTTCACGCCAGTCAGAATGGCTGCGATCCAAAAGTCTACAAGCAATAAATGCTGGAGAGGGTGTGGAGAAAAGGGAACCCTCTTACACTGTTGGTGGGAATGCAAACTAGTACAGCCACTATGGAGAACAGTGTGGAGATTCCTTAAAAAACTGGAAATAGAACTGCCTTATGATCCAGCAATCCCACTGCTGGGCATACACACTGAGGAAACCAGAAGGGAAAGAGACACGTGTACCCCAATGTTCATCGCAGCACTGTTTATAATAGCCAGGACATGGAAGCAACCTAGATGTCCATCAGCAGATGAATGGATAAGAAAGCTGTGGTACATATACACAATGGAGTATTACTCAGCCATTAAAAAGAATTCATCTGAATCCGTTCTAATGAGATGGATGAAACTGGAGCCTATTATACAGAGTGAAGTAAGCCAGAAAGAAAAACACCAATACAGTATACTAACGCATATATATGGAATTTAGAAAGATGGTAACAATAACCCTGTATACGAGACAGCAAAAGAGACACTGATGTATAGAACAGTCTTAGGAACTCTGTGGGAGAGGGAGAGGGTGGGAAGATTTGGGAGAATGGCATTGAAACATGTATACTATCATGTATGAAACAAGTCGCCAGTCCAGGTTCGATGCACGATACTGGATGCTCGGGGCTGGTGCACTGGGACGACCCAGAGGGATGGTATGGGGAGGGAGGAGGGAGGAGGGTTCAGGATGGGGAACACATGTATACCTGTGGCGGATTCATTTCGATATTTGGCAAAACCAATACAATATTGTAAAGTTTAAAAATAAAATAAAATTTAAAAAGAAAAAAAAACTGAAAAAAAAAAGAATGCTCAGCATCCAATCAAAGGCATGGAAAGAAAAAGGGAAATATGATTCATAACCAAAAGCAAAGTCAGTCAGCGTAAACAAACTCCCAAATAATAGAGACTATGGAATTATTAAAGAAAGACTATAAACCAGCTATAAAATTTTTATAAACATTTCAAGGATATAAAGGAAAACAAATAATGGTAAGGAGAGATATAAAGAATAATTTTAAAAAATATATTTGCAGCTTCTAAAGGAAATAATTTACATTATCCACAATGAAAAAAATATATTCAGTGGGATTACTATCATAATACACACCAAAGAAAGATAAGTGAACCTGAAGACAAAGGAATAGAAATTATTCAAAATGAAGAGAGAAAAATCAATGTCCTGTTCCATATACAGTGCAATATAAAATGGTATATCATATGTAACTGGGCTTCTAGAAGGAAAATAAAACGAGGGAATAGGGGATGGAAAAAACTCTGAAGAAATAATGGCCATTGGAAAATTTGATTAAAAACTTTAAACCCACATACAGCCATCTCAGTGAACCTCAAGCAGAAATATACAAAGTCACAAAAAGATACATTGTAATCAAATTTCTAAAAAAAATCATAAATAAAAAACCATAAAAGTACCCAGAGGAAAAAAGATATATGTGTCATGCCAATGGGGGAAAAAGCATGTTAACAGACTTCTCATTATAAACAATGAAGGCTCAAAGACACATGAAACAATCTCTAAAGCCCTGAAAAACAAATTGTCCACCAAGACTTCTATACCCAACAAGAGTCTTTCAAAACTCTAGGAGAAATACTTTTTCAACCTAAAAAAGTGAAATTAACCATTTGCAGACCTGCACTTTAAGAAATGTTAAAAGAAATTCTACAAGCAGAAGTAACAATAAGACAATACCAAATGGAAATTTGAATTTGGATGATACAATAGAGAAGGCAAGAAGTGGAAATATGTCAATGAATTTTTAAAAGTTACTTCACCTCATTTTTTAATCTCTTTGAAAGATAAAGTTTGAAGCAAAATAATAATAGTGTATCTTGAGGAGTGTAACACTAATTTTAAAATGTATGAGAAGAATAATATGATGTTTGGGAGATACAAACTGTAACTATAATTTTGTAAAGTTGTTACACTGTAAAGTAGTATAATATTATTTGAACTTAGGCTGTTTTAAGTTAAAGGTGAATAATGGGAAACTTACAAAGATTGACAAACTGATACCTGTGGGTCAAATGCCATTTGATCTGCCACCTGTTTCTGTATTTTTGTAATTAAAGTTTTATTGGAATACAGCCATAACCATTCCTTTACATGATATCCAGGTATACTTTTCAACTACAGTGGCAAAGTTGAGTAGTTGCAAGAGAAATTTAAAATATTTAATATCTGATGCTTTACAGAAAAAATTGTGCAATCCCTAGTCTTGAGAAACCAACAGTAATAATGATAATGATAATAATTAATAGTAAATCAAAGCAAAATGTGTAGTTAACAAACCAATAGTGGAGACAAAATGATTTTATAATAAGTACTCAGTTAATGGAGGAGAAGTGTTCAAAAAAGAGAAATACTAGATAAAATAAATGAGAAACCAATAGCAAGATAATAGAATTGAACACAATCTTGTTTATAATTACATTGAATTTAAATTTTTCTAAACATTCCAATTAAAAGGTAGAGAGTGTCAGATTGCAGGCATAAGCAAATATGCTCTCTATAAGAATACCATAGTTTCAAAGTGAAAAGTCGCCAAAATGTGTAACATAAAACTGAAAGGAAGCTAGGATGACTATATTAATAGCAGACAAAGCAAATTTCAAAACAAAAAATATTACCAAGTATGAAGAGGTATTACCAAGGATGAAGAAGCTTTCTCTCATTCCCATCTCTCTGTCATGTGATGATAGCAAGAAGGTGGCCAACCATCTGCAAACCAGGAAGAAAGATCTCTCCAGACACTAGATTGGCTGACAACCTTGATGCTGGACTCTCCAACCTCCAGAACTGTAAGAAATAAATGTTTATTGCTTAAGTCATCCAGTCAATGGTAATTTAGTTATAGCAGCCCCAACTGCCCAAGATATCAATTTAACCTAATTTTTGTTTATACAGCACTCCTCCCAAAAGCATAGTATAATCTCATCAAGTGTACATGAAACATTCACAGACAAAATTCTGAGCCATGAAATTTTTAAATGATTTAATTTGCAGAGTATTTTATCTGATGACAGCAACATCAAACTAGAAACCAATTTAAAAATATTTCTGGAAAATCCATAGTTATAAATTAAATGGCACGTATCTTAACTCATGGCTCATGGAGGTCATCACAAGGGAAATTAGGAAATAATTTGATATGAATAAAAAAGAATATACAACATATCAAATTGTTCAGTTCAGTTCAGTCGCTCAGTCGTGTCCAACTCTTTGCGACCCCATGAATTGCAGCACGCCAGTACTCTTGCCTGGAAAATCCCATGGACAGAGGAGCCTGGTAGGCTGCAGTCCATGGGGTTGCTAAGAGTAGAACACGACTGAGTGACTTCACTTTCACTTTTCACTTTCATGCATTGGAGAAGAAAATGGCAACCCACTCCAGTGTTCTTGCCTGGAGAATCCCAGGGACGGGGGAGCCTGGTGGGCTGCTGTCTATGGGGTCGCACAGAGTCGGACACAACTGAAGTGACTTAGCAGCAGCAGGCCTCCCTGTCCATCACCAACTCCCGGAGTTCACTCAAACTCATGTCCATCGAGTCATCCAGCCATCTCATCTTCTGTCGTCCCCTTCTCCTCCTGCCCCCAATCCCTCCCAGCATCAGAGTCTTTTCCAGTGAGTCAACTCTTTGCATGAGGTGGCCAAAGTACTGGAGTTTCAGCTTTAGCATCATTCCTTCCAAAGAACACCCAGGACTGATCTCCTTTAGAATGGACTGGTTAGATCTCCTTGCAGTCCAAGGGACTCTCAAGAGTCTTCTCCAACACCACAGTTCAAAAGCATCAATTCTTGGGCGCTCAGCTTTTTTCACAGTCCAACTCTCACATCCATACATGACTACTGGAAAAAGCATAGCCTTGACTAGATGGACCTTTGTTGGAAAAGTAATGTCTCTGCTTTTGAATATGCTATCTAGGTTCGTCATAACTTTTCTTCCAAGGAGTAGGTGTCTTTTAATTTCATGTCTGCAGTCACCATCTGCAGTGATTTTGGAGCCCCCCCAAAAATAAAGTCTGACACTGTTTCCATTGTTTCCCCATCTATTTCCCATGAAGTGATGGACCAGATGTCATGATCTTCGTTTTCTGAATGTTGAGCTTTAAGCCAACTTTTTCTCCTCTTTCACTTTCATCAAGAAGCTTTTTAGTTCCTCTTCACTTTCTGCCATAAGGGTGGTGTCATCTGCATATCTGAGGTTATTGATATTTCTCCCGGCAATCTTGATTCCAGCTTGTGCTTCCTCCAACCCAGCGTTTCTCATGATGTACTCTGCATAGAAGTTAAATAAGCAGGGTGACAATATACAGCCTTGACGTACTCCTTTTCCTATTTGGAACCAGTCTGTTGTTCCATGTCCAGTTCTAACTGTTGCTTCCTGACCTGCATACAGGTTTCTCTAGAGGCAGGTCAGGTGGTCTGGTATTTCCATCTCTTTCAGAATTTTCCACAGTTTGTTGTGATCCACACAGTCAAATTGTTAGGCTGATATAAAAGAGCATACTCAAAGCAAAATGTATAGCATTAAATGACTGTATTATAACAGAGAAAAAGTTATAAAAATTAATGATCAAAACTTCTACTTGAAGAAATTAGAAAAAGAAGAGCACCAGCAATTAACTTAAGCAGAAGGAAGTAAAAATAAAGCAACTACAAAAACAATGAAGCAAAAAGAAAGACACTCCCAAAGCTGTAGAGAAAAATCCATAAACCCAAATGCTAGTTATTTGAGAAAATCCATAATATTGGTTAAAATCTTTGAACAGGATGATTAGGAAAAAAAGGAGATGAAAATTATCAATATCAGAAATAAAAAGGAGACTATAATTACAGAGCCTACAGGTGTTAGAAATATAAGGCAATATTATGAAAATTATATGTCAACAAATTCATCTATTTGATGCAATGGCTGACATTTTTTGAGAGATACAAAGTGTCAAAGCTTATTCAAAGTAGAATAGAAAAGCTAAAGTCTTTCATCTATTTTTAAAAATTGAAATCAGGTAACGATAACCCTGTATGGGAGACAGCAAAAGAGACATAGACGTATAGAACAGTCTTTTGGACTCTGTGGGAGAGGGAGGCGGGGGTGGGAGGGAGGATGATTTGGGAGAATGGCATTGAAACATGTATGATATCATATAAGAAACAAATCACCAGTCCAGGTTCAATGCAGGATACAGGAAGCCTGGGGCTGGTGCACTGGGATGACCCAGAGGGATGGTTCGGGGAGGGAAGTGGGCGGGGGGTTCAGGATTGGGAACACGTGTACATCCGTGGCAGATTCATGTTGATGTATGGCAAAACCAATACAATATTGTAAAGTAATTAGCCTCTAATTAAAATAAATAAATTTAATTAAAAAAATTGAAATCAGAGCCCCCCCTGCAAAGAAAACCCCTAGGTCCAGATAACTTCACTGATACACTGTGCCAGGCATTTAAGGAAGAAATAATGACAATCTTACAGAAACTCTTCCAGCAAACAACAGGGAATGTTTCCTAACTCATTTTAGGAGGCTATCATTAACCTGTTTCCACAACAACAGAAAAACGTTAGAAAAGAAAATTATAGATCTTTATCCTTTGGGAACATAGATGCAAAAATCTTTAACAAATCTTTAATACTCTGAATCCAGAAACATTTAAAAAGGATAATACATCTTGACCAATGAAAGGTTGCTGCTGCTAAGTCACTTCAGTCGTGTCTGACTCTGTGCGACCCCATAGACAGCAGCCCACCAGGCTTCCCCGTCCCTGGGATTCTCCAGGCAAGAACACTGGAGTGTGTGGCCATTTCCTTGTCCAATGCATGAAAGTGAAAAGTGAAAGTGAAGTCACTCAGTCGTGTCCGACTCTGTGCCTTCCCATGGACTGCTGCCTATCAGGCTCTTCCGTCCATGGGATTTTCCAGGCAAGAGTGCTGGAGTGGGGTGCCATTGCCTTCTCCCCAGTGAAAGGTAGACAGATGGAAAAGAATAAGCAAAACTTTCTTGATTAGTATATGACAGTGAATTTCCATATACAAAATTCCAAGCTGTCTTCAAAAAAACTACTAGAACATGTAAATGAATTTGGCAAGATTAAAGAATAAAAGGTCAATATACAAAAATCAATTGTATAATACATGCTAACAATTTGCATAACATTTGATCTTGAAATTTAAAAAGCAATACCATTTACAATAGCATGAAAAACAGAAGATGAGAATAAACATAATAAAAATGGTATTAAAACACATATATTGAAAATTACAAAGCATTACTGTAAAAAATGAAAGGAGATAAATAAATGGAGAGACAGACTGGCAAACAATGTGCCATGAAGATGTGAATCGTTCCTCAAATTTTCTGTAGAGTGAATGAATTTCCAAACAAAAATCCAAGCAAAATTTTTTGTAGACATTGAGAAGCAAAGGGGCAAAAGTAGGGGGAACTTTTAGTGTGATGAAAATAATCCACATTATGATTGCAGTAGTGCTTACATGATTGCTTTACATTTGCCAAAATTCTGAACGAAGTTAAAACTAGTGAATTTTAGTATATGTATATTATCCTTTGAGAGGGTTGATTTTTTTCAAAGGCCCACATTTAAAAATTCAAATTCAGAAAATTATAGCCTCGAATTTTATGTGACATTTGTATAGCAGAATTTTCTTTGCTCTGTTTGTCAGTATGCCTTGATCTAGAGCTTGATGTCTATCTTGGTATAGCACTTCAATTTTTATTACAATCTTGTTCTAGCTCCTTTTTGTTTTTATCAAAAGTCAAATTACACATAAAAACTGGATGCTAACTCAGTGCAATTCTGTACAATTTAAAATAGTCAGGTTCTGTTCTAAGAAGTAGAACTATGGGCTCACAAGTCTTTTCCCTGTGGATCTGAAAATCCTATGACAGGGGTGTAGACCAGGAATGCAGCCAGTGAGTGCTTCAGGGAGGGGGCAGAAGCTAGCTTCTGCCTGAGTAACTCTTACATCTGGGATCTGGGATATGAGTGCCCAACAAGGTGCTATGTGCATGGATCATACCATCATAAAATTCATCATAAAGAACAGGATTAACATTGGAGAGGGGTTTCCCTGGTGGCTCAGATGGTAAAGAATCTGCCTGCAATGCAGGAGACCTGGATTCAATCCATAGGTCAGGAAGATACCTTGGAGAAGGGAATGGCTACCCACTCCAGTATTCTTGCCTGGGAAATCCCATGGACAGAGGAGCCTGGCAGGCTACAGTCCATGCAGGTCACAAGAGTTGGACATGACTGAGCGACTAACATTTTCACTTTAACATTTGGGAGTCACTGATCTGTGGCACTTGGGTTACCATTCTGAGCAAAAATGAGTATTAAGCATAAAGGATTTGGAAACAGGCCACCCTGAACTTGAATCCTGATTCTGCTAATTCTCACCTGTCTTCCACAAAAATGGGTGAAAGTGTTAGTTGCTCAATCGTGTTGGAGTCTTTGCAACCCCATGGACTGTAGCCTGCCAGGTTCCATTGTCCATGGAATTCTCCAAGCAAGAATACTGGAAAGTGAAAGTGAAGCCGCTCAGTCGTGCCCGACTCTTTGCGATCCCATGGACAGTAGCCTGCACCAAGCTCCTCCATCCATGGGATTTTCCAGGCAAGAGTACTGGAGTGAGTTGCCATTTCCTTCTCCAGGGAATCTTCCCAACCCAGGGATCAAACCCAGGTCTCTCACAGTGTAGACAGATGCTTTACTGTCTGAGCTACCAGGGAAGTCCTGAGTGGGTTGCCATTTCCTTCTCCAGGGGATCTTCCTGACCCAGAGATCAAACCCCGGGTCTCCTGCATAGGGACAGATTTTTACTATCCAAGCCACCAGGATAGCCATTAGGAAAGTCATTTAACCTCTCTCAGCTTCAGTGACTTGTTTAGTCACTAAGTCATGTCTGACTTATTAGCAACTCCATGGACCACAGCCCACCAGGCTCCTCTGTCCAAATTACTATACAATTGCACTCATTTCACACGCTAGCAAAATGATGCTCAAAATCCTTCAAGCTAGGCTTCATCAGTATGTAAACTAAGAAATTCCAGATATACAAGCTGGATTCAGAAAAGTCAGAGGAGCCAAAGATCAAATTGCCAACATTCGCTGGATCATAGAAAAAGCAAGAGAATTTAAAAAAAAAAAAAAACAAAAAAACCATCTACTTCTGCTTCATTGACTACACTAAAGCCTTTGACTGTGTGGATCACAACAAACTGCGGAAAATTCTTAAAGAGATGGGAATACCAGAACACCTTACCTAACTACTGAGAAACCTGTATTCAGGACAATTAGTAACAGTTAGAACTTGACATGGAACAATGGACTGGTTTAAAATTGGGAAAGGAGTACATCAAGGCTGTATATTTTCACCCTGCTTATTTAACTGTTATGCAGAATATATCATGTGAAATGCCAGGATGAATGACTCACAAGCTGGAATCAAGATTGCTGGGAGAAATATCAACCACAGCAGATAGGCAGATGACGCCACTTAAATGGCAGAAAGTGAAGAGAAACCAAAGAGCCTCTTGATGAAGGTAAAAGTGGAGAGTGAAAAAGCTGACTTAAAACTCAACATTCTAGAAATTAAGATCATGATTTCCAGTCCCATAACTTCATAGATGGGGAAAATAGGTGGGGAAAAAGTGAGAACAATAACAGATTTCATTTTATGGGTTCCAAAATCACTGTGGGTGGTGACTGCAGCCATGAGATTAAAAGACGCTTGCTCCTTGTAAGAAATTCTATGACAACCCAGACAGCTTATTACAAAGCAGAGACATCACTTTGTCAACAAAGGTCCATATAGTCAAAGCTATAGTTTTTCCAGTAGTTATGTACAGATGTGGGAGTTGGACAATAAAGAAGGCTGAGTGCCAAAGAATTGTTGCTTTCAAACTGTGGTGCAGGAGAAGACTCTTGAGAATCCCTCAGACAGCAAGGAGATCAAACCAGTCAATCCTAAAGATCAACCCGGAATATTCATTGGAAGGACTGATGCTGAAGCTCCAATACTTTGGCCACCTGATGTGAAGAACTGACTTCATGTTGGAAGTCAGTCATTAGAAAAGACTCTTGTGCTGGGAAAGATTGAGAGCAAGAGGAAAAGGGGGAGATAGAAGATGAGATGGCTGGATGGCATCACTGACTCAATGGACATAAATCTGAGCAAACTCAGGGAGATGCTGAAGGACAGGGAAGCCTGGCATGCTGCAGTTCATGGGGTTGCAAAGAGATGGACATGACTTTGTGACTGATCAACAACTCTGTTTTCCCTTGGGTTTTCTGCATTCATTGATTGCAGCCTGTTCTGTCCTTAGAACCTCAAAGAACCCTGAAAAAAAAAGTGTGTGAACTCCTTTTTTTCCAGAAAAAAAAGGAGAAAGAGAAAGACAGAAGCCCAGGGACAGAAGCCAAGGAGAGAACAGGAGTAGGGCAACTTGAAATTGTCTGCTAGGAGGTGGAACTCAACAGTTTGAGGAAACAGGAAACAAGTATGGCTGGACCACTCCAGTTCAGAGTTCCTAACTCATGATAATCATCATTCTTCTTTGGTTTGTTTCTTCTGTTGGTCAATTTTCAATTTATTAATTTTTTTTACATTTAAAAGATACTCTAATAAGACAGTTTTAAAAAATAATTTAAAGGCAAATATAAATAAAGTCCCTAATCAGCTGACTTTTTGTTAATGAAGAAGGAGATTATTGTAGGTGGAATTGACTTGAAATGGAAGGCCTTTAAAGAGGGTTTAAGATGTTAGTAAGCAGAAGAAGGCAATCTGAAAGGTTACATACCATATTTTGTAGGAAGATCAATTGTTGCCATGGTCTTGGGAGAAGGTAAGAATGAATAAGTAGAGCACAGGGGACTTTTAAGGCAGCAAAACTATTCCGTATGACACAAAGTAGGGACTTTGGTTGATAATGATGTGTTCATTCATTCAAACGTAGCACACTGTGTAAGATATTGTTGGTAGGGGAAGCTATATGCCTATGGGGCAGCGGGTATCTGGCAACTCTGTACTTTCTTCTCAGTTTCCCTATGAACCTAAATTACCCTAAAAATAGTCCATTAATTCTCTTTTTAAAATGAAACAAACTACCCGAGATCATACCACTTATTAAAAATATTCTTATTTTTCTGAGTGGCCCTTATGCATATGCACATACATTATAGGATAGCTTGGATTATTGAGGGAAAATCACTTGAGCTTCTGCATTTTAATTTAACACAGGATGAGCTATTCATTGCTTAGCAGAACCCAGTGGTTTTAATTGCCTAAGCATTTCTGCACCTAAACTATTTATTTGTAAGATATATTAGGTACCAAAACTTAATGGAGAAGCAAAGGGTAGGAAGCTAACGTTTATGGAACACTTACAAATTACAGTCTCTATGCCAGGTGCATTACATATTTTCACTTAATTCTCATAACAACCTATGAATCAGGTGTTATTATCTCCATTTTATAAGGAAGCAAACTGTAATTTAAAAATAACTCAATTATCGGATTAACCAAAGATCCTTGGACAAGTTTAGATGTTATTGGTGATACACTCAACCCAGATTTTCTTATGATATGAAAAGTAAGTCAGAATAATATTTAAGAAAGTATGTTTTATGAGACCCTATTTTCATAGGAAATTTAAAAGTAGATAGATGATTGCTAGGTAGAGAGAGAGAAAGGGATATTGATGGTCATATATATATAGTGACAAATACATATGTCTCTTTCTCCTGTAAGATTTGAGAAGTTCTAGGTGAATATTTTAAAAGCTTTTATCCTATAGGAAATATTAGGGCTTTTACATACTAATTTACACTGAAGTTTTGTTCTTTCTTATATTTTGGAGCAAGAATACTACAGTACTATTTCCATCAAACACACTGGGAATCCTGACCTATAAAATTATTCACAATTTATTCAGAGGACTTGCTGGTTAACTTTCAGGATTTCCAGAATACATTCTGTGACAGTGTCCATAAAAATTTCAAGTTTTGCCTTATTATTTACTTAATCAAATGAATAATATACCTTGGGGTTAAGCCATAAAATGATGTAGAAGCATAGAATTGTAGGCCTGGAAAAGATCACAAGAACTCCAGGCAGCCTTCTCCCAGGCTTCAGAGAGGACCACACCTAAGCCTTCACAGACAGATGGGTATCCAGCTTGTTGCAAAAGACCTCCAGGGAAGAAAATTCCATAACCTCCCTGTAACTTATTCCAGATGCCCAACTCTTCTGAGAAAATAATGAGCTCCTTGAAGCTCTTCTAACCTATTATGCAAATACTGAGTGCTTCATCATCATGGTGGCATATTATATGCAGGTGTTTAGATTAAACAAAGGGTAAGGTGAAGTAAGTGAAGATACCTATGTCTAGCTATATTAAACCCAGGTCTCCTGCATTGTAGGTAGACTCTTTGCCATCTGAGCCACCAGGGAACCCCATATCTATCTATACCCATGCCTATATCTATTTATGTGATATAAGATATAGACCTATCTATCTATAGAGAAAATGCAGGAATTTAAAATGTCCTCTCAGAATCATCTTTGACTTCTTCTTCCATCTGTTTTCATAGTTTCAATTAGTCATTTCGCCCTGTAATTTTCTCCTTTGACGTGTCTCTTGATGCAATCCCTTCCTCTTTTTCCCTTGCCATCCATGTTTGGAGCTCTCATTCTTGCTAGCTTGAATTTCTCAACTCTTGACTAATTTCCCTATCTCTAGACTTGCCTTTTTAATTTGCCCCAGTGCAAGCACATTCATCTTCACATTGCAGCTCTGTCTTGTTTCATCAAATCATTTTTGATGATTTCCTATTGACTGCAGTGTAAATATGAACTCCTGAGATTGGCCCATTTAGCTCCTTATGGTTTGACTCCAACTTCCCTTCCCAGTCTCATCTCCAGTTATTCTTCATCACACATTCAACACGAGGCAAAAGAGTTGGACATGACTTAGCAACTGAACAACAACAACACATTCAACACATTGCTCATAGTGACCATTCCTTTCATACTCTATGGATTTTCATGCCTTTGACATTTCTTTATTTATTCTGCCAAAATTTCATTTTTTCCTTCCTTTATTATGTTCTTATTCATCTTCTAGTCCTAGCTTCTCTGTAGAATCTGCCCAGGTCTCCCTAGGTCAAACATTATTTTCTCTTCTTTTTTGCTTTCCAAAATTTCTGTACATACTTCAGTCACAATGCTTGGGAAGTTATGTCATGAAAAATGGCAGATAGTCAACCAATGGGTAGAATGACTTTGATAAGTGCCATGGAGAGGGGTGATGGGCAGAGGCCAAGAGGACTGAACACATGGGAGACAAGGACTGTCTACAGCTAGGGAACAGGAGATCATGAGGATGGTGAAGAAAGATACTTCCCCCAAGAATGAGTGGGCTTTGTCTATAATCCAGGAAAGATGGACAGGTGCAGGGCTGAGGGCAGGCTGAAGTTCTTCCATGTCCTCTGGAACCAAGGACATAAGGGAGAGAGCAGCCACAGAAGCTAAGAACCTCCAGTGGAAGAACTTCCAACATGCCTGCCATCTCTAGGACTAGTGATGACCTAGGTCAAGGTCAGGAACATTGGAGGAAGGGAAAACGTAGTTGCCATCAACATATGACAAGCACAGCTTTAACTGTTTTATGTCGTGGTGGGTTGTAGCTCTCTATGGTGTGAATACCTGACTAGCATTTCAGTTGTTCTCAGGAGCTCTAGTTGGAAGAGAAATGAGTAGGCTAATGTGGCAACAATCTTCTGAAATTAACTACCTTGCAGACATTTCAAATAAACTTCTGTGAGGAGTGTGTTTAAGGGTGTTGTTGAATCAGTCGATGAATACATGAACTAGAAATGGAGGGCTTTCTTAGGAAATATCCATTTAAGAGGGTCTCAACAGTTCACAATCAATTTAATCACAATGACTTAAGACTGATTCTTTAAAACACCACAGTTTATATATATGTAAACAACTATTTTTTTTTTCTCCAAGTGGTTACCTTAGGTAAGTGCACATTTAGGAAAATCATATTGCCATTTTTGTTTTGTTGTAATTTATTGAATGCCTACCATGTGCTGGACTCTGCTATGAAAGCTTTACAACCTCTAATCTTATAGCATTCATAGGAGGTAAGCATTGTTATCTTAACTGTATAAATGAGAAAACAGAGTAATTGTCCCCAAAGGGCAACAGCTTGGTCAGCTGGTGGCAGAGCCAGTGGTTGGTCAAAATTCAATTTGAGAATAAAGCTCATGTTCTTCTTATTCTGCTACGTTCACTCAAAACATTTATTTGGAAATGCTTTTAAAATCTAAGTCATACTAATTTAATACATTCAAAGTAATGAATCTTTTTACTTTCAGGATGAATTTGAGTTTAAAAAATAGCCAAAAGACTTTTGGACCAAGTATGGTGAAAATGGTGAAAAATTGGGGTACATGAATATGATTTGGGAACAAAAATGAAGTGTGATTCTGGAGGAAATGCATTGAATGCTTTGCCTGATTTTTTTTAAACTGAGTTTAAAGATACTTTAAAATATTGTTGGTTTGGGTATTTCTAAACTGCCACAGATCCTGAAAGAGTGAGATTTGATATAGGACATTTTAATTTTATATCAAATCTGTAATCTCATCCTTGACAAGTCCTTAGAAGTTTACAAGGGCTGTTACAGGTCACTGAATTTTTTTCAAATTCCATATCAGTGAGTTGCAGAGCAAACCTCTGAACCCCAGACAGCCAGACTGAAAGTCATTTTCAGTGTGTCCTGGCCCCCAAACACTTTGGGAAATGCTTTTAGAATCCAACAACCTAGCTAATGAGCCTTTATCCTGTGCTTAAAACCTCCAGGGATGATGAGGAGACTTCATCTATAACCCTTGATCAGATTGTAACTATCAGGACATCGTTTTGGTATATTGAGCAGAAATTCTCCATTTATTAGGTATTTCAAGATTTTGAGAAATGATTACAATTTCATGAGCTAAAAAGGAAGAAGTTAATTTAGACATATTCTAAAGAGATATTCCTGAAATGAAATTAAAGTTTCCAAAGCAGATAAACTTGATTGCCCCTTACCAGGCTGGTGGTTTTTTTTTTTTTTTTTTTTTTTTTTGCCATTACTCAACCCAGCTTTCAGAGTAGACTCAAAGGAAAAGCACTGAAATACTTTTCTGACTTTTCCATATTTAGCGCAGCACCACACAAAATTGCTAAATACCATATAACCACATTTACCATCCTGGGGCCTATAAATTCAGAATTCAGACACTTGATTACAAACCACAGAATAACTCTGTTTAAGAAATAGTATGTGGTATTGTAAGGGAATGGCCCCTATTTAGATGTTCTTCTGGTTATTAACTTAGTAACATGGGCTTTTTTCCTCCCTCTTCTTTCTCAATTCTTCTACCATGGCTGTCATCTCCAATTTCTTGTACAATTTTGTGAGTATTGGGGCTGTATGCCTACAAGAGTTGGGGGAGCATTTTCTGCCTTAATTATAGTCGTATAGGTAAATAAGCACATACATTTTTGGTTTCTCAGTAAAATTCCATAGCAAGACAGTAGTCAATCACCAATTTTAGAGATTAAAGGTATGACAGAAAATTGACTCTGCTCATCTAGGGCGGCTCAGGCACCTATGTATACTGTGCTCCTTCTAATTCAGCTGTGAGACCCCCATTCCGTCCTCAGATTCATATGCCTTTCCCTTCTGTTCCACACCTTTACACCAACGTCTGATCAGACCCATTAGTCCCACTAAAGTATAAATGATGGGAATCATCAACAAATGTTTCTACATTTTACAGTGATCAAAATTGTAAGCTAAGCCACGGGAGGGCACCCCCTGCCCCAAACAGGGAGATACCTTAGACCATCTAATATGTCACTTCACCAAGCTGTTATCCCCAACCCTTTATTAAGGCCACTATTGTTGATAAACTTGCTTAAATAGATTAGAAAATTATAAAATGCTTACATGCTCAAATGTTCTTCATGACAGAGTTTTAGTTTTTAAATATAAATTCCCTATTTCATCCCTCTATGAGAGTAAATGTTTCTTATAACTCAGAAACCATGCCACCACACAAAGAACAAAGAGTTATTATGTGAAAGACAAGTTTGCAGCCTATCCCCTTAACCACCATGCTGGAAAATCTTTCTAAACTACATAAGATGAGACCTTTTTTATCAACCTTGATTTTTGGATGCAAGCAACAGATACTGATTCAGGGTTACTTTAGGGGGAAAAAAAAGATGATAAGAAACTCATAGAAACTCTGGGGGTGCTGAAAATACAAGTTCAGATGCACTGCAGTAAAAAATAATACCAAAGTTGCACTGTGAAATGAGTCCAGGGAGGATGGCCCTGGAACTGCTATTACTGAGCCCTAAACAGCCACTTAAGCTGTGGACACAAATGACCTCAGACACTGAACACAGCTGCTAGACCTGCTGCTCTGTTGCTCTGAGAACTTGATCTCCTAGCAGCGGCCTCTGTTGCCAGAGGAACTTTGTCTCAAAGCTTTATTACTTGCATCTTTGGTCCCCTAGTCAAAGACCAAAGAAGATGCATTTGATTGCTAAGGCCTAGGTCTTGCATGTGTGCTCAGTCACTTCAGCTGTGTCCGGCTCTTTGTGACGCTATGAACTGTAGCCCTCCAGGCTCCTCTGTCCATGGGATTCTTCAGGCAAGAATACTGGAGTGGGTTGCTACGCCCTCCTCCAGGGGATCTTCCCAAACCAGGGATTGAACCTGCATCTCTTACATCTCCTGCATTGGCAGGCAGGTTCTTTATCACTAGTGCTACTTAGGGAGCCTAGGTTACATGCCCACATACTAGCTGCAAGGGGGATTGGGAAAGTGAGTTGGTGGCATTTTTTGTTTCAGTAGTGACAGGTATCTGTGCCTCCCATCAAAACCCATAAGATAGATAATTGCCCATTGGGTTTAGATGCTTGGCAGCCAGAACGAATAACAGTTGCCTGCTACACCTGAGAACGAGAGTGGCAAGCTTCTCTAGCACTGCACAATTTACACCTTCATCCTTATGAGCATAAGATGCTCTTTCCCTCTACACCATGATTCTAAGATAATCAGCATGTATAGTAGAGCTTTGTGGTTCACCAGAGTGTTCTGTGGATGACAAATGGTGTCTGCAGAGATCCTGAGTCATACACAAGTACTATTTAAAAATAATGTCAATGTATGGCAAAACCAATACAATATTGTAAAGTAAAAAAAAAAAAGAAAGAAAAAAAAAGAATTTCCCACAGTTTGTTGTGATCTACACAGTCAAAGGCTTTGGCATAATCAATAAAGCAGAAGTAGATGTTTAAAAAAAAAAGATAAAAAGAAGACAAAAGAAAATTTTAAGTACTTTTGAAAGATTGGTTCTAGTGAATCAATGCTCTGTGGATTGAGGCTAAAGAACATTGTGTCCAGAGTAACTGCATTTTTGGATGAAGAAAGGAGTGCTTCTGTAAACTTGTAATTACCCTTCTGGTGTGCTCATGATAAATGCCAACAGTACAGATGTCAGCTTCCAGCTTGGACCAATTTGTTGACCGGAACCATTTTATTTTCACCAGAACTCAACTCCCAGAGGTCCCCCCACTATAAAAGAGGAAGAAGAGAAATATCTCTATTAGAGGAAGAGTAATAAATCTCGCCTGTCATGGACATCTGTTGTGTTTCTCCACTCAGTGTTCATTCTTTCTTCTTTCATTAACAGGATTACAGTATTCTTTTGGGAAAGACCCTACCCTCCTGGTTCTAGAGATGGATGCTCATGTGACCCATGAACAATATGCAGTGATTGATTCGGAGAAAGGCATATGATGCAGAACATCCCAGTCAGAACATTCCAGGTCTTTCCTGGAACTACTGGGAAACAGAAATTCTCTACTAGAATGTCTGAGTCAGTAGGTGGTACATGAATCTTCTGACAGACATCTTACAGAGGGAGAGCCTATCTGAGAACAGAGGCAACAGAGACTCTCAAGCAGATATCTAAAAGAATAAAATACTTGTGTGACACCTAGATCTCACAGGCTCAACGCCAGTAATCTTGGGCTTTTCAAGTACCTGAACTTGTAAATATCTTCTTTCCCTTAAGCTAGTGTGAGTTGGTCACCTGTCATATGCCACCAAAGACTCCTAACAAATTCACTGACTTTATTTTTTAATTTATGGAGCTTTGGGCTGCCTTGACTCAAGAAGCCCAGTAATAAGTTGTCTTGAATGTTGTAGAAGAGGCTTATGGGGTAGAAAACTTAGTTTAGATATTTTCTTCCAACATGGAGAATCTAGGATTCTATGAATAAAGACAAATGAGAAGCATTTGTTAAAATACATTAGATGCTATCACAAAAAAAGATAATAATGGAATTGCCATTTAGCACACAGAAAACATTACCCAAATTAGGCTAGTAACTATTTTAGGTTCCATTTAACTTCTCGTGGTAATGCATTTCATAAGTACTTTGTAATTTCTAAGTTTGTGAGGCTTAAATAATTATGTAATTACTTTGCAATAACCACAGAGCGCCACTCAAATTTGGTAGCTACTTTAAGCCATGTTAAGTTTTTCATTATAAATTATATTATGTTTAGTACTTAATTTATAGTTTGTTTGAAAAGAATAACCATATCACACAACTATTCTGTAATAGCATAGCAATTACTCCCATACTGTGGTAACTTCCAGTGGAATGGATATTTCTTTTGTAATTACAAAAATGATAACATCACATCTGACAATTTCCTGGCGATAACATTTCTTACTATAAATTCAACTGTAATTTATTTGCTTCTTCTTGGCCATTCTAGCTGAGGAAGAAAATAAATGGGGTAAAATATTTTTCTGCCACTTTAGTATTCAATGATATTTAGCAAGTATATACTACAGGAACTGAAGCTTGAAAATAGATTATGTGTAAAGAGATCAAAGTATATTATTTTCCTCCATTTATGCTCTGGCAACAAATAGGCCTTGATCAGCTACAACAGTTCAAGATCAAGGAATCATGCAGGAAAGTTATATTTTATTGTAACATAAACCCAGTTGACAAACTACCCTGAAAGATGTGGTGTGAGAGACAGGCTTCCGTATGGCCTGGAAGGAAAGTGAAAGGCACAGGATGTGGAATTAGAAACCTGAGTTGAAGTCTAACTTTGCTACTTCCTAGCTAGGTGAGCTTACCAACTGTAAAACCTCTCTCAGCTTGTTTCTTTTTTCTGTAGATTTGGCTGACTTCTAATAAGGTTTGTTGCAAAACCAAATGATATAGTGCATTTGGAAGGACGTGTCAAATACTAAACAAATGTGAGCTAGTCTTAAAGAAGAAAGTCCTTTGTTCCCATCCAACTTATTTAGGCTGAAGTACAATCCTCTTTAATATAAACTCTTACAATGAAAGATAAAGAAAAATAGATCATGCTTACTCTGTGCAAGATACTGCACAAATGCAAAGAATTCATTTTGGCGACTTGTTCCTTTTTATGGTACAGTCTGGAATTTTTGCAAGAATTTGCATATATCCATTTTTTTCCTAAAAGATTGTTTTGAGTGCTTTGAAATTGTGCTTTATTAGTGACAAGCATAGATTTTCATAGACAATCAGAAGAAAACAATGTAGACAAGAAGATATTTCTTCACCAAAGGGGTTAGCTACGGGATACAATGCATCTCTAGTCAGCTTCTAGAAGACAAGTATTTGAACCTTATCTGGAGGATATTAGCATAGTTTCTTTAAGAGTTGTTAGAGTTAAATGTTAGGAAATTCTTTAAAAAATATAGTCAGATATCATATAATCCTAAATAGGTAGTTTCAGGCTGTTGATCCTCTTCATATTGCTCGACAGTAACTCTATTTGTTAAGTTTAATTGGCTTAATATAAAGTATAATGCTCACATAATTTTGTCTTGGATTTAAAAGTCTTCATTATCCTAAACTAGAGAGGGGAATTTTAAAAGGATGTAAAAGACTTCTATAGAGCTTTGAATTTTTGTGTTACATCATCAATATCTGTATTGATTCCATGGATATATACAATGGTAGCAGTGTTTATTATTATTGTTTTGAAGTAATTAAGTAATAAAGAATCAATTTATCTTAGCATTACCGACTCAATGGACATAAATTTGAGCAAATTCCAGGAGATAGTTTGAGCAAATTCCAGGAGATAGTGGAGGACAGGGGAGCCTGGAATGCTGCAGTCCATGGGGTCACAGAGAGTCAAACACAACTTAGTGACTGAACAACAACAACAAAAGAATTAAAGAAAAGAGCAGTATCTTTCCAACTTGAGCCTTTGTTAATCAGCACTGGATACTGGAGTTCTTACTTCAGAAGAGGCCAGAGGTTCTAGTGGGGGAAAGGCAAAGGGCAAAGAAAAATGCTGACAAAACACTAATATTTAAATGTATTATATCTTCATAATATCTTGCTTTTCTTATTTCCCCCATCATCTGATTTCTTCCCAGCTGTGCAACACACTAATTATGTAATCTTAGGAAAGTTAATCAACCTCTTTTGCCTCAGTTTCCACATTTGAAAAAAAATGGATAAAGTAACAGTGAGTTATTGTGAGAATTAAGTGCAAAAAAATTACATAACATGCTTAGGACACTGTCTGGTACTTAGCACTCACCATGAACTACTAGTATATGTAATTACTATCATTCATACAACAATTAAGTGACTAAAATGGAAGGGAGAAGCTGGATATTTCTGCCTGTGGTAAAACTCGTAATTTCAGGTCTGGAAGAGATATTAGGTGTCTCTTAGCCTGGCTTCATCATCATCAACACGTGAAGTACAAGTGAGAGGATGACTTGCCTAAGATAATCTTACGGCAAAGGGGGGACTAGAATCCAGCCTTCCTGATTCCCTGTGAATGCTGTGTAATTATAAGTGGATTCCTGTGACAGAAAGTGCATTCAAATTCTGCTCATATGTGTTTTCCTCATAACTAAGGGCAGAAACTAATGTGTTTTGTTCCTAGCAAAAGCAATTACCTTTTGGTATCAAGCAGGCTATTCAGCCAGGGACAGTTGTAAATGGCAGTTTTCCTACCATCTTAGGATGTTAGATGGCCTTCAAGTGCTCTGTCCAGCTGATGGATTTATGTCTGATAATACTCTCCCATGTGTCCCTGAGCATGGCATTTACTTTGCCTGGTTCCCAACTTCCTCTACTGTGCACCATAGTAATTGGATTAAGTAGTGTTTTAAGCGTTATCCTACTTTAGAATCAAAGCAGATTCCCAGAACTGGCATCTTTGGGATAAGACCTGGGAGTCTACATTGTCACCCAGTTCCCTTAATGATTCTTACACACCTGGAGGTTTGGAAATGACTGATCCAGAGGGTTCCTATGGTTTCTCCCAGCTCTAAAATGTTTTGATTCTACATTAAATATCCATACCTCACACCCGACCTGTAGCTTAGTCCAAATATTGTTGCCCTTATATCCAGTTCAGTTCAGTAGCTCAGGCGTGTCCTACTCTTTGCAGCCCCGTGAAACGCAGCATGCCAGGCCTCCCTGTCCATCACCAACTCCCGGAGTTCACTCAAACTCACGTCCATCAAGTCGGTGATGCCATCCAGCCATCTCATCCTCTGTCGTCACCTTCTCCTCCTGCCCCCAATCCCTTCCAGCATCAGAGTCTTTTCCAATGAGTCAACTCTTTGCATGAGGTGGCCAAAGTATTGGAGCTTCAGCTTCAGCATCAGTCCTTCCAATAAACACCCAAGACTGACCTCCTTTAGAATGGACTGGTTGGATCTCCTTGCAGTCCAAGGGACTCTCAAGAATCTTCTCCAACATTACAGTTCAAAAGCATCAATTCTTTGGCACTCAGCTTTCTTCACAGTCCAACTCTCACAACCATACATGACCACTGGAAAAACCATAGCCTTGACTAGATGAACCTGTGTTGACAAAGTAATGTCTCTGCTTTTGAATATGCTATCTAGGTTGGTCATAACTTTCCTTCCAAGGGGTAAGCGTCTTTTAATTTCATGGCTGCAATCACCATCTGCAGTGATTTTGGAGCCCCAAAAAATAAAGTCTGACACTGTTTCCACTGTTTCCCCCTCTATTTCCCATGAAGTGATGGGACCAGATGCCATGATCTTCGTTTTCTGAATGTTGAGCTTTAAGCCAACTTTTTCACTCTTGTCTTTCACTTTCATCAAGAGGCTTTTTAGTTCCTCTTCACTTTCTGCCATAAGGGTGGTGTCATCTGCATATTTGAGGTTGTTGATATTTCTCCCAGCAATCTTGATTCCAGCTTGAGCTTCTTCCAGCCCAGCGTTTCTAATGATGTACTCTGCATAGAAGTTAAATAAGCAGGGTGATAATATACAGCCTTGACATACTTCTTGTCCTATTTGGAACCAGTCTGTTGTTCCATGTCCACTTCAAACTGTTGCTTCCTGACCTGCATATAGGTTTCTCTAGAGGCAGGTCAGGTGGTCTGGTATTCCCATCTCTTGAAGAATTTTCCAGTTTACTGTGATCCACACAGTCAAAGGCTTTGGCATAGTCAATAAAGCAGAAATAGATGTTTTTCTGGAACCCTCTTGCTTTTTCCATGATCCAGCGGATGTTGGCCATTTGATCTCTGGTTCCTCTGCCTTTTCTAAAACCAGCTTGAACATCTGGAAGTTCACGGTTCACGTATTGCTGAAGCCTGGCTTGGAGAATTTTGAGCATTACTTTACTAGTGTGTGAGGTGAGTGCAATTGTGCAGTAGTTTGAGCATTCTTTGGTGTTGCCTTTCTTTGGGATTGGGATGAAAACTGACCTTTTCCAGTCCTGTGGCCACTGCTGAGTTTTCCAAATTTCCTGGCATATTGAGTGCAGCACTTTCACAGCATCATCCTTCAGGATTTGAAATAGCTCAACTGGAATTCCATCACTTCCACTGTCTTTGTTCTCAGTGATGCTTTCTAAGGCCCACTTGACTTCACATTCCAGGATGTCTGACTCTAGATGAGTGATCATACCATCGTGATTATCTGGGTCGTGAAGATCTTTTTTGTACAGTTCTTCTGTGTATTCTTGCCACCTCTTCTTAATATCTTCTGCTTCTGTTATGTCCATACAATTTCTGTCCTTTATCCAAAAAGATGGCTAATAAAACATAAAATACATATTTATATCTGTAATGTTGTATTCAGAATAAATATCTTTTTACTCTGAATGTCTTTAACTGCCCACGATGGTCATCTAATTCAAATTTTCTATGAGAACATGGAAATATCTCTGGTCAGGATAAATCACTGCATTGTTTTTCCAGGGTCTGAGGTTCAACGGAACATTTCTATAATATAATCCTTGGGGGACACAGGCATACGGACTGTGTTATAGGTCATACAATTTTCTAATATTTTTGGTGACATGTCCTTTAGGACAGGCCTCTTATACATGAATGGTTTCTCCACATCGCTGTGAATCTCCAGTGGCCGTGAGACTCCAGAGCTTAGGACATTCTAGAATGTAGGATAGCCCCTGACAATTAAAGCTTTAGGTTTAGGCAGTTTCAGCTTGGAAATATGGCTGATGTTTTTTGACACAAGGTTTCCTCTCATGAGGACAAAGGGCAAGTTAGTTTTTCTCTTTGTTCACATGCTGAGCTGGATTCCAGAGACAGGGCCCTGTGCACTGCAGCACACCTGCGTGTGAAGAAAGTCACCCTGGGACCCTTCATTTCAATGCCAAGTGGCTGGGACATTGGGTCCAGTCGCCTCTGGAAAGGCAGAGGCATTACGATTATGTAACCATCTTGGAAACCAGAGTTTTAACTTGAGGTAATTGATTTTGACCTTAACAACAGTCCTTTGAAAAAATAAAGCATTTGTTTAAATGAAGTCCTGCTGCTTGTGGGATAGGAAGTGGCTGGTGCTTTATCGTGCAGATATATGCATTATGAATGCTTTCCCAGATTAAGCAGAAACTGATTTGCTTATTGAGTCTGTCTGTACTGAAACTATTTTCTTAGCATTCACCTTCATCATATTTCCCATTAAAATAGCACACAAACACTTGTTCACTTGCTCTTGTATCACTCATGTCTTGACACATGTTTTTCCTGTGATCTGAAACTGGAAATAATTTCTTATTTGTTGACGGTCTCATAATTTAAGAATCATTTCTGCTAAAATTTATTCAGCTGGCTACAGAGGAAGTCCCCAAGTCAGTAGGTGCCCAATATGCTACTGGAGATCAGTGGAGAAATAACTCCAGAAAGAATGAAGGGATGGAGCCAAAGCAAAAACAATACCCAGCTGTGGATGTGACTGGTGATAGAAGGAAGGTCTGACGCTGTAAACAGCAATATTGCATAGGAACCTGGAATGTTAGGTCCATGAATCAAGGGAAATTGGAAGTGGTCAAACAGGAGATAGCAGAGTGAACCTCGACATTCTAGGAATCAGTGAACTAAAATGGACTGGAATGGGTGAATTTAACTGAGATGACCATTATATCTACTACTGCGGGCAGGAATCCCTTAGAAGAAATGGAGTAGCCATCATGGTCAACAAAAGAGTCTGAAATGCAGTACTTGGATGCAATCTCAAAAACAGCAGAATGATCTCTGTTCATTTCCAAGGCAAACCATTCAATATCACAGTAATCCAAGTCTATGCCCCAACCAGTAACGCTGAAGAAGCTGAAGTTGAACAGTTCTATGAAGACCTACAAGACCTTTTAGAACCAACACCCAGAAAAGATGTCCTTTTCATTATAGGGGACTGGAATGCAAATGTAGGAAGTCAAGAAACACCTGGAGTAACAGGCAAATTTGGCCTTGGAGTACGGAATGAAGCAGGGCAAAGGCTAATAGAGTTTTGCCAAGAGAACGCACTGGTCATAGCAAACACCCTCTTCCAACAACACAAGAGAAGACTCTACACATGGACGTCACCAGGTGGTCAACACCAAAATCAGATTGATTATATTCTTTACAGCCAAAGATGGAGAAGCTCTATACAGTCAGCAAAAACAAAACCAGGAGCTGACTGTGGCTCAGATCATGAACTCCTTATCACCAAATTCAGACTTAAATTGAAGAAAGTGGGGAAAACCACTAGACCATTCAGGTATGACCTAAATCAAATCCCTTATGATTATACAGTGGAAGTGAGAAATAGATTTAAGGGACTAGATCTGATAGATAGATAGAGTGCCTGATAAACTATGGAAACAGGGATCAAGACCATCCCCATGAAAAAGAAATGCAAAAAAGCAAAATGGCTGTCTGGGGAGGCCTTACAAATAGCTGTGAAAAGAAGAGAAGTGAAAAGCAAAGGAGAAAAGGAAAGATATAAGCATCTGAATGCAGAGTTCCAAAGAATAGCAAAAAGAGATAAGAAACTCTTCTTCAGGGACCAATGCAAAGAAATAGAGGAAAACAACAGGATGGGAAAGACTAGAGATCTCTTCAAGAACCCTCTTACACTGTTGGTGGGAATGCAAACTAGTACAGCCACTATGGAGAACAGTGTGGAGATTCCTTAAAAAACTGGAAATAGAACTGCCTTATGACCCAGCAATCCCTCTACTGGGCATACACACCGAGGAAACCAGAATTGAAAGAGACACGTGTACCCCAATGTTCATTGCAGCATGGTTTATAATAGCCAGGACATGGAAGCAACCTAGATGTCCATCAGCAGACGAATGGCTAAGAAAGCTGTGGTACATAAACACAATGGAGTATTACTCAGCCATTAAAAAGAATACATTTGAATCAGTTCTAATGAGGTGGATGAAACTGGAGCCTATTATACAGAGTGAAATAAGCCAGAAAGAAAAACGCCAGTACAGTATACTAACGCATATATATGGAATTTAGAAAGATGGTAACAATAACCCTTTATGCGAGACAGCAAAAGAGTCACAGATGTACAGAACAGTCTTTTAGACTCTGTGGGAGAGTGAGAGGGTGGGATGATTTGGGAGAATGGCATTAAAACATGTATAATATCACTATGAAATGAATCGTCAGTCCAGGTTTGATGCATGATACAGGATGCTTGGGGCTGGTGCACTGGGATGACCCAGAGGGATGGTACAGGGAGGGACATGGGAGGGGAGTTCAGGATGGGGAACACGTGTATAACTGTGGCGGATTCATGTTGATATATGGCAACACAAATACAATATTGTAAAGTAATTAACCTCCAATTAAAATAAATAAATTTATATAAAAAATAAATAAATAAATGACCCACACTACTAAAAAAAGAAAGAAAGAAAACTAGAGATACCAAGGTAACATTTCATGCAAAGATGGGCTCGATAAAGGACAGAAATGGTATGGACCTAACAGAAGCTGGAATTCCAGCACAAGCTGGAATCAAGATTGCCAGGAGAAATATCAATAACCTCAGATATGCAGATGACACCACCCTTATGGCAGAAAGTGAAGAGGAACTAAAAAGCCTCTTGATGAAAGTGAAAGACGAGAGTGAAAAAGTTGGCTTAAAGCTCAACATTTAGAAAACTAAGATCATGGCATCTGGTCCCATCACTTCATGGGAAATAGAGGGGGAAACAGTGGAAACAGTGTCAGACTTCATTTTTGGGGGCTCCAAAATCACTGCAGATGGTGATTGTAGCCATGAAATTAAAAGACACTTACTCCTTGGAAAGAAAGTTATGACCAACCTAGACAGCATATTCAAAAGCAGAAACATTACTTTGCCAACAAAGGTTCGTCTAGTCAAGGCTATGGTTTTTCCAGTGGCCATGTATGGATATAAGAGTTGGACTGTGAAGAAAGCTGAGCACCAAAGAATGATGTTTTTGAACTGTGGTGTTGGAGAAGAGTCTTGAGAGTCCCTTGGACTGCAAGGAGATCCAACCAGTCCATTCTAAAGGAGATCAGTCCTGGGTGTTCTTTGGAAGGACTGATGCTAAAGCTGAAACTCCAGTACGTTGGCCCCCTCATGCAAAGAGTTGACTCATTGGAAAAGACTGTGATGCTGGGAGGGATTGGAGGCAGGAGGAGAAGGTGACGACAGAGGATGAGATGGCTGGATGGCATCACTGACTCGATGGACGTGAGTTTGAGTGAACTCTGGGAGTTGGTGATGGACAGGGAGGCCTGACGTGCTGCGATTCATGGGGTCGCAAAGAGTCGGACATGACTGAGCGACTGAACTGACTGACGGAGTTATTATCCAGTTGCTGACTTCATCAAGCATTGTCCTTGTTTTAAGAAATAAGCTTTAATAAAAATTGCTACAGAATCAATTAAATGCCAAAGTTAGTGACACTACACTCACTTACATTCAGTTAAATGTATGTATTGCTTCAGAGCTCGACATCTTCGGCTACCGAAAAATTATCCATCATCAGTAAACTTAAAGAATCATTCTCTTTAATTAGAAAATAATTTCCCCTCTGGCCCTTCCTTCTCTGTGTGTATTTACAGTTGTATTATCTGGTCAGGATGTGAGGACATATTGAATGCAGAGTAGAAAGATTTCTCAAAACAAGTCCCACTCAGAGCTGTTCCTGATGAATATCAAGTGTTTTCCTTATATGTGCTGATATAAATTAAGCATTGTAATTATTTCTCTTTGGCTTTTAAAGACTTTTTAAAGTCAAAAGTACAGATTAAAAGTGACAAACACAAGTTCCATCCTTTTCACAGGCTCTGTGATTTTTTTGTCAAGGAGCCTAGGTGAACTTTTCATTTGGTTAATCACCTTAATTGGCTGTTCATCCTCCAAAGCCATTAATTACTCCAAAATACCCAATTTGCCTTTTTCACTCTGAAATTTATGACCGTATAATTAATGAACCTCTTAATTCTATGTTGTGCATTGACTTATTCAGCAATGAAACATTACACTGTTAGAATTAGATTGTTGGGTTGTTTCCAGTAACTGAAACATTGGATTTCTAAAAAATTTCTGTAGAATGTCCAAGCCAACTTAAGCTTAGATGACTCAATATGCAAATTACCCATCTGTGTAATGTGTCACTATTTGTAAATCTTCTTTTCTTTTCAACAGTAGCAATTCCCCCATTTATTTTCTATTCATCAACCAGTTCTAGGGGAGTTATCATGGAATTGGACTTTTTAAAAAATAGTAATTATGAAACAAATTCATCATAGTAACTGAATTTTAGCAGCTTGGTATTCATTTCCCTTTTAAAAGTGGACTCAGAAATGTCCACCTTATTTTATGTGCCTATGTGCAGGTTGAGATGATTATCATTTCAGGTGCGATTACCCATGTAAGCCTCCAAATCACAGGAACACTTTAAAAATACCATTTGATGAGACAATAGTAAACTATTATGGTGCCAGTTAAATGCTTTGAAATACTTAGACAAGAGAGTCAGAGATAGATAAGCAAATCATATCTTCTAAATCTTTTTTATTAATTAGTTGCTTGCACTATAATTCTGCAATTCAAATCTGCAACTTCTTTGTAATTGCCAGTGCTCTTTAAAACAGCTTGGAAATGTTTACATAGAGAAGGATTCTCTTACTACCCAACTTATACTATACTGGAAAAGAAAAATACACACCAAAGTATATAAGAATTCATAAAAGGAAAATTGAACCTACTTTATATGTATATTTTATACTCTTATATGTACATCTAATTTAAGATACATTTCTGAAAGATTCATGGACATCCTGAAGCTCTTCAGGAGAATGTCGAATAAGAAATTAGGCGAAAAGAAAAAGATTTATATCTTTGTCTGCAAAAAAAAAAAAAGATATCAAACTATTGTATTTCAAAAAGTGTGTGAACCAAAATAAACAGCAAATGAGAAACTTGGAAAAAATACTTGAATGCTGTGTCAAACAAGTATAATATCCTACACATATAAAGACCTCTTAGATGTCAATTAGAGACACATTAATACTCCCAAAGAAAAAAGTAAGGAAATGAAGAGAAAATTCCCAAATGCCAATAGACATACAAAGTACTTGTTCTATAAACATAGAAAAAAGAAAAACTCTAGAAGCCTGAATTCTCATAAGAAAATCTTTTGTCTTATTGAGTCATATTGAGGGGGCTAATAAAAGGTGACTTGGAATATCAGAGGATTGGAAATCTACAGAGAAAAGAAGTGAGTCTTGTCCTTTTGGGTTAACTGTAAATCTTTTAACCACCATGGCCCCATGGTTTTACTTTTGTTATTACTGTTGTTTTAAAATGTAGATATTAAGTTGTTTCAGCACCACTAGTTGAAAATTATCATTATTCATCTAATTTCCCTTGCATCTTTGTCAAAACTCAATTCATCATCCCTATGAATTTATTTCTATACTCTCTATATGTTCATTGATCTCTGTGTATATCCATTTGCCAATATCATACTGTTATGCTTAATACATAAAGAAGACAGAGTGCCAAAGAATTGATGGCTTCAAACTGTGGTGATGGAGAAGACTCCTGAGAGTCCCTGGGACAGCAAGGAGATCAAACCAGTCAACTTTAAGAGATACTCATTAAAGGGACTGATGCTGAAGCTTAAACTCCAGTATTTTGGTCATCTGATGTGCACAGCTGACTCATTGGAAAAAAAGTCCCTGATGCTGTGAAAGATTGAGGGCAGAAAAAGAAGAAGGTGTCAGAGGATGAGATGGCTGGATGGCATCACTGAAGCAATGACATGAACTTGGGCAAACTTTGGGAGATGGTGAGGGACAGGGAGCCCTGGCATACTGCAGTCCATGGGGTCACAAAGAGTCGGACATGACTGGGTGACTGAACAATAACAATGCTTAATAAAATTTTTAGTAAGCCTTAAAAACAGGTAGTATGAGCCATCCAACTTTGTTCTTTTTCCATATTGTTTTGACTACTCTAGATCCTTGGGATTTTCATATAAATTTTAGAATCAACTTAATTTCAAAAAATTCTATTGAGATTTTGATGGGGATTGTAGTGAATCTATAGAGTAGTTGGAAAGAAGGACTGAAATCTTAATATTCAATATTTCAATCCAAGAATAGTGTTTATCTCTCCTTTCATTTAAATCTTCTTTGGTTTCTTTCATCAGTGTTTTATCCTTAGCATACAGATCTTGCAAATTTTGTAGGTTCATACCTAAATATTCCATGGTTTTGGTGCTATTTTTAATTATATTGCTTTAAAAGTTTTAAAGTATGGGGTTAATTAAATGGAGAGTGGATAGTCTTTTCAACAAATGACACTGTAATATTTGGACCTTCATGCACCAAAAAAAAAAAAAATATATATATATATATATAAACCTCAACCCATTCACTGTAATCCACATCTTGAATGTCAACCCTGCCTTAGACAATTATCTGTCAATGATTTATAGGTCCAATGTAAAACTTAAAACTTTAAATCTTTTTTTTTTTTTAAACTTTAAATCTTTTGTAAGAAGATACTGGTGAGAAATTTTGTGCCCTTTCATTTTTCAAAGATTTTTTAGAGATGATACCAGAAACATAATCACTAAAAGAAAAAGTTTGATAAATTAGACTTTACCAAATTTATAAACTTCTGCTCTTTATAAAATGCTATCAAGAGAATGAAAAGTCAAGTCACAAAATAACATAAAATATTTTCAAAACACACAGCTGATAAAGTACTAGTATCCAGAATATATAAATAACTCTCAGAGCTCAGGCAGCCAAACAGCTCAATGAAAAAAATGGGCAAAAGACTTGTACTGACACATCACTAAAGGTATAAGAGTGATAGTCAAGAGCATGAAAAGATGATCAACATCATGAATCACTTGCAAGCATGCTCAATCGATTCAGCCGTCCAGTCTCCTTTGTCCATGAGATTCTCCAGGCAAGAATACTGGAATGGGTTGCCATTTCCTTCTCCAGGGGACCTTCCCAACCCAGGGACTGAACCTGGGTTCTCTCCCATCTCCTGCATTGGCAGACAGGTTTTTTACCACTAGCGCCACCTGGGAAGCCCCATTAATCACTAGTGAAATTAAAATTAAAACTACATGAGATATCACTACATTCCCATGAAAATAGTTAAAATAAAAATCCCTGACAATACCAAGGATTGGTATAGATATGGAGCAACTGGAACTTTTATACATTGCTGGAGAGAATGCAAAAAGGTATAGCAATGTTGCAAAACAATTTGATGGTTAAATGTTAAATGTGTATTTACAATATAATCCAGCAATTTCATTCCTAAGTATTTACTCAAGTGAAATGAAAACCTATATCCACACAAATGTTTGTAGCCTCTTTACTCATAATCATCCAAAATTGTAAACAACACAAACATCCTTCACCAGAGTAATGGATAAATAGCTATGGTACATATGTACAATGGATAACTACTCAATAAAAAAAATGAATGAGCTATTCATACATGCAGAACACTGATGAATCTCAAATGCATTAGGCTAAGTGAGTGTGGGATTCCCTGGTATCTCAGCTGGTAAAGAATCTGCCTGCAAAGCAGGAGACCTGAGTTTGATCCCTAGATTGGGAAGATCCCCTGGAGAAGGGAATGGCTAACCCACTCTAGTATTCTGGCCTGGAGAATTCCATGGGCAGAAAAGCCTGGCAGGTAAGTGAGTGAAGTCCGATTCAAAGGCTATATAGTCTATAATTTTATTTGCACGGCATTCAAAGCTATACGGTTCAAAAGTAGGTGAGAATGGGCAGATGGGCATCTAACTAAATAGTACATGGAGGACTTTTGGAGGAGATGTGATTTTTCAATATCTTCATTGTGATACTCACATTAGAAAAGATGAGTTTAAACTGTATATAAGTTATACCTTAATTTAAAAAACATTAGCCTGGAGAAATCTTCCCAACTGACTTAGAAATTTATGTTTGATTCTATTATTGATTCTAATTCTTTACATTGAAAACAGTCAGTTGTAAATTGCAAAATATTGGAGATTTTTGTGAGAAAGAGAATATGAAGTCCTGTCTGTACCAACCATACAGAGATACAGAATGATGTGTTTATAATTCAAACAAGAAAATAAAGCATGTAAAACCATGTGGTATGTTTCATGTTTGTGGATGAATTAACATTTTTAAATGTACACATCCAAGGTGATCTACAAATTCAATGCAATCCCTATCAAAATTTCAATGGCGTTTTTCACAGAAATAGAAAAGACAATCATGAAATTTATATGGAATCACAAAGGACCCACAAATAGCAAAAGCAATCTTAAGAAACTGGGGATATCACAGTTTCTGATTTCAAACTATATTTCAAGGCTACAGTAATCAAAGCAGTAGGGTATTGGTACAGAAACAGATACAAAGATTGATGGAAGAGAATAGAAATCCTAGGAAAAAATCCATGCATATATGGTTAATTGACTTTCCATAAAGGAGCCAAGAATGTACAATGGAAAGATGATATTTTCAATAACTGGTACTGGAAAAGCCATATGCGTGCTTGTGCTTAGTTGCTCAGTCATGTCCTACTCTTTGAGATCCCATGGACTATATAGCCTACCAAGCTTCTCTGTCTATGGTGATTCTCTAGGCAAGAATACTGGAGTGGGTTGCCATTCCCAACCCAGGGATTGAACCCGGGCCTCCCGCATTGCAGGTGGATTCTTTATCAGCTGAGCCACAGAGGAAGCCCAAGAATACTGGAGAAGGTAGCCTATCCCTTTTCCAGGGGAACTTTTTGACCCAGGAATCAACCAGAGTCTCCAGCATTGCAGGTGGATTCTTCACCAGCTGAGCTACCAGGGAAGTCATATGCAAAAGAGTAAAACTAGACCCCTATCTTACACTGTACACAAATATCAACTCAAAATGGATTAAAGACTTGAATGTCAGACTAGAAACCGTAAAACTCAGAAGAAAACAGGGTGTAAGCTCCTTCAAATTGGTCTTGATAATTATTTATTTTTATTTGACACCAAAAGCAAAAATAAACAAATGGGACTATATAGCAAATTAAATGGAGAAGGCACTGGCAACCCACTCCAGTACTCTTGCCTGGAAAATCCCCTGGGCAGAGGAGCCTGGTCCTCTGGGGTCCATGGGGTCGCTAAGAGTCAGACATGACTGAGCGACTTCACTTTCACTTTTCACTTTCATGCATTGGAGAAGGAAATGGCAACCCACTCCAGTGTTCTTGCCTGGAGAATCCCAGGGACAGGAGCTTGCTAGGCTGCTGTCTATGGGGTTGCACAGAGCCAGACATGACTGACGTGACTTAGCAGCAGAACAGCAAATTAAAAGCTTTTACACAGAAAAGGAAACTTATCAACAAAATGAAAAGGCAATCTATGAAATGGGAGGAAGTATTTTCAAAATACATATTCTACAGGTGGTTAATATCCAAAATATACAAGAAACCCATGTAACTCAAAATCAAAATATCAAATAACCCAATTTAAAAATGGGCAAAGCTCTGAGTGACATTTTTCTAAGGAAACATACAAATGGCCAATCGATACACAAAAAAGTGTTCAACATCACTAATCATCAGGAAAATAAAATCAAAATCACAATGAGACATCACCATATACAGCTAGGATGTCTATTATCAAAAAGATAAGAAATAATAGATGCTGGTGAGGAAGTGAAGAAAAGGGAATGCTGTATACTGTTAGTGGGAATGCAAACTAGTACAGCCACTATGGAAACAGTATAGAGATTCCTCAAGAAATTTAAAAAGAGCTACCATATGATCTAGCAGTTCCACTTCTGAATATATATCAAAAGGAAATGAAATCACTCTCTCAAAGCAGTATCTATACTCCCATATTTGCATTACTATTCACAGTAGTCAAGTTATATAAACATTGGCCATTGACAGAGAGATGGATAAAGAAAATGCCCCCTCTCTCTCTCTCTCTCACACACACACACACACACCGTAGTATTATTCAGCCATGAAAAATGCAACCTATGGGATGGGAGGAAATTCTCGCATCTGTGACAGCATGGATGAAACTGGAGGGAATTTTGCTAGTGAAATAAGCTAGAGAAAGACAAATACTGTTTGCTGTTATTCATATGTGGAACCTAAAAAAAGAGAAAAAGTCAAACTCACAGAAACAGAATAGAATTGCTGTTGACAAGGCCTGAGAGGTGAGGAAAATGGGGAGAAGATGATTAAAGGGTATAAACTTTCAGTTATAAGATGAATAAGGTCTGAGAATCTGATGTATAACAGTGACTATAGTTGATAACATTGTATTGTAAAATTGAGTTTGCTAAGAGAGTAGAAATTAAGTGTTCTCATCAAAGGAGAAAAAAAAGGTAAATATGTGAGATGATAGATATGGCAAGTAAATAGTGGGAATTCTTTTACAATGTGTATGTATAGCAAACCACCAAGTTGTACACTTTAGAATATTATAGCTTTGTATGTCAATTATACCTCAATAAAGCTGAAAAATTAAATAAGAAAAAATGAAGATGGAAAGAATTTTAATAAATAGAAATTAAGCTCTATGATATATTTTAAATTTCATGTGCTATATGGCTAGAATTTTGGCTTTCTTTCTTCTTAGATGTTGGTTTATTCAACAAGAAAGCCCAGCTCTACTCTTTGAGATGAAGGAATGATTTCAAACTATTCTGAACTTATTAAGTCGATTTTTATAGTAGAGAATTGCTACATTAAAGGCCACATAAAATGTATGATGTCAATAAGTTATATTAAAGACTCTTTGTGAAATATGCTACAACAAATTGCGTTTATAGAACTCTTGCCTCTTGAGATTTAAATCCAGCCCAAATGAAACTTTTCCCTTTAAATCAGGAAACTCTTTTTAACTGAGCCTTTCTGTATTCAGTTTGCAGCACAGTTTATCATATGGTTTATAAACTAAAAAAATAATACATTAAATGAAAGTATTAACAGACTGTTGTCTATTGTCAGCATTTGTAGATGCCATGATGTGGAAGAGATGCTGAGAATAACTTCTTATTTTTCACTCAACTGATATATGATCAGCTTATGTAGAATGCAAGCTTAACAGGCAGTGAGGGCTGAGGACTTGACCAACACTAACCAAATTAATTCAATGGTTCCAAGTGTTATCAAGTAACTCTAATCTACTCTCTTCACTGAATTCTGGGAAATTCTAAAACCCAATCTGTTACTTAGGCTCTCTTAGTTGCCCTTAGATAAAGTTCTAAATCCTTAACAGGATTTCCAAGGTCTATCTTATGCTCCTGACTCTCTCATACTGCAGTCACTCCAGGCTTACTTATTTTTCCAGTTCTCCAAACTCAACTCTCCCACTCCCAATGCTACATATTAGTATATGGACAGTAAACCATCCTTGTAAACTGGCATTACTAATGCATACAATTACAAGTACTTGGCTGCATTGGATCTAAGTTGCATGTTAAAAAATCAATGTATGGCATCGTATATATGAGGGTGTCTATAAATTTCCCAGCGGTAGTTTGGGAATATTAGAACTATGATTGCTGCTTTCTTCCCATGTGCCGAATGGCGTGCCTGTTGAGACAGCTGCTTCCCTAAGATAAACACAGAGGAGGGGGCTTTGGCATAGAGCTATCGAGCTTTGCCTCCTTGAGAGCTTCAGTAATGGTTTTGCCCTGAGCAATTTTCCATGGGATTAGTGGGGTTGGAAATCTGTGATGTTTTCTGAGGACACACTGGAGTAAAAACACACAAAAATATGATTCTTAGGGATATATTCATTGAGAGCTTGGCATTTGCCCTGTAAAACTAGAAAGTATATTTGAAACCTGAGACTATACAGTGCTAATAGAGGCATATTGAACACATTTGTGTATTTCTTTAAAAGGAGGATAATGGCACTGTTTATTATTCTTTGTTTGACTCACATTTTAAGGTAACTTCATTTGCTCTCTATTTTTCTTTGAGTCAGTAATTGGACACAGCAATTCTTCTGTAGCTAAGGCTTCCTCTATCAATAGGGAACTATGTCTGAATGTTATTCACTTTCAAACCAAAATAGGGCATCATGCATTGAGAGCAAAATTTGGCTAAGAAGTTGGCACATCACTACCATCAAAGACATTGTCTATGTGAATCACAAGGGGAAAAGCCAATGATATAGCAAAGAGCTCATAGTCATGAGGAAAATATCTTAATGAGTTGGAATGAGATATCATTTCTTAATGAACTGGATATTTTAAAATTTAAGGTTGCAACAAGTCACTTAAGAAGTCACCTAATAAGGTAGCAATAAGTCACTTATGATCCACTTACTTCATTAGCTGGATCCTAAAATTCTTGAGAAACCTATATGCAGGTCAGGAAGCAACAGTTAGAACTGGACATGGAAAAACAGACTGGTTCCAAATAGGAAAAGGAGTACATCAAGGCTGTATATTGTCACCCTGCTTATTTAACTTCTATGCAGAGTACATCATGAGAAACGCTGGGCTGTAAGAAGCACAAGCTGGAATCAAGATTGCCAGGAGAAATATCAATAACCTCAGATTAACCTCAGATATGCAGATGACACCACCCGTATGGCAGAAAGTGAAGAGGAACTAAAAAGCCTCTTGATGAAAGTGAAAGACAAGAGTGAAAAAGTTGGCTTAAAGCTCAACATTCAGAAAACTAAGATCATGGCATCTGGTCCCATCACTTCATGGGAAATAGAGGGGGAAACAGTGGAAACAGTGTCAGACTTTATTTTTGGGGGCTCCAAAATCACTGCAGATGGTGACTGCAGCCATGAAATTAAAAGACGCTTACTCCTTGGAAGAAAAGTTATAACCAACCTAGATAGCATATTCAAAAGCAGAGACATTACTTTGCCAACAAAGGTTCGTTTAGTCAAGGCAATGGTTTTTCCTGTGGTCAGGTATGGATGTGAGAGTTGGACTGTGAAGAAAGCTGAGCGCCCAAGAATTAATGCTTTTGAACTGTGGTGTTGGAGAAGACTCTTGAGAGTCCCTTGGACTGCAAGGAGATCCAACCAGTCCATTCTGAAGGAGATCAGCCCTGGGATTTCTTTGGAAGGAATGATACTAAAGCTGAAACTCCAGTACTTTGGCCACCTCATGTGAAGAGTTGACTCATTGGAAAAGACTCTGATGCTGGAAGGGATTGGGGGCAGGAGGAGAAGGGGATGATAGAGGATGAGATGGCTGGATGGCATCACTGACTCAATGGACATGAGTCTGAGTGAACTCCGGGAGTTGGTGATGGACTGGGAGGCCTGGCGTGCTGCTATTCATGGGGTCGCAGAGTCGGACACGACTGAGCGACTGAACTAAACTGAAAATATTTTTAGGAAGGAAAAAAATCACTGTTAAAAGAGAGAAATGACTTTTAAAAGCTTTTATAGCCTTTAAAATGCCTCCATTCCACATAGATTTTGCATATCTGAGCTATGATGCACAATCAAAGAAATGATGAGGAATATTTGCAACCATGATCTTTGGCAGGTTCATCACTTTGTTCTAAGGAACTAGAGAATTGATTGAAAAATAAATCAGATGGACAAATTATCCTACCATTTTTATTATTCCAATGGAAGATGCACTTCTATGATTCAACCCTTTCAAAGACCACATTAGGTTATTTGCATGAGTTATGATTAATGATTATACTGCATTGGTCATAGATTGGTAAAGATGTTATTTATGTATGAAACATGACAAATACAAGGTTAATCTTTCCCTCAAATTATCATCACTCACAAAGGAAGGAATCATATTATGTTCACATCCCTTCAACACTTCTAGAATGAGGGTAATGAGGATTGTATTTTTTTTTTTAAGAGTACTGTTTAAGAAAGATACATTCGCTTAAAATGATCTCAGTAAAATTTAATATTGAATGCATAGAGAGGGTATTTGACAGAATTTCCTAAAAGACAAGGCGAACTTAGCTAAAGTTCACAGTGCTTACATAAGCATGTTTTAAAAAATTCATTACTTTTTAGCAGGATAGAATTACATGGTACAGATTCAAACTGTTGTTGTCCTCCAAACACCCAGTTCTCTTCCCGGGAGACAACTGATGTCACCATAAACATACCCTTTCAGAGATCTCTTAAAAAACAAAATAGTGCAGGGTCATGTCATATTCATGGGAAGAATGGAAAAATCAATTTTTTAATGTTCTGAAAATGGGTTGTTTGGGGGCTTAGCATCTCTGTGGTATCCTATAAAGATCCCGAAAGTGCCTCATCACAAGTGTCTCAGATGGAAGTATGCCAAGGACACCTGTGCTGAAGGACATGAACTCCTCCCACTGCACAGGCAGGTAGTCCCACGTTTTAGAATTTATAAATTGTTCATACTGAAATAATTCATTCATTTCCTCACTAATATATATTGAAAGCCTCCTTTGTAGATATTGCAACAAGTATTAAAGATAAAATGAACAAAAAAGATGTAGTGGCTGTCCTCATGAAGCTTACATTTTATAGGACTTGGCTAAAATAAACAAGAAATTTAAAGTATGGTAAGAAGCCATGAAAATGGATAAAATTATTAAAATTCATAACGATTGCAAAACAACTCCTTAATACAACAGTGTCACTATTTTTAAACCTAGTAAATATTCTTTGGAATACTTTTTTTTTTTAATGTAACTGCTTTTCAGCTCTGTTAAGGCTTTTATTTATTTATTTTAATTGGAGGATAATTACTTTACAATATTGTGATGGTTTTTGCCTACATCCACATGAATCAATGAATCAGCCTCATTTTGATGAAAGAGGCCTTCAAGCATGCTTCCAACCAAGCTGGGGGTTTTCACCAAGTCATTTAGAGCTATTCAAATATAAAGCATTATTATTATCTCAGTTTAAATTCCCTCTCCTCTATATTTCCATAGCTATCTATAAATTCTCCACTATAGCCTTTATGACATTATGTGATTATTTAGGTTCACCTGTCTTTCTTCTCCTATATGACGGGCTCTTTGAGGACAAAATGATGTTTTATTCCTCTTAGCATGTCTAGCTCTTATCATAGAAACATACCTGTCATATAATAGACATTGAATGAATACGGACTGAAAAAAGGAATAAATGAATAATGATCCTAAAAGTTGCAATGTGGGTTTTGTCAGCTTGCCTATTCACAAAGGATGCCTTTTTGCTATGTAATCAAATTGCTTCTGGCCTCATCCTTCTTGGAACAGGCAATCCAAAGGGAATGCCTCTTTATCTCATGACTAATGAGCCATCCAGTCTCCGTTCATTGCTATGACTTTTTAAGTATACATTTTCAGGGATTTCAAAAACCATTTGGAAATGTAATTATCATGTTTTCCACCTACATAAATACATAAGGGATGGATTTATTTATGTGCTAAGGTATATAATACGTGTCCTGTTTTTTTCTTTCCCCAAGAATTTTCCCTTTTTCAGCAGACATTTCTAGGGCAAAAAAGGTTATGCTATATTTTCAGTCACCGTCCATCAAAGGGAACCTGGAGAAAATGTGCATATACCCAAGAGCACCTTTCTTACAAGCCTTGGGTAATGACTCACTGTTGTTTACAAGAGGGTTTGGCCTCATGTGAAGCAGGTGTTGAAACATTTGGACAGCTCTGTAAAAATTTTAGTCAAATGTGGTGAGTGTTAATCATCAACCTGCATATTTTTTAAAAGTGCTGTTGGTCCTCCGAGCCACCTTCAACTTGCAGAGCAACCTTTTCTTCTGTTTCCTTCGACCTATTGTCCCCCATGTCTTGTAGCCTTCACTCATACCTCACTCCACCAAGGGCTCTCACCACCCCTACTCCAGTTTACCACCATCCCTCCTTTTTAGCATTCATCCAGCTCCTAAAATTTCCCGACAGATTCCATCGCTAAGTGAAAGAGAAGTGGCAGTTTCCCTCGGTCTTTCTTTGTCTGAACACACTGCCTCCGGTATTTTTCTCTATACCAACCACACTGGATTACTGCAGTGCGTAAGCAGGGATGGAGAAGATCCTCCAAAAAAGAAAGTTTATTACCGCGAAATTCCTCTGGGCCTACCCCAGCCTACATCCCTGAAGTCTGTAACTAGAGGAATTTTATTAAAGGAAGGAAAATACCGATATTGGTCCACAGTGTTGCCCATAAGTTTAAAATGTTTCCTACTTCCTATCTTAATTACTTTACTCTTTTTAAAAATTTATATGATACTACCCTAGCTCAACACAAGTTACTTTTTGTGGATTAAGGGATGATGTTGATTAAAAAGGGAGATGGGGAAATTACCAAATCCTTCTACTTCAGATCGTGATAAAAATCCCTAAATCCTTTACATTGTGCTCTGTCAAGTCTTCCAAAAGTAGTTGAAAAATCAAGAAATGATGGCTCAACAGGAGATACTTCTGTCAATTCTGATGCTGTTAGATCACCTCAAGAAAAGAACACAGTGGCAATCTCCCTGGTCCATCCACATTCCAGACCCAGCATGATATAAACCTCATGACCTCAGTAAATGTGTCAGAAACTCATTCTAATTTAGCTCCATCTTCACGAGCAAAGACTAAATCTTCATAGCAAATAAAAGGAAAGCAAAGGACCAGAAAGAGCATCAACTAGAATACATTGTTTTTCTGGTTATTCAACTTAACTGTAAAAATACACTGAAGGCAAATCATGAAATATTTACTCCAGGCCTCAGTACCTCTTGGACTTTGTTGTTTCATGTTGGGATAACGAAGTTTCATAGGCCGATCTCCTCCCCAAATCTATTTTTTATTAGTCTTCTGCCTGGCTATTTCTTTGAGGATTATGTGGTTGACTTTTTAACTTTGACTACTAAGGCTCAGTCCCCTCATTGGCCCTTCCTATGAGAGATCTCATCTTGTATAAATAGCCTCCTCCCCTGAATTAAAATTGCTGAAGTGATCCAAGTCTCAGTCCTAGGACTCCTTCTCTGCCTAGGTAGTCACATCTGGTCTCACAGATTTGAATAACATCCGTAAGTTCACAACTCCCAAATTTACACTTCTCGTCTCAAACTCTCCCCTGTGCTCCAGACTCATAGCCAAATGTCTACTCAGCATCTCTTCTTAGATGTCTAGTAGGCATTCTACACTTAACCTATCCAAGGCCAAATTCTTGATGTCCTCCCTAAAATCTCCTCTCTCAGTTTTCCCCATCTCGATTAATGGCATCTCTACATTTCCACTTGCTCAAGTCACAAATCTAGTAATCCTCTTTGACTTTTTCTATCTATCACATGGTTTCTATTCCAACCATCAGCAAAACCTATTAGCTCAAGCTTCACAGTATGTCTGGACCAGATTCCCTCATCCCCACTGCTTACCCTCTGAGAACCATTCTCACTATTGAGACAGTTGTTAACAACTCTGCAATATACAGTTCTGTCTTTGCCAGATAGTTGGTTGCATTTGTGAAATTTAAGTCTTTGAAAATGAAAGTGAAATTCTGCTAAGTCATTTAATTCAACTCTGCTGTTGAGAACTTCAAAAGTTAGATAGAATATGTATTTTTAAGTTTTTTAAATATCAAGGTGCTACAAAGAAAGTAATGAATTATAAAGGCAAAACCTGCAGAAAATGAGAACCCAGAAAGATCGACCCAGTATTCAAAGATGATTCAGCCAGTGGAGAATTTGTTACTTTAAAGAAAAAAACTGTGGACAGTTTTGATAGCCTCATGGGGCCAGTTTGACTGAAAAGTAAAATTATAAAATTATATAACTGTGTAAAGAGAAAATCCCACCCAAATCTGTAAACACATATTTGGAATTAATAAAAACCCAATTTATTCATATATATAAGCAAGAAACAATGAATGAAACAAAAATACTTGTGCAATAACATCAAAAATATTCAGGAGCTGTGAATGAATACCAACAAAAAGTATTAAGACATCCATGGAGATAGTTACAAAACTTTATTTTGAAAGTCATGAAAGTAGACTTAAACAAATAGATATGCCATGTTTATGAATTAGAACTCAATATTATATAGATGTCACTTTCCTTCAAATTTATTTAGAAATAAAAATGAAAATGATAGTTTTCTTAAGCTTGTAAGATGATTTCAACTTTAAAGATGATTTTTTAATTTTTAAGATGATTCATATAAACTAAGAATAACAAAAACAATAAAAGAAACAAAAATAATAAAAGAAAAAAATGTGAAGATGTGTTCTAACAGAGATTAAGCATTCTCACAAATGTAATTAACACAGTGAAATTTTTGTCCCAGGTGTATATAAATTGACATATGAATGCAAAGTGAAGAACCTCCAAATAGACAAATGCATGTGTAGGCACTTGATATCAGACATGAGTGTCTTGGCAAATCACTGAAAAAATGATGATGTCTTGGGTCAAGTTTCCTGGAAGCAGATACTGAGACAAGGATTTGTATGAAAAAAGAATGTGCATGATGCCAAAGGGGAACGCTAGAGTGTAAGTTAGGGCTCAGCATTGTCTCCCAAAAGGCAAGGAGCTGGGCTTAGATACTCGGACATCCTCAGTCACAGGTCAAGGGCCACCTTGTATGTGTGTGTGTTAGTCGATCAGTTATGTCTGACTCTTTGTGACCCCAAAGACTGTAGCCCAGCCTGCCAGGCTCCTCTGTCCGTGGGATTTCCCAGGCAAGAATACTGGAGTTGGTTGCCATTTCCCGCTCCAGGGGATCTTCCTAACCCTGGTATCAAACTTGGGTCTCCTGCATTGCAGGTAGATTCTTTACTGTCTGAGCCACTAGGGAAGCCCAAGAGCCACCTTGGGGCCTTGTAAATCCTAGGTATTTCTAAGGCTTTCCAAATGTATGATCTCCATTAATCCAAGGACAGTTCTCTATAAAAGAGCTGCAGGATTACCTTTTGGAAGTAAAAGCATACCTGTCCAAAAAAAAAATGTTTTTAATCAATACAAAGTGATTTGAAGAAATAGTAACATTGTTTGATATAGAAAGACTTCAATAAATGATCTAAGGCAGCTGAATGTTGATAGTATAAAGCTAAAATAAGACATAAAATACACAGAAAAAAATGAACTTCCATAGGATAAGACAAAGAAAGTCAAAACTGGAAAGCTATTATAATATACTACAGTATAAGAGAATATCTTCATTATTTTAGAGCAGGGAAAGGATTCCTTAAATAAGATGTTAAAAACATTAACCATAAAGGTAAAAATTAATAAATTTGACTACATCAGAATGAAAAAATTTCTGTACACCAAAAGGCATCACTGAAAGGGTTAAAAAAACAGGACTTCCCTGGTGGAACGGTGGATAAGAATCTGCCTGCCAATGCAGGGTTCGATCCCTGGGTTGGTAAGATCCCCTGGAGAAGGAAATGGCAACCCATTCCAGTATGCTTGCCTGGGAAATCCCATGGACAGAGAAGCCTAGTGGATGGGCAACAGTCTGTGGGGTCCTAAGAGAGTCAGACACAACTTAGCGACTAAATAACAATAGTTGATTTACAATGTTGCTTTTGTTTCTGCTATACAACAAAGTGAATCACTTATACATATAAATACATCATTTATATGTCATTACGGAATATTGAGTAGAGTTCCCTGTGCTATACAGTAGGTTCTTATTAGTTATCTATTTTATATATGAGTAGTGTGTGTATGTAATATTACTCAGTCATAAAAAATGAATGAAATAATGCCATTTGCAGCCAATATGGAAGGATCTAGAGACTGTCATGCTAAGTGAAGTAAGTCAGATAATGACAAATATTATATGATATCATTTATATGTGAAATCTAAGAAAAAGTGGCACAAATGAACTTATTTACAAAACAGAAATAGATTCACAAATGTAAAACAAATGCATGGTTACCAGGGGACAGAGGCAGGGGAGGGATAAATTGGGAGACTGGAGAGCTCTACTCAGTTTTGAGGTATAGTCAAGTCTGTGTTTTGAAGTTTGTTTATCCCCATCATCATCACCACCATCATTATCTCTCACCAGAAAATATGCTCTGGTGAATAACAGTAATAACAAATCAGGAGTAAAACTTGACTGCCACATAACACCTTTGGGCTATCCCTTCCATAGGGAAACTTCATTAGTAAAAATTATCCACATGTTACTTCTTGATAATAGATCAATTTTACAACTTTTCAGTAAGTTGATACAGATATTATTTATTTTCTATTTCTTAACTCCTAAATCTGAAGGAAATTTGCTCAATTTCTGCATTACTTAGCAGAGTACAGGTGAGTATATTAAAAAAAGAACTTTCAGTGTAAATTAGTTATTACTCCTAAATAATGCATTTGCTCAGAGGACAAGCAATAAAATTTACAGTAGGAGATAGCTAGTGGTCATTGGCAATAAGTTCTTTGACTGCTTGTTTGGCTTTATAGGAGGCCTTCACATGGTCAGCATATAAACTGTGTTATGACCTGAAGTAGTGACAAGTGGCCAGAGGCAAGTAATTGAATCTGTTTACGTTTGTATGGCTACAAGTGGGCATTCATCAATCTAATAATTTGATGCCTAATTTTATAGTTAGTCTAGAAAAAGAACACATACACACTCATACCCACCACTGATGAACACTGTTTACTTGTCATCCTGTGGGAAATATGTAAAACTCATGGCTGGCTCCTAATTTTGAAAAAAAATAAAATAAAATACCCTCCCCCCCCGAAAAAACCCTAAGAACTACTTACAAGAATATATCATGGAAAATTCTCCCTTTTGTTGTTCTCATGCCAGAACAACAGTGAGCCAGAACTCTTACACATTTGAAGTCCTAGCCAATAGTTTACTGGTCATCCAAGTAAGTGCCTTAGGCATCTCAGTCTCCAAGGATTTCTTCACACATTTTCTCCATCTTAATTGTTTCTCATCCTTCCCTGACGATAGTTCCAAATCCTAGCAATCCCTCAATGCTCAAGTCAAATGATTGCTAATCTGTGAAGACCTCTCTTGTCCTACCATTTGAAAATAAACTCATTCTCTTCATTTCCATAGTGCTTTGCCTAATTCTCATAGAACATCCATCACTTTTTACCCTATATCCACCCTATTAGATGGTAAAATTCCTCAAAGGAAATGATTATGTCTTCCCAGGTGGCACTAGTGGTAAAGAATCTGCCTGCCAATGCAGGAGGCGTTAAGAGATGTGGGTTTGATCCTTGGGTCAGGAAGATCCCCTGGAAGTGGAAATGGCAACCTGCTCCAGTATTCTTGTCTGGAAAAGTCTATGGATGGAGGAGCCTGGAGGGCTACTGTGCATGGGGTTGCAAAGAGTGGCACATGGCTGAGTGACTGAGTACACGCACTTTTACCTTACAAGGCAACCACTATGTCTTTTTCATTCATGATTCTCAAAGTGCCTTGTATGTAGTAAGTGTTGAAGAGTATTTGTTGACTGTACTAAGAGTATTTGAATGACTAAATCATAGCCCATGGAGTTTTTTGGTGGGCTTCCCAGGTGGGCTAGTGGTAAAACACCTGCCTGCCAAGGCAGAAGACATAAGAGAAGAGGTTCAAACTCTGGGTCAGGAAGATTCCCTGGAGGAGGGCATGACAACCCACTCCAGTATTCTTGCCTGGAGAACCCCCCCCAATGGACACCTGAGCCTGACATTATTATAGAAACACTTAAAGTTAAAATATAGGATGTTAGAGATACAATCTTTAGAGTTTTATGCTTAACTTAAAAAAAGACTTTCTTCAGAGACCTTTTAGATTTATAGCAAAATTGAGGGGAAGGTACAGAGATTTCTCATATACTCCCTTCTTTTCATGCCTTGATAGCTCATTTCTTTTTAGCACAGAATAATACTTCATTATCTGGATGTACCACAATTTATCTGTCCATTTACTTACTAAAGGGCATCTTCATTTTTTCCAAGTTTTGGCAAATATGAATAAAGCTGCTATAAACATCGGTGTGCAGGTTTCCCTGTGGACATAAATTTTCACCTTTTTTGGATAAATACCAAGGAGCACAGTTGCTTTGGGTAAATACCAAGGAGCACAAAATAAAATGCTTAGTTTTGTAAGAAACTCAAATTGTCTTCTAAAGTGTCTGAACTATTTTGCATTTCCCTTAGCAATGAAAGTTCCTGTTGCTTCACATTGTAGTCAACATTTGATGTTGTTACTGTTATAGATATTGACCATTCTATAAGGTGCATTGCATCGTGGCATCTTATTGTTGTTTTAATTTTCACTTTCCTAATAACATCTGATATGGAGCTTGTCCTTACCTTTTTCTCTTCTCACTTAGAGAAGACAGGAAGGAAGAAGCTAACATCCATTGAGGGTCTGGCTTGTGTCAGTTACTATGATGAGTGCCTTACATATATTATATCAATAATTCTCAAATTAACATGACTTTAGAGTTGGTGCTAAAAGAGATTACACATTTGCTGAAACTCACAAGTAAAAAAGTAGGAAATGACTATTAAATCTAGCTTTCTTAAATTCCAAATACTGATGATCTTTTTTTTTTTTTTTTTTTTTTGATGATCTTTTTTCAGTCAAGTACATTTGGTTGCTATTAACAGAGACCCCCTCATATTTATTGGAGTAAGAAGGGTTTACTGTAAAAAATTACTTTGAAATGATTAGAAAGATGCACTTTATGAAAGTCTAACATCTAAAGCATGAGCCATTAGAGAGTTGGGCAAATAGTCACTGAGATTAGACTATGATTCCGGAGCCATGTTCATAGAAACTATGTTGTTGAGTTCATTATTTCACATTAATCCTCTGTTGACACAGCTTAGTCAAATTTACCCCTGTTTCTGTCTTGCCATCCAATGGTTTTCTCTACTTAATCAGCTTCTTCTCCCTGTAACTTTGGCTCCCACATTGCTTTGGCTTACCGTCCATGGCACTGTAAATTCTTATCTCATGACATCTCCATTTGAACTTTCTCTTCCAATGGGCAAACACAGTTTGGATTTCTTATTATCAAATTCAAATTCCATAGAGAGAATTTGATAAAAATGGTTCTTTTGAACTAGGCTATGAAAATTAGATAATAGATATGATCATAAATTGGCCACTCTAGGATATATCTTCCTTCAGAGTATCATCAACAGGGTCAGGAGCTGTGGGTGGTGGTGGTGTAGATGAGAACAGGCTGTACATAGTAATTATCCCCAGTCTAAAGATACCAAATAAAGATATCCAGTTCAGACTTGTTTCTGAGCACCAGATCTCATTTTTCTATGACTTATTAGAACTTTACTCCTGCATGTTTCAAAGATACTTCCATAGCAGTACGTTAAGGCTGAATTCATTATGGTGTCACCAAAAAATACCTACTCTACCCTTTGTTCTCTAGAACACCACCAGGCTCTATGACAGTATTTATTTTTCAGACTCTATTACTTTCTAATGAAAATGTCATTGTTGGTGTTCAAAAGGTTCCAGCACAAATACTCAGAGAGAAATTGTTGCTAGATATTTTTAAATTATACAATCAATATAGCAGATAAAATAAGTACTTTTACAATTATATATTTTTATTAAATAGAAATGCCACATTAATTGCTTACATAATCTAAGTGAAAAAGAATATAAAACTATCTTGAAATAAATTCTGTTCAAGGACTTTTTATTGTTGTTGGAAGCTGCATATCAGCTTGTTAGCTTTCTTGAAAATTAAATTTAAATGAAGGCATAGTTGTAATGAAAGAAGTAAATGTTCACCACTCAAACTTTTGTGTAAAATTATAGCTGTGAAAACTATTTACATTGAGAATGAGTCATTGACACTTTCAGTTTTTCAGCTAAATGCAATCTTGAAGATTTGCAAGTTAGCCTATAAGAACAAGAACTTGCAAACAAACTTTGAATATTTAATTTTTGAAAACAACCATTCTGCAACTGAGGGTAGAAGTTGTGTCCATGTTCCTATTTGGGAAGCAGATTTATTTTTATCTAGTACACTTTGGAATGGATGTGTACCTTGAATAATGCCCAATATGCTCAATAGGGAAAATCCAGCATGCTTATTTTATCCAAGGTCAATATTTGCTATGTAGTGTTTAGATTTTCATCACTATTTTTTGAAGTTTTTGATAGTGACTATGGCTTGCATGGGACTTTGAGAAAGTTAAAAGTGTAATAGTTTTTTTAAGCATTAGTCTGTGTCGACCTGGGTCAAATGAAATCACAATCTAAAAATATTGAAACAGAGATAAAGTTATCACTAAGAATTGAGACTGATTTTCAAACCAGACAAAAATGGCAATATCATTCAGAATGAGCATTCAGTAGAGATAGTGTGAGGATAAAGTGAGTGAAAGTCGCTCAGTCATGTCTGACTCTTTGTGACTCCATGGACCATAGCCTGCCAGGCTCCTTTGTCCATGGAATTCTCCAGGCCAGAATACTGGAGTGGGTAGCCATTCCCTTCTCCAGGGAATCTTCCCAACCCAGGGATCAAACCTAGGTCTCCCACATTATAGGCGGATTCTTTACTGTCTGAGCCACCAGTGTGAGGCTAGGTAGTCATCAAATCCCAGGTACGTTTCTTTTCCTTCTTTCTTTTTCTTTGCAACACCAAGTGGCTTGTGGGATCTTAGCTCCCTGACTGGGGATTGAACACAGGTCCTTATCAGAGGCTACATGGTTTGATGATGTGATCACTCTGACAGCAATGGAATGTATGCTTTTATATTCTTATGTCTTCCAGAGGTTTCTAAATTAATTACTTCGAAGTATAAATAAGTATATTTTCAGAGCTTACAACTCAGTTTTTCCTCCTTATTTCTACTGTGTTCTTATGATGCTTTGGTTTTACTTGCTATAAACTTTGTAACCCCTGGCTCAGATGATAAAGCATCTGCCCACAATGCAGGAGACCCGGGTTCGATCCCTGGGCTGAGAAGATCCTCCAAAGAAGGAAATGGCAACCCACTCCAGTACTCTTGCCTGGAAAATCCCATGGATGGAGGAGCATAGTAGGCTACAGTCCATGGGGTCGCAAAGAGTCAGATACGACTGAGTGACTTCACTTTATCATCCAAGAGATCACTGTTTTGAAATCCTCAAGTATTCCTCATATGTAGAAATATATCAAGAATAAGTAAATTTTGTTATCTTGGTTGGTAATAATACTTCTGAATTGATTGTAAAGCTTTTTTGAATTTAGGTATCTTATAAATGTCATTTTACAATTTCATAGTATTTTTAAATTAAAGATATCATTTGATAAATATATATTTAGTAAAATAAAATTTTATATTTTCATACAAAATATATTTATATAATATAAATATGAAATAGATGGCTGTACCATCTATTCACAAGATATTGAAAAAGATAAAACTGACATATCATAAAGTTCTCTTGACTCATAGATGGGAGGAATCTTTGAATGCAATTGTAAATAATAAATAAAATATGATGAAAGCCATCTTCATAGACATTAATAATTTATTTTGTGTCATGCAACAGAACACTTTTGGGATTGTATTATGCTGCCAGTTAAGTTACAGCATCATTTTAAGTTTGGAAAATGGGCAAGGGAGATTTGATAGTTCAAAAATAGACATGATAACCTCATTAAAAGCCAAAAAATAAATACGTAACTGTTACAGCTTTTCCAAATAAGAATGAAAAAATCACTGAGACATTATAAAGGCTAAGGTACCATGTTGCATTGGCCAAAGGAGAGCACACAAAAGCTGAGAAACTAGCAAATCTTGTAGAGTTCACCTTGCTGGCTACCTGGTACACAAAAAGTTAGTGAGAGGAAATACTGCTATTTTCCAACAGGACAACAGCATGTGAGATTAAAGATTTCGTTGCAAACATGAAGACTAGGTTAATCCATTGTCTGCAGAGTTATACTTTGCTTTAAAAATGGGTGAATCTACTGACAGGATTAAACTTGTGGTTTTGTTCATATTTGATCAATGTTGGCATCGACTTGTTGAAGATATATATATGATTGGCAATGGTCACAAATGATGCTGAAATTTTCAGTGTTGTATAATTATTATGGATTCTATAATTTATTAGGAAACAATGTCCTTGATGAAGCTGTGAAATGAGAATTCATTCTTATTTGAGTATTATTAGTAAAATTATTAATTGTATTCACTGTGACCTTGAGTACACATCTCTTACTGGTCTAGGCTATTCTCACATGTACTGATCTGCTGTTTCTCAGACACCCTCCTCTAACAAGCTTTGTGATCAGTGACTACTTACTTCATCTCCCTGATTTGAAATTTCCTTACCTTTGAAATAGGAAAGCTAATTTCTATCTCATAGAATTATGGTGGGGATAAAGTAAGATAGTTACGTGACTTCTATTATAATGCATAAGCCATTTAAAATATTATTACTACTTGTTCTTTTTAGATTAGGCAACAGAATCATAATCATTACTTTACTCTTCCCATTCAAATTAGCGTGTGTATATGATCAGTTGTGACTGACTCTTTGTGGCCCCATGGACTGCAGCCCATCAAAGCTCCTCTGTCCCTGGAATTTTCCAGGCAAGCACATTGGATCCACCTATAATTTCATAGTGGAAAAACTCTGACATAATCTAAAATTTCATGCTAATTCCATTCATTCTATACTTTAAATTCTAAAAATAAAATTGCTTACAAGATGGATCAAGAATGTATTTGCTATACCTGAGGATAAACAGGATGGTGAGCAGATGTCTGGCCCACTGAAACCCTCATCTCTGCTTTATTCTAACTCTGTAACAGTTTTGAGGTTAGTGTAAAAACATTCAATCCTGTCCATCTGTTTGGGTAGTTTTGCATACTGTCACAATAATATCATTTGGGTGACTTTTTCTTTTTGTTCAAATCTAAGTAAATATTCTGCATAGAGATTCTAACATCAAAGCTATAGATTTCTATGCAAGCATACATCTTCTTTCTGCCCCTCCCTTATAAATCCATTGATCCCTTTCCAAGTAACCCCTCGCTGCTGCTGCTAAGCTGCTGCTAAGTCGCTTCAGTCGTGTCCAACTCTGTGCGACCCCATAGACGGCAGCCCACCAGGCTTCCCTGTCCCTGGGATTCTCCAGGCAAGAACACTGGAGTGGGTAAGTAACCCCCCTTGGCTACGCACATTTTTTTACACTTTTGCCTACAATATACTTCCTGACACTTTCTCTTCCAATGCTTGCATCAATTCTTTTCTTCTTTCTCTTGTTCTTCCTCTGATGACACGATGGTCTTCACAGGTTCCTCTTCCTTTGCCCAATTTTCAGTATGCTGTCAATACCCTCAGACCTTGCCAAGTGCCTGTGAAGTAGTCACTATTTTCATCCTCAAGAATAAGCAGAGATTTGTTCCTTTATTCATTCAATTAATCAACATTTATTGAGTATCTCCTATGTACCTAGGCAACATGCCAAATGATGAAGATATGGTGATGAGCAACAACAAACATGGCTTCTGCTCTCTAGTAGAAGTTAAAATCTCTTATGGGAAACATTGGTCAAATAATCACCCCAAAAAGCCGGAGTCTAATTGCATACAGAAATAAATGCCATGAAGGCAGGGCTTTGGGTTCAATCACCTATCACCCAGAAACCTGACCTAGATTTGGGGAGGGTGAGCAAGTAACATGGAAGAATTCTGCTGATATTTGAAATAAGAGTGAAATTTACCAGGTGATATGAGGGGCTCGGGGTGGAGGGGCACTGCAGGTTGGGGGAAATGGCATGTGTAAACGACAGTATAACTAGAGCTGAGAGACCAGTGAGAAGAGTGGTGCAAACTGAGACTGCAGAGACAGGCAGAGGTTGAACCACACAAGGATTCATAGAGCTGCCAAGGCTTTGAGTCTTTATTCTAAGCATGGTGAAAAACTCTGGAAAGGTTTCAAGCTGGAGCTCCAGATTGAGAGGAGCCATGTTCTATGGATCAACAAGGCAAGACTCATTTAAAAGAACACATGCTATTGGGTTGGCCAAAAAGTTTGTTTATTCCATAATGAAAAAACCTGAATGAATTTTTTAGCCAACCCAATATTTTGGTATATAAGCTGTCTTCTCCTGGGTTTGTTGAATATCTGACTCTAGATGTAGGTGACAGCAGTGAGGTAGGAGTGAGCCATGGGGAACTTGGCCTGTCTCCCTTTGCAAGGTAACTACCCGAGAAGAGTTTGTTACAGGCTTTTAAGCAAATCAGTTTCTTCAGACATAATATTTGGGGCTGGTGACACAGTCAAGATTGTTGCTGCTGCCTATGGCTCATCACAGTCCCCTAGGAAAATTCCAGGAACTTCTGGCAACAGATCTGCTTGGTGTCCAAACTCCTGGTCATGGGGCTTCTGCCTCATGCTCCTCCCTTCTACTGCAACTCTTGTGTTGCTTTTAATTGATGAATCTAGGTTCCATGTTTGCTCTCCATCTGAAAAGGAGTCTGGGAAATACAGGAGCTCTACCTTGGGCATGCAGGGCTCAGAATGTGGGAAAGAGCAAACTGTCAAAATATTGTTCCAAGGTGCTAGACAGTAAAAATAACAGATTCCCACAACAGTTATTATATTAATTACAGTAGCTCATGTATAAGCTGTACCTTAACAGTAAACAACAGTTGATAGTTCAACCAGTAGTTTTTTTGGAGACATATACGTATCATCTATTAAATAGTAGACGTTCCCTTTCAAATCATCATGGAAAAAATGAATTGTTCAATAAACACACTATTTTGAAATATTCTCAGAAAATATTCTCAGAAAAATATGCTACTCATCACTCCAAATATACTCATATTGTTTTATAACAGCAAAAATACTGGGAAGGACTTAATCTCTATCAATAAAGCACTAATTAAATAACACACATTTAGGAAGATGTCCAAGACAACTTAACATATGAAAAAGCAAACTGCAGAACAATAAATACAGTGAATTATAGTATGATGATAGACAAAATCTATCATCTTTCTTTTTTATATATGGCAATATGTTTATACATGGGCTTCCCAGGTGGCGCTAGTGGTAAAGAACCCACCTGCCAATGCAGGAGATGTAAGAGATCTGGGTTTGATCCCTCAGTCAGGAAGATCCCCTGGAGGAGGGCATGGCAACCCAGGCCAGTATTCTTGTCTGGAGAATCTCATGAACAGAGAAGCCTGGTGGGCTGCCATCCATAGGGTTGCAAAGAGATGGACACGACTGAAGTGAATCAGCATGCCTGCATACATGCTTATATGTGCAAAAAATTTCACAAGAGATATTTGATGTACAGCATGTTCTGAAACTGGGTGATATCAGGGTGCAGATGGGGAAGATCTTATTTTCATTTTTAAGTTCTTTTCCAATGAGCATATATGATGTTGGTATTGAAAAAAGAGATTAACACAGTTGGAAAGAAAGGAATGTTTAGGACCTAGAAGTTAGATATCAGTTGAATTCAAGTCAAGGGTACAGATAGGAGTGTCTGAAATGGCTTTCCCACTTCTGATGATGATATATTTGGAAAGGCCTGGAAACAGCATCGAAGTCCAAAACTGTCATCTCCATCAAAATAAGGGAGTGGGTCTGTGCGTTATGGAAAGATAAAAAGGGGAAGTGAACTGAATATTACATTAAGAACAAAAGTAAATATCTTTGTTTAAAACAACAACAATCCTGAGCTATTGAATCTCAGCAGTCAGAACTAGACGAGAACAGGACTAACTGCCCAGATAAGACCTTGCCAAGAGTGAAAGTATCAGCAAGAGGAAATGTATGCTAGTCTAAAACTCAATTAATTTCATCAAGGGTATCATTGAAAACAAATTATCATGTCTGATAACACAGAACCCTAGCAAGCCAAAGGACAAAGATAACGCTCCAGTTCAAAGGCTTGCAGTTTACTTTGTTTTTAGTAAGCTACATTTTCTCTAAACCTAAGAGGAATAATTAAAGGATGTTTCCTGTGCTGTTTCTGGTATTAATTAAAGCTGTCCAATGGAACCAATGGAACAATAGTTATAGAGCCAGCCAGCTTCAAGTACGCTGCTTGTTGCAAATCAACAAATAATCTGCTTTGGGGAAGTAGCTGAATTTTCACTTGTTCATATTTGGAGTTAAAGCAATGCAAATGGTATCATTTTTCTCAATAACTGCCCTTTATCTTTCCTTTGGTGAAATGAAGACATGAGCAGAATGAAAGTTTGGTATCTGCAGAAGCACAGACAGACATTGCTCTGGAGGTGGCTGAAGCCTTCCTGCAGTAGCCATTGGCTCGTGCACAGTTTGATTACCATTGTTTGGTCACTCAAATGTGGTTGCTTTTGTTTTTTGATGTATTTAAAAAAAAAAAAAAATGGAGAGTTGAGGAAACAGCTCAGGAATGAAGGCTGTGGCTCTGTTCTCACTCCCAGCTGTGACTCATGTCTCTAATGAGGCTTGCAGCAGCCACTTAACTCTCGTGTCTCAGCGTCTTCATCCATAAAATAGAAGCGGCAGCAGCACACTCTAAAAGGCTTTTTGAAATTAGCTAATCAGTAGGAAGAAATCTGGAAAGAAAAAAAAAAACCCTCTCTCTCAATCTCCTACTTTCCTCTCTATCTATTTCCCTATCAATACCTACCTACTTCTCTATCTCCCTAGCCTACTTAGCTAGCAACCTTTGGCAATAAGGGTTACTAAATGTAAAACAAATTGTTGTCAAGGAGGAGTTTCTCCAGTGGAGAGCTTTATCAATAGAATAGTTCTATTTTTACTTCTCTAAGGGTGGTCCTAAGGGATCTGAAGGCAAACACTGGGTCTAGGTAGTCTCTCCAGGTCTTTACCAGTTCTTTGACTTCATAGTGCCAAATCCTGAAAGACTGTCTGGTTATATTTACTAAAATGTATGTACCATTCTAGTCATTAAAAGACAATGCTCAATTACAGTGTTTGTGTGTTTTACAAATTGGGCAAAGCTGATCTATGAAAAAGTTTTAAATTTCAATGATTATCACTCTTGCAAACCTCAGGAAATGTTTTAAAATCATAACTTATGATGATGAATTTCAGCAGTTGGTTTACTTTCTCTCAATTAAAATTCTAAAGGAGCCCAAACATCTTGAGAAGAAAAGATACAGAAATTGTTTTCAAATACAGACATACACACAAATAAAACAATTTAATGAACATATGGATTTTTTCAAATGCTGGAGCTTGCTGCCAATTTTGCAGTTAATATTTCTGAAAGTCAGCATATGCTGATCACCATGTGTTTATAAAACATTCACAATAGTGAAGACAAAAGATTGGGCTTTGGCACATTTACTGACCACATGAGCAATTATATCAGACTCTTACTTCACCCAAAACCAGGAGATTAAAGTAAGGAAGCCTCTGCTGCAGCTCTATATGATCTGTGTTAATACCTTAGGACTCCTGACGTAATTGCTTTCTGTGTGAACAGCTCACCAACATGAAAACAAACGAAAATAGTCCTTCAAGTATTCAGTAATTGTAAAAATATTTGGGAAGATAAAAACGTGGGATTTTGTGTGATACTTTCCAATGACAGATGGAAATATGATTTTTCTTTACTTCAGGAAACTAAAACCTCTGGGATTTTTCAAATGTTTATTTTGGACACAGACTATGAAAACATTCAGTATTTACGCTGGTGCCATTTGAAGCTCATGTTTTGTAGGTTTGGGTCATTTGGGCCTGAGATGGGCTCAAGTACAATTTCATTTGAGTAGATGTAGCTTTGACTTGGAGCAAAACATTGTCTGTCAGACTTGCTGCTGCGGGGAAAAACTCAAACCATGAATTTGTAGCTTTAAAAATGTCTTCTTTCAAGCTTGTGTTCCTTTGGGGAGGTCTGAAAGTCAGGAATTTAAGACTTTCCCTAAATAAAGGGATTCCGGTACCTGTGGAAGATGCTTTTTTTCCCCTCTCTCTCTCTCTTCCTTACAGAGGCACTGGATTTCAGGCTAATCTATCCACTGAGATACCAGGAGGGCCTGGCCCCTCTCATTCTCTGTCTTCTCTGTCTTCGTGTTAAAAAGAAACAGTCTCTGATAGTTAAGGAGTAAGATGGCATTTATGTAACAGATGCTCTTTCAGCTCAGCTCTCAAGAGCTGCACCTGTGTCTTCTTTTCATGCTGGGGAGGAAGGCAATGGGTGCTTTTCCTTCATTCACTTTATCTGCAAAGGCTGGCAGAAGCATTCTTGTGTCAATGTGTTCTCTTACTTTATTTCCCCCCATATTTTTCACCTGGTTAAGGTGATGGGTTTGCAGTCATTACAGCATCTTAAAGTGATTTCACATTCTTGATGCAGCTAAGTGAGGAACTGAGTTTGAGAAGGACAAAGATAAAAACAAGGAAGCCAGTAAAACAGGCAAAGCAGAGTAAGGTTGGGGAGGAGTCTGAGAAAATCTGCATGGGAGCAGGAGTGAAGAGCTTTATCTGAAGCTTTATACTTTATCTCCAGTAGATAAAATGCTCTACCTTTTGTCCCAGTTGTGGTTCCCTCCACTAAAGGACTAGGATAGCAGACAGTCCAGTAAAACATTGAACTCCTTAGCTTAGAAGTGTACAGGCAGCAGCCAGATACCAGATGGTCAGCTGAGGCAGGGAAGGGCACTGTGATTTTTCACAGTAATTTTAAGATAAATATTCATCTCTTCTTGATTCAACATCAAAACTTGGTAACCTGATTTGTTAACCAAAGAGCCATGGATTCAAAAGAAACCTTGTGCTAAAGCTCAGTATACAAAACAAAAAAAGTAGAGCTGTTTTTGGTCCATTGTGGGATAAGAGCCTGAGACCCAGCTCACTCAACCTTCCCCAGTTCCTGAGAATCTATCCTCAGAGCATCATATGAAAATCATTGCTGTCGGATATGAGATTAACATACAGAAACTGGTTGCATTTCTTTACACTAACAATAATATATCAGAAAGAGAAAGTTAAAAGACCATCCCTTTTAAAATCACATCCAAAAAATTAAAACATTTACGAATAAACCTGGAGGTAAAAGACTTATATGCTGAGAACTATAAAACATTGATAAAAAGAAATTCAAGATGATTCAAAGAAAGGGAAAGACATCTTGGACTATAAGGATTAATATTTTTAAAGTGGCCATACTTCCCAAAGAAATCTATAGATTTAATGTGCTAAATCGCTTCAGTCGTGTCCAACTCTGTGTGACCCCATAGACGGCAGCCCACGAGGCTCCCCTGTCAATCCCTATCAAATTACCCATGACATTTTTTCACAGAAATAGAACTAAGAATTCTAAAATTCATTTGGAGCTGAAAAGACCCAGAATTGCCAAAGCAATCCTGAAGATAAAAGAACAAAGCTGGAGGCATAACCCTCCCAGACAATACTACAAAGCTGCAGTAATCAAAACAGTGTGGTACTGGTGAGAAAAAAAAAAAAAATCAGACATATGGATCAGTGGAGCAGAATAAAGAACCTAGAAATAAACCACACACCTACAGTCAATAAACCTTTGACAAAGGAGGCAATAATATACATGGAGAAAAGACAATCTCTTCAGCAAGGGATGTTGGGAAAACTGGACAGCCATATGTAAATCAATGACGTTAGAACACACCTCCATTCCATACACAAAAATAAACTCAAAATGGCTTAAACCCTTAAATATAAGACAGGACACCATAAAACTCCTAGAACAGAACATAGGCAGAACATTCTCTGACATAAACTGTACCAATGTTTTCTTAGATCTGTCTCTCAATGAAATAGAAATAAAGCAAAAATAAACAAATGGGACTCAATCAAGCTTGTAAGTTTTTGCATGGCAAAGGAAACCACAAACAAAATGAAAAGATAACCTACAGACTAGCAGAAAATATTGGTAAACAATACAATGGACAAGGGATTAGTTTCCAAAATATACAAACAGCTCATACAACTTGATAACCAAAAAACAAACAATGAAAATATGGGCAAAAGACCTAAATAGTCATTTCTCCAAAGATGGCCAGTAGGCACATGAGAAGATACTCAACATCACTAATTATTTGAGAAATGCAACTCAAAACTACAATGAGGTATCATCTCATCAGTAAGAATGGCCATCATTAAATAGTCTACAAATAACAACTGCTGGAGAGGGTGTCGAGAAAAGGGAACCCTCCTACATTATTGGTGAGAATGTAAATTGGTGCAGCCACTATGGAGAACAGTATGAAGGTTCCTTAACAAACTAAAAATAGAGTTGCCATATGATCCAGCAATCCCATTCATGGGTGTATATCCAAAGAAGACTATAGTTCAAAAAAATATATGTTCTCCAATGTTCATAGCAGCACTATTTACAATATATACAATAGATAAACAATAAGATCCTATTGTATAGCACAAGGAACTACATTCAATACCCTATAATAAACCATAAAGGAAAAGAATATGTTTATATATATATATATAACTCAATCACTTTGCTATATACCAGAAACTAATAGAACACTGTAAAATGAGCCACCAGGAAAGCTGTGTAAATCAACTATACTTCAATTTTTTATTTTATTTTTTTTAATTTTATTTTATTTAACTTTACAATATTGTATTGGTTTTGCCATATATCAAAATGAATCTGCCACAGGTATACATGTGTTCCCCATCCTGAATCCTCCTCCCTTCTCCCTCCTCATACCATCCCTCTGGGTCGTCCCAGTGCACCAGCCCCAAGCATCCAGTATCATGCATCGAACCTGGACTGGCGACTCATTTCATATATGATATTATACATATTTCAAAAAGGAAAAGAAAGTCATTGCTGTAGCCAAACACCTCTGCTTTAGAATTCACACACACCTAGCATGCCACATCTTATAAATGGATTCTATTTTTCCCTACTGTGAGTAATACATTGCCAGGCTACAGTATTCCTGTGATCTATACATGAAACAGCCCATGATTTCATACACTCACACACAAATGCTTACCAGATCAGATCAGATGAGTCACTCAGTCATGTCCGACTCTTTGCGAACCCATGAATTGCAGCATGCCAGGCCTCCCTGTCCATCACCAACTCCCAGAGTTCACTGAGACTCATGTCCATTGAGTCACTGATGCCATCCAGCCATCTGATCCTCTGTTGTCCCCTTCTCCTCCTGCCCCCAATCCCTCCCAGCATCAGAGTCCTTTCCAATGAGTCAACTCTTCGCATCAGGGGGCCAAAGTACTGGAGTTTCAGCTTTAGCATCATTCCTTCCAAAGAAATCCCAGGGCTGATCTCCTTCCGAATGGACTGGTTGGATCTCCTTACAGTCCAAGGGACTCTCAAGACTCTTCTCCAACACCACAGTTCAAAAGCATCAATTCTTCTGCACTCAGCCTTCTTCATAGTCCAACCTCACATCCATACATGACCACAGGAAAAACCATAGCCTTGACTAGACGAACCTTTGTTGGCCAAGTAATGTCTCTGCTTTTGAATATGCTATCTAGGTTGGTCATAACTTTCCTTCCAAGGAGTAAGCGTCTTTTAATTTCATGGCTGCAGTCACCATCTGTAGTGATTTTGGAGCCCAGAAAAAATAAAGTCTGACACTGTTTCCCCATCTATTTCCCATGAAGTGGTGGGACCGGATGCCATGATCTTCGTTTTCTGAATGTTGAGCTTTAAGCCAAGTTTTTCACTCTCCACTTTCACTTTCATCAAGAGGCTTTTGAGTTCCTCCTCACTTTCTGCCATAAGGGTGGTGTCATCTGCATATCTGAGGTTATTGATATTTCTCCCAACAATTTTGATTCCAGCTTGTGCTTCTTCCAGTCCAGTGTTTCTCATGATGTACTCTGCATATAAGTTAAATAAACAGGAGGGTGACAATATACAGCCTTGACGAACTCCTTTTCCTATTTGGAACCAGTCTGTTGTTCCATGTCCAGTTCTAACTGTTGCTTCCTGACCTGCATACAGATTTCTCAAGAGGCAGATCAGGTGGTCTGGTATGCCCATCTCTTTCAGAATTTTCCACAGTTTATTGTGATCCACACAGTCAAAGGCTTTGGCATAGTCAATAAAGCAGAAATAGATGTTTTTCTGGAACTCTCTTGCTTTTTCCATGATCCAGCGGATGTTGGCAATTTGATCTCTGGTTCCTCTGCCTTTTCTAAAACCAGTTTGAACATCAGGAAGTTCACAGTTCACATATTGCTGAAGCCTGGCTTGGAGAATTTTGAGCATTACTTTCCTAGAGTGTGAGATGAGTGCAATTGTGTGGTACTTTGAGCATTCTTTGGCATTGCCTTTCTTTGGGATTGGAATGAAAACTGACCTTTTCCAGTCGTGTGGCCACTGCTGAGTTTTCCAAATTTGCTGGCATATTGAGTGCAGCACTTTCACAGCATCATCTTTCAGGATTTGGAATAGCTCAACTGGAATTCCATCACCTCCACTAACTTTGTTCTCAGTGATGCTTTCTAAGGCCCACTTGACTTCACATTCCAGGATATCTGGCTCTAGGTCAGTGATCACACCATCGTGATTATCTGGGTCATGAAGATCTTTTTTGTACAGTTCTTCTGTGTATTCTTGCCATCTCTTCTTAATATCTTCTGCTTCTGTTAGGTCCATACCATTTCTGTCCTTTATCAAGCTCATCTTTGCATGAAATGTTCCTTTGGTATCTCTGATTTTCTTGAAGAGATCCCTAGTCTTTCCCATTCTGTTGTTTTCCTCTATTTCTTTGCATTGATCGCTGAAGAAGGCTTTTTTATCTCTTCTTGCTATTCTTTGGATCTCTGCATTCAGATGTTTATATCTTTCCTTTTCTCCTTTGCTTTTTGCTTCTCTTCTTTTCACAGCTATTTGTAAGGCCTCCCCAGACAGCCATTTTGCTTTTTTGCATTTCTTTTCCATGAGGATGGTATTGATCCCTGTCTCCTGTACAATGTCACGAACCTCATTCCATAGTTCATCAGGCACTCTATTTATCAGATCTAGGCCCTTAAATCTATTTCTCACTTACCAAGTGCCCATTATATGCTGGGCACTGTCCCAGGAGCAGGGATACAGTGGGAGTCACTCGGGAATCATCCCCACTCACAGAAAAATGCACTGAAGAATGACACTTCAGAGAAGGGATAAAGTGGTTGCAAAAACATCAGCAAACTTCTCCATACCTGTATTTTCCCAGGAACTGTTTTTTGTTTTGTTTTGTTTTTTAACAACTTCTAACTCAGGAGGTGGGCTCAATAAAGGACAGAAATGGTATGGACCTAACAGAAGCAGAAGATATTAAGAAGAGGTGGCAAGAATACACAGAAGAACTGTACAAAAAAGATCTTCACGACCCAGATAATCATGATGGTGTGATCACTTACCTAGAGCCAGATATCCTGGAATGTGAAGTCAAGTGTGCTTTGGAAGCATCACTACAAACAAAGCTAGTGGAGGTGATCGAATTCCAGTTCAGTTATTTCAACTCCTAAAAGATGATGCTGTGAAAGTGCTGCACTCAATATGCCAGCAAATTTGGAAAACTCAGCAGTGGCCATTGGACTGGAAAAGGTCAGTTTTCATTCCAATCCTAAAGAAAGGCAATGCCAAAGAATGCTCAAACTACTGCACAATTGCACTCATCTCACACACTAGTAAAGTAATACTCAAAATTCTCCAAGCCAGGCTTCAGCAATACATGAACTGTGAACTTCCAGATATTCAAGCTCATTTTAGAAAAGGCAGAGGAACCAGAGATCAAATTGCCAACATCTGCTGGATCATGGAAAAAGCAAGAGAGTTCCAGAAAAACGTCTATTTCTGCTTTATTGACTATGCCAGAGCCTTTGACTGTGTGGATCACAATCAACTGTGGAAAATTCTGAAAGAGATGGGCATACCAGACCACCTGACCCACCTCTTGAGAAACCTATATGCAGGTCAGGAAGCAACAGTTAGAACTGGCCATGGAACAACAGACTGGTTCCAAATAGGAAAAGGAGTACGTTGAGGCTGTGTATTGTCACCCTGCTTATTTAACTTATATACAGAGTACATCATGAAAAATGCTGGGCTGGAAGAAGCACAAGCTGGAATCAAGATTGTTGGGAGAAATATCAATAACCTCAGATATGCAGATGACACCACCCTTATGGCAGAAAGTGAAGAAAAACTAAAGAGCTTCTTGATGAAAGTGAAAGAGGAGAGTGAAAAAGTTGGCTTAAAACTCAACATTCAGAAAACTAAGATCATGGCATCCGGTCCCATCACTTCATGGCAAATAGATGGGGAAACAGTGGAAACAGTGTCAGACTTTATTTTGGGGGACTCCAAAATCACTGCAGATGGTGACTGCAGTCATTAAATTAAAAGATGCTTACTCCTTGGAAGGAAAGTTATGACCAACCTAGACAGCATATTAAAAAGCAGAGACATTACTTTGCCAACAAAAGTCTGCCTAGTCAAGGCTATGGTTTTTCCAGTAGTCATATATGGATGTGAGAGCTGGACTATAAAGAAAGCTAAATGCCGAAAAATTGATGCTTTTGAATTGTGGTGTTGGAGAAGACTCTTGAGAGGCCCTTGGACAGCAAGGAGATCCAACCAGTCCATCCTAAAGGAGATCAATCCTGAGTGTTCATTGGAAGGACTGATGTTGAAGCTCCAATACTTTGGTCACCTGATGCGAAGGGCTGACTCATTTCAAAATACCCTGATGCTATGAAAAATGGAGGGCAGGAGGAGATGGGGATGACAGAGGATGAGATGGTTGGATGGCATCACCGACTCAATGGACATGAGTTTGGGTAAATTGCGGGAGTTGGTGATGGACAGGGAGGCCTGACATGCTGCAGTCCATGGGGTCACAAAGTCGGACATGACTGAGCAACTAAACTGAACTCAGGTGGTGCTGGTGGTAAAGAACCTGCCTGGCAATACAGGAGAGATCTTCCTGGGTCCAGAAGATCCCCTGGAGGAGGGCATGGCAATCCACTCCAGTATTCTTGCCTGGAGAATCCCATGGACAGAGAAGCCTGTTGAGCTACAGTCCATAGGGTCATAAAGAGTCAGACATGACTGAGCACAGCACACACGCTCTAACTCAGGAATCCAGAGTTCTAATTATATCTTCACTTTTCTCACTTGACCATATAAACACTCCAGGTGGCATTGGATAGGGAGATGGATCACGCCACAGGTCATCTGCAAAAGCCTGAAAGTTTTAGTTCACTGCAAGGATGTGACAGGGTTCATCTGCATGGACAGGAACAAAGCCCTGACTGAGTGAATGTCTAGTCCTGCTCTCGTCCCTCTCTTCAGATCACTTCCAGGGACCAGAAGGAGTTCTGAGAGGTATTTCAATCAGGAAATTGACCTACTAGAAAGCATCCGGCTGAAGTAAAGCAGGACCATAGGAGATGTGTGGGAAATTAATTGAAGAATCCCTTAAGAAAGTGAGGATATTTAGCCTGAAGAAGACATAATGCCTTTACCCTGTGTGTGCCCAGAGAAGTGTATTTGAAAGTGATTGGCAACATTTAATAGACCTATCATATTGAAGAGTAACAGCTTGATCTATGCCCTACAAGGAAGAGCCAGAATTAATGAGAAAACATTAAAAAGAAGAATATTTGGGCTCACTATAAGGAAAACCTTCCTAATTATTGCAATGTTCCAAGCATGAAGGGGCTGTCTCGTAAAGGAATGAGGGCCCCATAACAGAAAACTTTCAGGTTAGGACTAAATATCCATCAATTAGGGTTATGTAATAAAAATTTCCTTGACTGTTTCATCAAACATCTTTTGTGCAAACGTCCTGTAGATGCTGAGAGACATAGAGAGAAGGGAAAAAGCTTCCTCCTCCAAAAAGCTCACAGTTTAAAGAGTCCACCAAGTAAACAAACCCATAGTGACAATGTGGTATGGTATGGTGGTGGTGGTTTAGTTGCTAAGTCATGTCCAACTCTTGGGACCCCATGGACTGTAGCCCGCCAGGCTCCTCTGTGCATGGGGTTTTCCAGGCAAGAATATTGGAGTGGCTTGCCATTTCCTTCTCCAGGAGATCTTCCCAGCCCAGGAATCGAACCCGGGTCTCCCGCATTGCAGGCAGATTCTTTACCTACTGAACTATGAGGGAAGCCCCAATGTGGTATAATAACATGCAATCAAAGGAACATGTGCCAAGCTTTAAAAGAGAAAAATCGATCCAATGGTAGAGCTGGTTAGTTGTTAGTGTTAGCTGCTCAGTCGTGTCCAGTTCTTTGAGGCCCCAGGGACTATAGACCGCCAGTCTCCTCTGTCCATGGAATTCTCCAGGCAAAAATACTGAAGTGGGTTGACACTTCCATCTCCAGGGGATCTTCCCCAATCCAGGGATCGAACCTGGATCTCCCACATTACAGTCAGATTCTTTACTGTCTGAGCCACCAGAGAAGCCCTAAAAAAGGAACCAGAGATTTTATGAAGAAAATGATGCTTGAGCGTATCTGAGGGTAAGTGGGAGTTTTGGTCTGTTTTGTTTTGTTTTTGTGGATCATGCTGTTCAATAAGCGATGGTCCATAAGGAGGACATTCGGGGTAAAGAGGAGGTGGTTGATTATGCAAAGGGCATGGGGGAGGAACCCGTAGCTTATCGGGGAACCAAATGGTTTAAATGTCTAGAGTATGAGGTTGTGGGGGAAGTAAGGAGATGGGAAGTGGCAGGAGACCAGGAGGAGGTGGGAGGCCAAGACAGAGAATGGTCTTTGATCTTGAACAGAAGGGGTTCTCTCAGAGATAAGAGGAAACGCACAGGCATATGGAGTGAGTAAGCAGTGGTCAGTAAGATAAAAATGCCCAGTGACAACATGTCCTTCTGTGATATAAGGGATGAATGGCTCAGAGTGGGGGGATGAAGGCTGTGTGAGTATTTTATGGAGACTGTCACAAAGGGTTACAATAATTGTGGTAATGTGAAAGAAAGGTAAAATAATGATAGTCAAATTAAGGGCCCAAAATAAGGATGAAACTTACAGCATCAGTTCATTCAAGCCTGTGATTTTCTTTAGCAGCATTCAGATGTGTGGTAAGTCAAAGCAGACAACCTCCAGGGTCTTTCCTAAATTCAGGAGTCCCAGATTCCATGATTTGCCATCATTCTTTCTTGGCCATGTGGGATATTTCCTTTGTTTGTTTTTTGCTATAGCTTTTCTTGCATATACTATAGAATTTACCAAGTAAAATTATACAATGCAATGGCTTTTAGTATATTCACAGAGTTGTACAACCATTACCTCATTTGGTTTTGAAACATTTTCATCCTCCCCAAAAGAAGCCTTGTCCTCATTAGCAGTCTTCCCCTATCCTACCCTAGCTCCTGGCAACTACTAACCTATTTTCTGAACCTGTAGGCATGTCTATTCTGGATATTTCATTTAAATGGAATAATACACTAGATGACCTTTTGTGGCTAGCTTATTTCACTTAGCATAACATTTTCAAAGTTCATCCATGCTGTACAGCATGAATCACCAGCCCATTTCTTTTTATGGATGAATGGGGCTTCCCAGTCTATTTCTTTTTATGGCTCAGTGGTAGAAAACAAAAACAAAAAACCCACCTGCCAATGCAGGAGACCTGAAGTTGATCCCTGGGTCAGGAAGATCCCTTGGAAAAGGAAATGGCAACCCAATCCAGTATTCTTGCTCGGGAAATCCCATGGATAGAGGAGCCTGGCGGGCTGCAGTCCATGCTGTCACAGAGTCAGACATGACTGAGCAACAAGACAACAACAATACCCCATTATATGGATATATCACATTTGTTGTACAGCATGAATCACCAGCCCATTTCTTTTTATGGAGGAATGGGGCTTCCCAGTCTATTTCTTTTTATGGCTCAGTGGTAAAAAAACAAAAACAAAAACAAAAAACCCATCTGCCAATGCAGGAGACCTGAATTTGATCCCTGAGTCAGGAAGATCCCTTGGAAAAGGAAATGGCAACCCAATCCAGTATTCTTGCTCGGGAAATCCCATGGATAGAGGAGCCTGGCGGGCTGCAGTCCATGCTGTCACAAAGAGTCAGACATGACTGAGCAACAAAACAACAACAACAATACTCCATTATATGGATATATCACATTTGTTTATCTATTCATCAGCTGATGGGCATTAGGTTACTTTCACTCTTCGGCTATTTTGAGTAATGTTGCTATGAATATTCACATACAAGTTTTGTGTGGACATTTACATTTATTTCTTCTGGCATAATGCATACTTTTTGACCCCTAATTCCTAAGAATTTGGGGCATTACTAGCATGTGAGATGAGTGCAATTGTGCGGTAGTTTGAGCATTCTTTGGCATTGCCTTTCTTTGGGATTGGAATGAAAACTGGCCTTTTACAGTCCTGTGGCCACTGCTGAGTTTTCCAAATTTGCTGGCATATTGAGTGCAGCACTTTCACAGCATCATCTTTCAGGATTTGAAATAGCTAAACTGGAATTTCATCACCTCCACTAGCTCTGTTTGTAGTGATGCTTTCTAAGGCCCACTTGACTTCACATTCCAGGATGTCTGGCTCTAGGTGAGTGATCACACCATCTGATTATCTTGGTCATAAAGATCTTTTTTGTACAGTTCTGTGTATTCTTGCCACCTCTTCTTAATATCTTCTGCTTCTGTTAGGTCCATACCATTTCTGTCCTTTATGAAGCCCATCTTTGCATGAAATATTCCCTTGGTATCTCTAATTTTCTTGAGGAGATCTCTAGTCTTTCCCATTCTGTTGTTTTCCTCTATCTCTTTGCATTGATTGCTAAGGAAGACTTTCTTATCTCTCCTTGCTAGTCTTTGGAACTCTGTATTCAGATGCTTATATCTTTCCTTTTCTCCTTTGCTTTTCGCTCCTCTTCTTTTCACAGCTATTTGTAAGGCCTCCCCAGACAGCCATTTTGCGTTTTGCATGTCTGAGGTTATTGATATTTCTCCCAGCAATCTTGATTCTAGCTTGTGCTTCTTCCAGCCCAGCATTTCTCATGATGTACTCTGCATATAAGTTAAATAAGCAGGGTGACAGTATACAGCCTTGACGTACTCCTTTTCCTATTTGGAACCAGTCTGTTGTTCCATGTCCAGTTCTAACTGTTGCTTCCTAATCAGGTGGTCTGGTATTCCCATCTCTTTCAGAATTTTCCACAGTTTATTGTGATCCACACAGTCATAGGCTTTGGCATAGTCAATAAAGCAGAAGTAGATGTTTTTCTGGAACTCTCTTGCTTTTTTAATGATCCAGTGGATGTTGGCAATTTGATCTCTGGTTTCTCTGCCTTTTCTAAAACCATAGCTGGGAGAAATATCAATAACATCAGATATACAGATGACACCACCCTTATGGCAGAAAGTGAAGAGGAACTAAAAAGCTTCTTGATGAAATTGAGAGTAAAAAAGTTGGCTTAAAGCTCAACATTCAGAAAACTAATATCATGGCATCTGGTCCCATCACTTCATGGGAAATAGATGGGGAAACAGGGGAAACAGTGTCAGACTTTATTTTAGGAGGTTCCAAAATCACTGCAGATGATGATTGCAGTCATTAAATTAAAAGATGCTTACTCCTTGGAGGGAAAGTTATGACCAACCTAGATAGCATATTCAAAAGCAGAAACATTACTTTGCCAACAAAGGTCTGTCTAGTCAAGGCTATGGTTTTTCCAGTGGTCATGTATGGATATAAGAGTTGGACTGTGAAGAAAGCTGAGCCCCAAAGAATTGATGCTTTTGAACTGTGGTGTTGGAGAAGACTCTTGAGAGTCCCTTGGACTGCAAGGAGATCCAACCAGTCTATCCTAAAGGAGATCAGTCCTGGGTGTTCATTGGAAGGACTGATGCTGAAGCTGAAACTTCAATACTTTGGCCACCTCATGTGGGGAGCTGACTCATTGGAAAAGACTTTGATGCTTGGATGGATTGGGGTCAGGAGGAGAAGGGGATGACAGAGGATGAGATGGCTGGATGGCATCGCCGACTTGATGGACATGAGTTTGAATAAACTCCGGGAGTTGGTGATGGACTGGGAGGCCTGGCATGCTGCAATTCATAGGGTCGCAGAGAGTTGGACACGACTGAGCAATTGAACTGAGCTGAACTGAACTGAATTCCTGAGATATCAAATGATGGGTTCAGTGTGTTTTCAGAACTCCTGCAACATTTTTAAGTGAAACTGTAGAATCTTCATCCTACCAACTCCCTCAAAGTACATCAACACCCTTTGGAATCTATCTATAGACTTTTATTTTCTTCTCATGGGATGGTCTGCCTGCAAGTTCCAGGGAATGAGGCATATCTAAGAGGCCCTGTGTGCGACTCCCTTAGCAAATCATGTATATATAAATATGCACATATACACACATACATTTAGACAATAAGTCCCTTACATATGCACATTCAAGTTGCAAACTTTCAAAGATGAGAACGTGTATTTGCACGTCCATTCATTTAGGTTAATTCCCATGTCTGGCATACACTGTCACATGCATGCATCCTCTAAAGTGGTTGTGCTTTTGTGTATTTTACTGCACAGTATTATATAGAGTATAGTAGTACAACTTCTTTATTTCAAGGCCAGAATGTCTGGAAGCAAGCATAAAAGCAGCAGTGATATAATTGGTACTATTGTACTTTTCAAGGGACTGTACTGTAAGATTTAAAATGCTTTATTTTTTTCTGTATAATTTGTGTGGAAAGTATTATAAACTATTACAGTACTATATAGTCAGTTGTGTTGGTTGGGTACCTAGGCTAACTTTGTTGGACTTACGAACACACTCACGGAATGAACTCATTTGTATGTAGGGGACTTACTGTATATATATTTATTTACAGTGTTTGTAAACAGATTACATATATTATGATAGAATGTTACTGTTTTTTCATCTGATTAAGGGAAAATCTTTTTCCCTCTAGCTGTGGGCTCGTAGCCATTTCATCATCTTGAAATGATTCTCTTCTCCTGTCTGCTCTGCCTTATAAGGACACTTGAAAGGGAAATTTGGGAAAAGTTCCAGCAGGGCAATAGATGCCTTTTCCAAGGTAGAAGAGAGATACCTGGCCAAAGCATTCATAGGTCACTTTGTCTACATAAAGTGATAAAGTGAGGGAAGTAAAAATGGTTAACTCTTTACTTGCATGAGTTCCTACTCAGCAAACCTGAAGAGGAAAAAGGAAAAACAGGGCCCACTGGACACTCCACTCTTCATACTTTCAGATACATACTGCATAAAGGGGATTTATCAATAGGAAACTGGCTCAGAAAGCATTAGGACTTAGCTGTTATGTGTTGATTGAACTTAGTAGGCCTCCAACTCTGAGAGGACTTTCTCCCAGACCACTCACAATGTCACCAGGGATGAAATAAAAACTCTCCTTGTCTTTGGGCCTGCAAGATCCCTGGCAGCAGCTCTGTAACTGACTCTTCACTGGGATCCCCTCTGCCTGGGGACTCTCTTTCAGCTCTGTTTTCAAGGGCTACTTCTATGCCTTCTCCCAGTGAGAACTTCTCTCATTTACTTAATGGCAATTCTTACAATAGAGTCTCTGCTTTCTCCAAGCTTCACTCCCATTTCCATGAATCTCTGAAAATCCATACAGCTTCAGTGGTGTAGGAAGGAGGTGGAGTAGAGTGCATGTTCAGTCACTCTGTTGTGTCCAACTTTTTGCTACCCCACTGGCAATAGCCCACCAGGCTCCTCTGTCCATGGAATATTCCAGGCAAGAATACTGGAATGGGTTGCTTTCCATTCCTACTCCAGGGGTTCCTGACTCAGGAGTGGAAATGTAGAGTAATTAAGAAAGCTTTGAACAGGCTCTTATCCACTCCTTGATTCTTGCCTGCCTCAAGTCCTTCCATACTCCTCCATCCTCCCAGATTGTTCTTTCTTCTATATGTTCCCCATCTGCCCAGGAGCTTGTTCTCTGCTCTTTTCTCTGAAAACCAAATGTGAGGATATTTGCTCTGCTCCCACACGGGAGGGGTGCTCACATTCTGAAATGACTTGAAATCTATTTTAGAGAGCAGTGTTTTAAAAGAAACCCACAACAGCCCCATGGAATGTTCTTACAAATTACAGAAAGGTTCATACTGATATTATCCAAGAGTTATATACCAAGGGTTATCACCAGCTTTCCTAAAAGTAGACCAATGAAAAGATAAAACTTTACTGAGCCAGAATGGAACTGGATAGGTGAGGTGATGTTCATAATCAGAAGAAATAAATCAAGGTATCAAAAACTCTTATCCAGCTGTCACCAAATTTAAATCTCACAGTTAACTCTGAAAAGCTTTAGCAACCAATGTTTTTAGCAGAAAATAATACTATTATGAAATTTAAAAAAAGTTAAATGGGGATTTTGAGCTTTTGTTTCTAAGTAGGATGGAATAGAAAGCAACAGAACACCCCTCCCACTGTACCAGCTAAAAAAGGCAGATAATTTGAAAAAAATTATATATATATACACACACATGCAACTTATTTTAAAACATATGTAACATATAAAAATATACATTTATATATAAGTATAATTTTAAAGATTATACTTATCTATTAAATATATATATTACTTTTATATAAATATAAGTTGTTCCTTATTATTTGTGAATTTCCTAGAGATTTCTCCTAGCCACTAAACTTATTTTTAATGCTAAAATCAAAGCTCACAGTACTTCTGTGGCCATTTGTGACAAACTCATGCACACAGTGGCAAACCATTTGAGTCATGCAATATGCATGTTCCCACCTGAGGTTAAATAAGGCAACACTCTGCTTCTTGTTTCAGCTCAAACTATAAACAAGCATCCTTTTCATAGTCTGTTTAGTGTCCTAGTCTATTTTTTGTATTTTTGTGGGTTTTGTTGGTGATTTTGCTATTTTCAAATGGGCTCCAAGTGTAGTATTGATGTGCTATCCAGTGTTCCTCAGTGCACAAAGGCTGTGTGTGCATTATGGAGAAAATACATGTATGAGATAAGTTTCATTCAGGTTTAAGTTGGCCGTAAGTTCAATGCTAATGAACCAACAAATTGTATTAAATAACCAAATCATCTATTTCCCCTAGGGACAGCAATTCAGTATTTGCTAATTCAATATTAGCGGTGATTTTATAGAACACAACTACTTCAAACAATGAAAATCAATTCTGTGTATATGTCTTACATATATAATCTTATATACTTTTTTATGTAATTTTTATTATATATAATTTTTACCTATATATGTATATACATTTTTAGAACACTGAATGAACTAAACCAGAGAGTAGCAAGCCCTTCCAAAGCAAAAAAAATATTGCTAGTCAATTTCTTAGCTAGGGGTATTTGCAAATTTGAGGTAAGAACTGATGATTGGGCAGGGGAGAAGAGAAACCGACAAGGTTTTGGTGATCTTATAGGACAATTATAACAAAGTAGAAATTTCAGGCTCTAAAATATGGTGACCACTTTCTCCTGGAGTTCATTTGCTGAATCCAAATCTGCATAGAAAGCTAGAACGCTTCTAAAAGTCACTAAAATCCCTCTTTATCCAGAAATATTTGGAAGACAAAGTAGCACAGGAAGAAGGAAGATTTCATTAATACAAGGCTGGTCTTCTCCTCAAGGAATTTAAAATATTTGCCAGATCATGGACCAGAAGGTTGGAGAACACAGCTCAAAACTGCCAGAGAGCACACTGACTCAGTCTTTAGAGATGGGAAAATGATATGGAGCCTTGCTAAGATTTCGGTCAAAAGTTGGGAAGGTTTCTCCCTTGAGATATTTGAAACCAGAGTAGATAGAGTTTAATTAAAGCTAAAAATCTCACTTTCTGGTTGGATCTAGAAAGGGAAAACCCTTTCTGAGGAGAAAAAATACAAATTTAAATCTCTACAATTAGTTATATACAAAGTCTGGCATAAAATTAAAAAAAAAAAAAGGACATGTGAAGAACCACGAGGACAAAGATCAAGACCAAAAACAGTCAACAGGAACAGATTTACAGATAATTTAAATGTTGGAATCAGAAGACAAAACAAAAAAGAATTATAATAAATATGCTAAATAAAATATAGGAGATTGACACAATGGTTTAAAGGATTAATATTAATAATTTTAGTAGGACATTGAAACCTATATAATCAGATAATTGGAAGGTTTGTGGCAACCCTGTACTGTGCAGTTCTGCTGGCACAATTTTTTTATAGCATTGTTTTTTAATTAAGGCATCTACAAAATTTTAGACATAATGCTATTGCACACTTAACAGACTACCATATGGTATAAATATACTTTTATATGGACTCAGAAACTAAAAAATTTGTGTCACTTGTTTTACTGTGATACTCACTTTATTGTGGGGGTCTGGAACCAACCTGTAATATCACTGAGGTAGGCCCGTATCTGAAATTAAAAATTTAGTGGATGAACTTAAGAGCGCTCAAGACACAGCAGGGAAGTGTCAACCAGACAACGCTCAAACTGAAAATCAAAGAGCAAAAGAAAAGAAAATGATGAAACTGAGTGTAAGAGATATATAGAATACAGTAAAACCACCTGATGTATATGTAGTTTGAATATCAGAAGTAGAGAAGAAAAAGAACAAGGTAGAAGCATTATTTGAAGATATAATAGTCATAATCAACCTATGCATTTATCCAGGTAGATAAATGCAAAGAAAACCACACTCAGGCACATGAAAAACTGCTTAAAACAAAATCTCAAAAGTACCTCTCTAACAGAGATACCTTACTCATTAAAGTAAGAATTAAAAATGACTTCTCAGCTAAACTTATGCATGTAGAGAACAATGGAATGATGTATTTAAAGAGCTGAAGGTCATAAGCTACTAATATATAATTCAATCTCCAGAGAAAATTTTATCTTTCAAAAATGAAAGCAAATTGGAAGCAAAAGCTATTTTTTTTTAATTTCCAATATATCTGCACTACAATATATGAAGTTTTTCAGCTTGAAGGATATATGTATAAATGTATTGTCACTTGAGTTTTGTTAACTTCAGTGTTTTTAATTTTTTTAATATACAGTGTATGGTTGGATGGCATCACCGACTCAATGGACATGGGTTTGGGTTGACTCCGGGAGTTGGTGATGGACAGGGAGGTCTAGCATGCTGTGGTTCATGGGGTCGCAAAGAGTCAGACATGACTGAGAGACTGAACTGAACTGAACTGAATATACAGTGAATGAAGTTGACCCTCAAAATTAGAAAATTCTCAGCCTCTCTTCCCATTTAGGATTTCAAACCATCTATACTGCTGCTTATTTCCTATGTAACTGGATAAGCAAGTGTCTTCAGTAAATACTTTGGACAGTAATTCTGAACATCAATTAAAACAGTAAAAGAACAAGCAAGGAAATGATGACAAATATACGAAGTGAACTATGGCCTCACTGATTTACTGACTTTTAACCTTTCTTTGCTCAGAATCCTGAAATTGATTTATTTTGATTATTTTCAGAGGTTGCTGTCCTTCCTGCCTTCCAATATAATCTTTGAAAAAGTACCTGCTTTTTGGGTCCTCATCTTCTATACCATAAAATAATATCCAATGGATTCTAAAACATGTACTGAATTATGTGTGATCCCCTACAATATAGTTATGAAGTATATCCTACCTGAGGTATTTCCTTTTTTATTTCCTTTTTTGCCTTCTCAAGTTTCTTGAGGGAACAGATTGATAAAGATATTTTCTAACTGTAGGCCTTTTCTGCTTACTTGATATATAATTATCTCTGAGATATACTCCCTTCCCCAAAGCTTTTTCCCGAATTTCCTTACATTTCTATAGATGGGTCTGTATTGCCAGTTATACACACTGTCATACAAACTATCAAGCTAAGACTGACTCAAGATTCAAAATTCCTCTTTCTTCTATGCCATGGCTATACTAAAATTCTCTTCACATTTATCATTACTTCACACATGTATCTTATGAACCCAATAATTTGTATCCCCTAGTTCATTGTTGTAACTTTAGATATATATGGTTGTAGATTCACTTGTTACATAGTTACCAAAAAGATATTTCTGAAGATAGTTTTCTCTGAGTTTAGTCAAGTCTAAAAAAATTGTGCAAGATTTAATTCTCTGCACAAGATTATACACAGCACAGACTCAGATGTGGAAACAGAGAGGATCTTGAAAAAAATAAATTCCCAATTATTTATAGATAATTGAGAATTCAAGCCCAGTATTCAAGGTCGTGTTGCTCTGGATTCTCATAAGCCTTGAAATCAGTATTTTACGCCTGCATTGCAGGCAGATTCTTTACCAGCTGAGCCCCAGGGAAGCCCATTTCAAACCAAGTTTACCAAAATCTCCAAGAAGCACTCAGCCTCAGGTGACATCTCAGATGTAAATCTAATTAGTAATAAATTAGTAATTAAAAAATATAATTAGGAATTAACAGTAAATTAGTAATTAGAAAATATGCAATAATGTATAGTCAATTCATATTTAGTAAACATTTATCAACGATGTGTAGTAAATTAGCAATCAGTAGTAAATACTTCTGAGTAATGTGTAACGAGTATGGCTCACGGGAGACTGCTAGGTGGCTTGTCCTCCTGACTCTTTCCTGGGGCTCCTGGGACTGAGGCAAGCATCCTTTCCATAAAGTCACACTAAAAGTTTAATTAACCCCAGATGCTATATTAATTCTTTCCTTTATGCTGTAGCATTTAAACAGGATAATAATAAAAAAAATTCCCAGACCCGTGAAGAAAAAATATAGTATGAATCAACAAAAGCATCTATCTACTGTTAGAACCTGAGAGTTTCTCTTTCAGCCTTTCCTCAGTTTAACCACATCTTTATGTCAGTCCTAGTCTCACCTTTGGCCCATTAGGTTGCCATCTTTTCAAATTTTGACTTTGGAGAGCTATAAGATGGAGAAGCAGTTATTCTCCTGGTTAACTCTCCTCTGCACATTTATGTTACCAGGAGGAAGGAATTCACAGTCTACCAGTTATATCATCTCATTTCCCTTCTAATATCCTTTCAGATTTCCTTTCTTGAGCAGAGTCATTTCCCATATCCATGAGGTCTTTTGAGGGAAACCTTCAGCGTGTGTGCCCTACCCATTTGATGCTACTTCTCTGAAATACAGCCTTGTAAGAAAAAGAGGCACTTCTTAAAAGTAGAACTGAATCTAAATGAGGCAATATACTCATTTTTTAAAACTGGAAATAAGATTTTGGAATCAAACCAGCCAGGGTTCAAATTCTGACTCTGTCACTAAATCCTGGAGAGACTTGAAGGAAGCTTGGCATTACTTTTTGAATTTATTTCTGTAAAGAGGAATAATAAAACAAATATCATATGTTAATACATATATAGGGGATCTAGAAAAATAGTACAAATGAACCTATTTGCAGGACAAGAATACATGCAGACATAGAGAATGGACATGTAGACACAGTGGGGAGAAGGGGAGGGTAGGATGAATTGGGAGAATACCATTGACACAGATACATTGCCATGTATAAAACAGAGAGCTAGTGGGAAGCTGCTGTATAGCATGGAGAGCTCAGCTTGGTGCTCTGTGATGACCTAGCAGGGTGGAAGAGGTGGGGAAGGGAGATTCAAGAGAAGAGAATATATGCATACTTATACAGCTGATTCACTTGGTTGTACAGCAGAAACTAACATGACATTGTAAAGCAATTATACACCAATAAAAAAATAATAATAAATAAAATAAAACCTACTTTGCAATTCTATTGTAAGAATCAGAGGTAATTTCGTAAGATGCTAGAATAATGCCTGGACAACACAGGTGTTCAACCAATGGTAACTTGTTATTCTTGGAGCAGCTTCTCTAACAGAAGGAGGAGAATACCCTGGTATAAGACAGACAACTATATTGGCTTCTGTGGAAACAAAGGGTCACTTAACAAAGTGACCTAGCTTTGTATCATAAGCATTCAATAAATTCTATTGAACGAATGGTAAATGACATTGTTTCCCGTTTATACGAGAAGACGTTTAGCTTTCTTTTCCTCTGAACAGCTCATGAAAATCATTGTTTTCAAGCTTTCATTGCACTCTGATATTCTCAGCTATAAAGTGCTATTTGCAACAAGCAGTACACTTTTAGCTGCAGACTACCAAGTTGAAAACTATTAACTAGAATGTCAAGGCTTTGATTATACCATGATAAATGCTGCTCATAACATGACTTTAGTGACTGAAAGATCTGGAAGTATCTTCTGAATCAACTAAGACTAAGTTGATTCAATATGATTTTTCTATTGAGCATATGTGTGGCATTCAAAATCTTTGATAATCCAGGGAAGCCCCCTAAGGAAAGGCCAGGGTGTTGTTGTCTAAATACCTTTTTACACAATGCCTACAGAAGATGAGCTCAATGAATATTTGTTGAACTTAAAAAGGATGGGGAAGTAGAAATTAGTGAAGTGTGTAGCACATATAGCAACTTCATCTTCTAATTAGGGATTTAATTAATAAGAATATCATTTTGCTAAACCATAATAGAAAACATGCTATGCTATGCTAAGTCACTTCAGTCATGTCTGACTCTGTGCAACCCCATAGACGGCAGCCCACCAGGCTCCCCCGTCCCTGGGATTCTCCAGGCAAGAACACTGGAGTGGGTTGCCATTTCCTTCTCCAGTGCATGAAAGTGAAAAGTGAAAGTGAAGTCCCTCAGTCGTGTCCGACTCTTAGCGACCCCATGGACTGCAACCTACCAGGCTCCTCCGTCCATGGGATTTTCCAGGCAAGAGTACTGGAGTGGGGTGCCATAGAAAACATTGGCATCATTAAAGGCTAGATGCCATAACATTACTGTTTATATAGCAGACTTTCTTTACAAAATGGATTTTCTCTAGCTATACAGCCTTTGTTGTTTTTGTTGTTCAGTTGCTCAGTCATGTCCAACTCTTTCTGACCCAGTGGACTCAGCAGCCAGGCTTCTCCATCCTTCACCATCTCCTGGAGCCTGCTCAAACTCATGTCCATTGAGTCAGTGATGCCATCCAACCATCTTATCCTCTGTCATCCCCTTCTCCTGCCTTCAATCTTTCTCAGCATGAGGGTCTTTTCTAATGAGATGGCCCTTCACATCAGGTGGCCAAAGTATTAGAGCTTCAACTTCAGCATCAGTCTTTCCAATGAATATTCAAGACTGATTTCCTTTAGGATGGACTGGTTGGATCTCCTTGCAGTCCAAGGAACTCTCAAGAGTCTTCTCCAAAACCAAAGTTCAAAAGCATCAATTCTTGGGCGCTCAGCTTTCTTTATGGTCCAACTCTCACATCCATACATGAGTACTGGAAAAACCATAGCTTTGACTAGACAGACCTTTGTTAGTAAAGTAATGTCTCTGCTTTTTAATATGCTGTCTAGGTTCATCATAGCTTTTCTACCAAGGAGATCAAGTCTCTAAATTTCATGGCTGCAGTCACCATCTGCAGTGATTTTGGAGCCTAAAAAAATAAAAGTCTCTCACTGTTTCCACTGTTTCCCGGTCTATTTGCATGAAGTGATGGGACCAGATGCCATGATCTTAGTTTTTGAATTCTAAGTTTTTAAGCCAGCTTTTTCACTCTCCTCTTTCACTTTCATAAAGAGACTCTTTAGTTCCTCTTCACTATCTGCCATAAGGGTGGTGTCATCTGCATATCTGTGGTCACTGATATTTCTCTCAGCAATCTTGATTCCAGCTATTGCTTCATCCAGCCTGGCATTTTGCATGATGTACTCTGCATATGCATATCATCTGCCTGCAATGCAGGAGACCTGGGTTTGATTCCTGGGTCAGGAAGATTCCCTGGAGAAGGAAATGGCAACCCATTCCAGTATTCGTGCCTGGAGAATCCCATGGACAGAGGAGCCTGACAGGCTACAGTCTATGGGATTGCAAGAGTCGGACAGGACTTAGCAACTAAACCACCACCACCACTCTGCATATAAGTTAAATAAGCAGAGTGACAATATACAGCCTTGTCATAGTCCTTTCCCAATTTGAAACCAGTCCGTTGTTCCATGTCTGGTTTTAACTGTTGCTTCTTGACCTGCAAACAGGTTTCTCAGGAGGCAGGTAAGGTGGTCTGGTATTCCCATCACTTTGACAAATTTCGTTTGTTGTAATCCACACAGTCAAAGACTTTGGTGTAGTCAATGAAGCAGAAGTAGATGCTTTTCTGGAACTCTCTTGCTTTGTCTATGATCCAACAGATATTGGCAATTTGATCTCTGGTTCCTCTTCCTTTTCTAAGTCCAGCTCAAACATCTGGAAGTTTTTAGTTCACATACTGTTGAAGCCTCACCTGGAGAACTTTGAGCATTACTTTGCTACATGTGAAATGAGTGCAATTGTGCAGTAGTTTGAACATTCTTTGGCATGGCCTTTCTTTGGGATTGGAATGAAAACTGGCCTTTTACAGTTCTGTGGCCACTGATGAGTTTTACAAATTTGCTGGCATATTGAGTGCAGCACTTTCACACCATCATCTTTTAGGATTTGAAATAGCTCAACTAGAATTCCATCACCTCCATTAGCTTTGTTTGTAGTGATGCTTCCTAAGGCCCACTTGACTTCACATTCCAAGGTGTCTGGCTTTAGGTGAGTGATCACACTATTGTGGTTATCTGGGTCATTAAGATCTTTTTTGGTATAATTCTTCTGTGTATTCATGCCACCTCTTCTTAATATCTTCTGCTTCTGTTAGCTCCATACCATTTCTGTCCTTTATTGTGCCCATCTTTCTGTGAAATGTTCCCTTGGTATCTCTAATTTTCTTGAAGTGATCTTTAGTCTTTCCCATTCTATTGTTTCGCTCTATTTCTTTGCATTAATCAGTTAAGAAGGCTTTCTTATCTCTTCTTGCTATTCTTTGGAATTCTGCAGTAAGATGGGTATATCTTTCCTTTTCTCCTTTGCCTTTCACTTCTCTTCTTTTCTTAGCTATTTACAAGGCCTCCTCAGACAAGCATTTTGCCCTTTTGCATTTCTTTTTGTAGCCTAGTATTTTGTAGCCACATTATTTTCTCACATAAGAACAGTGATTTCTAAAGATAAGAGTACAAGAAGTGGGTTTCCTAAACTTGCAGCCATTCCCCAAATATGGCAATGTTAATTTCAAAATATGAGCACTCTAAAAAATTATATGTTGACTCCACAAGTGGCTTTTACACACCAGATTTAGATTTTAGTGCATCAGCTAATGACTCAGTATTTCAAGTCATTATTTTTATAGCTGCCTGCCAGACAACAATTTAATTTTAGCATCATCACTTTATTTATCCCCAAAGCAGTTCATATTATTAAATATTGGATATATATATTTTATAATGTTTCCATTACAGTTCTATAAAAATGTTGCTACTAGTAATAAGAAACACAGTTCTGATACACTTCTTAATATTAAAACAAAGAAAATAAATATTAAGTAATCCAAACCAGAAACTATTCATCTCCAATTAGAAGTTATTTAATTCAAGTTGGTCAAAGATCAGACATATGAAATGTTGCAAATACACCATTGAAGATAAGTGGCCAAGTATAATTGTGAATTTGTAATCTTTTATAAATTCTTCCTTATACATATGTACTATATATCAGTTCAGTTCAGTTCGGTCACTCAGTCGTGTCCGACTCTTTGCGACCCCATGAATCACAGCATGCCAGGCCTCCCTGTCCATCACCAACTCCCGGAATTCACTGAGACTCACATCCAGCGAGTCAGTGATGCCATCCAGCCATCTGATCCTCTGTCGTCCCCTTCTCCTCCTGCCCCCAATCCCTCCCAGCATCAGAGTCTTCTCCAATGAGTCAACTCTTTGCATGAGGTGGCCAGAGTACTAGAGTTTCAGCTTTAGCATCATTCCTTCCAAAGAAATCCCAGGGCTGATCTCCTTCGGAATAGACTGGTTGGATCTCCTTGCAGTCCAAGGGACTCTCAAGAGTCTTCTCCAATACCACAGTTCAAAAGCATCAATTCTTCAGCACTTAGCCTGCTTCACAGTCCAACCCTCACATCCATACATGACCACAGGAAAAACCATAGCCTTGACTAGACGGACCTTTGTTTGCAAAGTAATGTCTCTGCTTTTGAATATGCTATCTAGGTTGGTCATAACTTTCCTTCCAAGGAGTAAGCGTCTTTTAATTTCATGGCTGCAGTCACCATCTGCAGTGATTTTATAAATGTATACAAATATATATATGTTTTAGATACATATAGTATATTATGTGTATCTAAAACATATATAACTTTTCAGAACTATATTTTGTAAATTAGGATGATGTAATCATCCTACAGATGTAAAATCATCTGTAATTAAACAAGGAGGTTGCAGTTGTCATAGCAAAGAAAAAAAAAAAACTGACTTTAGAAACTTAGTTATTTGTCCACTTTTCTGTAAGCATTGGTTTTGGTAGTCCTTACTTAAAATACCACCATATTCCATTTGGAACATACCTCTATTCTCTTTCTTCCACTCAGGTGGAAACACAGAGAGGGTTCTTAAGGCTCAAAGAGATTATGATGATTTTTTAAAATGCAAAAATCAAGTCTCAACCCCTGAAGATCACCTTGCTGAAACTAATGGCAAAGTGAAGACAATTTAAGAGAAGAGAAGGCTGCAAACTGACAGATGTTGAAAAGAAATGACTTGCATTCATACCCAACCCATTACTTCATCCCTATGTCAAGAGCCATGCTGACAATCTCCCTTAGCAGGAGTTGTTTTTCTGCCAACCCTGGGTTCCTGCCCACCTCTGTGATGCTGAGGTATGCCCAAGCACCTCACTGGATAAGCCGCTGGTTCTCATACTGCCCCATAAGGTGTAGCCCAGGCCTTCTCGTGTTTTCTCAACATCTGCTTAGATTGGGAGATTCTTCCCCCAATATGATGCTTTATTTTCCCATTTCTCTTTCGGATCTAAATCTTTCATATTTGCTAAATGGACTCTGACACACTTTGTGTGAATTTCTGTTTGGAACCAGACCCATCGAATGTAACCTTGTGTTCTTGGGAAAATCATGAGATGGCTGTTTTAGTGGATTTTTTTTATTGAATTAGGACATATATTACCACATCTGTTTCATAGTTACTATAATAAATAATGTTTCACTTCTCAAGACTGAGTTATAAAAATAATTGATTTTGACATTAGCCCATCTATTTAATATGGTCTATAAAATGTTCAAAAAATTCTGAATAATGTGATGGCCTAACAAAGGAGCCAATCTGCTAGCTGGATGAGGATGTTGGAGCTCTGTCTAGGGGACTCTCCAGAAACACAGCTACAAAGACTGGAGGACAATGTCAGCTGTCTAGTCCCAGTGTTTGTTTATCCATCCAGCATAGCTTAGGGTAAAAGTCCTGTATTTGTTTCTATGGTTATAAACGGTCCCACCCTTCTGAACATTTACATTGAATCAGTCAGCCAGCCAGCCAGCCAGTTGTACAAAAAAAGGATCTGGGAGTAATTAAAATGAGAGTTATAAATTTTTTTTTTTTTTTGCCATTGTACCATTTCTTTGTCAGATTCTAACAAAACCAACATGTCTGAGATAAAACTAAGATATCTGAAAATGCTAAGACTGTATCAGCCAACATAAGAACAATATAGTAACTAATTGTGGCTATTAAACGTACATGGATCCGTATCTCTCCCAGGAATGCAAACAAATGCACACAAGCCGGGTCCCCTGAGGGCTGGCCCAGTAGGGCCTAAATTGTGTGTGTTAGGAGTCCTGGAGGCTCCTGGGAAAGAACTCTTTCTAAGAGGAGGAAGGGTCAACCTCATGAGTTTGTTCCAGTAGCAATACTTAAGCAGCCAGAGGAGCTGGGAACAATAAAAACAGCAAAGCATTTGTTACTCAGATTTGTCTTCAGGTATCCTCTTCAAGAACTGGTAGTGAGGAAGCTGCCAGTGAAGGTGGAAGCAAGCATCTGTGGCATCAGGGAAGTGGGAGATTCTTGACTGGCACACAGTGACACTAAAGCTTTGGTGGCAGGAGCAGCACGACCTGGTGGTGGTGGCATCACCAGCATCAGAAGGCCCAGGGACCCCTTTGGTAGGAAGAGAAGGGCAGAGGGCCCTTACCTGGTACCTCAATATGGCCTTCCTGCCATTGTTGAGGCAGAATAATTTATTGAATTTCATTTCTATTGGGTGTTGGGAAACAGTGAAGGGATGGTTGGAGTTCTGAGAAAATTAGGAGCTTGAGCCCCACTGAGTCTTCATAGGATGGCTGAGCCTGGAGCCCAGGGCTCCAAGGCTTGCCTGAGGATCCAGCAGATCCTGTTTTATGGAACCACGCAGGCGTGGGCAATGAGCATATCAACAGGCCCTTCCCAAATACTGGGGGCCACATACACATCCTGGCTTTGCCTGGACCCACAAGACCCCCCAACAATGACAGATTATGCATTGCAGTCTGACAGGATGGGAGCTATGAACATCTTTAATTCGATGCGGAAAAAATTTATCAATGTACCATTTCTCGTGTTACAGTATTGTGGCAGAATCACATTCATACCTGTATTGGGAGGAGAAAAGAAATTTTATCTATGATTGCTAAGACTCTGTTTTCATTCCCAGGTTAAAGGGAAGGATTACAAAACCAAATGCTAAGAAATTGCTGGATTTACTAGGGTAACTATCTTCAGCCAATGTCAAACACCTACAACTCACATGTGTGTAGAGTGTTAGAAAATAAGTGTTTCAAGGAAAAGAATAAAAAATGTGTTGCTCTGACTCAGTTACAGGCTCCAATTTCTAAATAAAAACCTCTTTTATTTATCTGGAAAATCATTGATAAAATGATAGCAGTAAGCCTAGACTTCAGTTTCATTTCATCCATTGAGGAGGTGTAGTCCTGTTTAGCTCATGCTGACAATATACCCGTCTTCATTCGTGTCAACTGTATCTGCTTTATGAGATTCAGTGTCTATCAAGGGACATCATGCACTTCATCACGTGAAGAAGGCCTGCACACAGTTGCCTTGCAGTCACCACTTTTCTGGTCTGATGTGATGAGAGTGAGTATGGAGGTCACATATTTACTAAAGCTGGGCTAGTCTTGGAATGTCTGTCCTGAAAGATGTGAGGGTCAAGGGTGAAGGCAAGGAATCAATGTGATATTTTATTCAGATCACACTTAGTTACCATGAGCATCAAGCAGTTTTGGTGAACAGTCTTGAGGGCCAAGCCTAGGACCATAGTGGGATGATCCATGGGGCACAAAAGAACATATTAGAGTTGCTGTTTGTATGTTTATCTTATTTATATAATTCTCAATCATTTTAAATGTATGGATTCACACTGGTGCCCACACTCTGTATCAGACAGTTATGTTCCATAAGAAGTTCAGTTTAGTTCAGTCACTCAGTCGTGTCCAACTTTTTGCAACCCCATGAATCGCAGCACACCAGGCCTCCCTGTCCATCACCAACTCCCGGAGTTCACTCAAACTCATGTCCATCGAGTCGGTGATGCCATCCAGCCATCTCATCCTCTGTCGTCCCCTTCTCCTCCTGCCCCCAATCCCTCCCAGCATCAGAGTCTTTTCCAATGAGTCAACTCTTCGCATGAGGTGGCCAAAGTACTGGAGTTTCAGCTTCAGCATCAGTCCTTCCAATGAACACCCAGGACTGATCTCCTTTAGGATGGACTGGTTGGATCTCCTTGCAGTCCATGGACTCTCAAGAGTCTTTTCCAACACCACAGTTCAAAAGCATCAATTCTTCGGCACTCAGCTTTCTTTATAGTCCAAATCTCACATCCATACATGACCACTGGAAAAACCATAGCCTTGACTAGATGGACCTTTGTTGGCAAAGTAATGTCTCTGCTTTTGAATATGCTGTCTAGGTTGGTCATAACTTTCCTTCCAAGGAGTAAGCGCCTTTTAATTTCATGGCTGCAGTCACCATCTGCAGTGATTTTGGAGCCCCCAAAAATAAAGTCTGACACTGTTCCCACTGTTTCCCCATCTATTTGCCATGAAGTGATGGGACCAGATGCCATGATCTTGGTTTTCTGAATGTTGAGCTTTAAGCCAACTTTTTCACTCTCCTCTTTCACTTTCATCAAGAGGCTCTTTAGTTCTTCTTCACTTTCTGCCATAAGGGTGGTATCATCTGCATATCTGAAGTTACTGATATTTCTCCAGATAATCTTGATTCCAGCTTGTACTTCCTCCAGCCCAGCATTTCTCATGATGTACTCTGCATAGAAGTTAAATAAGCAGGGTGACAGTATACAGCCTTGACATACTCCTTTTCCTATTTGGAATCAGTCTGTTGTTCCATGTCCACTTCTAACTGTTGCATCCTGACCTGCATATAGGTTTCTCAAGAGGCAGGTCAGGTGGTCTGGTATTCCCATCTCTTTCAGAATTTTCCACAGTTTATTGTGGTCCATACAGTCAAAGGCTTTGGCATAGTCAATAAAGCAGAAATAGACGTTTTTCTGGAACTCTCTTGCTTTTTTGATGATCCAGTGGATGTTGGCCATAAGAAGATAAGGCAGCTATTCTAAAACACAGTGAGATTCCTGGCATAGTTCTTTCTTATAAATTTGCTTTTAGCATATTTAAATTTATTACTGGGCCCAGTTCAGTGAATCTATAGATTATCTTGTCTAATTCACATAATAGACACAAAAATTAAAAACATTCTTTAATTCTCATGTTAAAATAATCTCAATAATGCAAATATGTATAAACAATAAAAGACTGGCAGAACTGATGTGTCATTACCCCTCAGTTATAAAATGAAAATAAGAAACTTAAATATATTTTTTATATATGTATATTATATATATGGATATATATATACAGAAGTTCTTTGGAATTATTAAAGGCAGTATTTGAAATTACAACTTAATAGTCACTATTGTTAAAACTGAACTTTTACTGAAAATTTAAAATGACTTAGAGCATTAACAAATAATGTTCAGAAGCATCACTGTCAGCAATTTAAAATCTAGAATATTATTAATAACAGAAATTATAGTGAGAGAAAATATTTTGTCCTATTACTTTTAGAAGTAATTACAATTCCTTTCTTCTTTCTAGTATAATATACATATCAGGGCACGAGTGAGAAAATTTTACTAATATGGGTGGATCAATAAAGTTCGGAGACTATTGGTGTCATTCCAGGTCAGGAATATATGCAAAAATATTTCACAGGGGGCCCTGCAGTCTTCCCTTGCAACCATATTTAAATCTTTTCCCAAAATTAGGCATGAAGCATTTAATTAAAGAAAGGATTCTGAGACTAAGAATAAAATTTTGCAACCACTGTGCTAGACAATCTTATACTTTAATCTATCATGGATAGGGAGAAAAAATCCACTGATTTTAGAAATATTCCCTTATTGTTCATTTACTGGAAACATATAGATCTGCTACAGCTTTACATCAACATAATTGTCAAGATTCTACCAATTCGTCCATAGAAGCTCAAGAAAGACAGGATCAGGAAGATCCACAGGGAGCATTGGTTTATTGTCCACCAGTGACCACTGGTCTTGATAACAAGTTCATGTACTGAGATAAAACATATATTTTACGGAACCATTTTGAAACCAACTTGCTAAGTTAGCTCTCAGCTAGATATACTTGGAAAGCCAAGATAAAAATTAGTTGTACCCTTAGTATTTCAGTCTTATTCTTTAAGATGATGAAATGGCCAGTCATTTAGAAACAAAATCTGAATTATTTCCACTCTTCTGTATGCTTTAAAATTTTTCATAAGACGATATTGAAAAATGGGCCTTTTCTCTGGCTTAAATGTGGAAACATAATTTAATGTTTAATGTGTGTAAATTCATACCAGAGAAGAGTATACATTAGAAAGTGTGATAGCCATCGTCTATGTTAATTAAAATAAATTGTGAAATTATGATGAAACAAGTTATTACACTTTAACCAAACTTAGGTAGAAATACAGAATTTGAGAAATGGTACTCATCCTACCTCTCATTTTGTAAAGGAGGGGGCAGAATCCCAGAGGGATCGAGTGACTCCTGGGCAGGCTTGTGCCCAGGGCCCAGTGCAGTGGTCTTTCCACCACATTGTGCTGCTTTGTACTGATTTGGGGATGAAGATATCTATCTATCAGTTGACCAATTGATCGATCAATATGGCATTAAAAATAAGATTAAATCAAACAGTAATTTTTTTATCTGACATGGCCTTTATTTCCTCCTATTTTTTCCTGATAAGGGACAGTAACTTCATGAGCCAGTAATCAAGATGGTATTTTATCTCTTTTGAAACTGTGATATTTCATAAAGACTGATGTCTTGACTGTGGGAAGCCCAGATTCTCCCATTTGCTGAGCATGCCCATTTGCTACACTTTCTCTTTTATTTGGCTTCTCAGGTGGCGCTGTTGGCAAAGAACCTGTCTGACAATGCAGGAGATATAAAAGGCACAGATTCAATCCCTGGGTAGAGAAGATCCCCTGGAGAAGGGAATGGCAACCCACTCTGCACTCTCATTTGACTGGTTTTATGCCTTCTCTCTGAGTCAAGGTTGTACTCACTTGATTCCCATTTATTAAATATGAATACCTTAATGGAGCCAAAAGCTGGGGGTTCACAGGAGGGCTGGAGCCTAGCTCCACCTCGAGGATCTCCATCGGGTGTATGGGGAAGGGATGTTTACCTCCTTGTCTCACATTCTTGCTCCCACAGTGCTGAGGGTCTCCAACTGCCGAACAAGGAATCCTCCCAGGTTGCACCTGAGACATGTGGGTGCTCAGGTCAGGCAAACGGTTTGGCATCTTTCAAAGCGATAGTCTTCAAATATTTTCTCGACATTACCTAGAGGAGCAGCTAAGTACAAGAAAAGGGAAGAAAAGGAAGGTGCGCCTTCCCATCCAGTGTTGTTTCTGTACTCTCAGGGACATCAGCACACTTTCTACATTAAGGACAGAGCAGGATGGAGCCACAGCTAACATCTACATTCTATCAGGCCTTTAATTCAATGAACATATTTCTCTCTGAGGGGGTGTCAGGTCTGAATCTGTGATAGAAAATACCGTAACTGGTTTCTATTCTATCTTCTCTACCACATTAAAGGTACTGTGTCCTCAGAGGGCCCATGACTTTCTTACCCCCCACCCCATTCCCTACGCTCCCCTCCCAATTCCTAGAGATGTAGGTGTTCTTCTTTCTGCTGCCCCCAACCCCTTCAAAGACACAAGGCAGATGTCTCACAAAGAGCAAACTAATAAAGTACAAAAGGTTATTCAGAAAAGGAAACTCCATAAACATCTATAGGGCAACAGGGCTATGAGCAATAGGCTTCATGAGCATATAATAACATGACTTTGTGTCTTTCATGAAGCTCACTGAGGGCTTTATGTACTAGTCAGTGTTATTAGCCTACTTTACAGGTGGAGACCTTGACCCACAGAAAGACACACACATCCAAGGTCATACACTGAGTCATCGCAAGCAGAACAGCACGCAGAGCAGTGAGCAAGCAGCCCATAAAGCTACAGTGATACCAAGTGTGTTTTGAGAAGAGAAGAGTAAAGCTTGTGAATGAAAACAAGGCTATTATAATTAGGAGCACCACCTGTTTTTCTCATTCTAGGCGAAGGTCTGAGAGAAAAGAGAGAAGAGACAGAAAACCAAGCAATGCTGCGATTTACAGTATATGATGGGAGAGAAAGACATTTAGTTCAGCATTTAAGGGGCTTCCCTGGTGGGTCAGATGGTAAAGAATCTGCCTGCAATGCAGTTTGATCCATGGGTTGGGAAGGTCCCCTAGAGAAGAGCACGGCAACCCACTCCAGTATTCTTGCCTGGAGAAACCCCATGGACAGAAGAGCCTGGTGGGCTATAGTCCATAGGGTCACAAAGAGTCAGACACAACTGAGTGACTAACACTTTCACTTTAGCTTTGAAACATTTTTAGTCTATAACTTTGCAAATAGTTCCATGAAACAAAGTAAAAATTATATAGTTTAACATCAGGTTCCCTTTTCTCCCCCCATTTTAAAACCTATGCAACCTCACTGCCTCCACCAAACCCACCACACACCAACCAGTACAGCACTGTGCTTTGCCTGTGTTCATAGCTCACATCTCTTTATAGTGCCTGGCGTGTTACAGCCACTCAAAGACCTACTGAATGGATAGAAGGATTGATATTAACACCTATTAATCAAGATTAATTAATTAATATTAATACCATTTTAGCCATGAATGATGTCAGCAAAGAACAATTAATTTGGACAGCGTCACAAACAAGTTAATGGCAGAGCTGGAATTTTTAACGTTCCCTCCATCTCAAGCTAAAGGGCTGGCTTATCCAGGTATTTCAACCACATTAGTAATCTTAGAACAGAAACAGCAAATATAATATTCTCTACTTTGTCACAGTTCCAGCAGTGTTCAATCATCTTAATGTCTTTCTATTCTCCCATACCATCTAGGTCCACCTTCAGTCCTCCAACTCATAAAACAATGGTGTCTTTCACTAGCTTAGCAATGATATAGCATTTTGTTGTGACATCACTAATGCTATTATTTCATTTAGTGTTTCTTCTAACCTCAGTTTTAAATTCTCTGAGGGCAGAGGTCTTGTGCTATTTACATTTTTGCATTATCCTCAGCATCTTATGCTGTGTTGTTCACATAGTAGCAGATACCATTTTTAGCAAATGGATTACAATGAAAGAGTATTTTTGGTGCCACTCTGTGACCAGACATCAGGAGACACTGGGGAGGTTTCCTTCACGCTCTCAGCCATCATCTTATCACTATAAGGACCTATGAAAAGTAATCAATGACCCAGACCTGGCCCATGAGACAGGTCCAAAAAATAGAGAAATCTGATTTATCAAGATACAGTAGCTTTTATCTTTTGTTCCTTCTTCTTCCTCAATTAATAATGACATGCATTTGGGTTAAAATGAGACAATTCAAATTTTGAATACTTTTTTGCCCTGCTAGGAATAAGAAATGTTGAGACCTTTAGGACCACATTATATCCAAGTGGGGACTTTTTTTTTTTACAGTTCGTATATATTCCTTTGGTATAATCAGAAACCACATATGTGACTATTTCCCACATCTATAACATGATTGGCAGTTTCCACTTTCCTCAAAAGGAAAGGAAAGCATTGGTTATACCCAAGGATGGGCTGCATAGCAGCTGGGTTCCAATGGCTTAAGCACAAACTGTGATTTACAAAAGTGTCCAGTGACTGTTCTAATCCAGGGAAGTTGGTGGGCCATGTTTGTTAAGTGTGTGGGACATTCGTGCACAGGTACTGACAGCTGGTAATAAAATACAGAAATTTTCACCGCATCAGTAGCCCCAGTCCTTCCTGGCTTGGAGCCATCCCAAGATCTGTGCCCTCTGCTACTGTGTTTATGATACACAACACGGCTCGGGCTGCTGAACGTGCCCATCCTGCAGCGCCAGGGGTGCTCAACCATTCCTTCCACATCTTTATTCAGGAGAAGTGATTTTCCAAATTCTTGGATGCTGGAAATGACCCAAACATAGCTCACTAAACTAATTTTGCTCAGAATTTTTAAACGCATGTGCATTTGAGCATAAACACTATCCATATGTTTCTGATTCATTTACACTGAACTCATCAAAGGGCTGTGTTGTAAGAGTTGTTTGATGTCCAAGAACACTTGAGGGTTTTTTTTTTAATGGAATTTTATACTTTCTTTCACCATTTTCCTTAGGAAGCCAAACGATGTTGAGAGTAAACAAACTTGAACCCCCAAAGATCTGGGGTTTACCCTTACAGTTAAAACTCAGGAGGACGGAGCTTGGCAGTTTGGCAAGGAGAGCATCCTTTGGATATATCGTGGCACTATTTCCCAAAGGATAGGAAGGCCTAAGGCTAGCCAGGGAAATCCTTTCAGGAGACGTTCTTTCATTCAGTGGTTTATTCATTCAATTCCAAAAATGCCCTCCCAAATACAACTCTTAGAAACTACTCACAGTCTCTCTTGCCAACTGAGGAGAAGGCTTCAGAATGTTGGTGCTGCAACTGCCCTTCATTTTTTGGAAGGGAACCAAAGGAGGTTTTTTAGGAAACCAGTATTTGTTCACCTGAATGCATCATGTCCTACATTTATATGCTAAAGAGACAAGACAAGCATCTCTGGCTACAGCTGAGAACTAATTAAAGTTGCTCTTTTACAACATTATGTGGTTCATTCCATTCTTCTTTGATTAAGAACAAAAGAGAAGGAGAGTCATTTATTGCCATGAGTCACTTGAGATACAATGGAAGGAATTCCAAGACACTGCTGAGACAAAACAAAACTGACATTATGAAAGCCATGTCTAAACACTAATTTAAACTGTCAACTTACTACCAAGGAAGATTCCTGACAGACAGAGAATTAAAGCCTTAAAGACCTTATACATCACTGAAGAGATTAGCACCAGTGTGAATGAGTTAAAATACATGTCTGCCTTCAGAGTGTTAGAGTGGTTCAAAGCAATGCACTAGGATGTGATGGGAAAATTAGTTGTAATAAGTAGGAAGAGAAAAATCCTCAAATATAGCTTCTTGGGGATCTCAGAGTGCAAGCTTCACCCACACAGTTATTTCAGGTTCTTGAGTTAGTGAAATATAATATAGATGCTTTCATGACCCAGTATATAGTACAATCAAAATGACTTGAAAAATGTTAGAATTTAAAAACATGATTTACAAATACCAAACAGTTTTCCAACCCCCAAATCCACTAAAAAATTGCTAAAATGTCAACCTAAATGTATGACTCAGCAGTGGCTTTAACACTACTTTATCTATCTCCTTTTTCTCATCTGTGCTTGTCTCCATGAATCCTGCTACAGATGTATTATTCTCCAGCAAGACCCATCACCATGACCCCCATTACACAAAGCATTCCATCTCAGTAGCCAATATCAAGAAGTCTTCAGAGAAAATTTTGTTAGGATTTCCATCAATTTTTATACTAAGTATTGCCTCTTCAGATGGTGACTGCGGCCATGAAATTAAAACATGCTTACTCCTTGGAAGAAAAGCTATGACAAACCTAGACAGCATATTAAAAAGCAGAGACTCTACATTGCCAACAAAGGTCCATCTAGTCAAAGCTGTGGTTTTTCCAGTAGTCATGTATGGATGTGAGAGTTGGACTATAAAGAAAGCTGTGCACCAGAGAATTGATGTTTTTGAACTGTGGTGTTGCAGAAGACACTTGAGAGTCCCTTGGACTGCAAGGAGATCAAACCAATTCATCCTAAAAGAAATCAGTCCTAAATATTCATTGGAAGGACTGATGCTGAAGCTGAAGCTCCAATACTTTGGCCACCTGATTCAAAGAACTGACTCATTGGAAAAGACCCTGATGCTGGGAAAGATTGAAGGGAGGAGGAGAAGGGGATGACAGAGGATGAGATGGTTGGATGGCATCCCTGACTCAATGAACATGAGTATGAGCAAGCTTTGGGAGTCGACAATGGACAGGGAAGCCTGGCGTGCTGCAGTCCACAGGGTCACAAAGAGTTGGACACGACTGAGCAACTTAACTGAACTGAATTGCCTCTTTAGTGTTTTTGAGTTAAGAATAAAAGACCCCTTTACTCATGTGTGAGCATCCTCAATCCCTCCTACTGCTGAAAAGGGGGAGGGCATAAAGACCTTCAGTGGTCTGCACGCTGAGAGACTGAAACATCTCCATGAGAGAGAAGCCACTGGGACCCAGCTGTGCAACCTTCAAGAGAGAAAAGGCAGAGAAATATGAACCCTCAAATCTGCACTAACTCTTCTCCACACTCCCAAGCTTTCACTAATCTTTCTTCTATGGGTTCTGTCCCAAAGAGCCCATAAAATAAAACTGTTTCCTTATTCACTGGTGTATTCTAGATGATCTCTTTGATTTGGATCTTATCACATCTCTGTCTGTCCAAAATTACTTTTTGAAGCACATGTTGATCTGGTCTCTTCCTTCCCCAAATCAGAAACTTTTGCATGCAGTAATTTTATTCCATTCTTTGATTGTTTTCTTTTGGCTTAAATCAAAGTGATACAGAAATCCACATGGAGAAGACTGTAATTGCTTCAGTCTTCAGACTGAGTCCATCCTTAGCCAGGATACAGCTGCTGGGTTCTTTCCTCTCAGGCTCTTTACTTCTCTCCATCTGCTCCCCTATTAGTGACACTTGTCAGGAACAGGTGGAAATTGGATTAAATGGCTAATATAGAACAATAACAGAGCATTTAGGGCAGCATCTCGAGGTGGAACCAGTAGATTCAACCATACACATTTAGCTGTGGGACACTTGCTCCCAAGTCCTAAGACATAAAACCTAGACCTCAACTAGGACACAGGTCTCAGGACCCCTTTAAGGATGTGAACACGAATTGCTCCAGAAACTTTTTGTCCAGGGTCATATCTTTCAGTCTTTTGTCCAATGGGAATCTAAGTTTAACTTCTTAGTGGTGCTATAGAGGTTGAATCGCAGTTTTGTTACTCTAAATTCATTTCTTTAATGCCAAAACTATTGCACTTTATTCATTTTTGGAAGAGAGGCAGGAAGCCTACAATGTAATTGAGATCCCTCCTCGGGCTCCCCTTCCAGATTCCAAAATAGAACTCAGATCAGAAACTATAGAAGTGGTCTCAATAAAACTGTTGTCAAGGGCAATCTGCTTCTTTGAGGGTACACTTGATAGCATGTCCATAAATTCCACAGAGCCACGAACTCATCCTCAAACTACCCTTCAGACTATTGTAAAGTGAAAGATACTTAACTCCTTTCCTCACTCCGAGCAAGAAAACCGCTTGCTCAGTCTCACGTCGCTTGTCTGAAGACAGGAAGAGAAACTCAACCATGAAAACTAGCCAAGTATGACACCCTCAGAAAGGAACTGATGGTCAAGATCTACTATCTGCTTCTGAACACTATTGTCTACTTTTACTGATCACTGGCTTTTAAGCCAGAGCTGCTTGGAGACCCCACTAGCCCAGTTCAAATGGCTTTCAGCCATTCCCAGGCTCTTAATTCATCATGAATTCAGAGATGTGTTCAGGCTCCTGTGGTTTCTTTTACGCATTAGTCCATAGAAAAGTATACCAGGTATTAGGCAGAAACCCTGGCAACAGGAAGGGGCCGGCTTGCCAGCACTTGAAGTGCAGATGAATGATTTGATTTGGTTACACTATTGAGAGCTCTGAGTGCAGGGAACACCTTGCACAGCCAGAAACCATGCTTTTTGTTTATAGGTCAAATGACTAGCCACTTAGAGGATCGTCGAGATCATATTTGGATTTGGCCATCTCTCGCTGACATTCCTCCTGTGTTTGTAAACATTGCTGACTTTGACCCCGATCTCTCACAAATCCCTGCCCAACACCAAACAGCCACAGAGGAGCTGCAGAACATAATGTGATTCTGTAATGCGAAACAGGATGGCTCGCTAAATGTGCAGATCTGGAGAGAATTCTTGACATAATCCTTCTTACGTCTTTTATGATAATCATTTCCATCTTCAGAACACACGCAAACAGTGCTCCCTTGGACGTTGCGTCAGGAGGCTGGACTGTGATCCCTTCTGCCGGGTGAACTGCATATGACGGGGCACTGAGGCAAGGAGTATGTGAGTAGGACACACAATTTCCTGCAGATAGAAACAAGCAGGAAAACCTAGAGACTATAGTTGGGGAGATGCTTCTAATGAAGGGAAATGTGTAAAACAGCGGCCACTCTCCCAAAACTTGGAAATCAGCTCCAGTCATAACTCTGTGTATGCACGTAATGGACATTTATTGAGTGCCTACTCTGTGCCTTAAGTGCGCTCTGTGGGAAAGGACCACTTCTGAGTAAAAGATCATGGGTTAAAATTCACTGGTAATCTCCCATTTCTAAGAGTCATGCTGAACAAAGACAGCCTCACCGCACTGAACATAAAAATAGAGTCTTCACAGGGAGTGTTTGTTTAAAATAGAGTTACCGTTTTTAAATAAGAAAAAATCTATGGAACACTGAGAAGGCTGAAAGAGGGTGGAGCCTAGGCTGATTAAGAAAATGAAGGGGAAAGAGTTGGATCCTGATTTCCACCTAGTCAGCATGGTGTAGAAACTCAGTCTAGAACCAGTTCTTCTCAGCTTCAATTGTCAGGGCACCTGGATGGCTTTTCCCTAGGGAGTCAACTCTGTAAAGCAAATGTATAAAGATTCTTGTACTTTTTATTAAAAATCACAGTTTCATACAGTTGTGAGGAAACAGAGTAAGTGAGCACAGATCAAGGTCCTGAGTTATATACCTTGAATCCTAGAAAGTCTGATGGACTTTAAGGAGAATTTTGCCCTCAGTTTATTTATATAATCTTGCAAAATACCTTGAGGAAAGCAAAGGAGTATAGATCTGATTTAGGACTAGTATAGAATCACAGGAACATTTGTTAATACAATCGTCACCAGTTGTACCTCAAGGATGAGAATATTTCAAATCTTGAAGAACTTATAGCCAGTCAAAGAAATAACCATTTCTTGAATTTGTTGGCGAGTCATCATAGCAATAATAGGCTTTCCAGTGGTGCTAGTGGTAAAGAATCTGCCTGCCAATGCAGGAAACACAAGAGACTCGGGTTTGATCCCTGGGTCAGGAAGATCAGTCTGGAGTATGAAACAGCAACCCACTCCAGTATTCTTGCCTGGAAAATTCCAAGGACAGAGGAACCTGACGGGCTACAGTCCATGGGGTCGCAGAGAGTCAGACACAACTGAGCATATACACACCAAATAGCAATCAGTATAGTCCAGAACAACAGAGAGGAGGAAAAAGTGGAGGCTTCAAACCTAACAAAGAATATGATAAAACATGATAATAAATGCCTGTTTCTGCAGAACACCCTACTGTATGTAATGGTTTTCTTATCATTCATTATTTTACTTTATTCCTTACAGAAATCTTGTGAGTTAGACTTTATTAATTCTTTTGGTAGATGGGAAAGAGATGGATGGATATCAAACCTTGCCTAAAATCCCATAGATCCCACTCTTAAAGTCAAGCTTCTGATTCTAAGAGCTGTACTCCTTCCCTCATAATGCATTGTTGAAGGTGGATTTGCAGACTTCACACAGTAAAATATTGATATTGATTTGGGGAATATGCAATGCATAAATAATATTTTGACCTTTTGTTGTTGTTGCTCAGTTGTTAAGTCATGTCTGACTCTTTGCGACCCCATGGACTGCAGCACACCAGGCTTCCCTGTCCTTTACTATCACCCAGAGTTTGCCCAAATTCATGTCCATTGAGTCAGTGTTGCTGTCCAACCATCTTATCCTCTATTGCCCCCTTCCCCTCCTACCTCAAGTTTTACGTTTACATAGTAATAATAATATGGCTAATTTGTACACGGATTTTAAAACACACAGTGAAAACTGCCCAAGGACAGCAGTACATCTGAAAACTTGTGTTTTGCCACTCTATTTGAGATATTTTCTCAAGAGGGAAATCTTACATGAATATAGCTGAGTGATTGTGCAACCTGTAGAAAGTTCAGAAAAAAAATCACTCCCCAGAAAATGGGAAACCTAATCTAATCCAAGATTTAGACTATTGATGCTTTGCTCAAACTTCTTATCTGTAGCTTTGCACATGTGTATGGAAGTGTTAAATATAAAAACTTCACACACTTTACCTTTTTTTCACGGTAATTACTATGTCCTGTATGCTAGAAAGAAAAAAATTATGTTGTTGCCTTAGCATAGAAATGCAATCCTAAGACATTCATGATACAAAACCTATCAAACAATAAATAATTAGGCTTGCTTTACAGATGCTCTTTCCACTTCATTGGCAATTTACTGAACCCATTTTACACAAGAAGAAAGCAAAGGTCCAAGCAGGATAATAGTTTTAGGTGAGAAATTTGTGAAAGAAGTGTTGGCTGAACAAAATTCGGCAGATAACCTTTTATTATCATTTTATCTTTTCAGAATACTAGATTCAAAAAGTTACATAGCTAAAAAGAAAGGCATGCACTTGAGAGTAAGTTGCTAATTTGACTTTTTGTTTTCATCAGAGGAAGCCCTAAGATTAAATGTAATGATATTGTGAAAAAGACAAAGCTAAATATGAGCTGAACTTGAAGTAAGAAAACTCTTAGGATGAGAAGCTTCTTCAATCTTCTTACAAATAATATTTCCCAAGGCTGCTAAAACAGATAATAAAAATTTAGTTCAAGTTGGCAGTACATGGCCCATAGTAAATAGGGGCCATGTCCAGGAAATTGTGCTAGATATCAAGTAAGTGGAAGAAATAAAACAAAGAAATTTAAGGTTCATGTACTGCCTTTGAGGAACTTATAATCTATACAAAAGTGACTATCTTCTTTTTGCTATTCTCCTCTCTAGAAAGAGTCAGACACGACTTCACTTTCACTTTCTCTAGTAAAAAGAGGAAACAACACATAATCATACCAATTTTGATCAGTTCATCTGGCTCAAAATGGAGGTGAAATTTAATGGGCAAAGTCTGAATAAATGACGTGCTGAACTGAAAGTATTGAATTTCTCTCCAGTTACCAGATAAAAATCAATTACAAAGGTTAAGGCTTATATTCAACTAGAATAAACCTTTTAAAATTCTGCTTCCTACTTTCTGTCTTTAAGGCATTATAAATAACATGCCACATCTTTCCTCACATAAGGAAATAGATAAAATTTTTAAGCTTGTTGTTCAAGTGGAAATTTTATTCAATAAAATGCAATTTAATAATCAATCAAATAACAATTGCACAATTAAAGGCAGAAGGCAAAGAAGAGCGATATAAGCATCCATCTAGTTGATGCATTGCTAAGGATGTCTAGATGATCTAATGGTGGCTAAATGGCTCTTTTCAGTTTGTAATTCAGCTATTCAAGATTGATTCCTATTTATATAAAATTTGGAGAAGGAAATGGCAGTCCACTCCAGCACTCTTGCCTGGAAAATCCCATGGACGGAGGAGCCTGATAGGCTACAGTCCATGGGGTCACAAAGAGTCGGACACGACTGAGAGACTTCACTTTCACTTTATATAAAATTATATCATCACACATACTCCATTCAGATTTAGAGTTTGTCTTAAAATACTTAGAATTTCACTCTGGTTAAAGAAAGGCAAAATATGTAACTGCTCACTTGTTTAATCTGCTACTGGAGATGAAGTGTGGGATTAAAATTTGAATAAAATCCAACTATAATAGTAACATTGGATCAGAAGCTAAGCTGTAATGACAACAAAGACACAGAAGATTAAAAAGTTCTTAAAAAATCTATATTCACCCATAGAAGCATAGATACATTCAGGAAAGAACAGCATGAGGTGGGAGATATGGGTTAAGCACCAATTGGAAGCTGTGGGGAATGTCAAAGACTTAGGAGACAAGATTCCTCCTCTCAAAGAGTTTACCATCTATTTAAGAACAAAATATATACCTTTGAAACTACCAAAGGACATTAGTGCTGAATGAAGGGGAGGGAGGGGAAGAGAAATGCGAAAATATAGTCAGTGGCCCCTGTCTTCTCTCTCCTTCAAGAATATCAATAAACTCCCAAAATTGTGGACCAGTGGTGGAGATTTTGAGAAGGAAAAGAGTTCAAAATCTGTAAGTGTTTATGCATTTTCCTGTGGGAACCCTGGGCAGATTATCATAATAGTAAGCACTAAATGAATATTCAGAGTTGATTTCCCTTAGGACTGACTGGTTTGATCTCCTTGCAAGCCAAGGGAGTCTCAAGAGTCTTCAACCCTGAATATTCATTGAAAGGACTCATGCTGAAGCTGAAGCTTCAATACTTTGACCACCTGATGTGAAGAGCCAACTCACTGGAAAAGACTCTGATGCTGGGAAAGGCTGAAGGAAGGAGGAGAAGAGGGTGACAGAGGACAAGAGAGTTGGATGGCATCACCTACTCGATAGACATGAATTTGAGCAAACTCCGGGAGATAGTGGAGGACAGAGGAGTCTGGCATGGAGTCCAGCTCATGGGTTCACAAAGATTCATGACTCAGTGACTGAACAATGAAGCACTAAATAAATGGATATATTTTATTCATAATATAAAAAACACTATTATTATTGTTATTAGAAATTGTTTTTTAGGTTGATATATGTTAGTTATAGAAAGTAACATCATAGAGCCCCACCAATGCTCCCTAATTTGAAAAAGTAGTTGTGAAGCCAGTGGGTAAGTCCTAGATAGGGCAACCCACATACCCTACTGGCTGAGGCAGTCTCGGTTTGCACACATTGTCCCAGCTGAGTTGCAATTGAGCCCTCTTTAATTCTCATAAGTATCTTGATTTGAATGATAAATAACATGGTATTTTAGTTATAGGACAAATTAAGAAGTCTCCAGTTGGAACCCACTTTATCACTACTATCTAATAGCCCTTCCAAGGCAGCAACATGCGGAGATTCAAGGGCAAGGGCAGACTTTGCAGAACACAAACTTAGAGACAAACTCTCCCTGAGCCAGGAGTCATGAGTATCCAAAAGAAGGCAAATTAGGTCATCTTATATCAATAAAGGGCATATATTTCAAAAAATGCGTTACTAGTTTTAATATGCTAAATAATACACAAGAAAAACATAAAGATAATACACAAATCTGCCTAATTAACAGACTTCTTGATGGATAAAATAGGCAAAAATAAATAAGAATGCAAACAATCTGAATTATATAATTTAAAAGTTTTCTTTAGGAATTATTTACCAAACTTTATCTTCTATTAACAGAAAATGCACTTCCTTTTCAAGTGTCCAGATACGTTTACAAAATTCTGATCTTGTAGTATGTGGAAAAGAAAACCTTAATTCCTGAAAGAATAAATTACATATTGCATTCTCTGACCACAGCGAAATAAAACCAAAATTATTAATGCACAAACAAATAAAAATGCCAAATTCCTTCTTTTTAACCCAAAATTATCTAAGTCAAACCATAAATTACAAATAAGAGCAAAATATAGATATTTTCAGACATATGAAAAGGAAGAAAGGTCCCAAGGAGTTATATAGGAACACTGTTCAGAAAGCTGAGAGTTAACATAAGAAGACAGCTTAAAATCCAAGGAAACCAATAAAGAGAGAAATCCAGAATGACTGTTGGACAACAGACCTTGAAAGCAATTATTTTAAATTAGAACAGTTGGCTCCAAATAAACAGGAAATTATAAACCCCAAATATTTTGATTCAGTTTTGTTTAAAATTACCGGTGAAACCGTATGTCATGAAGCAAAATGGTATTTAAACTAGAACCATGAAAGCAGAAAAGACTGTTGACACAACCCTTTGTTTTACAGATGAAGAAAAAGGTTGAAAATTTTACATAGAGGAACAAAAGCCATAACCAAATGGGTGAAGTTTCTGTATAATTTAATTTATACTTATTTGTATCTTGTCATAAAGAAATTCAGTTTTTATCTAGTCTGTTTACCAAGAGGGAAAAAGAGTTTCCAATCATTTTCAAATAATCATCTCTCATGGACTGTAACCTGTGACCTTGGGACTATGTATTATTATTGAAAACTGCACTTGTTGGAATGTTTTGTCCTTAAAATTTGAACTTGCTTAGCAATCTTATGATAATCAGTCTATCAACTATGTCTTTATGAATCGTTATAATTAATCTAACTAGTATAAAAACTGTAGACACTTTTGCAAATTAAAAAAACACATTTTAAGATTTTCCTACATTTTGCCAACAAAGTAGATTTTATAGCAGATCCATTTTTAAAATACAAAGCAAAATCTTTTATAGCACCCCCCAAATTTATTGTCAAGAAGAAAGGAGGAGTGGATTCCAAGCAAAAGAGAGAATAACTAAGGACCTGAATAAAATTAGTGCATAGCAATAAAAGCATATGTTTTTTCTCCCCACAGGAAAGAAAAAAAAAAGGCAGGTAGAAATTCAAGGAAAAGCACAATTGTACAAGAAGCTCTGGTTCAATTATGAAGTAAATTAAAATATGACCTAGCTGTGAACATTCACTACAATGCAAAAAAAGGTCAAACTTTGGAATGGATATTTATAATTTGATGAGATGGATATAACTTTGGTCATACAGAGAGGGAAATAAAATACTAGCATACTCCTTGGCTCTATGGTGAACAATATTTCCATGGTAATAGTATTATACATAAATATATAAACCTTAGGTTCAAATTATAGAAAAAACTGGTAAGGAAGTCACTCCAAAGTGTAGTTACAGACCAAATTTAGAATTTAATTTTATCACAAAGTTTAAGATATAACTGATAAAGTACGGGAAATGAAAAGAAAGAAGAGCAGGGACTATTACTGTGCTGATTTCATTTAGGAGCCATGAAGTATAAATTTAAGTATAATGTGTATACAAACTGATAAACTAATAAAAAAGAGTATCAAAAATTTAAATACATATGGCAGAAGAGAAGGAGGAGATGAATTGGGAGAGTAAGACTGACATGTATACATTACCATGTGTAAAATAGATAGCTAGTGGGAAGCTGCCATATAGCACAGGGAGTGCAACTCGGTGCTCTGTGATGACCTAGAGGGGTGGATGGGCAAGAGGGAGGTGGTAATGGATGGGAGGTCCAAGAGGGAGAGGATATACATATAGCTGATTCACTTCATTGTACAGCAGAAACTAATACAACATTGTAAAACAATTAATACTCCAATAAAAGTTTTCTAAAAATAAAAATTGCAGTAAAGTCCTTGGTCCAATATTTTGGTCCTCTATCATAATGACACTGACCTTCCCTATATCAAAGTAGAGTCTGTTTGGGCTAAACACCATCCATAGCCACAGAGGTCCCAGACATCCTTTCTAAGCTCATTCTTAGGTATATATGGACAATCAAGGCTCACTAGAAGTCTGAGGAAAATCTGCATAAGCAAAGAGAAAGGCCAAGAAGGAGTAGAAATGAACTCTGGACAAATGGAAAAATCTAAATAAATTAGGGAACTCTAATTTCAATCAGATCCTTAGTGTCAAAATAAGATTTTTTAAGTTTACTTTTTAATTGGAGGAAAATTGCTTTAAAAGATGGTGTTGGTTTCTGCTGTACAACAACACAAATCAGCTGTAGTTATACATATATCTCCTTATTCCTGAGCCTCCCTCCCTTCCCCCCATCCCACCTCTTTGGGTTATCACAGAGTTCAAAATAATATTTCATCCTTAAAAATTTTAAATATGTAAATAATGACAACCAGAGAAAAAGAGACCTCTTAAAGTTAATAAGGTGAATGCAAAGATAAAATAAAGTTAAAATATAAAGTTGAATAAATCTCTCAAAAGCAGAACTAAAAAATACAAATGTAGAATATATGGATGAAGGAGTAGAAGGAAGCTAAGGTACATAAAGAGTCAATCCAGACACACAGAAAATCAATCCAGAAAAGGAAATGAAGAAACTCAAAGAAGAGGGATTTATAAAGAATTAATATTACTAAACTTCTGAGAGTTTATCAAAGTAGGGGGATTCACAAAGTTCTAAGTAAGATGGAACAAGATAGAACAAGAGAGACCTACATGATGTATGTCATTATGCATTTTCAAAATTCCAAGGTTAAGGGCAAAATCCAGAAAACTTCCAGAGAGAAATACTAAAGAGTGTCTACAGAAGGAGAAGGAAAAAAAAAAAACTTGACGCTAGCAATATTCTCCTTTGCAAAGCATATCGTCATGTCATGACACTGGAAAAACACCAAGGAAAAAAATTCAGTCATCCCATAATACTGGCTGTCTGTATTAGATACAAATAGCTTATTTGAAAGTTTGGTTTTCAATAAAGCATAGAGGACAATCATGCTTAGAGAGTAGGATGTAGTTATCTGCCTTGATAATGTCTAAGTACAGTGGATACAAGTTGGAAAGTTGAATGTGGAAGAGATATGCAGGGCAGGGTAGGGAATAACATCCTCTTCATACAAAATAGGAGTCAAGAGATACTGTCAATAATAGATGGAGCAAGTAACAAATATTGAAGTAAAAATTCAAAATAAAAGAATTAAAATTTGTGACATAGCTATTATCAGGAAAGAGAAGGGGAAGATGAGGTTAAGTATAAAAGAACCAAATTCATATCTATTAGAGCAGGGAGTCAAGAGATCATGTCTAAAGTGGACCAAGTCAAGCAACAGAGATATAAATGTATTCCACAGAAGAATAGAGGTAACCACTGAAAAAATTTAAATAGTGGCTTCTGCAGGGCAGGACAGAAAGCAAGGAACTATAGCTTAGTTAGTTCAGTCGCTCATTCGTGTCTGACTCTCTGCGACCCCATGAACCTCAGCACGCCAGGCCTCCCTGTCCATCACCAACTCCCGGAGTCCACCCAAACCCATGTCCATCGAGTCGGTGATGCTATCCAACCATCTCATCCTCTGTCATCCCCTTCTTCTCCTGCCCTCAATCTTTCGCATCATCAGGGTCTTTGGAAATGAGTCAGCTCTTCGCATCAAGTGGACAAAGTACTGGAGTTTCAGCTTCAGCATCAGTCCTTCCAATGAACACGCAGGACTGATCTCCTTTAGGATGGACTGGTTGGATCTCCTTGCAGTCCATGGACTCTCAAGAGTCTTCTCAAACACCACAATTCAAAAGCATCAACTCTTCAGTGCTCAGCTTTCTTTATAGTCCAAATCTCACATCCATACATGACCACTGGAAAAACCATAGCCTTGACTAGACGGACCTTTGTTGGCAAAGTAATGTCTCTGCTTTTTAATATGCTGTCTAGGTTGGTCATAACTTTCCTTCCAAGGAGTAAGCGCCTTTTAATTTCATGGCTGCAATCACCATCTGCAGTGATTTTGGAGCCCTAAAAAATAAAGTCAGCCACTATTTCCCCATCTATTTGCCATGAAGTAATGGGACCAGATGCCATGATCTTGGTTTTCTGAATGTTGAGTTTTAAACCAACTTTTTCACTCTCCCCTTTCACTTTCATCAAGAAGCTCTTTAGTTCTTCTTCACTTTCTGCCATAAGGGTGGTGTCATCTGCATATCTGAGGTTACTGATATTTCTCTCAGGAAACTTGATTCCAGCTTGTGCTTCCTCCAGCCCAGCATTTCTCATGATGTACTGTGTATATGACTTACTCCTTTTCCTATTTGGAACCAGTCTGTTGTTCCATGTCCAGTTCTAACTGTTGCTTCCTGATCTGCATACAGGTTTCTCAAGAGGCAGGTCAGGTGGTCTGGTATTCCCATCTCTTTCAGAATTTTCCACAGTTTATTGTGATCCACACAGTCAAAGGCTTTGGCATAGTCAGTAAAGCAGAAATAGATGTTTTTCTGGAACTCTCTTGCTTTTTCCATGATCCAGCAGATGTTGGCAATTTGATCTCTGGTTCCTCTGCCTTTTCTAAAACCAGCTTGAACATCTGGAAATTCAGTCACATATTGCTGAAGCCTGGCTTGGAGAATTTTAAGCATTACTTTACTAGCATGTGAGATGAGTGCAATTGTGCAGTAGTTTGACCATTCTTTGGCATTGCCTTTCTTTGGGACTGGAATGAAAACTGACCTTTTCCAGTCCTGTGGCCACTGCTGAGTTTTCCAAATTTGCTGGCATATTGAGTGCAACACTTTCATAGCATCATCTTTCAGGATTTGAAATAGCTCAACTGGAATTCCATCACCTCCACTAGCTTTGTTCATAGTGATGCTTCCTAAGGCCCACTTGACTTCACATTCCAGGATGTTTGGCTCTAGGTAGACTTTTTTTTGATCAACAGATAATGTTCTGTCTTTATACATTAAGCCACAGTAGTATAAAAATTATTTCAGATCAGTTGCTCAGTCATGTCCGACTCTTTGCAACCCCATGAATTGCAGCATGCCAGGCCTCCCTGTCCATCACCAACTCCCTGAGTTCACTCAGACTCACATCCATCAAGTCAGTGATGCCATCTAGCCATCTCATCCTCTGTCTCCCCTTCTCCTCTTGCCCCAAATCGCTCCCAGCATCAGAGTCTTTTCCAATGAGTCAACTCTTCTCATGAGGTGGCCAAAGTACTGGAGTTTCAGCTTTAACATCATTTCTTCCAAAGAAATTCCAGGGCTGATCTCCTTCAGAATGGACTGGTTGGATCTCCTTGCAGTCCAAGGGACTCTCAAGAGTCTTCTCCAACACCACAGTTCAAAAGCATCAATTCTTCGGCGCTCAGCCTTCTTCACAGTCCAACTCTAACATCCATACATGACCACAGGAAAAACCATAGCCTTGACTAGACGAACCTGTGTTGGCAAAGTAATGGTTTGGGGAAATCCTTAAAAGAATAGGCTGAATAACAAGATTTCTGCCAAATATAAGATAGGAAAAGAGCTACTGGAAGGAAATAGTATGATTCCTGGGGTTCACAAATAGATGACAATAACTAGTGAGGAAATACTATGTCATATCTGAGCATCAGGTGGAATTCTCAGATGGCTTAATGGGGCTTTATTAGCCCTCCACTAAGGCTTCTCTGCATCCAACCTAACAATTCCTCAGTTAAGGGGGAAGTTCAGTTCAGTCACTCAGTTGTGTCCAACTCTTTGCGACCCCATGGACTGCAGCATGCCAGGCCTTCCTGTCCATCACCAACTCCCAGAGTTTACTCAAACTCTTGTCCTTTGAGTCAGTGATGCAATCCAATCATCTCATCCTCTGTCGTCCCCTTCTCCTCCTGCCTTCAATCTTTCCCAGCATCAGTCTTTTCCAATGAGTCAGTTCTTAGAATCAGATGGTCAAAGTATTGGAGTTTCAGCTTCAACATTAGTCCTTCCAATGAATATTCAGGACTGATTTCCTTTTGGATGGATGGTGGGATCTCCTTGCTGTCCAAGGAACTCTCAAGAGTCTTCTCTAACACCACAGTTCAAAAGCATCAATTCTGTGCTCAGCTTTATAGTCCAACTCTCACATCCATACATGACTACTGGAAAAACCATAGCTTTGTCTAGATGGATTTTGTTGGCAAAGTAATGTCTCTGCCTTTTAATATGTTGCCTGCTGCTGCTAAGTCGCTTCAGTTGTGTCCGACTCTGAGTGACCCCATAGATGGCAGCCCACCAGGCTCCCCCTTTGTGGGATTCTCCAGGCAAGAACACTGGAGTGGGTTGCCATTTCCTTCTCCAATGCATGAAAGTGAAGTCACTCAGTCATATTCGACTCTTAGTGACCCCACAGACTGCAGCCCACCAGGCTCCTCCATCCATGGGATTTTCCAGGCAAGAGTACTAGAGTGGGGTGCCATTGCTTTCTCCAATATGTTGCTCATGTTGGTCATAACTTTAATTAAGGGGGAAAGAGTATAAATTGGGATATAAAATATATAACTAATTAGGACCTACTATATAGCCCAGGAAACTCTACTCAATACTCTTTAATGAGTTATATGGGAAAAGAATCTAAAACACAGTAAATATGTGTATAAATGATTCACTTCGCTGTATAACTGAAACTAACACAACATTGTAAGTCAACTATACCCCAATAAAAATTAATTTAAAAAAAAAGGTTCACAACAATTTCAAGGAGTTCATTGAACTTCATGGGCATGTCCGACATGGGTTTTAAAATTTTTTCAAGGGGAAGTAAAATTAATTTTTCAGATTAACTTGGAGCACACCTTAATGAGGTCAATATGATTTGTGTTTTATTTCAGGAATAAAACTGATAAATTTAACGTGTTACAAAGTGAAAGTGAAGTCACTCAGTCGCGTCCAACTCCTAGCAACCCCATGGACTGCAGCCCACCAGGCTCCTCCGTCCATGGGGTTTTCCAGGCAAGAGTACTGGAGTGGGGTGCCATCGCCTTCTCCAAACATGTTACAAAAGAAATCCACAAAAAGTCCTCTCCACATAGGCAAAATAACCTACATGAAAAGCTCTTTCCGAGGTCAGTGAGAGAAGACTGCAGAAATGTTGAGATGTGCGGTTATGAAAAAGTTACAAATAGCTTTTTGAAAACATTTATAATATAATCTTATGGTTCGTCTGGAAAGGTAAATATGCCAAGAATGCCTAGGCAAATGATTTCTGCCTTACAGAGAAAGGATGCTATATATTTTTAAAATTATTCAAAACTCCCTTTGATTTAATATCATGCCTTGGTTTGGTGGATTTGTATAAGTTTATAGGAATCCCCAGCTAAGTGATCTTGGTTTATAATAGATTCTTGGGAGGCAATACTGACTTATACTGAGCAAGATTCTTCCAAATTCATACTCTCATTACAACATGAGATGTAGATAAACTGCACTTACCTAATGGGCTCACATTTTAAATATTTAGTTTGTGAACTAGATTCCTGCCAGAAGGTCAAGTTATATATTTTGGAGGATAGAGAAAGCCTGTTTGAACAAATCTAGAACGTGTAAATTTGTTTGTCAATATACCCCAAATCTCCTCCAAATAATGGGAGTTTAAGAGCTTATGAATCAACTTGAACAGCTTGCTGATGATCATTTGACAGACTGTGTGGGAAATTGAGTTTACTTCAAATTTATGAACTGATGGAGCTATTCCTTAAAATGATTAACAATGAGTCATAGAAGAAACCAAGGGTCATTCTCAGGCACATGTGCCTAATGTCAGGTGTGGAGAGAGTGAGAACAGTTGTAGAAGAGGGAAAGGTCTCATGACAGTCTGTTAACTAATTTTCATTTCTAAAGTGAAGACACAGATTGGAAAAATTTGAAGGCAAACTTAGTACCTAAAACATCTCCAAAATGGGTGCTTTGTGAAAAGCCTAGGTCACAATCCCCCAAAGATTATTATTAATATAAGAAAGCAATAACTCAGAGGAAGCTGTAATAATATCACAATATGTTTACTTAATCTGGGGGACTTGGGATACAATATAAGTACAGGGAGCATAGGGTGGCTGCGCACATTGCTCTGATAATTGATGTTTTTACCTGAAAAACACATCGTATACACATTTCAAGGCCCAGATGTGAAACACTTAGAAAAATATGTAAAAAGTAACTGAAGTAAACGTAACAGTAGATGGTTAAATAGAAAAAAGACACAGAACCACTCTTTCAAAAATGATTTTGTAATTCAGTCAATGTTAATCATGTTTAAAAGGAAAACTTCATAAAATGAATGATATTTACTCAGAGTTCTTTCAACAATTATTTGTCCAGCAAATGCTGATTGAACATTGACCATGTGCAGAGACTGTGTGAAGCACCTTAAAAGCATCTCACTCCAGCACCACAAGAATCCCATGAGAGAAGTAAGTATTGTTATTTTTCATATCCTATAGATAAAGAAACCCAATAAAGAGAGCATAAAAATCTGTCCAAGTCCACACAGCCCAGCTGGTGGAACAGGGAATCGAATCCATGTATTTGGACTAAGAACAGATGGATTGACTGCTAAGTTGAAAAAAAAAAAATTCAGGTAAAATTCAGTCTATCCAACGATTCAGAGTTTTAGAAACTGGAATAAATATAATATTAAATTTTCTATTTCAAAAATTCTATATTTTTAAACAAAAAAAAACAATTTTTATTTTAAAATTTTCTGTTAATAAACATTCTGGGTTAATTCTACCTATGGTAGAAAATGATCCAATGTTGCTTCTTCCCCTTATTACAAGGAGGTATACCTAAGAAATATCAATCTGTTCATAGCTATTGTTACTATTTCTGCATTTCTGTACCTATCAAGAACACAGTGTTTAGTCTTAAAATCAGACCCTACAGAGAACAAATATACACATAAAAAAAGTCTATAATCTAAAATAAAAGAAGACTAATATTGTCACCCTGCTTATTTAACCTATATGCAGAGTACATCATGAGAAACGCTGGGCTGGAGGAAGCAAAGGCTGGAATCAAGATTCCCGGGAGAAATATCAATAACCTCAGATATGCAGATGACACCACCCTTATGGCAGAAAGTGAAGAAGAACTAAAGAGCCTCTTGATGAAAGTGAAAGAGGAGAGTGAAAAAGTTGGCTTAAAGCTCAACATTCAGAAAACTAAGATCATGGCATCCAGTCCCATCACTTCATGGGAAATAGATGGGGAAACAGTGGCTGACTTTTTTTTGGGCGGGGGGGCTCCAAAATCACTGCAGATGGTGATTGCAGCCATGAAATTAAAAGATGCTTACTCCTTGGAAGGAAAGTTATGACCAACCTAGACAGCATATTAAAAAGCAGAGACATTACTTTGCCAACAAAGGTCTGTCTAGTCAAGGCTATGGTTTTTCCAGTGGTCATGTATGGATGTAAGAGTTGAATTATAAAGAAATCTGAGCACTGAAGACTTGATGCTTTTGAACTGTGGTGTTGGAGAAGACTCTTGAGAGTCCATGGACCGCAAGGAGATCCAACCAGTCCATCCTAAAGGAGATCAGTCCTGGGTGTTCGTTGGAAGGACTAATGCTGAAGCTGAAACTCCAATACTTTGGCCACATGATGCAAAGAGCTGACTTATTTGAAAAGACCCTGATGCTGGGAAAGATTGAGGGCAGGAGGAGATGGGGGACGACAAAGGATAAGATGATTGGATGGCATCACCGACTCGAAGCACATGGGTTTGGGTGGACTCCGGGAGTTGGTGATGGACAGGGAGGCCTGGAGTGCTGCAGTTCATGGGATCGTAAAGAGTCAGACATGACTGAGCAACTGAACTGACTGAATATATATAAAATGAGTAGAAATTACACCAGGAATAATTGTCTAAATGATTCTGTCTAAACAAAGGGTGAATGATCTGGACGTGAACTGCTCTTGTTATGCTCAGTCACTAAGTCGTGTCCAAATCTTTGCAACCCCATGGACTATAGCCCTGCAGGCTCTTACGTCATGGAATTCTCCAGGCAAGAATACTGGAGTGGGTTGCCATTTCCTTCTCCAGAGGATCTTCCCAACCTAGAGATTGAACCCAAGTCTCCTGGACTGTTGGGTGGATTCTTTACCTCTGAACCACCTAGAAGTTGCATTGGGAATAACTGTCTAAAGGATTCTATCCAAACAATTGGTGAATGCTCTGGAAGTGAACTGCTCTTGTTATAAAACAGCAATTCCAAAAGTGTGGTCCAAGAAAACCTGGAGATCCCCAGGACCCTTTCAACAAGTCCTTAAGATCAAAACCATTTTTATAATAGTGTTTTATCTCGTTCTGTCATGAGTATACACAGGCATTTTCCACCATCATGTACTCGGAATGTAAACTCCTAACTTTTTTCACCACAGCTAGATGGCCTGGAATCACTGCTCAGAATTTCAAAGTTCATGAAAATGTCCCTGTTCAGCTCTGCACATAGACTTTTGAAATCTGAGATGGTATGAGCTCCTACCTTCTACAACAGTGGTGTTCCAATTTGAGCATCCATCAGAATCACCAGGAGAGCTGGTTGAAGCATTCATTGCTGGGTCCACCCCAGATATCCTAGTTCCACAGGTTTGGAGTGAGTGCTGAGAAGCACCCTTCTCAGCTGTAGATTCTGACCCCTGTCCAGTTGACTGGGTTTCTTAGGATAAAAATCAGTGTGTGACATATGCTACCCTTTTCAATTGCTTGTCTGTCTTCATACCTTGCTCTTCAAAGACTTTCTACCTCGGTTAACTGCTCTCAGGTAAGTACTCATGAAAAACCTTTCTAACATTTGGCTTTAAAGCTTCTTCCTAGATATTCACATTCCGAAAATATCTGTTGAAGGTGGGAATTTTAGTCTCAAAATGATTCATCAGAACCACACAGTTATGCAGGTGGAGCCCGTGGAGCACAAGAAGGTATCTGAAAGGCTCATTCAATACTGTTTCAGTCAGTAAGAGAAGTTCAGTGTTTAAATAAAAATATTATCTGTAATTGCTAAGAATAGGCCTTTCAAGACAATCTAAGGCGTGTGCTACACCCACTAGAATTCCATGACACTGGAGGAGCCTTTGAGGGCCTGTTGTCCCAACAGGATACTTTCCAGTATCCTGACAGAATTAGGAAGGCTCCCTGAGCTGCCCTCCAGACAGGAACGCACACAAAGAAAGTCTTCATTTGAAATCCTAAGCAAATAAAAATCAAGTGATGAAAGTGGAACACTAAATTTTAGAATTGGCAAGTAGCAACATTTTGCAATCTTGAAGATATTACTTAAGAAGTGAAATCTACAAAACTGCAAATCTGACAACTCCCAAAAGATGAAGATTTTACCCAGAAAAAGATCTAAAATGTAATTATTTAACTCAGGTTAATAGAGCCTACTCACTGGAAAAGACTCTGATGCTGGGAAAGATTAAAGGCAGGAAGAGAAGGGGATGACAGAGGATGAGATGGTTAGATGGCATCACCAACTCAATGGACATGGGTTTGAGCAAGCTCTGGGAGATGGTGATGGACAAGGAAGCCTAGCATGCTGCAGTCCATGGGGTTGCAAAGAGTCAGACACAACTGAGCGACTGAACAACAAAAGTCGTATATGACCAAATCCTGTGCGGGTTGGGGGGTGAAAAATAATCTGTAGAAAAGAGAGATTTATCTTGTTCAGGGAACACTTTAACACTCCTTCAAATGGGCTGTAGTTAAGAGCCATTTCCCTTGAGTCTTTCCTTCGGTATTTAGCATTTCTATCCAGAGAGCTTCTTTCCCTAAAGAATATCAGGTTCTATGAAGCTGTTAGCATTGATGCAAAGACATTTTATCTGCTTGCTTTATATTTATCTTTTCTCAGACCTGGGATTCTCAACTGTTTCTAAACCAAGAACTGCACAAAGTTTTCAAGGCCACTCATGCCTTGACAATTTAATTCGTACAAACTTTTTTCAGCAGGAGACAGTAGGGTGCCTATTTCATATAATGTACTGCATTAGATGTTTTGGTGAAAGAGGAAAATGAGTCTGATATGGATTCTTCCCCCAAAGAGACTTATATATGGTGTGGTTGAAGAAATAAAATTACCTACATTAATTACCATGATATAGAGATGACCATGATAGCTGCAAAGAAGGGCAGTGCAAGGAGAGTTGAGCAGTGGAGTGGAGGTCAGGAAAGGCTTTGAGGAAGAGGGGCTATTTGAGCTTTGAGGAATAGGCAGAATTTAGACACAAAGAAATGGAGAAGAGCAGCTTTATTAAATCTGTCTGCACAACAGTATGTATGTGCGTCATAAACTAGTTCACTACCCAGAATCAACTCTCTGTGAGTCAGGTCATCTCACTCTCATAGCCATCTCCCCAAAAACATCTTTTGGGAGTTTCAGCAACATCCTTGTCTAGACATATCTTTAGAGTTGTTTTCTCTCTCCCTGGATATTCAGTTTCCTAGTATGCAGCCCAATGCTCCAGAGCATACATACATGTTTGTGCTTTGTCTGGAATGAATTCTTGAAAAGAGCCTTGCTGAGATTTATATTATTTGTATACCAGTGGTTCCTTTGAGATTGCAAAGACTCTACAGATGTGGCTGTCTCTAGACTTGTTTTGGAGAATAACAGAGAAAGCATCCCAGTGTAAATTTCATATCCTCAGGTTTGTCTCAGCAATGCATTTCTAGTCGTATGGTTTGAATGTTTCAGTCATAGAGGAAAGACACCTGAATCAAAAAAAAAGACAGGGATAGATTTCTTTTTTAAAGAGGAAGAAGAAAGGAGAAAAAATCCCAAATGCAACAAAATGAAGGAGGAAGTTATTTGGAAATGGAGGAAATACAAAAGGGGGCAAGGGAGACAAGGAGAGGGGAGATAGGGTTGGGTGACAAGGAGTCTTCTTAAAACAGCGCAGCCCCTTCTGCCTGTCCCTGCTGTGGAAAGTGCCATGGAGTTTGCTCCCCCATGGGCACACCCATTATCAGGATTCCAAAGCATCTGTATAGCCCAGCCTTTGGTATTCCTCTCCTTGTGGGACAGAGCAAAGACAGACAGAATGCCTGGACTGGAGGAGGCGATGCATGCCAGAGAGGCCTGTGAGGACTGGAGGAAACAGACCACACTGCCCCCAGAGCCAGACACCTGTGTAAACTGCAGGAAGCTTAGAGGAGCCCAGCTGAGCTGATGGCGTCTCCACATGCACAGGGCTGCAGGAGGCAAAGCCACATGGACACAAAGGCAGGCAGCAGTGTGTATGTGTGTGTGTGCATGTGCAGACACACACACATACACACACACACAGAGTCAGGGAAATGAACAGAGGCAGACTGATTTGGAAAGCAGCAGGGAAAGACTGAGAGGGAAAAAGAAATATTAAAACAAGGAAAATTATCCGCAAAAAAAGTGGCTAAAGGACTATGACTGACTAGTTCTAAATGCACTTATATTGCATTTTCATAGAAATTTATTTGCCAAAAAATATAAATAACAGCTTTCAGTGAGTTGAGTACCCAGTTAATTTAACTTCAAAAGTTGTCCAATATGTAGTTAGAGAGGAGATCACATAACAAAGAACACGTAGGTGCTTTGTAAAATCCATGTGTCCAGGCCTCATCCCAGCCCTACTGAATCAGAATTTCCAGGCCTGAGGGCTAAACCATGGGGTTACTGATGCCCACTCCTGTCGAAGAGCACTTGAGAGGTGAAGAGTAGCTCGCATTTCACTGAGAGGAACACAGAGCTTATCTCTGGGAAATGAAACTGTTTACTTGCTCTGTGTTTTCAACAGAATACCTCCCATGCACACCTGAACACAGAGAGGGAAACATCGATAAAGATCTTGAAATCTGAATTCTTAGGAAAACAATATACAATAAAAGTTAACACCAAGGACATTCACAAATGTTCTAATCTGAGGGTGTAGTACTTCTTACTCAAGCATAATTATTCTCATATTTTTGGTACTCATGAGTATAGTGAAAGCTAGTGCTTCCCAATCTATGTTCCTGGAATGATAATCCCCCAGGAGACTTTTTGGAGAAGAAAGTTCAAGGAGATTGAGAATTTATACACATTTGTCCCCAGCATCCACATATACACCAACCACTACAACCCAATGAATATCAGGGTTATTTAAAACCTATTCTAATTTATTTTAAAAAGTGTTTTCCAAACTGTGACCACAAAGCCAGTTTTCAATATAATGCCTATGAGTATCATGAGAAGCTAGTAATATTGGGTGGACTAAAAGGATCATTTGGATTTTTCCATGAGATGTAACAGAAAAACCTGAATGAACTTTTTGGCCAACCCAGTACAAGAACCTACTTTTAAAAAGCACTAGAATCTTATATCGGAGAAGGCAATGGCACCCCACTCCAGTACTCTTGCCTGGAAAATCCCATGGACGGAGGAGCCTGGTAGGCTGCAGTCCATGGGGTCGCTAGGGTCAGACACGACTGAGCGACTTCACTTTCACTTTTCACTTTCATGCATTGGAGAAGGAAATGGCAACCTGTTCCAGTGTTCTTGCCTGGAGAATCCCAGGGACAGTGGAGCCTGATGGGCTGCCGTCTATGGGGTCGCACACAGTCGGACACAACTGAAACGACTTAGCAGCAGCAGCAGAATCTTATATAAATTACCTGGTTACCAATCACAACTTCATTAAAAAAAAAAGAGGCAAAGCCAGTGATTCAGCATAGGAGCAACACAAACTAATGTCAAAAACACACATACTGACTGGCATTCAGTATTTCCTAAGTTCCTAAAATACTTGAGGTGAAGATTAAACTATGTTTTGATACACAAAAAAATCACAAACAAAAACCTTTTTGAGCAGCTCAATGAGCTTTTGGGCAGCTCATGGGCCCATCAGACTGGAGAACACTTCTGGCTAATCCATAATCTAGGGAAGTAATAAGCTGGATGGGCCTCTTCTTAGCTGGCCAGGATGCCCTGACATTTGGTTGCAATATAGGGTGGCATCTCATCCCATAGGCTCCCAGCCCCTTCACTCTGCAGCTCATCTTGGTCCATTGCTCAGAGCCAGCACATGAGAAGGATAACCAGAAGTAGATGAAACTAACTATTGGTGAAAACACTAGGTTGATTCATAACCGCATAATTCACCAGCTCACACACGTATGTTACATAAGCAACGCTAGTTTGATCGAAAGGCCTTCAGAGAGCCCTAAGGCAAATCTGGTTTCACAAAGGAACACAGGATGTGAGACAAAAATCTCATGAGGGGAATTGGGAAGATGGAAAGTTAGCAGTAAAGGTAAGAATATACAAACTTTAATTTCTAAACCTAATGAGCCCAGAGGAAAAAAACTTCATATGACATTTCAGAGTGGCATACATAATTGGTACTATAAAATGAACCAATAAAATAATTTTTAAAAGGCGGGCTTTTTTATCATAGAGGATGGCTTTTAGACATAGTTTTGGAGCAAATGGTTGCTAGGAAATAAGACAGAATAAGGAAACAGACTGTAAGTGATATTTGGGGTGTGTGCGCAATAGGGTGGGGTGGGCAAGATGATCTAATGTAACTAAATGTAACTAAATACATTCTTGTCTGTGGTTGGTTTGGCATCCATTTTAAGTCTTTATTTTGAAATTTCCAAAGCACACCTACTTGGTTTTAGAATGTGAAACCTGATAGGCATTCTTTTAAAACACAGTGTCCACACGGCAGATGACGGTGGCTAGAGAGAACAACTCAGCAAGAAAATAATGAAAAATTCCATTTGATGGTTTATCAGGTCAAGATTTTGTTCATTTAGTCTCAATTTCCTTTTTAATAGAAACAGGTGTGGTTTTATTCTAAAGTAAAAATATCAAATCATCTCCTGAGTGACAATGTTATATACTATTGCTTGTTGATTCCCACTACCTTTTTCTCCTAAACCTCTCCCCTGTCTTACCCCTGAATATTTCAACATAGAATGAAGCCAATAGCTAGGGGGATCAGAGCAGGCAGCTGGCTCCCCTGGGTGCTAAGAAAAATAGCAACTCCACCACTGCTATCATCTCAGTGACAGAAATAAAATGCTGTTTCTTGGGGCATTCTTCATCCTTTATCAGGGCTTCACTGAGTCTCAGCAGAATCTTGGTCAAAGATAAAAAAGTTATTATTACTTTTGAATTGATTAGGTTACTCTCTCAGAAGAATGAGAGTACATATTGGATAAAGGTATTTATTGATTTGGATATTTAGTTGGGAAATGTTATTAATTGTAAAAAGAAGATCATAAAGTATAGGATGACCTTGTTTTGTTAAAACAAATATTCTCTTTTATCATGAAAAATGTATTACAGGTAAGAAAAAAAAAAGAGTCGCTTCAGTCGTGTCTGACTCTGCAACCCCATAGACAGTAGCCCACCAGGCTCCCCCATCCCTGGGATTCTCCAGGCAAGAACACTGGAGTGGGTTGCCATTTCCTTCTCCAATGCATGAAAGTGAAAAGAGAAAGTGAAGTTTTTCTGTCATGTCTGACTCTTAGCAACCCCATGGGAGCTAACTGCAGCCCACCAGGCTCCTCCGTCCATGGGATTTTCCAGGCAAGAGTACTGGAGTGGGTTGCCATTTGTATTGCAGGTAACAGGCTGCTAAAATGATGGTCTCAATGTATCAGTTTGACTGAGTCATTAATAGGATAGATTCAGAATGAGTATGAGACAGTGATGGTTTAGTCGCTAAGTCATGTCTGACTCTTGCAACCCCATGGACTGTAGCCCACCAGGTTCCTCTGTCCATGGGATTTCCCAGGCAAGAATACTGGAGTGGGTTGCTATTTCCTTCTCCAGGGTGATATGAGACTGTGCTGTGTGCTGTGCTTAGTTGCTTCAGTCATGTCCAATTCTTTGCAACCCCATGGACTGTAGCCTACCAGGCTCCTCTGTCCATGGGGATTCTCCAGGCAAGCATACTGGAGTAGGTTGCCATGCCCTCCTCCAGGGGATCTTCCAAACCCAAGGATCGAATCCAGGTCTCCCACATTGCAGGTGGATTCTTTATCATCTGAGACGCCAGGGAGTATGAGACAGGCCTCTATAATTTCTTTTTTTTAATTTATTTTTAGTTGAATGCTAACTGCTTTACAATGTTGTGTTGGTTTCTGCCATATAACAACATGAATCAGCCATAAGTATACATAAGGCTCCCTCTTGAGTCTCCTTCCCACCTCACCCCCATCCCACCGCTCTAGGTCCTCACAGAGCTGTGTTGAATTCCCTGTGTTATACAGCCTATAATTTCTTACTTTAGTTCCAATTTTACAATTCTAGGTCATTTGCTAAAGGACTTTTCATTCACTTTGAGAACACGATGAGGTCAGGATAGTGAAGGGGGTTTGCAGGAAGACCACCACTGAAAAGAGTAGCTGCTGTGCTCCCCCAGCCCCAAAGCAAGAGAGTTGGAAGTGCCACCTTTTCCTCCTCCAGGCTTATGAGGATGGGCTTCCATGGGATCACTCAGAGAGCTCTGAATATATTATTTATCTTTGGGGAGCACAGATGACTGGTAACTAGCACACACTAAGGGTACTAAAATATCCTGTAGCAATGGGATGGAGACAGCGCCTTGGAATTAGTCTGCCATCCTAGAGTTTGTTAAAGGAAAAGATGCATGAGTATTTCTCACAGACCAGAGAGCAGGCTAACAAAGGGTTGCCTTGGGTCCCTTAAAATAAAAGTATCTAGAAGGGCAGAGAAACTCTACCAAGACACTGAAGACAGATAACAGTTGGATTCTGAGAAGCTGTGGAAGTAGTTGCAAATAACCATTCCAAATAGAATTATGTGTGGTCCTCAGTGGTGAGAATCTCTAGCAAAACAGCCAAAAAGGAGTCAGATTTACCTAGGATGATCAAACTAGAAAATTTTGGAGAGTGAAAATGGAAGCTATTAATATTTATTCTTGGACAATAAATATAAGCCAACACTGACCCAAGCAAACAGTAAAGGACTGTTATCTTAATTTTTATTATCTGCCACTCAGCCTCATGCCAATGATAAGAGCACTTGCTATTTAAAATTGTCTCTTTCTTCCTTGACTGGACTATGCAGGGAGGAGAAATCTTATGAGAAAAAGATATACTAGAAGCAAGAAAAGAGAAGAGGGCTATATCCCCCTTTCCAAGAAATTAGTGTTCTGTTATTTACTTTTGAAATTTAAGTGAGTTTTAAGATAGTCTTTTATTGCTGATTTTTCATTTTACTGCAGTGTATCTCAAGAATACAGTCTGTATGATACTGATTTATTGACGCTTTTCAATGGTTTAACACGTTTACTTCTGTAAATGCTGCACGTATGCTTAAAAACAAGTAGTATTCTCCATTTTCTGGGATAGAATTCCATATATATGATATAGTACAGTACAATATAATATTAGCTCACACTTATTAATTGTATTTTTGGGGGCCTTCAAAAAGTTGTGCTTATTTTTTATCTGCCTTGACCTATTGTTTCCTAAAAAGTATATTTTAAACCTTTCAGCTAAAAATACTCATTGCTTTCTCTGCAGTTCCTTCATTTGCTGCTTAGTATACTTTGAGACTATATTCTTGGAACATATGCATTAGTGATAGCTCCAGCAGACAGAAAATCTTAAAAAGCAGCCAGGAAAAAACACCATGTTCTTTCAAAGGAATAATTAACAGACTGACAAATAACTTTTCAACAACAAGAATGGAAGTCCTAAGTTGAATATATTCAAAATACTAAAAAATAAAGAACTTAGAATTTTCTTTCCAATGGAATTATCTTTCAAGATGAGGAAACAGATAAATGAATAGTAAAAGATGAAAACAGAGTTTGATGCCAACATTTCGTAAATAGAGGAAATTTTAAAGATGTATGTTAAACAGAATGACAATGCTTCTAGATAGAAGGCTTTAGATGAAAGAAAAAATAAATAGCAAAAAAGTCTTGGGTTCAGGATGGGGAACACATGTATACCTGTGGCGGATTCATTTTGACATTTGGCAAAACTAATACAGTTATGTAAAGTTTAAAAATAAAATTAAAAAAAAAGTCTTAAATATATATGTGAACTGAAACAACTATTGGGAATATAAAATAGTACAAATAGTGTCATGTAGGTTACGAAAAAGATGACACTAAAACATTTTATTACAACAGTATTCAACATTTACTATTAGAAGATAAAACATCATCAGGAATAAAATATTACAAGATTCTTGTATTCTTCAGAAGGACACTAAAGTTATTGACTAAATTAAGTCTTTTATAAGTTAAAAGTGAAGGTTATAAGTTTTTAGGATAACCGATTAAAGGATAGAAGTATAAAATATCTTCTCTAAATTAGTAGAGAAAAGGATTGAGAAAAAAACAATCATCCAAAAGAAGGCAAAAGAGATAAGAGGTGAAAAAATTAGAAGAGAAAAGGAAGATAGAGAGAAAAAAATAAGATAACAGAAATTTGAAATGCATCAAAGTTTAAGAAGGAAGAAATTAGAAGGCTAAAAAGAAATCAATAAAATTGAAAGAAGAAAAACAACGGTTAAAAAAATCAAATCAAATAGCTGTTTCTTTGAAAAGGTAAAGTTGATAGACTACTGATAAGACTGACAAAGGAAAAAAAAAAAAAACAGGGAGAAAGAAGACATATTTATAAAGCTCAGAAATGAAACAGGTCATCACTAGAGATGCTGATAAGGATGTACTATGAACAAGTCTATGAAAAAAATTTAAATAACATGTGCCAATTGCTAGAAAAGTACCAACTATCATAACTTGCCAATAAGAAATAAACCTATAACTTTTAAAGAAATTGAGTTCATAATTTTAAAACTGCCAAAAAAGAAATCTCCAGGTCCAGAGGGTTTCACGGGAGAATTCTACTCAATGTATAAATAATAATTAACATCAAATCTACACAATTTCTTTCAGAAAATAAAAGAAAAGGAGTTCTTCTAAATTCATTCAATGAATTCTGTATTATAATACATTGATTTCAAAATCAGACGAAGATGGTACAAAAACAAAACTACAGACCAGTATCCCTCCTGAGTATAGATGCCAAAGTTCTTAAAATGTTACTAAAGAGAATTGAGCAATGTATGAAAAGAATCATACACCAATAATACCAAATGGGCTTCCCAGGTGGTACTAGTGGTAAAGAACCTGCCTGCCAATGCAGGAGACACAGGAGACAGAGTTTCGATCCCTGGGTAGGAAAGATCCCCTGGAGAAGGAAACAGCAACCCACTCTGGTATTCTTGCCTGGAGAATCCCAGGACAGAGGAGCCTAGCAGGCTATGGTCCATAGGGTCACAAGAGTCAGACGTGACTGAAGCGACTTCACATGCAGGCAGGCAATACCAAAGGGAATTGGTATTGCCTGGAATGCAAGGCTGGTTCAGTGTTTGAATAGCAACCAGTATGAACTGGCTAAAGAAGGAAACTCCCATGATAATGTCAATAAAGAAAATGCATTTGACAAATTCAAATTCACCTATTCACACTAAAACTTTTCAGAAAAAAGAAAAAAAAAGAATAGATGGAACATCCTCAATTTGAGAAACAGCGTCTACCCAAAACTTATACTACTATGTTGTACTTAATGGTGCAAGACTGAATGCTTCTCTTTGGAGAAGCTCGTTTTCTTGGCTCACAACTGCAGCTCTTCCATGGGCAGCAGAAGCCCTGAGGTGGTCGAAGTGGACTAAGATTTGAGCTTTGGAAGTTAACCAAGCAGACTGCTTGCAGATCCTTGGGTGGAAAAGTGCCCGTGAAGAGCTGACCACTAAGGCTGCGGGAAAATAGCCCCCTCTACGGCAGGGCAAGAAAATCTCACTGCAGCAGGTAACTACCAGAAATCAACTGAGTTTCTGATCTGGAAGCTGCTTTTCCAGACAGAGGTGGTTGAGGGAAATCACCCAGGATTTCAAAACTGACTGGAGATTTCTGAGTGCTGCCACAGGTGAGCTTCAGGAGGCTGGTGACATGTACATGGTGGGCTTACTTGAAGGTCCTAATCTGTGCCATCCATGCTGAAAGAGTCATCATTAGGCACAAACACTTCCAGCTGGTATGGAGAGAGAGCTTAAGTGAAGGCATTTTTTTTTTTTCACGGTGTTTGTATTCTGTAAAATACTTCGGCTGTGTTTTTTATCTGTAAAATAATTTGTGACTTTTTTGTAAGAAATTTTTTTTATAATATGCTGCATTTGTACTGAAGTTATTCCACCTTCACTTGGGATGAATGTGAAAACCGTTCACAGACCTCAGTGATGTGAGCTCTACTCAGGAGCGACAAGTTGCTAACTAACACCAGAAGGTTTGGTGCTATTTTTTGCTTCTCATGATGCAGATTTCTCTTTATGTTGACAACTTATTGGGTGGCTATTAAGGTACTTGAATTGATTAATGTGTACAGGGGCCATTTGCAGTAAAACTGATTATGACTTGAAAAAATACTGAAAAATTATTAGTAAATTATTTCAAAAAGACTTTTACTTTAAAAGGGTAGCATCCAGAATCAAAAATAAGGAATTATCTTCCTAAAGCTTTCTTTAAAAAAATTTTACCAGTGGGAAAAAATATATGATTGGAGTAACTCATTTTTCACTGATGTTTTCTTCTTTACTTCATATTTCCCATACTCTTCTTAGATCTGTGATCAAAGTTCATTTGCAGTCTATAAGCTTGTTATTTTAGAGTTTGTCTTCTTCATGACTTTAACAAAACTTTTTATTTTCAAATAATTACAGAGTCACAAGAAATTGTAAAGACAGCACAGAGAAGTCCCCTGTATTGCATAGCACAATAGGAAAAACAGAACTTGGCACTGTTATAGCTAAGTATATAGTTCTAGGCATTTTATCACGTGTGCAGATCTTTGTAACCTCTGCCACAATCAAGATACAGGACTAATCAATATTACACCATGATAAAGATCTTGTCACATCTCTTTCTTCCTCTCCTTCTACCATGCCTAACCCAGGCCCCACTAATAGCTTTTCCATCTCTATAATTTTGTTATTTTGAGAATGTTATATAAATAGAATCAAATAATATGTAATCTTTTGAGATTGTCTTTTTTCATTCAGCATAGTGACTTTGAGATCCATCCATGTTGTTGCAAATATTAGTAGTTTGCTCCTTTTTTATTGCTCAAGAATATTAATATTTACCCAAGTTATATATTCTAGAAAATAGTTATTTTTAGGGGACAAGTAATTGGAGAAAAAGCTTGTGTAGTATACTTCTGTGCACAAAATGTTAGTAATATTAATAAATGTGATACTTCTGTATATTTATGTATATCAGTTTTAGGACATGCAGACAGTGCCACAAGTCTTCTTTTAAGTGTGACAGGCTCAGAGATTAATGATGAATTCAACTCTGCATCTGCTTTACTTGGCTGCCAAGAGATTTCTGGGTGTCACACAGCAAACTTAGTGAATCTGATTGAAGAAATATTTATAGAGTGAATCAGTCAGCTGAGAAAAAGATTATGTAATTATCTCTGACACTAAAACAAACATGGTGAAAGCTATGAGTGATTTAAGAAGGAACCCCAAGCATAGGATGCTGTGTTCTCACCCTTTATTGGTGTCCATTTTTTGGCTGCTTAAGGGAGGACGGTAAAACTAGTTCCTGATATTTCATCTCAACTGAAAGGGAATGGCCCCAGATTTGACTTTAAACATACTGATTCATGTAATAGAAACTTCAGTAGAATTTCAGGAATTGTGATAAGAAATTCAGAAATGTGATAGGAAAATTGGTCCTTAAGGTAGAAGATAGTTTCTGTTAGTGTTTGAGTCTTTCATCATATTAAATTTCTATATCTTTGTTTGTTCTCCACTTTTCAGCCTAAGAGCATTGTAAACATTTGTCACTTATAATGAATTGCATGGGGAGAGGTGGGGGGGAGAGCATAGGCAGAAGCAATCCTGAGCAAGTGTGTAAACTCTAAATTAATAACAGCCCTTAATCTATTACAGAAAATTGATGTTCTCTAAGGCAGTGTTTTAAAGTGGGGCACATTTACTCAGTCAGAATGGCCTAATGGACAGAAGACTGGCAAAAGATTCTACTTGTCTACAGCTCTTCCAGGGCCCACCTCTAAACCAGCTATGGGACCATGCATATCATATAACTCCTTTAGACCTCAATTTTTTTCACCTGTGAAATGATGTTGCTACATAACATCAGTGATCCTCATAAATTGCCAAAGGTCATTTATTCAAGAATTAAATCATCAAGGGTTATTATTCAAACTTCTTAAAAAGCAATATGGTAGTGGGGATGGGAATAGAAATTTTGAGGGGAATAATGAAAGTCTGGGTTAGCCCCTGTGGAGAAAGAAAGAGTAAGCCAGCCAGCGATGTGTGCAAGGATAGACCTGGGTTGCTTGGGTACCAGCTGAGTGTGGGATTCTTTGGTCTTCATCTTCATGAAGGTGTGGGTTTCCTGCAACAGCTCTTGGCAAATTATTTTTTTATATGACATGTCTACTATGTTGTAGTGGCCAAAGAGCCAATATTAGATGAACAAAGGAAAAGATTATTAGATTATGGGGTTGAGAGCTTAGGCTCATTATCTCTCAATTATGTTTCAACCTAGGATCCTATAATCCTGTGATGCACAAGAATGCAGGTGAAAAGGATTAAGGGAACAGATAAAAGAGAAATTAATTTTACATCAGAAGAATCAAGGAGGCTTGATGAAGGCAGGATCTGAGCCTAGATGTGTTCATGCCATCTGATGGACTGGTCTGATTGTGTGTATCACAATCCAGAGCCCAAGAAATAATTTCAGAAGCATGACAAGAAATAATTTCGGAAGCATGACAACAAACTCTTGGAGAATAGCATGTTATCTTTACTGTAGGTTTTCTTAGGTGGAGGGGCTGAAAGTTTCACAAAGTTCTTCACTGATAAGCTTCTGAAATTTGTTTCAGAAGTTTGACACAGAATTTTCTCTCTAAATCTTCCACTCACAACAGATACAAGAACTTTTCTCCATCTCTCATCTGCACAATACTCTCTCCACACCACCATTCTCCTGCCCTGACATCCAGGTGGAGAGGACCTCCACCCCTTCCCTGAAGCTGTGCAGGTCCCTCCATGAGCACCCACGGATCCAACAAAGGCCTCCCCTGGGTCCTCAATTTTCCCCACAGGGAACGTGCACAGAGCTCTTGGGACACAGGCTTCATTTTTCACCCTGACCACTTTCCTCCTGAAATATTCTTGAGAAGAATGCCTGGTGAAAAACACTCTCTATCTCAATCCAGTTAAAATCTTGAAAAGTGTTGTGAAAGTGCTAGTTGATGAGTCGTGTCTGACTCTCTGCAACCCCATGAACTGTAGCCTGCTAGGCTCCTCGGTCCATGGGATTTTCCAGGCAAGAATACTGGAGTGGGTTGCCATTCCCTTCTCCAGAGGATCTTCTCAACCCAGGGATCAAACCCTGGTCTCCTACATGGCAGGTGAATTCTTTACCATCTGAGCCATCAGGGAAAAGTGAAAGTGAAAGAAAAGTGAAGTTGCTCAGTCATGTCCAACTTTTTGCAACCCCATGGATTGTAGCCTACCAGGCTCCTCGGTCCATGGGATTTTCCAAGCAAGAATACTGGAGTGGGTTGCCATTTCCTTCTCCAGGAAATCAGGGAAGCAAGAGTCATATAAGTGCAGTTGCTTGAAACTAAAATTAAAATGTAAGTTGCATATAGAAATATACATAATCTGTTGGTAATCTGGTAGAGGGGATAGTTGGATAGACTCCAGTAGTTTCCCTTCTCTGCTGGCTCTGAGTCCAATTTCTCCTAATGTATTTCAGCAGATGGACTGTCTTGTTCTGAATCTGTTACACACATGCTGTACCACATCATTCTGGACATGAAAATACCACCCTTCGTCTTATCCCTAAACATCTGTGTGCATAACAAACCTCTCGGAACATTTAAGAATAACAAGAAAGGGCCCACACCACAGATAATTTAATGCTTAATACTCAATTCCACTGTTCTCAGAAGTTCCATGACTATTTCCTACAAGTTAGCACAGATCCCCTGAGAAGGCAAAAGAGAGCCAAAAGAGAAAATTTTTAAAGGACCAGGAATACAGAATCATTTAGCCTAAAAGATCCTAAGAGCAAGAAGCCAGATGAGGACTGATCTTGAAGATCTTCAATTAAATCAACTACTTCTCCTTTCCTTATCCTATACATTTCAAACTGTTCAGAGAAAAATATAGTGGGAACTTATAGATATTTAGATATTTATTTGAACTATATTATGTACATATAAATCCACTGTTTTCAGTAGCAGAAAATTATGGACTATAGCCCACCAGCCTCCTCTGGCCATGGGATTCTCCAGGCAAGAATACTAGAGTGGTTTGCTATGCCCTCCTCCAGGGGATCTTCCCAACCTAGGGATCAAGCCCCCATCTCCTGCATTGGCAGGTGGGTTCTTTGCCACTATGCCACCTGGGAAGCCCACCTAGAACAAATCCATTGTTTTCAATAGAAGAACTATACTGTGAAATTTAAGGTCATTGGCTTTAACACTGCTTTAGGAAATATGATGCAAAAAAATAGAGAAATAAAAACTATTTCAAAATATGCATAAAATCTAAAAGTACCTTTATTTTAATATATACCCATGTAATTTTCACTGTTTTCAATCTAAGTAAATATATGTACACACACACACATATATATATATGATATTGTTATTGTACAGTAAGTACACAGATCAATTACCATTTCAAATAGGCTTCACTCTACCTATGGAGCTTAGGAAGAATCAAGAGTGGTGGTTCCTATTTTGAGATTATGAAAACTGAAGCACAAAGGGGTTAAATGCCTTTCTCACCACAAGGTCACAGAGAGAATCTATGCCAGGGAAAGAAAGAAGGGGCCTCTCCTTCATTGCATACTGTTTTATATGTTAACCATCAGGCACATGCTAAGTCAATGGATGCTGGCACTTTACATAAATATATGATGATGCAGTGCTATATGTAATAAAAATCTGAAGCATGAAATGTGGAAGCAATTCAAGAAAACAGATCTCACTTTTTTGCCTTTGTCAGAGTCAGAATCTGACATGCTCTGATTAAAATTCAACATCTGCAGGCATTTAAAATTAAAATATACAGGTATTCATGTTTTCCTCCTTCCACAGTGTTTTATTGCTGCTTTTTTCATCTTAAATATTAAAAACATTACATTATTTTATTTCATATGTCGAACTTCATGTCTCAGTATATTACACATTGCCCTTTCACCCCTGAGCTCTGGTTCAAATCCAGCTCTTAGCTGGGGAAATAAAAAACATCTGAAATTATTTAGCAGACTCATCTCAAGGCCTAATGGACTACAGTTTACGTTAACTTGACAAACACAACAAACAAACAGATTTGCCACAAATTAAAATGTTTATGTGAAAACATTCGGGAATGAATAGTATATAAAAGCCTCTCAGACAGACCTGAAAGCCGTGCCTTTATTTCACAGAGAATTTGAAACAAAGACAGAGAAAAATCTGGGCTGCACCTGTCCCACCCAAAACAGGTGAATGAAAGATTCAGGTCATAGGAATCCTCCTCCACCATTTTGCAGATGGCGGTGGGGGCTGGGGGGTGGTAGGGGGCGGGTGGGAAAGGTGGGGGTGGGGGGTGGGAATTACAGTTTGGAAGGACTCAAGGGATGGGAGGATAAGAGAAAACAGCCCTAAACTCAATCGTCAGCTGTATCACATTACTCTTTTGTTCTTGCAAAAATTATTTATCGAGGCATGCACTGCACAAAAACACTTTGCTGGGTACTTTTTCATTGGTGCCTTCCAGCAAGTCAGGAAAATCAAGGTAACTTTGTCCAAAGGCAAATCAAAGAAATAAGTCAATTATTCTCTTGAGGGCCAACTTTTATGAACAAGTTTATATTTCATGATTTAAAGACAAAGAGACCATAGGCCATTAATGTAAAATCTGCACCACCACCTGCCACCGCCCCCTGACCCACCCCAGCAGGTGATGATAACTGCCTTCAGAGGCAAGGGGTAAGCAGGCTGGGATGCGCCTGCTGGGGGCTGGGGAGGGCATGCCCCACATAAAGCATTCCTACTTTTTAAAATATGAAGTACCATGTAGTCCAAATAAAATACACGTGCAGGCCACCAACAGGGAATCTCTTCCCTAAGCCCCTCTCGAAGCCCCACAGTTGATGACCAGAGTCACCATCATGAAGGGTCAGGTCTGTCCCTTTCTCCTCCATCCCCTCTTCCCTCCCCCACTGCCTCATCTTCAAAAGCACGAGAAAACAACTGCACGTACAAAGGGAACAGGTAATTCAAGTCCCTAAGTCAGAAGTTCGGAGTGTACCACAGTCCCTCAGGGATTCTGTTAAAATGCATGTTCCCTGGCCCGCTCCCAGAGATCCTGATTCTGAAGGTTTGGCATGGGGCCTGGAAGTATGCATTTTTAAGGATTTTCAGATGATGTGGATCACCTGAAAGTTGTTCAAGGGCCACACTTTGGAGAATACTGTCTATGTTGGAGCCGGGACCCACCTTCTGTTCTCAGTGGATTTATCAAAGACCAATACAGTGGATACACACACCCCTGTCATTTTCATTGCTTCCCTTCCAGTGTCTTTAAGGGCACTGGGGGCTAGAATTATCCTAGACAGAGGATCTGATACAGCTGAGGATAAGAGAGCATTTCAGATGAGATGATGGGGGCCATCCCATGTCTCCCCTAGTGGGTGACTCACTCAGTTGTCTTCTTGGTAGCACACACCACTGTTTCGTGTTCTCTCGTGGCAGAAGGGCCTTCCTCCCAACCCACCTACAGAGTGTAGACCTGAAATTTGGTTTTAATATTTGCTTAAATTTGGCTTATCTTTGCTTTTAATCCTCCACACAACAGCAACAGAAAGCCTCAGGCACCATTTTTGGATGGTAGAGAACCATTTACAAGGTGTTTAGTGACACTTGGAGAAAGGCCATGGTAAGGGAAATGCTGAATTCAAGTTAGCTCTGAATCAAGACCTTGTAATACTTCATTGATTTGAATTCCAATTTATGATCAGTTTGAAAGGTCTTCCCCAGGTCCTTTCAGCTTCTCAGTAGCACACTCAGAAATACTTGATTCTCTCACACCTTCTAAGTGAAGTTTCTGCCAAGACAGAGCTGCACTCAGCTTTCAAATTTGGTAGCATTAACTCTAGTAACATAACTGACATTCCACTTAAGGGAAGGGGAAAAAAATCATAAAAACCTGCTTCACTTAAAATTTGACAAGTCCCTAACAGAGTAACTGGGATGCTCTCTCCAAGCATTTTCAGTCCTGCCTTTGCCATATCTGTCCCTGGAGTGTGTTCATGAACATCTTCAGTTCAGTCAGTTCAGTTAGGGCATCATAAATCCTTCTCTCTTGACACCCAGCCCCCAAACAAGGAATGTGCTGGACAGATGGCATTAATCACTGGGTGCTGATCTGGCTGCTGGGCAGATAAAATACCTTGGCGAGGGGAGAATGGTATGGTTCACTTTGCATCGTCTTCTGCACTGCCTTCGCCATAAGATACCTTATAGTCAAGCCTGGTCAGATGAGAAAAAAAAAATATTCCCCTCTATTTAGGAATTTCATGGGAACAACCCAAATTCAGTTAATGAACTCACCTCGGTTGCACGTGATTATAGCTAGACAAGAGCGACAGAGGATGGATTTTGTAGTGGGGACTGAAATGGGGATAACTGTGGGGTTTTGCCCCAGTATGCATTATGGTAGGTGCTTTAAAATTGGAAAATTGGTATTTTTCTTATGTTGGACACTACTATATGGGCCAGTTACAATAGGCAGAGGCATTTCACACTTCCTGTGAAGGGTTTTGTTATTAGAAACACCACAGTGGGGTCAAAGGTACACTCTCTTGAAAAAAAGTTTTCAAAAATAAGATAAAAGCAATTTTCTTTGATAAAAGTTAACTCAGATTTACTTACTTAACTGACAAGCCAAACAACAATCATTTATCAAGACTCTGCTATATTTACAGGACTATATGCTAAATTAATAATAGTATAAGACAAAATAAGACCTTTCCATACTTTCCAAAAGCATAAAATCTGTGTAAACAGTCGAGACTGACTTAAGATGAGGAAACAATTATAACTCCAATATCCAGCACTGAGTATGTTTGGCCCATAATAGATATTTAATCTTTTCTTACATGCACAATAAATGAACATTAAAATTTGAGATATAGATTATAAATTCTATAGATCCAATAAGAGATGGTGTTTAAGTGTAAGAGGCATATTTCAAGCTCCTTTGAACATGGTGCCCAACTCTCAAGAAGCAACTTGGGGAATCATGTCCCACAGAACTTGCTTTGGGAACTCTAGCTCAGACACACTTCATGGGAGATGTAGAATTCCTACTGGGTGATGCAAAGAGCAAAGGATTAAATGGGTAGAAATAAGGGGGAAATCCAGGCAGAATAACAGGAAAAAAAAGGCAGATGTAAGAGCTAACCTAGAGCATTGGCATGTCAGGGGGGTGGCCAGGGAAGTTTACCTAAGTGGTTATAACTTAAATCTCTAGAGCATGAATGAACTGGCTTTTTATAATATCCTGGTTGGCCAAATAGCACTTGTTTTAACTAAAATAGTTGGCGAAAGCCTGAGGTAAACTTGTAATGGGACTATAAGCACTTGGATTTATAATCTCTTAGAAAACTAGCAATCCGTTAGACCATATTTGGGGTCCTGAGTATAGACCAGCACGCCTAATAGCTTCCCAGTTGTATCAAAAGCATCTGCACAGACTGTGTTTAGGAGGGGAGGTGGCAGAGGAATATGAAGGAAAGAGGGCAAGTCTTCTTTATATACTTTTCTTCAAAGTAAGAGATAACTCTACAAAGTTTGTGGATCTTGATGGTTTTATTTCTTCACTGATATGTCAACATCTTGTAATATACAATCATTTCTTACATATCCTTCACTTTTCTTTTTTTTCTAAATGAACCTGCAGGAAAAATTCTGATAGTTACCCTTTTTGTCCTGTTTTGAGCAGGCAATAAGCCGTGTCTGCGAAGTGAATCACCTCAACTCCTTATTTCATTTCCTCTTTTGGATTAAAGGGAGTGAACTCGAAGATGGCCTTTCAAACTCTACTTACCCTTCGTACTAAGAGCGCTACTTTGTTTTGTAATTTATTTTGAAATTGGAGTATAATTGCTTTACAATGTTGTATTCGTTTCTGCTGTACAACAGCGTGGATTGGTCGTAAGTATCCAAATATCCCCTCCCTCTTGTGCCTCCCTCCACCCCATCTCCCCCATCCCGCCCCCTAGCTATTTTTGATGTTGAAACAAGTCCTGTCAGGTGAAGGAAATCCATATCCACCTAAGCCCTCTGCTGAGGACACCGCAACCTGGAGGCAGCCCTTTTTCAGGACTTGCCTATCCAACCAGCACCATCACGACAGCCAATCACTCTATACTCTTCTGACGTTTTTACAGATATATCTTTTCTACCAGAATGTGAAATGCTTGATTTAGGGGCCAGATGGTTTTCATGTTTGCCTACCTAATCCTATTTCTGAAGGCAAAACCCGGAGGTAGTACGGCCTGGTGTTGAGAACATAGGCTCAGGCCCTGAGCGAGTTGGAATCCTGGCTCAGCCAAGTTACAGGTTGCATGGCCCTTGGAAATTTGCTTATGTTCTCTCTATGCCTCTGTCTCATTACTTATAAAAACAGGATTAAAATGGTAGCTATTACACTTTATGATAGGATGTTGTTGTTGTTCAGATGCAAAGTCATGTCCAACTCTTTGCGACCCTAAGGACAGCAGCACATCAGGCTCCTCTGCCCTCCACGACCTCCCAGAGTTTCTCACATCCACTGAGTCAGTGATGCTGTTTGACTATCTCATCCTCTGCCACACCCTTATGATAGGATAAATAAGCATAAAGTACTTAGAACTATGATTAGGTTATTTTTAGGAACCAACACATACTAGGTGTTCAGCAACTGCTTGAATAAAAGAATGTCTATCAAAATAGGGGGTTATATGGGAATCGATTATTATTAATAAAATACATATATAGAATTTGTGGGGAAAACAAAGTTAAATAAGAGAGTCCATGCCAGTATGAAAATTAAAGTCTAAAAGGAAAATTAAGCCAAGAACACGTGCAGTTACAACACCAGACAGAATATGATAAACACTCTGTAAGAAGAAACAAAGTGTAGCAGGAGTTCAGAGGAGAGGAGAGATGATTTCCAACAGAGGGGATCAGTAGAGGCTTCGTGGCTGAGTTGATATATCTTTCAACAGACCAGAGCTGTGTTTACACAGCATCTGTTCCATCATCTCCCCTAGTCCTCTTCCCCCTGGAGATTAGTAGATTAAAAGAAGAAAAATCCTTCTTTACAATACACAGAAATTGAGATTTAGAGAGTCAAATTTGCATCTTGTTTGGGGCTAATCACTTAAATTCCAAGTTCTGTTTTTGAACAACAAGGACAGGGGACAGGTTTTCCCAAAGGGTTGTCTGCTGTTTTGTGCAACCAGAAAACTTTTTCTGCCAAGCACCAGAGGCATATGCATGAGCGTAACACCAGGAGAGCAGCCAAGGCCCCACTTGAGCTGCTTTTATTGTTTGTCTAAAGTGGATGTTTTTCCAAGCAAACTGCATTGTGTTCCAAAAGGAGATCCATCATACTTGTCTTTTTGGTTGCAGAGCAGGAATCAAAATGATGGGCTGATAGGTGCCTGGGCCAAAGGAAAAGATGCTCCAGATCAGAGGCCCCTCCCTTTGCCTGGTCCTTTTTAAGAACAAGAAAATCTGTGGAATGAAAATGTAGCGACTGACCTTGAAGGAACCAATCCCTAGGGTTTGACATTCAGGGAGTTTTGGACACTTGGGAAACCCAACCCAGCCACTGGGAGTTTTCACCCAAACCACATGGAGGGCAGAACCAGTTTACATTTGTCCAGTGAGGTATACTTCTTAAATTCTGGAATGTTAAATCACATTTTGAAAGTCTGGATGCTTCTAGGGTATATAGCCCAGATTCCTGACCCCAGCAAATATATGCACTCCTAACTGCATCAAGACTATTGTTAAGTATTTTCTGAACATTAATACCATAAATTCCTTAATATTTGACACAAAATATATATCTATCCTTAAAAATTCAGGTTTTTGTGGCTTTTCAAAGAAGCCTATATTTGAAATTATGATCCTTGCTTTTCGATGTCTCAACACACTAAACTGGTTTCAAATTACTAAATCTGAGTCAAGTGCAGAATTCTAAGACACTAACCTAGTACAACTCTCTAAAGAATATGTCCAGGATCTTCGTGTGCCTATTTTTTTTCATTTTTTATATCTAGTCTGCCTATAAGTTTTGTCAAACCTTCTACAGTCTTATTTTTCTTTGTCTCTGTGTTTTTAATCCCCAAACCAAAACCCCAGTAAGTTATTCAAATAACTGCCTAACCTGTCTTCCAGCAAAAGCTTTTCCAGCAAAAGCGCCATTCTAAATCATATATCCAGTAAAAACAAAAATTTGTAGCAACAAATGGGGAGCTATTGTTCCCTCCCCCATCTGCTGTGCCTTAGGAATCAGGGCGCTTCCCTGATAGCTTAGTTGATAAAGAATCCACCTGCAATGCAGGAGACCCTGGTTGAATTCCTGGGTTGGGAAGATCCACTGTAGAAGGGATAGGCTGCCCACTCCAGCACTCTTGGGCTTCCCTGGTGGCTCAGCTGGTAAAGCAAACACCTGCAATGCGGGAACCTGGATTCAATCCCTGTGTTGGGAAAGATCCCCTGACCTACTCCAGTAGTCAGGCCTAGAGAATTCTATGAACTTTATGGTCCAGGCAGTCACAGAGACTCAGAAACAACTGAATGACTTTCACTTTCACTTTAGAAATCAGAATGCCTTCTACAGAAAGGCTTAATAGCTAGGGAGGTCAGTTTGCAGAGGCTATCTCAGACTTCCAACAGTATCTCAGGACAAGTCACAATGCCATTCTTTCCCACAGGCACACTCTCCATGAGTTGGCCAACCCCTGCCTCCTGCATACCCATAATGCATACTTATCTGCTGGGTGACCTTTCACTGTCACGTCCTCCTTCACCATTGGTCCAACACAGCTTAGCCTGATACCTCCTCTTGCCAATTCCTCTAAACCCAGCCCTCTACCAAACTTCATCATTGCATCCTGTGGGCTTCTCTTAATCCACAATCCACTGTTCACTTTTCTCAAGTTGTTTCCTTTATCTCATGCTGATTTCCTTAGCTGACATCATTTCTCCCACAGTTCACAGATGAGGCCACTGCTACTTGTTCGGTTCAGTTCAGTTCAGTCCCTCAGTCGTGTCCGACTCTTTGTGACCCCATGGACTGCAGTACACCAGGCTTTCCTGTCCATCACCAACTCCCAGAGTTTACTCAAACTCACGTCCATAGAGTTGGTGATGCCATCCAACCAGCTCATCCTCTGTCGTCCCCTTCTCCTCCCACCTTCAGTCTTTCCCAGCATCAGGGTCTTGTCCAGTGAGTCAGTTCTTCACATCAGGTGGCCAAAGTATTGGAGTTTCAGCTTCAGCATCAGTCCTTCCAATGAATATTCAGGACTGATCTCCTTTAGGATGGACTGCTTGGATGTCCTTGCTGTCGAAGGGACTCTCAAGAGTTTTCTCCAACACCGCAGTTCAAAGCATCATTTTTTTTTTGGTGCTCAGCTTTCTTTATAGTCCAACTCTCACATCCATACATAACTACTGGAAAAACCATAACTTTGACTAGATAGACCTTTGTTGGCAAAATAACATCTGCTTCTACTTGTAGTCTATTCCAGTTCTCTCTACCTCTATGTCTACAGCTTTAGACCATGATTTGATTCCACAATCATACAGCAAACTCTTACTGAAGTCTATGCTGTCCATTTATACCACCCCCTTCACTAATTTAAGATTTCTCCCCAAAACTCCAAATAGGCACCTAAGTTTTCTTCTTCATTGTATTTAAGGTCATTGACCTCGATGATTTTAACACCTACACCCGGGACTTTACTCATTCTTCTTAACCCTTCTGTTACTCGACACAGCTGACTCAAACCTCCTTAAATCCAAGTCCTCCTTTACTCTCATGGCACTCAAAATATTGCCACTTCTACTCTAGATTCTTCTCTAGGTCCTCTTTAGTCACTCATTCGTGTCTGACTCTTTGCAACCCATGGATGGTAGCCCACCAAGGTCTTCTGTCCATGGGATTTCCCAGGCAAAAATACTGGATTGGGTTGCCATTTCTTTCTCCAGGGAATCTTCCCAACCCAGGGATCGAACCCAGGTCTCTTGCATTGCAGGCAGATGCTTTACTGTTTGAGCCACCGGGGTAGCCCCCTCTTTCTTCTCTGTTCCATAAACTGATGTGTCCTCCAAGATTCCGTTCTTTACTTTTTTAATTTTTGCACTCTAGAAATCTCATCTGCTGCTTAATTCTACATGGATAAATCTATAATTCTTACACCTTTACAAGGCTTAATGGTCATATTCAACTGCTTAATGGCCCACTCCCATCCAGATGTATTTTTGGCATCTCAGTATGTCATCAAGTCCTTTCTTCCTCCTGATTTCTCTATTTCCATTATTTTTTCAAACATTTTCCCAGTCATACAAGTTTAAAACCTAAGAATCATTACATTTACCTCCCTTGCCAAATCTATTAACTCCTGTTAGCTGTTTTCTTGTTTTACCTTTCAACTAGTCTTTTTTCTTTAATTCATGTCCCTATAAAGTAAATATCATTGTCTCCATTTTATGAATACAACTTTAGAGGTTAAGTATTTCCCAGTGTTACAAATCTGGTAAGTTTTTGAGACAGGGCTAAAATTCAGGTCAATCTAAGGCCAGAACCTGGATTTTTTCTGCTCATTAAACATTCTCTCCCCAAACAGATAACACTGTTAAACAAAATAAGAATAATATAAAATATGTGCAATTAGCAATAAAGGGTTCTATACCTCAACATAATAAAAGCTATATATGATAAACCCACAGCAAACATTATCCTCAATGGTGAAAAATTGAAAGCATTTTCCCTAAAGTGAGGAACAAGACAAGGGTGCCCACTCTCACCACTACTATTCAACATAGTTTCAGAAGTTTTAGCCACAACAATCAGAGAAGAAAAAGAAATAAAAGGAATCCAAATTGGAAAAGAAGAAGTAGAATTCTCACTGTTTGCAGATGACATGATCCTCTACATAGAAAACCCTAAAGACATCACCAGAAAATTACTAGAGCTAATCAATGAATATAGAAAAGTTGCAGGATATAAAATTAATACACATAAATCCCTTGCATTCTTATACGTTAACAATGAGAAAACAGAGAAATCAAGGAAACAATCCCATTCACCATTGCAATTAAAAGAATAAAATACTTAGGAATAAGTTTACCTAAAGAAACAAAAGACCTATATATAGAAAACTATAAAACACTGATGAAAGAAATCAAAGATGACACAAATTGATGGAGAAATACACCATGTTCGTGGATCAGAAGAATCAATATAGTGAAAATGAGTTTACTACACAAAGCAGTCTGTAGATTCAAGGCAATCCTTATCAAGTTATAAATGGTATTTTTCCAGAACTAGAACAAATAATTTCAGTTTGTATGGAAACACAAAAAATCTCGAATAGCCAAAGCAATCTTCAGAAAGAAAAATGGAACAGGAGGAATCAACCTGCCTGACTTCAGACTATACTACAAAGCTATAGTCATCAAGACAATATGCTACTGGCACAAAGACAGAAATATAGATCAATGGAACAAAATAGAAAGCCCAGAGATAAATTCACACACCTATGGACACCTTATTGTTGACAAAGGAGGCAAAAATATACAATGGAGAAAAGACAATCTCTTTAACAAGTGGTGCTTGGAAAACTGGTCAACCACCTGTAAAAGAATGAAACTAGAACACCTTCTAACACCACACACACAAATAAACTCAAAATGGATTAAAGATCTAAATATAAGACCAGAAACTATAAAATTCTTAGAGGAAAACATAGAACACTCTCTGACATAAATCACAGCAAGATCCTCTCTAACCCACCTCCCAGACTAAGGGAAATAAAAGCAAAAATAAATAAAGGGGCCCTAAATAAACTGAAAAGCTTTTGCACAATGAAGGAAACTATAAGCGAGGTGAAAAGACAACCTTCAGAATGGGAGAAAATAATAGCAAACAAAGCAACTGACAAAAAATTAATCTCAAAAATATACAAGCAGCTCACGCAGCTCAATACCAGAAAAGTAAACGACTCAATCAAAAAATGGGCTAAAGACTGAACAGACATTTCTCCAAAGACATACAGATGGCTAACAAACACATGAAAAGATGCTCAGAGAAATGCAAATCAAACCACAGTGAGGTACCATCTCACACTGGTCAGAATGGCTGCTATCAAAAAGTCTATGTACAATAAATTCTGGAGAGGGTGTGGAGAAAAGGGAACCCTCTTACACTGTTGGTGGGAATGCAAACTAGTACAGCCACTATGGAGAACAGTGCAATGATTCCTTAAAAACTGGAAATAGAACTGCCATACAACCCAGCAGTCCCACTGTTGGGCATACACACCAAGGAAACCAGAATTGAAAGAGACACATGTACCCCCATGTTCATCGCATCACTGTTTGCAATAGCTAGGACATGGAAGCAACCTAGATGTCCATCAGCAGATGAATGGATAAGAAAGTTGTGGTACATGTACACAATAGAATATTACTCAACTATTTAAAAGAATGCATTTGAATCAGTTCTAATGAGGTGAATGAATCTGGAGCCTATTATACAGAGTGAAGAAAGTCACAAAGAAAAACATCAATACAGTCTATTAACACATATGTATGGAATTTAGAAAGATGGTAATGATGACCCTATATGTGAGACAGCAAAACAGACAAAAAGAACAGGCTTTTGGACTCCTGGGAGAAAGCAAGGGTGGGATGATTTGAGAGAATGGCATTGAAACATGTATATTACCCTATGCGAAACAGATGACTAGTCCAACTTCAATGTATGAAACAAGGCACTCAAAGTCAGTGAACTGGGACAACCCAGAGGGATGGGATGGGGAAAGAGGTGGGAGGGGGGTTCAGGATGGGGGAACACATGGCACCTGTGGCTGATTCATATCAACGTATGGCAAAAAACACCACAATATTGTAGAGTAATTCAATTCAGTTCAGTTTGGTCGCTCAGTCATGTCCGACTCTTTGCAACCCCATGAACCACAGCACGCCAGGCCTCCCTGTCCATCACCAACTCCCAGAGTCCACCCAAACCCATGTCCATTGAGTCAGTGATGCCATTCAACCATCTCATCCTCTGTCGTACCCTTCTCCTCCTGCCCTCAATCTTTCCCAGCATCAGGGTCTTTTCAAATGAGTCAGCTCTTTGCATCAGGTGGCCAAAGTATTGGACTTTAAGCTTCAACATCAGTCCTTCCAGTGAACACCCAGGACTGATCTCCTTTAAGATGGACTGATTGGATCTCCTTGCAGTCCAAGGGACTCTCAAGAGTCTTCTCCAACACCACAGTTGAAAAGCATCAATTCTTCAGCGCTCAGCTTTCTTTATAGTTCAACTCTCACATCCATACATGACCACTGGAAAAACCATAGCCTTGACTAGACGGACCTTTGTTGACAAAGTAATGTCTCTGCTTTTTAATATGCTATCTAGGTTGGTCATAACTTTCCTTTCAAGGAGTGTCTTTTAATTTTATGACTACAGTCACCATCTGCAGTGATTTTGGAGCCCAGAAAAATTAAGCCAGCCACTGTTTCCACTGTTTCCCCATCTATTTGCCATGAAGTGATGGGACCGCATGCCATGATCCTAGTTTTCTGAATGTTGAGCTTTAAGCCAACTTTTTACTCTACTCTTTCACTTTTATCACAAGGATCTTTAGTTCTTTTTCACTTTCTGCCATAAGGGTGGTGTCATCTGCATATCTGAGGTTATTGATATTTCTCTCTGCAATCTTGATTCCAGCTTGCGCTTCCTCCAGCACAGAGTTTCTCATGATGTACTCTGCATAGAAGTTAAATAAAAAGGGTGATAATATACAGCCTTGACATACTTCTTTTCCTATTTGGAACCAGTCTGTTGTTCCATGTCCAGTCCTAATTGTTGCTTTCTGACCTACATACAGATTTCTCAAGAGGAAGATCAGATGGTCTAGTATTCCCATCTCTTTCAGAATTTTCCACAGTTTATTGTCATCCACACAGTCAAAGGCTTTAGCATAGTCAAGCAGAAATAGATGATTTTCTGGAACTCTCTTACTTTTTCGATGATCCAGTGGATGTTGTCAATTTGATCTCTGGTTCCTCTGCCTTTTCTAAAACCAGCTGGAACATCTGGAATTTCATGGTTCACCTATTGCTAAAGCCTGGCTTGGAGAGTGTTGAGCATTACTTTACTAATGTGTGAGATGAGTGCAATTGTGCAATAGTTTGAGCATTCTTTGGCATTGCCTTTCTTTGGGACTGGAATGAAAACTGACCTTTTCCAGTGGCCTGCTGTGAGTGGCCACTGCTGAGTTTTCCAAATTTGTTGCCATACTGAGTGCAGCACTTTCACAGCATCATCTTTTAGGAGTTGAAATAGTTCAACTGGAATTCCATCACCTCCACTAGCTTTGCTTGTAGTGATGCTTCCTAAGGCCCACTTGACTTCACATTCCAGGATGTCTAGCACTAGGTGAGTGATCACACAATCATGATTATCTGGGTTGTGAAGATCTTTTTTGTACAGTTCTTCTATGTATTCTTGCCACATCTTCCTAATGTCTTCTGCCTCTGTTAGGTCCCTACCATTTCTGTCCTTTATTGAGCCCATCTTTGCATGAAAATTTCCCTTGGTATCTCTAATTTTCTTGAAGAGATCTCTAGTCTTTCCCATTCTATTTTTTTCCTCTATTTCTTTGCATTGATCGCTGAGGAAGGCTTTCTTATCTCTCCTTGCTATTCTTTGCAATTCTGCATTCAAATGGGTATATCTTTCCTTTTCTCCTTTTTTTTTTTTTTTTTTTTTGCTTCTCTTCTATTCACAGCTATTTGTAAGGCCTCCTCAGACAGCCATTTTGCTTTTTTGTGTTTCTTTTTCTTGGGGATGGTCTTGATCCCTGTCTCCTGTACAATATCATGAACCTCCGTCTATAGTTCATCAGGCTCTCTATCAGATCTAGTCCCTTAAATCTACTTCTCACTTCCACTGTATAATCGTAAGGGCTACAGGTCATTGGATCGCCAAGAGTCAGACACTACTGAAGTGACTTAGCATATTCATTGTATAGACCCAAGCATACAGTTAGGTTTAACAAGCATTCATTGAATATACCCTAAGTTCCTTTTGACTAATAAAATGATTGACAGGTGATATCTGACTACATTCTATGAATTGAGCATCTAATCGCCAAAGTATTTACAAATAAATAGACCCGACATAAATAAAATTAGTTACACACGTGTGTGAAAAGTATAACCTAATTTAATAACATAAATATCACTAATATACATATCTTCTATCCTCTTCCCAAACCTCAGGGAAAAACCTTAGCCTGAATCCTTGGCACCCTATCTCATCATCTCTTTCCAAGTTAGATGACCGTTCTCTATTCTGCAATGACCTTTAGGTCTTTTTTCAGCCCTCACCTTCCATCAACATCACATTCCTATAGCCATCCTCCTTAATTATCGTTATAAATCTACTTCCCCTTCTTTTCTGAGCCAATAAACTTTCCATTTTCTTCTCTGTTCAGTTGAAGTGCCTATCAACTACCAATCCCAATTTATCAGCTTCTTTCTTCTCCCCACAGCTTCTGCTTTGTGTTAGTCAACCTCCTTCGTAGTCCAATTGAACCCTCCTTTAACCATTCATATATACTGTTTCCTCTGGACCTCTTCTACAATAATTTACCCAGTTTCACTTCTCAAATCAAAGGCCAAAAATTCCTCTTCCTCCACAAAGTCCTCCAGACTTAAATACAAAAGGAGATAATGTTTTTCCCTCACTCTGATAATCTGTTCAAACATCCATTCACCCAATACCAGGAGAAATTCATCTAAATATTGGTTTTTTTAGGCTTACCACTTCATTCTTACACCATTACTTATTTGTTGTACTCTACATCTGTCCTGTTTTGAAATTATCTGAGGAGACTATAATCTTAGACAGTTGGCATCTGAAGCATCATTTCTTCACCAGTACCTCCTAATTCTATAAGACACAAAGTCATCCTCAGAGATAAATATTTCTTTCTGCCAACTTCTTAGTAGGAACTTGGGGTGTAGATATGATGGTAGACTTTATAGAAAGAAGAGATGGCATGCGGTAATGTTTGAATATACTGAATATGCTGAATGATTATAAGGCAAAATTTCCCCTCAAATCTCTTATAAAAGAGGCACCTTATATGGAATATTTGCCAAGTATCACACAATGGGGACGCTTTCTCAATTACTTTATTCTAAACAACAAATGCCACTGGATGGAGACTCATTAGACTGAAACAGGCTCAATCAGTGCTAGCTTTAGAAGTCTGCAGAAGTCATCTGATATGAACAGGATTTTAAAAAGAAAAAATTACCACAGATTTAGTCATTATTCCTGGATGTTTGACAATTCTGCATGTTGGCTCTCAAGTTAATGAGACTTTCAAGGTTCACTTAAGTGGTTCTATTGTAGGGACCACAGGGTGATTTTTTTAAAAATCCCAATACTATGCAAATGGGTACATGTGGCTGGAATAAAATTTGCAGTACTGCATTTAAGATTCAGATTCAAAACATGAAATCAAAATGATGGCAACAGACTCTAGGAAACTACACTATGTGATTTGAAAAAATAACTCTACTGGTGACAAAGGCTCTGTTACATCTTGACTGTCTCCAAGGTTCATGTGAAGAGTTCAAATAAAAATTATGTCACATGTGAACTCAAGAAGTTGGTTCTCAAATAATGTATCTTTACATTTAAGATGTGATGGTAAGTATATATGTGAGATTAAGTTATTAAGTCAAATATCACAAGTAAACATCTAATAAGTAATAAACTAATAAGTAAATATCATAAGTAAGAAGAATATCCATTACATGAGTCAAAAGGCTTATTTATTTGGAGATTACATCATGAAAAGAAGAGTGTCTCATCATATATTGAGGCTGGCCTTAAGCAGGTGTCATGGGTGCATGAGTGTGTATAATGTAGGTGGAGGTAGAAGATTTGGATGGACAGACAACTGGCTGAGGGACTGGCTCAGGAAAAAAGAAGAAAGATAGATTTTCTTACCATTTCACAGCAAGGTCACTAGTGTGTCTGGTACAAAGAAAGATTGGGACACTCTGGTCTAGAGGACAAGAATGAATTCACTTTAGCTCGTTTTGTTCTATTCCCAGAACTGTCAGTGCTCATGGAATATCATTCATTGACAGGATGTGCCATGAGGCTATTTACTGCAGCATCTTTCTCATTTGTTACATAACACAAAAGAATGGAATCTGAAAAAGACAAGAGGTGGAGACATGTTCAGCCTAAGATAATGGTGCGTGCTCCACCTTTAACCTTCTCTGTAAACTGTCCTAGGTATTTGTTTAAACCTACTGTTGGACTTTTTCTAGCTAAAAAGGCCTCCTTTTGTTGAGCGATTTCAATGTATAGTCACATTTTGAATGGTTGCCAGCTAAAATTCTTGCATTAGGTTCCATGGCTGTCTGTTCCACCAAGACAAATAAGAACTGGCCCATCCCCTCATTGGAGCGCATTGTTCATGGTGCTGAGCAGTGATTTTCCATATCAGACTGTCTTTGCATTCACCCCAGGAGGAAGGGTGAGCCTGGTTTATAGAGTTCTCATTTCTCACAAAGCAGCAACATCTGGAGGGCTGAGCAGTTTGTTGGCAGGTCCAGCCCGAAGGAATTCAGCTACAGTTCCGATTGGCTCTTATCAGTAGGTGTCACTAAAGACAGATTCAGAGACAGAAAAATAAATAGGCCAATTAAATAATGCCAAGAACAGACTATTTTATGGCCATCTCTCCTCTTTTTATTGTTATTCCAACTGCAGAAGTTTCAAGATTTCAAATTATCCTCTGGCTTCTTTTTTTTTTTCCCTGCTGCTAATGAATATTTTTCCATTTTCCAAGTGCCTTCCTTCATAGAGTGGGACATTTAATTAATAAATTTAGTTTTTTGTGCCTGATGTAGTGGATTAGCAAAATGAAAACAGATGAAGGAGATTAACACTTTATTGCAATGAAGCCACAGCCGCTGTCTTACTGAACACAGACTGATGAATGCTTCGCCAGCTCCTTTCTCTCTGTGATATGAGACACTCAGCACACGGAGAGAGCAAGATAGCTCAGCCCACCCCAACCACATCTGTGTGTCCCCAGAGGACACAAGCACGGGAACTCCGGTGCGAGACCACACATTTCTGAGCGGGTCAGGAGGGGAGCTCCCAGGCCTCTTTCCTGGAGAGGGGCCAGACTTGCTCACAGTGGCCACCAAGCTCACTGGCTTCACTGGTGACTGAGGCTTTCCCACCTGCAAAGAGATAAGCCCAGTGGGGATCTCAAAATTTGATCTCTAAAGCCAAGCAACATCACATATATGGAGAGAGAACAGTTTTCTGATATTTGAGTTAGCAGATACCTCATATATATTCATCCATAGTTAGCTGAGAAAAAGAAGTTGGGTAACATTGAAATGGATGAATTTTATTTGCAAAATGGACTGTGAACAATATCAGAGCCAGAAAAATGTCTAGCATGTTGTGCTGAGTAGGTACACAGACAATGATGGTTAAATGAATTAGCTATCTTCTAACATAGAACATCAGTAAACTGTTCTAACGGGTCTCATATATGACTTCTGCCACCCCTATGTACACTAAATTTGCATACACTTTGGTGGCTGTGTTCATTCTTTCTGGGTTCAGGAAACTTCCAACTACATAATGTTGGTAGAATCTTAGGTTTGAAGACCAAACCAGCTGACTTTTAATTCCAAGATACTTACAATAATACTGGAGTGGGTTGTCATGCTCTTCTCCAAAAAATAAATAATAGCTAATTATAATAATAACAGCTGTCACTTACTGAGTACTTTGTGCCACACTAAGTTCTATATGTTATTTCATGTAATCCCATCATAGTCTTACAAGATAAATATGATTATTATCCCTGTTTCATATGAGAAAACTGGGACTTAATCTCTTTAGGTTACTTGCTTAAGGGGACACAGAAAATTGTAGAATCAAGTTTAAAACAGATTTGTCTGACACAAACCTGTTCTCTTAATCAAATACTTCACAGCCCTCTCGTCTAATATGGAATTACTATTAGTAAATCTTAATAAAGGGAATGGAGGGTATACTTGGGAGAGGGGAAAATGGAGCATAAAAGAAAATGCTGCTGCTGCTAAGTCGCTTCAGTCGTGTCCGACTCTGTGCGACCCCATAGATGGCAGCCCACCAGGCTCCCCCGTCCCTGGGATTCTCCAGGCAAGAACACTGGAGTGGGTTGCAATTTCCTTCTCCAGTGCATGAAAGTGAAAAGTGAAAGTGAAGTCGCTCAGTCATGTCCAACTCTTTGTGACCCCATGGACTGCAGCTTACCAGGTTCCTCTGCCCATGGGGTTTTCCAGGCAAGAGTACCGGAGTGGGGTGCCATTGCCTTCTCCGAAAAGAAAATGAGCGAAGGTTAAATCTACACTGTGGGATTTATTACTAGGATGTTGGTGTTTAATATATGCTGGGCAAAAAAAAAAAAAAAAGGTATTGCATGTTTCCATGGATGGGAATTATTTATATTCACAGCACTGTCATCTAATCTCTAAGCTCAACAATGAATGACTAGTGGTCCTAATTTTTACCATGAACATTCTTCCCTGGCATCGTTATGCAATTTTAGACTCCCAAGCCCAACATACATGATGTCATTTTCATTTACTGGATATAATTACTAATTATACAGGCCATAAATTCACATTCTTGTAGAATGATCTCCAAGAAAAATGGTTCTGTGAATTGACAGTTACACACCAGAGCTAGAACCCACTGGCCCAGGTTCCTCTGTATAGAACCCACCGCGACCTCTACAACAAGAATGTCAAATCCAACCTTGCACTCCTAATTCAGATTAAAAATTTCAAACTTAAAGGTACATATACTCATCTTTAAAAAACTTACAAAGGTATTACTTACATATTTTAACAGATTTCATCCTGTTTCACTATGTTAACAGATTTCATTATGTTCAATTCAGGATCCTTCACTCCAGTAGTAGCCATAGAAGCCATGGAAACAGGATAATCTAGCATAGGCAAATAGCAAAGTGCTGCAAGATGGTGCCAGAGTGTAGAAGAAAAACATGTAGGTGCTTTACGGTCACACAGATCTGGATTCAAACCCAGAACCCATCTCTCAATAGCTGCGTGAACTTCAAGTCTTTTTGAGAATTAAATGAGATACGTATGTGAAGCAACTAGCACCATGCCTGCTACAAAGTAAGTATCCAAAATATGAGTTAACTCTTAAAAGCACTTCTAGTATCTATTTCTTTTGATTACTTTCTATTATATTTGAAAGTTCGTATTTCCAGAAACTCACTTTCCAAAATGATAGGTATGCATACTTTAATATCAAAAGGAAAGAAATACTTGTTTTTAAAAGAAATTGATAAAAATCAATGACTTTTCAGAAAGGCATTTACTTATGATCAACTATTAAACTAACCATCCAAAAAGGCAGAGCCTCAAATATACTCATGAGAAATGGTGGAGCTCAGGCCTCCACTTTCTAGTAGACTACCTTCTGTCATAATTCTCTACATGTGGTAACTAACACAAAATACATCTATTTAAATACCTGCATTTAAAATGCATTTTTGAGCAGTCACACAAAAATTATGAATCTACATGAAGCTGCAAAGTTGTACCAATCTGTCTTCCCAGTTGCATGATCTGAACAACATAGATTATTATTGCTTACCTACCACAGCTATAAGTGGTCCTAAACATTAGGCAAGTAGCTTCTTTAGTTGATGAGACTTGAAACTCACCTATAAGAGTAATTTGTGCCTATAGTAAAAGCCAATAATTTGTAAAAAGAATTATTGCTATATTAGAAATCAAGATGTTCTCAGATGAAAGAAAACCAAAAGAATCTGTTGCCAGGATACCTAACATAAGTTAATGACTGAAGAAAGTTTTTGAACTGAAAGGAAATGATAAAAATAAGAACCTACAACAGTAAGAAGGAAGAAATAGAGTAAGCAAAAATATGGGTAAATATAATAAACTTTTCATCTTGAGTTTTCTAAGTCATGTTCAATAATGATAGCAAAAATTACAACACTGAACTGATGTAGTTCTAAATATATTAGGAGTAAATACTTAAGACAATTATATTATCGATATAAATAGAGTAAAGGGAGGTAATGTTTCTGTACTTTATTCAAACTTGTAAGATGTCAACAGCAGTAGGCTTTGATGATAAGTTATGCATATAACTTATAAACTATATAGCTATAACTTCACAAACATTAAAACTTTTAGGAAAAAAAAATAGGAAAAATCTTCAGAACATAGCCCCAGGCAAAGCATTTAAAGCATAACCTGTGAAAGGAAAAATAGATAAATTGGACTTCATCAAAGATAAAACATTTTTGCTCTGCTTGAGACCCTGTTAAGAGAAGGAAAAGACAAGCTATAAACTGGGATGAAATATTTGTAAATCACTTATCCAACAAAGGATTAGTATCTAGAAAATATAAAGAACTCTCAAAACTCAACAGTAAAAAAAGTCCAGTTACAAAATGGGCAAATGATATTAACAAAGAATATACAGATGGCAAATGAGAAAATAAAAAGATATTCAACTTCATTAGCCATTATGGAAATACACACTAAAACCACAATAAGATATCACTACACATATATCAGAATAGCTAATATAAGAAATAATGACAACACCCAACACAGACAGGCTGTATAACTCAATGTTACTATTGACAGAAAAGGACAATGGTACAGCCACTTTGGAAAACAGTCTGGCAGTTTCTTATAAAGCTAAACATGCAACTACCATATGACCTGGAAGTTATACTCCTGAGTATTTATCCCTGAAAAACAAAAACTATGCTCACACACACCTGTACATAAATGTTCATAGAAGCTTAGTCACAAAAAACCGGAAACAACCCAGATGTCTTTCACCTGGTGAATGACTAGACAAACTATGGTCTATCTATACCATGGAATATTGTTGTTTAGTTGCTAAGTTGCTAAGTGTTTGACTCTTTTGTGACCCCATGGACTGTAGCCTGCCAGGCTCCTCTGTCCATGAAACTTTCCAGGCAAGAATACTGGAGTGGGTTGCCATTCTCTTCTCCAGGGGATCTTCCCAAACCAGGGATTGAACCCACACCCCCAGCATTGGCAGGCAGATTCTTGAGCACTGAGCCACCAAGGGAACTCACCAAAGAATACTAGTCACCAATAAAAAAGAACAGACTACTAATACATCAAAATAACTTGACTCAATGTCCAGAAAATTATTCTCAGTGGAAAAAAAAAAAAGCTAATCCCCTCAAATTATGTATTGTGTGTTTATTTATATAACAGTTTCAAAAGGACAAAATTCGTAGCCTAGGACAGCACAGCAATGGGCAAGGAGCATCCCGATCAGTCCATCACCTTCCAGTGTCTCCAGGGCCAGATCTTCACTGCGGCCCTTTCTCTGGATGCAAAGCAAAACACAGGCACCTCTGCCTGACACACATTCCTCATATTTCCTGGTGTATAAGGTTCCCTGAAGATCCAGGTGGGGCCTTCTGGGCTGCTTAGCTGGAGCAATGACTGAAAGTTCCTATTGCTCCTCATCCTCACCAGCATTTGGTATTATCAGTGTTCTGGACATTGGCCATTCCTACAGAAGCTTATGGATCAGCCCCTCTTGCCAGGAAGCCTACACAAACCTCTAGACCAGCCTCACCCACCAGAGGGCAGACACCAGAAGCAAGGAAACTATAATTCTGCAGGCTGCAGAAGTGAGTCTCCAAACACAGGTCAGAAACTATCCTGGGACCAGCTGGTCCCTGGCCATCAGGTGATGAGAGGGGAGTGCACTGCTGAGACACACAGGACATCCCCCACAGAGGGTCACTTCTCCAAGGTCAAGAAACATAACTAAGTTACTACATGTAGAAAAATACAAATAGAAATTTAAACAATTTGAGACAGCAAAGGCATATGTCCCAGATGAAGGCACAAAATAAAATCTCAGAAGTGAAATGGAGATAGTCAGTCAACCCGAGAAATAGTTGAGTAATGATCATAAAAAGGATTCAAGAGCTTGGGAAAAGAATGAATGCACACAGCAAGAAGTTATAAGTTTTAGCTAAGCATTAGAAAACATAAAGAACAACCAAATAGAGTTGAATAATACAATAGCTGAAATGAAAAAGACACTAGAAGAATCAATAGCAGAATAAATGAAGCAAAAGAATGAACCAGTGGGTTGGAAGACAGAGTCATAGAAATCATTGCCACAGACCAGAATAAAGAATGAAAAGAAATGAAGACCATTTAAGAGACCTCTGGGACAACATCAAACCCACCAACATTCACATTATAGGGGTCATGAAAGAAGAGACAGATAAAAGGCCTGAGAAATTATCTAAATAGATAATACCTGAAAACTTCTCTAACATGGAAAAGAAAGGAATCACTCATTCAGGAAGCACAGAGAGTCCCATACAGAATAAACTCAAGGAGGAACACACCGAAACACATAGTAATCAAACTGACAAAACTTAAAAACAGAGAAAAAATACTAAAAGCAACAAGGGAGAAACAACAAATAGCATATAAGGGAATCCCCATAAGACTATCAGCTAATTTTTCAGCAGAAACTCGGCAAGCCACAAGGGAGTGGCACAATATATTTAAAATGATGAAAGGGGAAAACCTACAACCAAGAACATTCTACCCAGCAAGACTCTTGTTCAGATTTGACAGAGAAATCAAAAGCTTTATAGACAAACAAAAGCTAAGAGAATTTTATAGACAAACAAAAGCTTCCCTGGTGACTCAGTTGGTAAAGAATCCACCTGCAATGCAGGAGAATCCCTGGGTTGGGAAGATCCCCTGGAGAAGAAAATGGCAAAACACACTCCAGTATTCTTGCCTGGGAAATCTCATGGACAGAGGAGCCTGGCAGGCTACAGTCCATGGGGTCTCAAGAGTCGGACATAATGCAGTGACTAAACCACCAAACAAATTAAATGAACTTCTCTAAGTGGAAAAGTAAAGGCCACAATAAGAAACAAGAGAAATCACAAATGGAAAAAACTCACCAGTAAAGGCAAATGTACAATAAAGGTAGAAAATCATCCACACACAAATATCATATCAAAACCAGTAATCATAAGAGGACAAGAGTACAAGTGCAGGATATTTGAAATGTATTTGAAATTAAGAGATCAGCAACTGAAAAGGAAAAAAAAAAAAAAAAAACTGTAGAAATCAATTCATGGTTGCCAGTAGTTAAAGAGGAAGCTGAGGTGGGAGGATAGTGGATTATAGGTATAAAAGGCAAAATGAGGGATTTTCATAATGATAGAAATATTCTGTATCTTGACTGTATTAATGTCTAATCCTGGTTATGATAGTGTACTACAATTGTTTTGCATGATGTCTCTATCAGAGAAGTGTACAGGGGCTTTCTCTGCATTATTATTTATAACTACTTGTGAATAAAATTATTTCAAAATAAAAACTTTAATTAAAAAACTAGCCTCAGTTATTATTCCATATTTAGATGGGATTCAACAGGGAATCACTATATATTAAAGGTTATTGGGAAGAGAGCAGGAGAGAGAAGAAGGAAGGAAGGAACAAAGGGAGAAAGGAAGGAAAGGAGGGAAGTAGGGTGGGGAGTAAGGAAGAAGGGAGGGAGGGAGGAAGGAAAGGAGTGGGGAGGGGAGGAGAGACAGGAGAGAGAAAAGATAAAGAATAGAAATAGACATTGCAAAAGATCACCTAGCTGTTCTTCAGAATAGTCTGGGGAAAACAGGCAAAAAGAACTGCTAAGAGGGTTCTAGAAGATGAAATATGGTATCTTTGATAACAGAGGAAACAGCTCCCTTCTGAATAAAAGGCATGGTCTTACTGTAAGAATTCCTCTTGGCATGGAGTCCTTCAAGAATTCCTCTTGCCATGAAGCCCCTGGAGTGTCCAAGAAAAATTGATGGCCCACGGGCATAATTTTGCAAATTTAGAAGTTAAAATGAAATCTCCTATCTGTTCCAGCACATGTGTGTCCTTGCAACATGATATTTATGATGTGAATTGGGCTGATTAAATCCATTTTAGGGTTCAGGGATTTGCACAATCTAAATATCCTGGTTCTCAGGGAATGAAGAGCTTCATGTTTCCTTGGCATATTTAGTCTCACTAACATCAATAGGAAGCTGTTAGTGATAAGGAGAACTTGGCACTGGGGGCATGGAAGAGGGTGGTTAGCTGTGCACAGTTCAGTGTCATCTTGAATATGGGACTCCTCAGCCATGATTTCATGAAGCCTCTTTATAAGCCCCCACCTGGGACTTTCACGCACAGATGGTGTATATGAGAAAGTTTGACATGAGATGTTTCCCAAATTTAGTAAACACGAAAATGAGGTATGCTAAAGATAGGATAAACCTCATCATGGGATCTGGGGCAAGGCAACATTCCTAGAAAAGAAAAGGCAAATGAACCAGTGAATTAGACTTGATGCTGAAACCTAAGATTAACTCATAACCAAACTTTGCAAAAGTAAAACACAATAGAAAAAAATATCATCCTTCTATAAATTCAGTTCTGGTAGACCCTATATCACATAATGGCAAGAACCTAGTACTCAAAAAACAAACTGATCTTTTAAAAAGAAAAGTCCATGCAGTACATTATCTTCATTCTGAGCAACTCCCACTGGATTGGTTTTGAATACTCTACAGACCTAGCAAATCTTTGGGTAAGAACTCTCCAACAAAGTTGGACTTGTCAGACTGCTTACTCTTTATTAATATCAGACTGGAATTACAGTATCAGGCCAAATAATGATGTAAAATCTGAAAGGAGGAACGCTGCTAATTGCCAAATTTGTTCTGGAATTATCACATTTTCTGTTTCAGTGCTAAGCTCTGGGAGATTCACTGAATGAAACCTCTAATGAAACTGTAGATCAATGTCAGACACAAAGGATGAGGTAGAAAATATTCAGAAAGCAAACCTGTAAACTTGGGTATTAGATCCTTCAAAATAGACATCTTGGAGGATGACAATCAATATAAACATGTTGGGCATAATAATAAACCAACTTCTGTATGTAAACTCAAAGGTGTAACAGATATAAGGATGGCAAAAAATCTGGTTCTTCTCTGAAGATTTAGGCAAGTCATTTATTAAGATTCATTTCCATCTTGACCTTCAACCTGTCACTGCTTCCTTTCTGCCTTTCATGTTCTCTCACCTTGATGCAAGTCAAAATATTCTCTTGCTACATTGCTGACATTTTATTTTAGGTAATTGTACAGTTTAACTTTGCTCACCACCATGCTTAACATATGGAAGCAATTAATTCATTTTCTTTGCCATCATTAGGAGAAGAATCCTAGATATTTTAAATGTAACTTCATCATAGATTTCCCTTAACTAATTACATAATATCTAACCCATTTTCTTGAAAATAAAACTTACTAGTTAAGAAATAAAGAATAGCATTGCTCAGAATAAACTCTGCATGCCACACTGTAATTTAAACTGTACTGTTATGTATGGTGAAGGACTGTAAGTTTAGAGTTACTCCCCTTGGCAAACATTTTTTTTAAGGATTGCTTAAATAAGCAGTACAGAAACCAGATGTCATTTGGTAAGAGTATCTGAATGACCAAAAATTTGCTGTCTGGGTATTTTTTTCCTTTATAAAAACAAGAAAAATTCTTTGGATTTATATCATATTTAGCAGCTGTGAAACAGTGCAAACATCTGTTTGTACCTATGGGGAGCTGACCCGTGGGGTCTTCATCTCTTAATCACCAAGCATCAGGCCAGTCTCACATGAACAGTTTACTGTTTTCTTTGCCATTGCCTCCCGCACTTCAAAGTTTTCTTATGCTCATGTTCTATTGGCAGAATGGAGGAACTAATCCATTCATTATAAGACCAGATGATTAGAATTTTTTGAGACATGATCACAGCATTCCCTCCACCCGGCTTGTGCCCAGAAACACATGCACATTTGCCTCGAAATTCATTTTGGAGTGTCTACACTTACTCCAAATAACGCAAGATTTATGAGCCTCAAGCCAGATTATAGTAGCACATATACTAGCCTACACCAGGCCTGCAGTCACCATTTGGGGTCACAGTCTTTAACAAGTCATTTAAAAATCATTTTTTCCCTTTTTTATAAGCATAAAAACATTGTATTAGCTTTTATTTGGAGATTTTTCTCTTAGAATATTGCTGCATTTTTTAAAAGAGTGATAATAATAACAACAACAGAAAAAAAAAAAAAAAAGCCTTACCACACTTGCTCACCCAGGGAATATCAGTTTCTAAAGGCCAACATTTTTACTGCACTTTATAAATAGGGAAAGTACGCTGAATTGGAATCGACGTTTGCCAGGTCAAATCAGCTGCTTTATTTATATATTCTTTTTTTATATGTAAAGTCTGCCAAATAAAGCATTCCTATTGAAAAAGAAGTAGGAATCAGCCTCATTTTTATAGATTAAAAAATATTAATTAAAGCAGTCTCATTACAACAACTTTCAGTACACAAAAGATGTATCCCATACAACAGTGTTATTTCCGAGGATGACCCATCAAAAAAATGGTCTATTATTAGCAGGGTGATAATACATTCTCTGTAACTGACTCTTGATCAATGAATGCCTCTGAAGGCTGTGATTCCTGTAACCAACATTCTCTACACCGTGTGCTATTTGCACTGCACTTTGGAAACAAAAGACGTGGCCATGTTATAGCTTTACTCTCACCATGTGGAAATTATACTTTGTTGATTTCTCTTTTGCAAACATTCCAACTGTCCCCACAGGGTGTGGTGGGAGGAGGATGTACCCAACAACTTAAAGCTGTAGGAATATCCATGAACTTCAAGAAAGACACTAAGGTAAAAACCATATGCACAACCCCTCCCCTTATATCCTGCTGGGTTCAAAGCACTTCTGGTAACTCAATGACACACTAAAGAAAAACTAGACCTTGAATTTGTCTCATCTTTATAAGCAGTATGGTCTAATGTACATATTCTGAATCTGGGATCCATAAAACAGACTAATTCCCAAGGTACCAATAGGTATTCCTGGGAAAAGAGGTTCCATGGTCAATTTAATTTGGGAAATACTCGTAGAATGCCCCGTTTTTTGGATAAAGGCAAGGCCTATTAGCAAATTAAAGACTCTGAGAACTACTGCAGTAAAGGCATCTTATATTGTTATTTGTAAAAACATAAGGGAAAAAATGAAGACATAAAAAGGTGAAAGAATAAGACACCATTCTCTCTTAATCGGGATCTGCACAGTTATTCCTCTTCAAGAAAGAGATTACAAATGCTTATGTGGAGAATTATTTTTGTATAAAACATAAAAAATGAATCCTTCTTTGCATATTAAATTATTTTTAAAATCGAAAGCTATATGCTGTGATACCAAAGTAGAAAAGGAAATATGAAGAAACTGCTTATAGTTCAGATATTGGAGACCAATTAAAGAATTACAGTAAGAAACAAGCTTATTATAAGTAGTTGGCTTATATTAAGTTCTATAAATTAACTTTGAAACTTTAGTTTCCAACAATATCACACACTAGAAATCCGAGAAGATTTTTTTGTTTGTTTTAAAAAATGGTGAATAAAATATAGTAAACATTTCACCAGGGAAAAAAGTAAAGAAGCTGCAAAGGTTAAAATAAAATAGGAATTTTCTGAGGTTAGCTAGCACTAATAGCTCTTATTCTAAGGATAGCTGCTAAAATTTGACCTTTCATTTTGAAGACTTTGGGGGAGATAATTCCCCACAGGTCTCTCTTGTTTCTACATGTGTTGTGCGGAAGGCACTAGCCGTTCTTTTTTCTAAACTATCTTTTCAAGAATGTTTGTTTACTGAGCATCCTTGAAAGACAGAGATAGGGTCTCCCTGCAGAGCAAAAGAACAAGCATGACTAAATGCCTGTTATAAAAGAACTGGACTCCCTAACCTCTGGGTTCCTGTCTAATAATACAATCCACTGCAGTTTAGATGTCACTGATACCTCTTCAAGCCATCCTGTGAAAAAGGAGGCTTAGGGAACCTATGCAAAATGCTGATATTCTGGTTACTCCTATTGCTATTACATTTTTTCTGTCTTTAATTCCAGAGTCTCAAGTCTTGTACCAGAATCTTGGTACAAGATTGAAACTTGATTGCTTGAAAGTTGGCTAAAAGCAGGATAAACATCTCAGGCCCTTCATAGTTCTTAAGAAAGGAAGAAAACACACACACAAAGCCTAGAGGGCATTGGTATGGAAAGTCTGAGACTCCAAAGGATTACAAGCTATTAGAAAGAAACCCATAGTGTAGAAGGGATATCAAGGAAACTAGATACTAGATGAAGAGAGAAAAATCACCCATAAGAAATCATAACCATAAGCACTCCCTCACATGGGTTTCCAGACCAATTTTACTACTTATGTGGTATAAAAAATGAGTTTCCCAGTGGCTCGTGGTAAAGAATCCACCTGCAATGCAGGAGACACAGGAGACATTTATATTCTTTAAATATAAAGAAATATTAAAATGAGAGCCCAGAGAAGGAAAATGTAAAAGAAAATTCAGAAGAAAATGGAGGATAACATGAAAAAAATCTAATATGTGTTTAATTTCCAGAAAGATAACATAGAATGGGGAAGAAACAACTTTTAAAGAAACAATAGCTGAGAATTTCCAAAAACTGTTGAATGTTACCAATTCTAGGGCTCAAAAAGCCCAACAAATCACAAACAAGAAAAATAAAAAGAAATATGCTCCTATACACATAATAGCAATAATTAGTAGAAAAGACCAAACATTTCTTAAAATAAGCCAGAGTGAAAAAAACATATTATTTAAAAGTGAGTAATAATTAAACCAATAGCTCTTTCTTCTCAATGGCTACAAAATCACCAAACAGTGAAATGATTTATCCAGTGTGCTAAAATAACTCTCATCTAGAATTCTATACCCAATAAATTATCTTTTTATAACAACAAAAAAAGGCTTTTCTCAGATTTACCAAAAACAAAACCAGATTTGTTACCTTTTGCCATTCAAATTTCACTAAAGAAAATTCTAAATTATCATTACAAGCAGAAAGAAAATGGTGAAAGGTGTGAGACATGACAGAATGTTAAGAAAAGATATTGTTAAATAGGTGGGTGTTTCTAAATCAATGGTTCTTAACCAAGAGCAATCCTGCCCACTGCTAGGGGATATTTTTTTATTTGCTTCATTAATTTTAATAAAAGAACAATTATAAGTACATTTTAAATTCCCATTGTCAAAAAACAGAAAAAATTTCCATTGTCCACCATTCCCATCCCACTCTTCATTATTATGAATTTGATATTCATTCTATCAGTTCTTATTTTATATTTCCACATATATATGTGCATCAATGAATGAAATACAATTTGTAGTGCTTTCAAAAATTTTATGTAAGAGGCATAGTATTCAATCACTCCGCTACTGGCTTTTGTGTATGATTTTTTGTTTTCATTTTTTTATTTTAAATTTATTTATTTTTTAATAGTTGGATAATTGTTTTACAGAATTGTGTTGGTTTCTGCCAAACATCAACATGAATCAGCCAAAAAATATGGAACGCTTCACAAATGTGCATGTCATCCATGTGCAGAGGCCCTGCTAATGTTCTCTGTATTGTTCCAATTTTAGTATATGTGCTGCCAAAACGAGCACCACCAGGGGATATGTGACAATGTTTGAAGACGTTTTTGTCTGAGACAACCAGGAAGGTAATGATGCTACTGGCATCCAGTGCACAGAGACCAGCATGACACTGAGCACATGCGTGTGTGCTCAGTGTCTGACTCTTTGCAGCCCCATGGACTGTAAGCCTGCCAGGTTCCTCTGTTCATGGGATTTCCAGGCAAGAATACTGGAACGGGTTGCCATTCCCTTCTCCAGGTGATCTTCCCAACACAGGGATAGACCCTGCATCTCCTGAGACTCCTGCATTAGCAGGCAGATTCTTTACCACTGAGCCACTAGGGATGCTGCTAAACATCCTACAATGTACAGGACAGCTCCTTACAACAAAGATTTATCTGGCCCAAAATGTCAAAGGTGCTGAGGTTAAGAAATGCTGATCTGAATTACCACTATGTATAGCGGTGCTAATAATTTCATTTGAGTGTTAGAACTAAAATATACTCTAAAAACAGAATATAAATAGTATTAGTAAGTAAAGTAAAGTATTCTAAGGGCTTTGTATAATTTGTGTGGCAGAAAAGGAAACTGAGTAACTATAGGCTTTGACGAGTTAGGTGACCATATTAAAACATAAAGGGTAACTAGTAAATGTGTACACTTCAGAAGTTAAATTCTCTAACCTAGTAGAAGGAAGATATGGAATGGAAATAAAAATGATACAGAGGAAGCATGAAGAGAGACAGAAAACTGAAAGGCAGGGAAAAAAGTAGGGAATATAACAGGAACAAATACATCAGAAATCAAATAACTGTAAATAGACTAAAACTCTCCAGTTCAGAGAAAAAGCTTGTCAGTCTAGATAAAATAAGAATTCCAGCTAAATACTGTTTACAAGACATATGTACAAACATTAGGACACCGGAGTGTTTAGAGTTAAAGGATGGAAGAAGATATACAAGATGAACACTTGCATAAAAAAAGATTTCTAAAGCTATTGATATTAGACAAAATAGACTTAAGGCAAAAAGCACTAGTGATGATTAAAAGGTAATTGAATAACACTTAAATGTTCAACACAATATCAAATTACCAATGGCATTTTTCACAGAACTAGAAAAAAATCTAAAATTTTGTACTGATACACAAAAGGCCCTGAATAGTCAGCTGGAGGAGTCAGGCTCTCTGACTTCAGACTATACTACAAAGCTACAGTAATCAAAACAGTATAGTACTGGCCCAAAAACAAAAATACAGTTCACTGGAACAGGATAGAAACCCCAGAAATAAACCTACACACCTATGGTTAATTAAATTACAACAAAGGAGGTAATACTATACAGTGGAGGAAAGATGGTCTCTTCAATAAATGCTTCTGGGAAAATTGGACAGCTGTATGTAAAAAAATGAAATTAGAAAATTCTTTAACACCATACACAAAAATAAACTCAAAATGGATTAAAGACCTAAATGTAAGGCAAGATACCATAAAGCTCTTGGAGGAAACATAGGTGAAACACTCTGACAAAATTACAGCAATATCTCTACTGAGCTGTCTCCTATAGTAAGGTGACTTCACTTTCACTTTTCATTTTCATGCATTGGCAACCCACTCCAGTATTCTTGCCTGGAGAATACCAGGGACAGAGGAGCCTGTTGGGCTGCCATCTATGGGGTCGCACAGAGTCGGACATAACTGATGCGACTTGGCGGCGGCAGCAGCTCCTACAGTAATGGAAATAAGAATAAAAATAAACAAATATGACCTAATTAAACTCAAAAGGTTTAGCACAACAAAGCAAACCATAGACAAAACAAAAAGACAACCCACAGAATGGAAGAAAATATTTGCAAACAATGCAACCAACAAGGGATTAGTCTCCAAAATGTATAGTTTGTGTGACTCAATATCAAAAAAAAAGCAACTTCATCAAAAAATGAACAGAAGAACCAGTCATTTCTCCAGAGAAGACATACAAATGACCAAGAAATACATGAAAAGATGCTCAACTTTTTGCTAACTATTCAGTTCAGTTCAGTTCAGTCGCTCAGTCGTATCCGACTCTTTGCGACCCCATGAATTGCAGCATGCCAGGCCTCCCTATCCAACACCAACTCCCGGAGTTCACCCAAACTCATGTCCATCGAGTCGGTGATGCTATCTAGCCATCTCATCCTCTGTCGTCCCTTTCTCTTCCTCTGTCGTCCCCTTCTCCTCCTGCTCCCAATCCCTTCCAGCATCAAAGTCTTTTCCAATGAGTCAACTCTTCGCATGAGGTGGCCAAAATATTGGAGTTTCAGCTTTAGCATCAGTCCTTCCAAAGAACACCCAGGACTGATCTCCTTTAGAATTGACTGGAGTAATGCAAATCAAAACTACAATGAGCCTCACACCAATCAGAATGACCATCATCAAAAAATCTATAAACAATAAATGCTATGGAGGGTTTGGAGAAGAGGGAACTCTCCTACACTGTTGGTAGGAATGTAAATTGCTCCAGTACGGAGGTTCCTTAAGAATCTAGACTATCATGTGATCCAGCATTCACACTCCTATGCATATATCTGGAGAAGAACATGGTTTAAAAGGAAGCATGAGCCCAAATTTTCATTGCAGCACTATTTACAGTAACCAAGACATGGAAGCAACCTAAATGTTCATTGACACAGGAATGGATAAAGAAAATGTGGTATGTACATACAATGGAATATTACTCAGTCATTAAAAAGAAAGAAAGAATGCCATTTGCAGCAATATGTATGGACCTGGAGATTATCATAGTAAGTGAGGTACATCTGACAGAGAAAGACAAATGTCATTTGACATCCCTTATATGTGGAATCTTTACCAAAAGGAGATATAAATGAACTTATTTACAAAACAGAAACAGACTTAAAGAATGAACTTATGATTACCAGGGGGGCAGGGTAGAGAGAAGGATAGATTGGGAATTTGGAATTGACATGTACACACTGCTATATTTAAAATAGATAACCAAAAAGGAACTATGGTACAGCACAGGGAGCATTGCTCAATACTTTGTAATAAACTAAATGGGAAAAGAATTTGAAAAAGAATAGATATATGTACATGTATAACTGAATCATTTTGCTGTAGACCTGAAACTAAAATAGTATTATTAATCACTTATGCTCCAATATAATATAAAAATTAAAAAATTAATTCTATTAATAAACTGAATTATACCTAGTAACATAGACTTAAAAACATTTTAAAAACATACCTAAAACTACAAGGAAATTTAATAGATAATTTCTCTCTTATAATTGATATATGATGGGGAAACTAAATCAGTAAAGATTTGAAACCAGCTTCATAGATTAATGAACCCATTTTTTTCTTTTTAAGGATCATATTGGCTTTCACTTTTTTGGCATACAGTTCTTCAAGAAAATGATAAAAGAAATGAAGAACTTTATGCCAAAAAATTGAAAACCAATAAAATTGATAAATTACTAAGAAAACACAAACCACAAAAATCAACCTATGAGGAAATAGAAAAACAGATAATATTATAAAAATTGAAGAAATTGAATTACTAAATCAATATCCCCCAAAATGAAAACAACAGGCTTTCTACAGGAAAGCTTTTTCCAACATTCAAAGAACAGATCATTATAAACATAGACAAATTCTTTTAAGAGTGACAAAACAGGAAAATCTCACCAACTCATTGTATGAGCAATACCTCATTATATTAACTACATTTGCAATGTGAAAATAAATAAGGAAAGTATAAAAATAGAATCTCACAGGCTAATCTAAGTAACATGCAAAAATATAAAAATTCTAGGTAAAACATTAGCATCAAATATAGCAATGTATAAAAAACAAAAAAATGTAAAAAATAAATGCAAAAAAAAGTTAAAAAAAAAAATCTTTAATGACCCAGATAATCACAATGGTGTGATCACTCATCTAGAGCCAGACATCCTGGAGTGCAAAGAGAAGTAGGCCTTGGGAAGCATCATTACAAACAAAGCTAGTGGAGGTGATAGAATTCCAGCTGAGCTATTTCAAATCCTAAAAGATGATGCTGTGAAAGTGCTGCACTCATTATGCCAGCAAATTTGGAAACCTCAGCAGTGGCCACAGGACTGGAAAAGGTCAATTTTCATTCCAATCCCAAAGAAAGGCAATGCCAAAGAATTTTCAAACTGCCCTACAATTGCACTCATCTCATATGCTAATAAAGAAATGCTCAAAATTCTCCAAGCTAGGCTTCAGCTGTATGCGAGCCAAGAAATTCCAGATGTTCAAGCTGAATTTAGAAAAGGCAGAGGAACCAGAGATCAAATTGCCAACATCTGCCGGGTCATAGAAAAAGCAAGAGAATTACAGAAAAACATCTACTTCTGCTTCATTGACTATGCCAAAGCCTGTTACTGTGCGGATCACAACAAACTGGAAAATTCTTAAAGAGATGGGAATACCAGACCACCTGACCTGCCTCCTGAGAAATCTGTATGCAGTCAAGAAGCAACAGTTAGAACTGGACATGGAACAATAGACTGGTTCCAAATAGGAAAAGGAGTACGTCGAGGCTGTATATTGTCACCCTCCTTATTTAACTTATATGCAGAGTATATGATGCAAAATGCTGGACTGGATGAAGCACAAGCTGAAATCAAGATTGTCAAGAGAAATATCAATAACCTCAGATATGCAGATGACACCACCCTTATGGCAGAAAGTAAAGAGAAACTAAAGAATCACTTGATGAAAGTGAAAGAGGAGAGTGAAAAAACTGGCTAAAACTCAGCATTCAAAAAACTAAGATCATGGGATCTGGTCTCATCACTTCATGACAAATAGATGGGGAAATAATGGAAATAGTGAGAGACTTTATCTTCTTGGGCTCCAAAATCACTGCAGATGGTGACTGCAGCCATGAAATTAAAAGACGCTTGCTCCTTGGAAGAAAAGTTACGACCAACATAGACAGCGTATTAAAAAGCAGAGACATTACTTTGCTAACAAAGGTCCATCTAGTCAAAGCTATGGTTTTTTCCAGTAGTCATGTATGGATGTGAGAGTTTGACCATAAAGATGGCTGAATGCTGAAGAACTGATTCTTTTGAACTGCGGTGTTGGAGAAGACTCCTGAGAGTCGCTTGGACTACAAGGAGATCAAACCAGTCTATCCTAAAGGAAAGCAATCCTGAATATTCATTGGAAGGACTGATGCTGAAGCTGAAACTCCAGTACTTTGGCCACCTGATCTGAAGAACTGACTCATTGGAGAAGACCCTGATGCTGGGAAAGACTGAAGGCAAGAGGAAAAGTGGATGACAGAGGATGAGATGGTTGGATGGCATCACTGACTTGATGGACATGAGTTTGAGTAAGCTCTGGGAGTTTGTGATGGACAGGGAAACCTGGTGTGCTGCAGTCCATGGGGTTTCAGAGTCGAACACGACTGAGCAATTGAACTGAACTGATAAAAAGCAAAATATTTCATAAGTAGGGTTTATTCCAGACATGAAAAGTATGTTCAATATTCAAAAATGTATTAATAGAATTTGCCATATAGGTAGCTTAGAAGAGGAAACATATATGATCCAATCAATAGATGCAAAACTTTATTTGATATACTTTAGCATAGATTGGCGGAGAAGGCAATGGCTACCCACTCCAGTACTCTTGCCTGGAAAATCCCATGGACGGAGGAGCCTGATGGGCTGCAGTCCATGGGGTCGCTAAGAGTCGGACACGGCTGAGCGACTTCACTTTCACTTTTTACTTTCATGCATTGGAGAAGGAAATGACAACCCACTCCAGTGTTCTTGCCTGGAGAATCCCAGGGATGGGGGAGCCTCGTGGGCTGCCATCTATGCGGTCGCACAGAGTTGGTCACGACTGAAGCGACTTAGCAGCAGCAGCACCATAGGTTGGAGAAGGAAATGGCAACCCACTCCAGTATTCTTACCTGGAAAATCCCATGGACGGAGGAGCCTGGTAGGCTACAGTCCATGGAGTTGCAAAGAGTCAGACACAACTGAGCGACTTCATTTTCACTTTTCAATCTCCTGCATTGGAGAAGGAAATGGCAACCCACTCCAGTGTTCTTGCCTGGAGAATCCCAGGGACAGAGGAGCCTGGTGGGCTGCTGTCTATGGGGTCGCACTGGGTTGGACACAACTGAAGCGACTTAGCAGCAGCAGCATAGATTTTCATAATTCAAAAAAAAAGGAATAGAATCAAACACCCTTTAACTGATAAAGGACATCTGCAACAAATTACATACTTAATTGTTAATATTAAATCTTTCAAAACCAATGCAAGTATACTCAGTCTCACTTCATAAACTCAGTGATTCAGTGGAAAACCTAGACAGTATAACATGACAAGAAAAAGGAATAAAGGAATGGAATTGGAAAGAAATAAAAAGAAAAAAGATCAGTATTATTTGTAGATGACATGATAGTCTACTTGGAAAATCCAAAAATTATCCATGTAACTTATGAAAATTAATTATAAAGCTTAGATTTTCTAGATACGAAATCTACATCAACTATATTTCCAGACACCAGCAACAAATGAAGAAAAAAATGTTATTTTCTAAAATGTGATTTACTATATCAACAAAAATGATAAATTCTGCATAGGAATAAATCAACCAAATTATATTCAAGAACTTTATGGAGAAAACCATAAAATGTTTTGAAATACATTAAATGAATTCTATGTGAATTAAAAGACATTTTACTTTCATGACATGAAATACCTTCTATCAACAAATCTACTCTCTCTTCTTCTCCCACGGAAGCACATGTCAGCAGATTTCAGTCATAAGCTAGAAGGAGAGAAAGCCATAGATAGAATGGCTTCTTTACTTTTTTGGGAGAGCAGAAGTTTTGATAGAAGTTCTCATTTCATGGGCCAAGGAACTTAGTGAGGTAAAACATGTTCCCTCTGCTGATAATATTCTGATTGACCCACCTAGAACTTAATTATTTTTCTTTCTCTCCATCATGGTTAATCTCCTAATTTAACCTGGGGCTACTCAAAGTGTGGGTCACAGACCAGAAGCATCAAGAACACCTTAAATCTTGTTAGAAATACAAAATCCTGGACCTACCCTAGAATCCTAGACTTAGTGGATCAGAATATGCATTTTAATCAGATCCCCGGGTGAATTCTATGCATATTTAAGTTTGAGAAGCATTCTCTAGGAAATAGATCAGGCCAGTCTACTTGACATGATGCTCCCAATCCTTTCATCAGTGAGGATCCTATACCATCCAATACAGAAACCACTAACCAACTGTAGCTATTAAAACATTTGAAATGTGCTGCTGCTGCTGCTAAGTCGCTTCAGTGGTGTCCGACTCTTTGCGACCCCATGGACTATAGCCTACCAGGCTCCTCCATCCATGGGCTTTTCTAGGCAAGAGTACTGGAGTGGGGTGCCATCGCCTTCTCCACTGAAATGTGCAGTCAGTATAAAACACACAGTTGGGGAGTGCCCTCGCAGTCCAATGGCCAAGACTCTATGCTTTCACTGCCATGACCCTGGGTTGAATGCCTGGTTAGGGAACTGAGATTCCGCAAGCTGCCATATGGCATGGCCAAAAAATAAAAAAGTAAATAACACAAAGGCAAAACCGATTTCAAAAACAATACACAAAAGCAAATTTATATTATCATTCATATCAACTATATATTGAAATGATAATATTCTAGAGATACTGGGTTACATAATGTTATTAAAATTGTTTGTCCTTACTTTTTTTTATTATGGCTACCAGAAATTTTTAATTACACATGTGACTTGTATCATGGCTTAACATCACATTTTTACTGGCCAGCACTGCTCTAGACCCTGTCTTCTGCCTCCCCAGTTGAAATTACATGACTCATACACTCATCCCCATGCTAATTAAGCATCCCAGCTACAATTTCATGATATTCACTTTGATATAACTAATCATTCTCTAATCTAAGAAGGTGATGCTGGAGAAGACTCTTGAGAGTCCCTTGGACAGGGAGGACAACAAACCAGCTAATAATCCTAAAGGAAATCAGCCCTGAATAGTCATTGGAAGGACTGATGCTGAAGCTGAAGTTCTAATACTTTGGCTACCTGATGCAAAAAGTCGACTCATTTGAAAAGACCCTGATGCTTGGAAAGACTGAGGGCAGGAGGAGAAGGGGATGACAAAGGATAAGGTGGTTGGGTGGCATCACTGACTCAAGGGATATGAGTTCGAGCAAACTCCAGGAGATGATGAAGGACGGGGAAGCCTGGTGTGCTGCAGTCCATGAAGTCACAAAGAGCTGGATGCAACTTAGTGACTCAACAACAATAACTAGTCTAACAAGCCTGCATTTTACCTTATTCTTAGTTATTTTCAGCTTTATTGGGGTATAATCAACAAAATTGTAAGATATTTAAAGTAAACAATGATGATTTGATACACATGTATGTTGCAAAAGGAATCCCCCCAAATTAACACATTCATCACCTCACATATTCACTTTTTTAGTGAGAACATTTAAGGTCTACTCTCTTAGCAAATTGTATTAATTTCAATTATGTAATACAGTGTTTTCAACTACAGTCACCATGCTATAAATCGGGCATTTTATTTTGGAGTTTTATTTCTAACTCCTAGTGCTATGTCTGAATTTTGAGGATCTCAACACTTGTGTCCAATAAGGACTTTGATGCCAAAGGACAGACCAAGCTTTATGAAAAAAAAACCTGGGCTCCTATAAAGAAATAGTAGAGACATAATCCATAAGCATCTGCGTTTTGAGGTAAATGCTGCCTGCATATTTGTATGCACACATTTGTTTTTAAAAGTTTGGCCATCTGACTGTAACCTGAGGAATCTTGGTTAAACATTTCTTTATGCAAAACAAAGAATGTTGAGTAGTTAAATATTTTACCTCTGAGACTAAAATGGGGTTATTCTTTCCTCCCCCTTGAATGTTTAAGGTGGAAAACCAAGTGTAAATATTCAAAAGATTTTGTCATGAAAATCTCATCATCTATGAAAGAACAGTGGTAACTAACACCTTTGAATGCTTAATTAACTCAATAAACATGTACTATGAATCTTCTATTATGTATGAATGAGTCACCATTCTTTGCTGAGCGGGTATGAAGAGATTTCAGGCAATATAGAGGCAATGGAAGAGCAGTCCATGTCTTTTCTTAAGCATCTTACAACTTAGCTGAGGGAAATGGAGCATACAAATGGAAGCAGACTAAATGGAAATTTACACAACAGGAAAGTAACCAATAAACACTGCTGCTGCTGAGTCACTTCAGTCATGTCCGACTCTGTGCAACCCCATAGACGGCAGCCACCAGGCTCCCCCGTCCCTGGGATTCTCCAGGCAAGAACACTGGAGTGGGTTGCCATTTCCTTCTCCAATGCATGAAAGTGAAAAGTGCAAGTGAAGTTGCTCAGTGGTGTCCGACTCTTTTTGACCCCATGGACTGCAGCCTACCAGGCTCCTCCATCCATGGGATTTTCCTGGCAAGAGTACTGGAGTGGGGTGCCATTGCCTTCTCCGAATAAACACTGAGCTCCTGTTATATGTAGAGTACACACCAGATAACTCATATGAACATGCTGAACACACATGCTCTCAACATAAATTCAAGTGCTAATGGCTCAAAGGGGATCAGAATAGCTTGGATACTCAAAGGGTTAAGGAATTGTTTACAAAAGTAGGAAGCCAGGAGAGGGCAACCATGTGCCTGGCAGCAAGGCAGATGCCAGAACCTTCAGGTAGCACTGTAGTCCTCTCCTTCCACTAGAGAAGGTAGGGGAGGGGAGAAAGCACAGGAAGGGAATCAGTCATCTCAAGTCCACCTGTAGACTTCTGGTTTGTGGACCACGTGGGGGACAATCACCTGGAGAATGTGTGATAAGTGCATATTTCTGTGACCTACTCCAGAGTCATCACTTCAGAACCTTTGAGGGCGAACTTCAGAAATGTGTACTTTGTGCACTGCAGGGGGTGTTCATGTATACTGACGTTTCTGGGCCACTCACTGGATGAAAACAAGGGTGTCAGACTGATTCTGACCTGAGTCCCAGGACTGTCTCCACAGCTTCGTGACGTTGCCCTCTTCTTGTGCACAACTTAAGCCTCAGTTTCCCCATCTGTCAAATGCAAACAATAAATGTCCGCCTATAGTCTTGGTGTGAGGTTCAAATGATTAACAATCGAAGATGCTCAGGCATATAGTGAGCACCCAATAAATGCAACAAAAATTATAAAAAACTCAGGAAGAATTCACCAATAGTCAATGATAACATAGTATTTAACTAAAATTTTGTTACGAGGGTAAATCTCACAATAAGTGTTCTTTTCATAAGAAAAGAAATTCACCAAATGTGAATGAGTGAAGGAGAAGCAAAGAAGAGATGAAATAGAGAAAACTTCTAAAAGAACAGAGTCAGCAGTCCAAGCAGGAAGCTGGTCCTAAGGACGTGTTTTTATCACTTACTGACAACTGTCTATGTGTCCGGCCACTCCACTTTCACATTAACTTAAAAGACCCTTATGATCACCCTTTGAAGTTGGTAACCAGCAGCACTTTAACTGAATGTCCACGAGGTTACAGATCCCAGGTCCCAGGCAAAGCCACACAGCTAGAAAGACACACAGCTAGTAAGTCAGACAACGCAAATTAGGCAACAAATTTGTGATAGTCACACTGGCAGAATCCAACCTGTGAGGCACCCAGTATGCCTACCATGGACAGAGATGAGCCAGAACAGTGTAAAACATGCCCTGGAGTGAAGCCAAGTTCTGAGACCAGAGTGCACATGGATATCTGAGCTCCTGAATGTGGGGTCACCAATGAAGTTCTATCTTCTATTCTCCTAAGAATCTTTCCTATTACCCCAAGCTATTATTAGTAACCATAGAGGCAGAGAAATAGTAGATATTTCCTGCCCAATCTGTAAATATGGAAAAATCTAAATCATTGTTCTGTTACTCTGGAGTTACGATTTGCTATTAGTGTTAAATGAAAACACCATCTTCTACAGTATTCTTGATACAGGTGAGTTGGGTTAAAAATCCAAGTATAGAAAACATAGCTCTGAAAGGATCATAGTCTGCCTGGGAAGGAGATCAGAATACATATGTGTATCCATTTCTTCTTCCATACGAGCACCCTGATTTTCATTTGGGTACCACTTTTCCCCCCACTTAAACCCTTGTGTTTCTGATAGGATTGACCCCTATTCCCAGGTTCCAAGAATGGACGCATGATCTATGCTTGCCCAATTAGCATATTCGATGGCTCTGGTGACAATTATTGGCTCAAGGGTGGCAAGTTATCTGAATTAGTCCAATCAAGAGCTAGTCGGAGAGTCTGCACTGGATCAGAAAAGAAAAGGCTTATTGGGATTGGCTAAAGTTTCCAGGGCACACTTCACGGAGGAAGTTAGCTGCATTATTCGCACCTCTGGATCCTGCCTAGTGGTAAAGAACCCACCTGCCAATGCAGGAGACATAAGAGACGTGGGTTCAAAAAGACCCCCAGGAGGAGGGCATGGCAACCCACTACAGTATTCTTGCCTGGAGAACCCCCATGGACAGGGGAACCTGGTGGGCTATAGTCTATGAGGTCATAAAGAGTTGGACACAACTGACGTGACCGAGCACTCTATCTTGCCAGGCCAAAATCTCCAGCCCTACCTACTCTTTTCAGGTATGTGAGTCAACGATTTTTTTTTTTTTTTTTTTTTTTTTGCGTGAGCTTGTTTAAATTAGGATTTTCATCACTTCAGAAGAGCCACATTTAACCCAAAGGCCATCAATCTTGTCACCAGCTTACACTTAAACATGAACTAATTGTGTGAGCACACATGGACTGTGTGAACTGGGGTAAGAGGAGGAAGACTGGTCCTTAGTCCACAGGCAGGACTAATGATATTAAGGAGACAGAGCCTGAAAAACAACAACTAAGTGAGACTAGACACAATACAGGTGAGATTCCTTAGGAGAAAAACTGGAACATGCACCCCACTCTGTGAAAAATCGAAAAAAAATTTAAATATGAGATCAGAAGCTTATTTCCTAAGTTGTGGGGGAAGGAGATGTGGGAGGGGTGACATTCTTAAAAGAGACAAGGAGACTAAAACGGAAAAGGACAAAGCATTTCAATGTAGGGCATATTTGGGACAATGTAGGATATATTTGGGACAATTTTAAACAGGAAGAGGCATTAAAATCTAGATTTTGCCTCAATAGTTGTGTTAGGAAGTTAATTCAGTTATTTGTCAGACAAGCTTAGGAAATCTATCTGTACTTATTATTATCAGCAAACGTTTTACTCATGTTAGGAGAGTTGGGAAAATAGCCAGCACAAAATTCATGGTGCTTGAATTCATAATCAAGACTCCATGCTGATAGACAAAAGCGTAAACAATTTAAGCATATAATTCCATTTTAATACAAAAAATTAACCCACTAAAAAACCTCAGGCAAAGAAATTGTCTCTGTCCCCATAAGTGGATTTTATAATTTTACCTGATGCAGTACTACCTCCTTTTAATTTTCTGCATGAGAAGCAATTAACAAACTATATAATTCCATGCACTTCTGTAGATGCCACACAATTAAATAAAAATAGATAAAATATGGGAAGAGTGAGAGGCACGAGCCATTTATTAAGTTAATCCTTCCCAACCAGGAGTCAGATTCAAGGCCTAATTGTAGCTGGATGACTTGAAATGACTTATTTAGATCTGAAGGACAAGGACTTAACTACAACAGAATACACATAGGAAAATATGTTGAAATGACCGAGACAATATAAAGAACTCAGATAACTAGGATGGCAGATGGAAAATTAGCACAGTGGGGAAATTTCACCATATCTTGTTTAAATCCTTAAACTCCAGGTATATTTACCTTGTAAATTTAGGAATGACTTTACACAACATAATGACTTTACACATAATTCCCTGGTGGCTCAGAGGTTAAAGCGTCTGCCTGGAATGCGGGAGACCCGGGTTTGATCCCTGGGTTGGGAAGATCCCCTGGAGAAGGAAATGGCAACCTACTCCAGTACTCTTGCCTGGAGAATCCCATGGAGGGAGGAGCCTGGTGGGCTACAGTCCATGGGGTCGCAAAGAGTCGGACACGACTGAACGACTTCACTTTCACTTTATACAACATGAGTTCCATGTATAATCATTCTAAGTGACTGTATTACCTACTGTGGTGTTATTTACACAAATTAAGAATTGGGTATCAGTATGGTGTTTCCCTCCAGTACTCTTGCCTGGAAAATCCCATGAACGGAGGAGCCTGGAAGGCTGCAGTCCATGGGGTTGCTGAGGGTCGGACACAACTGAGCGACTTCACTTTCACTTTTCACTTTCATGCATTGGAGAAGGAAATGGCAACCCACTCCAGTGTTCTTGCCTGGAGAATCCCAGGGATGGGGGAGCCTGGTGGGCTGCCGTCTATGGGGTCACACAGAGTCGGACACGACTGAAGTGACTTAGCATGGTGTTTCCCACTGGCTAATGCAGGATAGACCACACATGTTTTCCTCTCTGGTCATTTCCTCTGGTCATTGATTCCAGCACATTTTGTCTGTGCCCCTTGAAGCCTTGTACATACTGTCTTAAGATCAGTTGTTTACACTCTCAATGCTTCCTTGGACTGTAAACCCACCCAGAGCTGAAACCACCTCTCATTCATTACTGCTCATGCTTCTCTAGTTCAATGCTAAACTAAAGGTGCTTTGGCAGTATTAGACTAATGTCTCCCTTTTAATTCATGATAAAGTTTGGTATTTTTCACCGAGTTAAAGCAAGAATTTTAAAACTAGGCTAGCAATGAAGTTTTGGTACACTAACATTAGGAATATACCTGTAAGTCATTTTTACATATAATTACTAAAACTCAAGACAAGATGAAAAGATTCTTTTCAGAAATGAATAAAACCAGGATTAGATAAAGAAATGTTGATATTATACAAGGATTTGTTAAGAATCCATATGCATTTTGCTTTATTTTATATATGCTTTTTAAATGATAATTAGTAATTATAAGTATTTTGATACTATTTTACTACTATTATTATTATAGTATTTAGTACTATCTCACGGAGAAGGCAATGGCACCCCACTCCAGTACTTTTGCCTGGAAAATCCCATGGAAGGAGGAGCCTGCTGGGCTGCAGTCCATGGAGTCGCTAGGGTCGGACACGACTGAGCGACTTCACTTTCACTTTTCACTTTCATGCACTGGAGAAGGAAATGGCAACCCACTCCAGTGTTCTTGCCTGGAGAATCCCAGGGACGGGGAAGCCTGGTGGGCTGCCATCTATGGGGTCTCATAGAGTCGGGCACGACTGAAGCGACTTAGCAGCAGCAGCAGCAGTACTATCTCAAAAATTGTAGTAATTTAATTTTTAAAAAATTTTAATAAAATAAATGAAATGGTATTGTGATTTCAATACATCTGGTCACAAGGAAATCTATGGAAGATCAGGAGACTTTAAAACCATGTACTACAACACAGAGAGACGTTTATCTGAATTGAAAGCACAAACAGAAACAACATCCTCCTCAAATCTTCTGGTGTAAAACAGACCAAAAAAGTGATGAAAAATCATTAATTTCAGCCTACATGACACGGGTCCACCTGTATATTCAATCCCAACCTTAAGTCTATATTTCAGGCTTTAAACCCAACTGATCCAAGACATCCCACATGATGCTCCATAATAAACTGACTCCATCACATAGGGTAGCAGACTCAGGAGCCAGAATGCATGAGTTCAACCAGCAAACTGCTTAAGCTCCATGTGCCTCAACTTTGCCATCTGGCAACTGTGATTAATAAAATGTTTCACCTCACAGAACTGATGTGAAGGTTAAAATAGTGTCAGGCACATATGCCAGTGTTTACCATCTTTGGGGAAGCCATCAGTAATTCCTACCTACCTTCCTTCCTGTGGCTCACCACCCTCCTGCTTTCATTTTCTTCCAAATGCCAAGCTCTTTCTTGCTTTAACGCCTTCACCTCCTTCTTAGTTGTTCTGTCTTTTCCTTCTATTTTTATCCCCAGAGGCCACCAGAGACTTTCTGGAGTGATAACATTTTGTATAATATCCAAGTTTTTCCTACAGTGGCTTCCATCTTGGAGTTTAAGGAGAGAGCAGGAGGCTATCAACACAGCAAGTGCTATCCTTGAATACCATTAACCTAAATGCCATAAGAAATCCAAGAGTCACAGAAACCATACAGTCGTGGATCTCCACTCATTGCCCAAGATATATTGGGACAATCTCTTAACCTCCCACACAGCATTGTTCTAAGACATGGGTAAAAGGTCGTACCCATCGTCTAAAGTGCTTAGAATTTCGCAAGGCTATGAATGTAGATCAAATTGCCAACATTCGCTGGATCATAGAAAAAGCAAGAGAGTTCCAGAAAAACATCTATTCTGCTTTATTGACTATGCCAAAGCCTTTAACTGTGTGGATCACAATAAACTGTGGAAAATTCTGAAAGAGATGGGAATACCAGATCACCTGACCTGCCTCTTGAGAAACCTGTATGCAGATCAGGAAGCAACAGTTAGAACTGGACATGGAACAACAGACTGGTTCCAGATAGGAAAAAGAGTACGTCAAGGCTGTATATTGTCACCCTGTTTATTTAACTTATATGCAGAGTACATCATGAGAAATGCTGGGCTGGAGGAAGCACAAGATGGAATCAAGATTGCCAGGAGAAATATCAATAACCTTAGATTAACCTCAGATATGCAGATGACACTACCCGTATGGCAGAAAGTGAAGAGGAACTAAAAAGCTTCTTGATGAAAGTGAAAGAGAACAGTAAAAAAGTTGGCTTAAAGCTCAACATTCAGAAAACTAAGATCATGGCATCTGGGCCCATCACTTCATGGGAAATAGATGGGGAAACAGTGGAAACAGTGTCAGACTTTATTTTTTGGGCTCCAAAATCACTGCAGATGATGATTGCAGCCATGAAATTAAAAGACACTTTCTCCTTGGAAGGAAAGTTATGACCAACTTAGATAGCATATTCAAAAGCAGAGACATTGTGTGTTATTATCAATACTATTATTATTAATTGCTATTATTCTGTCCACAGGATGAAGACTAGAGTTCAAATACATCATCTTTCAGTTAAATGTAGGTCTTCATCTAGATAAGCATGGTTCATTCTGGTTGTCATAGTTAATTAGCTTACTTCCAGTCCTGTGTGAAACAATGAAAAATTACACCAGCTGTAAAGACAGTTTCTAGGTGCTATGCTGTCATAGAGCTGGACTCTGTCACCCTAGACAGCTTAATAAAGGCAGTCATTTGGTAATACAATTGGAATGTGTCAGATATGTTTTCTTTTCTTAAAAATTTCCTCATACCTGACAGACAAAAAAAAAAAAAAGTACCCCAAGAAAAACAATAATGAAAGAAGGGAAGCAAAAAATATTTGAAGGCTTACTATGTGCCAGACACCAAGGGAAAAAAAAGTCCAGCACAGCTTTCATAGCCCAAGAGCCAGGATCAGAGGTGTGTGGCAGAACCTTCCCAAGGCCAAGGCAAAGTTACACAAATGTGGCCCATTTTAAATGTTTTAGGTTTAACAAATCAATGTCTTTATGAGGAAAAAAAAAATCCAGTGCATTATAATTATACTAGGCACAGATAATTCTTTTTTAGTATCAATTCAAAATGCATCCCAGGGCATGTGGTCTGATTGTAGGTCACAAGGATTAAAGGTATGTGATGAAAATCTGCTTTCCGTCCAGCATGTCCTGCTGACTGTAGGTACAACCTCACTTGGAGATGATACCAAAGCCCTAATTTGCATGTGTGAGACCTGAGCCGGCAGCGCTCAGCCCCACCCTGGGATGCTGCTGCTGCTGCTGCTGCTAAGTCGCTCCAGTCATGTCCGACTCTGTGCGACCCCAGAGACGGCAGCCCACCAGGCTCCACCGTCCCTGCGATGGGCTTAGTTCAAAGCTGGGCGTTTGGACCCAACACTTTGATGCAGCCATTTGATGTCAGACCACCTTGTTAACATGTCAAATCACCATCTTTCCAAAAACATAAAAGCAATAGTCCTACTAGCATTGGATTCAGGTATTATTGGGCCTACGTCTTACACATGAAGGAAAAAGAATAAACGTGTTATGAAAATTAGTGTTGTTTAGAATGAGTTAAAAACATATAGCAAATTACAAATTTGGGAAAGCTGCAAAGGCAAAATTAAAATAAAAGCAGAAAAACAACAATTTTGTCTTAACTACTTAACAGACCTCTATGGAACCCCTTCCTATCTTTTTTGAATATATACTTCTTGATCATCCCTTCGTATGCCAATGACTTTGCAATATCAGTCCTTAGAGAGAATAGGTTTCCCAGGTGGCACCAGTGGTAAAGAACCTGCCTGCCAATGCAGAAGACACAAGAGATACGATCTCGATCCCTGGGTTGGGAAGATCCCCTGGAGAAGGAAATGGCAACCCACACCAGTATTCTTGCCTGGAAAATCCTATAGACAGAGGAGTCTGGTGGGCTACAGTCCATGAGGTCTCAAAGAGTCAGACACAACTGAGTGGCACACACAAAGAGAACAGAAAAATAATTCTTCCAGTATCATTGATCCAAATTTGTTTTTAATTCTTGACTCTTTAGAAAAGTTGCTGATAGTTACTGATAGTTTAGCATCACAGTTTGCTACTAGAAAATACACATACATTCTTAGGTTTGTTGTCAAATATAGGAAAACTTCCACCAAGTTTCTTTCATATATGAGTGTAAAATTTCAGGGCATCTTAAGGTTTTTTTGTGCAGTGAACAATCTTAAAAGCTCCTTGAACGAACAGAACTTAGTAACTCTTCAGTGAAATTTGTTGTAATGATACATACAACAATGTAATTGTTGCTGATGTCAGTGTTTCATTTTAAGTAAGTTAGAAATGTAAGTATTTCCCCAATATATCCATGTAATTCAGTGATATGTTGAGATACACAAAATATGTAACTTCACAAAGATATACAATACTGCAAATTTTGTGTACCACTGCATACATGTGTCCTACAAATACAGTAATTCTGATAAAAATTCCCTTTTGAGAGATTTTCAAAATATTTCTAAATGTTTCAAATACATTACTGGCAGCAAAGAACTTCTGTTTTGATGAAGCTTTGATGAAAACTAAATGATTTTCAATTTTGCATGCTAGATGACTGGAAGAATTTTCCACAGACTGGTTTCTGGTTCCATATATTTCAAACCATGTTTCTTCTTCACCACCCACATCCTTTCAGTGCTAGGAGCTATAGCTCATTCTCCTGTTTCTATGCAAATTCTGGCCTTACACTTTTGTGTCACAATGTTGGTGACTCAAAGCAATAGATGAATGGATGATAGGAGTGAACCTAGAAGTAATTTCTACAGCAAATCAGTTAGCTGAACAGCCCTACATGGATATAACTGCAAATAATGTAAAAATAACTCTCTGACCTAAACATAAAAGGATCTCCAACTCAACTTTTCTTTAGCCTGTTCTCCAAAAGGCCTGTGATAACTCCAACATGAGAAAAAGCAGGAGGTAGGACAAAAAAGAATGCAGCGTTCATTAGTTCAGGTCAATTCAGTTCAGTCACTCAGTTGTGTCTGACTCTGTGACCCCATGGACTGCAGCACGCCAGGCCTCCCTGTCCATCACCAACTCCTGGAGTTTACCCAAACCCATGTCCATTGAGTCAGTGATGCCATCCAACCATCTCATCCTCTGTCATCCCCTTCTCCTCCTACCTTCAATCTTGCCCAGCATCAGGGTGTTGCATCAACTGAAGTTAAAATAAACTGACTATATCTACATATTACAAGTACCCTCCCAGAGCTTGAAGTTTATACTTCAACATTTCGCAATGATTCTGCCTTGACCCTGACTTATACTCCACCCCTAACCTTAAACTTGATCATGGAGAATTTTCCTCTTTCTGTATTATTTAAATATAGAATATATTATTCTGCATGAATAAACTTTAATTTTGAAGTCAGAAGACCAGCATGAATCTACTACCCCAGGTAGTATAGGTTGGAGATGAAGTCTAGTTCAAAGAGGAGATAAATCTGATTCATGTATTATTCATAATTTAAATGGATATAATTTTAGGGTTTACTTTTTAGAATACATCAAAATATTTCCAGCTCAATATCATTGAATCAAATGGCTACATGCAGACATCGAAAACCTTAGTGAATTAAATTATAAAGCAAAAGTCACAGAGGATTATATACATTTTGGTTACATTCTTAAGGAATAAATTGATATTCACATTGCACAATATTTCTAGATAGAATACCATATCATGTTTTATAACTCTATCATCTCTCTTATCACTCAACAGCTTACTTTATGGATGGGTCTCAACAACTATTTTCAATAGAACTGCATTTTAAGGAGTTTAAAAAGCATAGTCTCCTTTTCCATTCTGATGTCAGATCATAAAATAAAACAGCCCACAGTAAGTACTTCATCCTGGGGTACTTTAGGACAGAAAGTTTACCTATCAGAGAAAAGGAGTTGAAAAATGCCAGAGGAACATCTCCTGATAAGGGAATACTAAAGAAATCCCTGACGTCACCAAGGTGTGTGGCTAGGCTTTCATATATCACATATCTCCATCTCAGGGCCCTTTGCTGAGTCAGCACAGTGACATTTGATTGAATGGATCCACAAACTTTACATTGACATCTGTATCCTTAATCTGACCTTTATTTCAGTGGATGTCTCCAAGACTAGTCATTAATTCACCCATCCATCCATCAGTGAATGATGACTTTCTTTGTGCTAGAAAACTGAGACTGCATTGAATGAAACTTGAATGATGACGGAATGAAGGGCTTCCCAGGTGGTGCAGTGATAAAAACTCTGCCTGGAGTATTACTCAGCCATTAAAAAGAATACATTTGAATCAGTTCTAATGAGGTGGATGAAACTGGAGCCTATTATACAGAGTGAAGTAAGCCAGAAAGAAAAACACCAATACAGTATACTAACGCATATATATGGAATTTAGAAAGATGGTAACAATAACCCTGTGTATGAGACAGCAAAAGAGACACTGATGTATAGAACAGTCTTATGGACTCTGTGGGAGAGGGAGAGGGTGGGAAGATTTGGGAGAATGGCACTGAAACATGTATAATATCATGTATGAAACGAGTCGCCAGTCCAGGTTCGATGCACGATACTGGATGCTTGGGGTTGGTGCACTGGGACGACCCAGAGGGATGGTATGGGGAGGGAGGAGGGAGGAGGGTTTGGGATGGGGAACACGTGTATACCTGTGGTGGATTCATTTCGATATTTGGCAAAACCAATACAATATTGTAAAGTTTAAAAATAAAATAAAATTAAAAAAAAAAAAACAACTCTGACTGCCAATGCAGGAGACACAAGAGACATGGGTTTGATTCCTGGGTCGGGAAGATACCCTGCAGTTGGAAATGGAAATGCACTCCAGTATTCTTTCTTGGAAAATTCCATAGACAGAGGAGCCTGCCAGGCTACAGTCCATGGGGTCTCAGAGAGTCAGATATGACTGAGCGACTGAGCACACTGAATGAAAGAGGCATGCATTTGCCCTCATGGAACTAACAGTTGAACAGTAAAGTTACTTATTATTCAAACAAGTAATTAATCATAGAGAGGATTTCCCCTGCTGCCAGGAGTATTGGATTTGAGTCTGAATTGGTGAGAAGGAAGTATGTTTGCCAAGACATTAACACTGTACTGCCCGGGCACAGGTATGGTTTCGATGTCGCTCAGATGTTTCAACTGTGAAGTCAGGTTAGAGAATCCCTGAATTAGGTGGAGAGACTTTCTACCAAGGTAGAAAACACCTGACAGGGAGGAAGTTTGAGGGGAAACGCATGAGTTTCCATCCTACCTGAGTTTTGACAGAGGAGTCCAAGTGATATATCAAGCTCAGAGTTGGACATCTGTGTCTGGATGATAATGGAAAGATCTAAATTGAAGACAGGTGAAAGTGATTGACATTTACCCTGTAACAGAAGCCATGGCACAATATGGAATTACCTATGGGGAGAGCATAGTGAGAAAATGGGAAAAAAATATTTCATCGAAGAGAGAGGATGCTGGGTCAGTAAAGGAAGCTAGGAAGGAGTGCTGGTAAGTTAAGAGGGGAGGCAGGCAAATGGGATGCTGTCAAAGTCAACGCAAGACAATGTTTCAAGAAGAGGGCACATAAGTGAGTTGAAAGCTGTATTTAATTTTGGCAAGGCCTGGGACTCCTTCTTTGGGCCTTTCCTATGGTAAGTCTCTACTTTGGCAAGATAGCTATTAGCAAGAAATTATTATTTAAAATCAAATTATAGGAGACTCAAAAGTCTAGTTTTTTAGGATTTAGAAAATAATTAACATCTCAATTCAGATCCTGAACATAAATGATAACATTCCCTGTGCACATGCACTCATGACTTCTAGCTCTTAGACATATATTATATTCACCAATTTGTGGGTTTAAACTTGGCAAGTATCACCACTCTTTTAAGGTTCGTAGCATTCTTCCTGTTGCCAAGCCTACCCAGGGCAAAACAAACAGAGTCATCTTTCAAGACACGCGTCCTATTTGGGCCCCTGCTGTAATGTATAAAGATTTTTGTCACTAGCACAGTGTCTATACCATTTTGTTCTATTTTCTTTACATGTGTGTCTCCTCCTGATTACCTTGAGGGCAGGTCATAGTCTGCTATGAGCTTGTCCCCCCAGTACCCATCACAGTGCTCACCACTCGGTATGTGCTGAATAACTGTTTACTGAATGAATAGAAAGTTGCATAGTTTTTCTGTAAGTTCATGAATAGCCAATCTGGAAATTCCATCTCTAAGTATTCTTTCATCATAGACTATAAAATATTGTTTAAATAAAGGATGTGGTTTATCCATATTTAAGTTTTAGGTCAATTTTCTATGGAGTTAGTAAAATCTCGTTCCAATACAAATTATTTAATCCCTTGGTGCCTTGGGTTTTCTGCCTGTAAAATAAGAACAGCCATGCTGATTTCCTTGGGCGCTGTAGTGAAGGTTGTCAAACGCAGAGCTCTATTTCCCCATAAGGGGTACTCCTTAAATTTGAAGACCAATTGATAATCATGTCTGTCTTGTTCTCTAAGTGGTTATGTCAGAGACTGAGGGAGCAACACATAAGTCCTCCGGGTCTGTTTATATTGGCTCCTGGAACAGCTGCTAAAGGCTCAATCTTGTGACCAGTAAAAGATCCCTGGTGCTAGGAGCTGGGTTAATCATGGCACTCTTTGCCCCAGGGGTGACATTTTGTAGGGAGCCAACCCTCCCTGGTCTGGACACTGAGCAAATTTAGTATTGGCGGCTTCAAGGCAGACCTAGAATAGCTGCAGCAAAGCTAGTCAATCCTGCCTTTAAGGTCATATTAGACTTGGATTCATTTGTTCAGTATTAATCTTCACTACAGTTCAAGTCTGCTGTTTGGTTGATTTAAGGGTCTTTTGGTGAAAAATCTATCAGTTGAGAGATTATCTTAACCAAGGGCAATCATTCAGACTGCAATTTAAATAAGAAAATGTATTTTCATTTATTATAAGTCCACTTGGTCTTCCCTGGTGGCTCTGTGGTAAAGAATCTGCCTGCTGACAGACAGCAGTTTGATCCCTGGGTCAGGAAGATTCCCTGGAGAAGGAAATGGCAACCTACTCCATTCTTGCCTGGGAAATCCCATGGACAGAGGAGCCTAGCAGGCTACAGTCCATGGGGTCTCAAAAGAATCAGACATGACTTAATGACTAAACACAACACAATAGATTCATCTGTTACATAATACCCCCATTAATTGAGTTCTGCTCATATGCCACGCTTCTGAAGTGACTTACAGCATTAAACATTCACATGGGTCTTACACTATCCCATTTTACGCATGCAGAGGGTGTTGCTCAGAGACATTAAACAATCTGTTCAGCATCACACAACTGGCAATAGGCAGGAACCAGATGAAATTCTCCTCTCCGTCACTCTCAGCTCAGCCTCTCTCCTACTGTTCAGTATTGTATCCTAGACACTCATCTCTCTGCAGCCTTCTCATATGCTTTAGTTTTAACGTTAAAAATGTATCCTCAGTTGGCTGAATACTTGCAATCCCACTTCAAAGGACGTAGATATAGGTTTTCTTGTCATTTAAGATTATTTTGAGGCAAAAACAGACCATGTTCCTATGACATTTCTGCAAGTGCAGGGGCAAAGGGACTATGCCCAGTTAGTAAGGATGGACAACAGATCTGGCAAAACCCACTCTGCTGCAAACTTAAGGAGCAGCATAGTTGATGCCATGAGTGGGAAGTTTAAATGAGTACATTCCAGTAGAGAAGTATAGAGGGATCATGCTGAGAGGGCCAACATTTGGTACATATGCTGATCACAGCAGGAAAATTGGCGCCCAGGTCATGGATCCCTATAAGTACAAGCTTCTCTTCTGATGACCCTGAGCAGGACTTCTGGTGGGCCTTAGGGTACTGTATGATGCTTGTTATTGGTGCTCCTTTTCCTGTGGACAGTTTCTGCTATTACACTGTCTATCTGATAGTTTGCATTACTCTGTCTTGAAATATTCACCATGTCGTGAGAGAAAACAGGTGGGTATTAAATTGCAACTCAAAGTGGTGATGACTGTTATCACAAAGACACACGAAAGACTCCCAGAGGAGACATTAGAGCCAATTTCCTGAACAGAAAACCACGAGGAGCCTGGTCATAGAGAAAAGGATAGATGGAGGCATAGAAGCAACAGCACAATCAGCCAAGTGCAACTAGTTCAAGGTCTCTGAAGCACAGACTGAGAGAGAGAGGAGTGAGCAGAGGGTCAAAAAATCACTGAGGGTTTTTAAGCAGAGATGCAGCATGAACATCTTTGTTGTTTAATGTTGTTGGCAGCTGTAAAGGCGGATTGGAAGAGAGAGATGCTGGTTAGGAAATTACTGTAGTTGTAAAAATGATGACTGTAGGCATATTCAAGAAATACTAGGAATTAAAACTATCAAGACCTAAAGACTGATGGGTGAGGGGAGAAGTCAAAGAGAGGAAGAAAAGAGGTCAAGGTGATTCCCAGGTTCTGGCTGGAGAAAATACTAGGACCATTAATGGCTTGGAGAGACAGGAAGAGTGGTGGATGTTGGTTTATACCAGGAGCTAAATCAAGTTGACCATGACCAGGTGAGAGCATGAGCTTTGAACAGAGACTGTGATTCAAGTCCACTGCCTTCCCTCCCATTCAGTAGCCACACAATGCTGAACAAGTTGGTTAGCCTCTCTGAGCCTCAGTTCCCTAACAGTAAAACTGAGATGATAAGAGTATGCAGCTCCTAAGGCTGACAATGAGATTAAGGGACAGGATGCATATATAGGATTTATATATACTTAGTACAGCTCCTGGTACATAATAAGAACTCGATAATGCTAGCCACTTTTGAATCACTAACTTTTTACACAATATGCAATAGGATAAAAATGAATTTTATTCTCCTGGTCACAGAAAGTTTTCTTGCTAGTTTTATTTTACCAGCTTAATCTGAATTTCTGCCAAGGCATTTATGACATAACACATAAAAATTGCTCTTGAATTAACCTACAATCTGAGGACTTATCACTGGCTTCTTGATTACAAAGTCTACATAGCTTCCTGGAAAACTGACCCCTAGGAACCCACAAATAAGAGAAGGTTAGGCTGCCCCTGCTTGAATGGTGCTAGGATAGGTCCCAATTCAATCAATACCATAATCTGACTTCATATTTCCCTTTACGTGCGTCTCAAGTCACTTCAGGTGTGTCCAACTTTTTGAGACTCCATGGACTGTAGCCTTCAGGCTCCTCTGTTCATATTTCTCTTTACACAGCTCTTATAAGCTCTCCCTAACAATTGTGAGCAATGGACAAAATCGTTAAGCCCATGAGGTAGATAGTGGTATCTGTAGTAAGGAAAACAAGTCTTGGTACATAGCAGGGACTCAGCAAGTTTTGGCTGAATAATGGGTAGATTCCTTATACCTCCACTGCAGTGTAGTCTCAGGAAGCTACACCTTACCATGCTGATCTCTAAACACTTCTTCCTTCCACCCAAGCCATGCCCCAAGCAGCAATACTTTGAGCATTAATTGTTCTTTATAGACCTTCTAAAGCATGCAAATAAAGTGTTTAATCTGTCAACCATAAAGTGAAGACCATAAAATAAATATGGATTGAGACCAATATTGATATGTATAAATTCCTCCAAGTATATACACTATAAACTAAAATGTTTTTGCTTGTAAGGAACCAGTAGTTTGACCAAGTCTCTCTGTCTGAACATGAATGTGTTCTCCCAGACAACTCAAGACAGTATGAATTAGTTGAACTTACGGGTGCCTGTGTTTTTCAGACCCATTGGAAAGAACCTAATTTAGGGATCAGTGATTTAATGAGCCTTTCAAAGCTGAAAATATATCCCACTGAGATTTAAAACAGAAAATAGATTTAGATAGGAAAAATAAAACAAAGCTAGTTTTGTGTTTCATGGACAGAGGAATGTGCTAGAATTATTTACTGCTTTCTGGACTTTGCATTATGACTAAATTGATATTTTCCAGGTTTTTCATTAACTTAAAATGTTCTGAGGTAAACACATCATTTGCCATGATTAAATCCAAGGTGTTTCTTCAGCTTCCTTTTGAGCAGCTAAACAGGAGGCTGGAAGGTAAGGGTTCTGATCAACCACTTTGTGAAAGTAGCACTGGAGAAAGTATATAGATTTCAACCAGAGGCTGGATTGAGATTTTAACAGCTACGCCAAGTAGAGGTTCTACAACAGAATCACATGGTAAAACCTTCTAGTCCCGAACTTCCCTACCCCTAAAACCAGATTTCATTCCACCTTGTCTTAAAAATTATCATAGCTTCCCCAAATTGTAAAATAACATAGAACTGACCTGCCCACCTTCACACCTTCTGCATCACTCCTTCATAAAATCTCTGCAAGGACAGAAACTTCCACTACCTCTCTTAATGGTTCTAGGCAAGTCCAAGTTAATAGATATACAACTTTCCAAAGTCTCCAGCATTTCAAATTTCCTTCCCAAACTGAATGAGACTGACTATCAGTTTTCATTAACAGCAGGTCTTTTACAACAGGTGGAAGATTAAAGATGACCAGAAAAGTCAGTTCAGTAAGCCTTTCCTTTCCCCTCCCTCCATTCTACCCCCTCAGTCTTAGAGATAGGGATACTTCTAGGGTGAGACTCCACTGGGCCCCTAAAATCCATCTGATGGCAAATAGAGAATGTCCTAAAATTGGCCCACACTTGCCACCTAGGCTAGATGCCCAGGTGGTCACCCAGCAGGGCCCTGAGTAAATTATCTGGGGTTGCTCATAAAAAACACTCAGAAGTGCCCAGACATTTTTTTAGGAAACTTTTTCTTGGATCCTGGCTACCTGATTTGACAAGCAGTTAAATTTTGAATGCTCACTTCTTGATTCACAAGCAGAGGCAGCACATGATCCACGTATTTTATATCCATATCCTTCATATCTTACATTCACCTAAGACAAAGCCAGGCCTTTGCAATTCTTGTCTAGAATGGAACATGGTCCTGAAATTCCAAGACATTAGTAAACAGTTCTTTAAATTGAGTTGCAATTACCTTCTCTATGATTTTCAACTTCTGTCCATTCTCTGGAACAAACCATGGAACCCTTCCATACACAGTGACATTTTTCTAAGCAAGTTTTAATTCCTTGCAGGCAAGGGTGGTTGCTCCCTTTAAAGGAAAGATTGAAATTTTAAAGTATTTAGCAAACAACAATTAATCAGAAACTTTATCTACCAGTGTCAAGTGTCACAATCAATATTATGAATGTGGCTTGGCTTTGGCTTTCAGTTGCTTAGTCCTACTCTTCCCACCAGGCTCCTCTGTCCGTGGAATTTTCCAGGCAAGAATACTGGAGTAGATTGCCATTTGCTACTTCAGAGGATGTTCCTGACCCAGGGATCAAAGCTGTGACTCTGGCAGCTCCTGAATTGGCAGATGGGTTCTTTACCACTAGTGCTACCTGGGAGCCCTAACATTATGAGTTATGAATTCATAATGAATAATCAGCAGCAATTAATCAACTTATTCTTATGCGATTGTTTTTGTCGGGTTCTGTTGTCCTTGTTTTATAATGCCTCCTCTAAAGAAAAAATCAATTAAGAACTAAATAATGGGGGGAAGGCATCAAAACAATGTAGTATGTGCTAGCTGCAAACGTAACCCGCAGGACAAGTGGGAGTGGGCATAAGGCACGAAGCAGTCATGCTCACTTGGCTTAGAGCAACTCCAGCCCTTTAGTATTTTACTTCATTCTCATAACAACTCTGTAAGGTGGGTTTTTACTCTCAATTTACCTAAAAAGAAACTGAGGTTTTAAGAGGTTATTTAAGTTGCCCAACATGACGCTCTTGCTGTGGTAGAGCCAGGATCCACACCCAAATCTAATTCCAGAGTGTACACTCCTTGAAGTGTGTAATACTCATTACCTCACAAAGAAATCTTCCTGGCTTTCCTGTTGGCTCAGATGGTAGAGAGTCCACCTGCAATGCAGGAGACTCAGGTTCAATCCCTGGGACAGGAAGATCCCCTGGAGAAGGAAATAGCTACCCACTCCAGTATAGAGAATTCCATGGATAGGGAAGCCTGGCAGGCTACAGTCCATGGGGTCACAAAGAGATGGAGATGTCTGAGCAACTAACACACTACAAAGTAATCAACACAAGAGCATTACAACTTATCTTGGGATTCGATACTATATGTAGACCACTAACACTGTGCCCCTTTCTGCTCTTTGTTTTATGTGCAGATCAACCAAAGAATATAATTTTTTTAGCTTTAGAACATTCTTAAGTCATTGAATTGCAATTTAATTGTGTATAATTTGCAATGCCATAAATCTTTCTGTTGGGTGTTTCCAAATTGGCATGTCACCAAACTCTTATAGAATGAAAATTAATAACAAAAATGTAAAAGAGAACATGCCCTAGCAGAGAACTTTGGGGAGAGAAAAATCCTTTGGTCATTTATTTTCCAGAATATTTTAAAGCTATTAAAATCAATGAGTCTGGGGGAGGGGTGAGAGTAAACTTGGAGAGGAGCAAGTCTCCTCTGCAAACCCCATTAGGAATGGTGTGATGCTCTCCCAGTAAACTGGCAGCTATGGGAATCCTGGTGGTTCTCATCTGGGTCACCCACTTCAACTCTGCCCAGGATTCTGCTTGACCACCCTGTTTGCTAGCTGGCCACCTCTCAGCAGGAGATGGCTTAAATCATGTTACTCTACCACCCATTTTTCAGGCATATCCATTTCTGCCACATTCTAGAAACAACCACAGTGGGACTTCCTTGGTGGTCCAGTCGTTAAGACTTCGTCTTTCAATGCAAGGAGTGTGGGTCCAAGCCCTGGTAGGGTAGCTAAGATCCCACATGCCTCTAGGCCAAAAAACCAAACAATAAAGCAGAAGCAATACTGTAATAAACTCAATGAAGACTTTAAAAGTGGTTCACACACACACAAAAAATCTTAAAAACAACACAGTATTCAAGGCGGTGTGTTCAAGACCCTCCTCCCGTTTCCCAGGGATGGGAGACGGATCTAGTCAGCTGTGGACAAGACACTTGAGTTTTTACCTAAAAGAACAGGTGAGAGAGAAATAGCATCTTCCTTGGCATGTCGTGCCAGCTGTGACATTTGCCACACAGAGCTACACCTTCCTCATAAAGGACAAGGTTGTTCACCATTTTCTGATTCCAAAATTATTTCCATTATGGGTGCCTGCAGTTAACCTCATTTCCTGACTTTTCATGTGGGAGGTGTAGAGAAAGGTTCTGGTGCTCTCAACTGCACTCTCTGCAGCTAGCAAACAGCCAGGATACTGGTGTACGCGTACTTTTAACTTCCCTACAAGGGTAGAAAACTTGAATGCATCCTTTGTGTTTGAATCTCTTTTAAAGTTTTTAAAAGTTGAATATGAAATTAAAGGAAAAGAGCTCAACTTACAAATCTTTGCATCTAACCATGCAGCACATCTATCTCATTTTATCTTGGCTTGAGGTCACGTTAAGAAGTATCATGAGCAAAACCAAAAGGGACCTCATACCAGTGTGACATGTGAGGCCCAGTCCTGTATCCCTGCACGTTCTGGCCGTGAATGATTCTAAAAGCAATGCTATGAAATAGTATCACCTGGCTTCACTGGTCTCTAGACCACTAGTGCCAGCACCCTCACTGAAAAAAAAACAAAAAAAAAATTATTGCTCTAGGAAACTTTGTGTTGAAGCCGTCATTCTCAGGGTCTATGCCTTCTTACTTCCCTGATTCAATCTAAGTTTGCTACCACAAAAGGCTTAGTTCCTTTCTTGCCCAGAAAACAGCTTTATCAGCTTGATACAGTACACTGGATATATGGTCACCACCAGTAACAAAGGATGCCTCTGTGTATACTGGGGGTGGAAGTGGAGGTGATGGTGTTGATTCACCTCAGAATCTTAACACATTTCTGCTGCCATTAGGGCTCAAGTGTAAGAGGAGACTATGGAACACCATCAAAAAGAAGAATCAAGAAAATAATAGCAAATGAAGCACCTGACAAACAACTAATCTCAAAAATATACAAGCAACTCCTACAGCTCAACTCCAGAAAAATAAATGACCCAATCAAAAAATGGGCCAAAGAACTAAATAGACATTTCTCCAAAGAAGACATACAGATGGCTAACAAACACATGAAAAGATGCTCAACATCACTCATTATCAGAGAAATGCAAATCAAAACCACTATGAGGTACCATTTCACACCAGTCAGAATGGCTGCGATCCAAAAGTCTACAAGTCATAAATGCTGGAGAGGGTGTGGAGAAAAGAGAACCCTCTTACACTGTTGGTGGGAATGCAAACTAGTCCAGCCTCTATGGAGAACAGTGTGGAGATTCCTTAAAAAACTGGAAATAGAACCACCTTATGATCCAGCAATCCCACTGCTGGGCATACACACTGAGGAAACCAGAAGGGAAAGAGACACGTGTACCCCAATGTTCATCGCAGCACTGTTTATAATAGCCAGGACATGGAAGCAACCTAGATGCCCATCAGCAGATGAATGGATAAGAAAGCTGTGGTACATATACACAATGGAGTATTACTCAGCCATTAAAAAGAATACATTTGAATCAGTTCTAATGAGGTGGTTGAAACTGGAACCTATTATACAGAGTGAAGTAAGCCAGAAAGAAAAACACCAATACAGTATACTAACGCATATATATGGAATTTAGAAAGATGGTAACAATAACCCTGTGTACGAGACAGCAAAAGAGACATTGATGTATAGAACAGTCTTATGGACTCTGTGGGAGAGGGAGAGGGTGGGAAGATTTGGGAGAATGGCATTGAAACATGTAAAATATCATGTATGAACCGAGTTGCCAGTCCAGGTTCGATGCACGATACTGGATGCCTGGGGCTAGAGCACTGGGACGACCCAGAGGGATGGTATGGGGAGGGAGGAGGGAGGAGGGTTCAGGGTGGGGAACACATGTATACCTGTGGTGGATTCATTTTGATATTTGGCAAAACTAATACAATTTGTAAAGTTTAAAAATAAAATAAAAAGAAGAATCTACTCAGGGACTTCATTAGCAGTCCAGTGGTTAGGACTCTGTACTTCCACTGCAGGGGCATGGTTTGATCCCTGATCAGGGAACTAAGATCCCTCATGCCATGAGGCACAGCCAAAATATTTTTTTAGAAAAAAAAGTTACTTGGTAATTATCTATTATAAAGTGAAAGTCACTCAGTCATGTCTGACTCTTTGGAACCCCATGTACTACAAAGTCCATGGAATTCCCCAGGCCAGAATACTGGAGTAGGTAGCCTTTCCATTCTCCAGGGGATCTTCCAACCCAGGGATCAAACCCAGGTCTTATGCATTGCAGGTAGATTCTTTACCAGCTGTGCCACAAGGGAAGACCGATCTATTATATGTGATTTGCAAATCATTTTCAAATATCATGCCATTAATCAGCATTGCTTTTGGTTGTAACAGAAACTAACTCAAGCTAAATAAAGCAGATAATAATAATTGATTATGTGGATACTAGAGTATCTTACTGAGCTCAGGGCAGGAACGCAACTTGGCCTCAAGAATGAGGAAGTGGGAAGCTCTAGTCCAGGAAACCTCCCAAATCCTCTCTTTTGTCTGTATTCTAACTGCAACACTGCTTTCTCTATGATTCAACTGCCTGGTTGAAAAAAATGTCACCAACTAAAACCTTCTGAGTTTGTCTCTTCTTTGTTTAAAAGAATGGCCAGATGAAACTGGAATTTTGTGGTCTTTATTGCAAGTATTTAAAGGGCCTCCTTGGTCAGGTGCCCAGGCATCCTTTGTCAATCACCTGGGGTAGGGAGACTGTGTCATGTTACTCAAATGTGGCTTAAGAGAGTCCAGCCATTACAGCCATGCAGATAGAAGGTGGGCTTCCCTGATAGCTCAGCTGGTAAAGAATCCACCTGTAATGCAGGAGACCCCAGTTTGATTCCTGGGTTGGGAAGACCCCCTGGAGGAGAGCATGGCAACCCACTCCAGTATTCTTGTTTGGTGAATCCCCATGGACAGAGGAGCCTGGCAAACTACAGGCCACGTGGTCACAAAGAGTTGGACACAACAGAGCGACTAAGCACAGATAGAAGTGGGCAGGCAGTGGACACTCACTCATACCCAAAAGTGAGTGTCCAGGAAAGGCAACCCAATAGATTGTTGTTGTTGTTGTTATTTAGTCCCTAAGTCATGTCTGACTCTTTGTGACCCCATGGACTATAGCCCGCCAGACTCCTCTGTCCATAGGACTTCCCAGGCAAGAATACTGAAGTGGGTTGCCATTTCTTTCCCCAGGGGAATCTTCCCAACCTAGGGATCGAACCCTTGTCTCTTGCATTGGCAGGTGGATTCTTTACCATCTGAGCCACCAGGGAAACCCCAATAAAACTGACATTTATTATTATTATTACTATTATTTCCATTTTACAAAGGAGAAAACTGAATTTTATATCTCTTATATAAGAGATTATATAGGTAGTCAAGTCAAAACTGAAAGTGGAATCAAGGTCTTCTCATTCCCTTCATCAGCCTTTATGAGATAAGTAACAAGAGACTTAAAAAAAAGAAAAGGCACACAAGCACCCATCTTCTACCTGCAGAAGACTTTAAATTTAACTGGAGATACAAGACAGACTTTTACAAAAACAGTTAAATCACATTTTGAAAACAGCATATACCATACAAAGCAATATGTAAACATTTCAAACTATGGGAAAAAAAATAAACCTTGGATTCTTATTTGGAAGGAACTTAGGAAAGAGTGTGGGGAGGACATTTCAGGCCTAAGAAATGGAAGAAGTCACACATTACCAGCAGCAATTCTCATTAATACTGAAAATTTGACTCACTCATCACCCTACTATTTTCAAGAAGGCAAGATGTATATTTTCAAAGAAACAAGAGGTGGAAGTATAACTACAGAGAGCCCGAGATTTCCAAACAGGCACAGAACCCAGCCCCCAGGCTCCCATTCTCCTCCCCAAACAGAGCCAATTTCTTAGAACTATGTTTTCAGAGGCAGGCACCACAAAAAGTGCTATCTTAATCTCTCATTCAATAGGATTGAGGCAGAAATCCTTCTCAGATCATCCTCTGAATAGGATTTCATTTGTTTTCGCATCACTGCTCTCAAATCTAAGACTTACTTCTACTAAGAATTAGTTCTTCCTGAATTTCTCTAATCTACATCCAACGTCATTTTTTGTATCCAGATGTCAGAAATGACATCCAGATCCAAACAAGACAAAGTGCCCAGTTAGAGCGGAGCTCAACTGAACAATACTTTGCTCAGCTACCTCATTGCACACTATGGCTCTACAATCCCACCCAAACCCCTTGAGCTGGGAAGTCAGGGATGCTGGCTCTAGATTCAGACTTTCTACAAGCTTGTCTAGTGACTGAACCTTCTGAAACTTTTGGCTCCTTCACTCAGTTATCAACAAATATCTTCTGAGTTTCAATTATGTGCCAGGTCCTGTTCTAGGCTTAGGAGGTACAGCAGAAACTAAGCAAAAAAATAAAATAAAATGATTCCCTGTCCACATGGAGCTTACAATCTATTGACCAGAGACAGAAAATAAGTATAACAAGTAAATTATATAAAATATTAGAGGAATATTTTGAAAATAATAAAGCAAAAGGGAATGGGGAGTAGAAGGGGGTGGTTATAATTTAAAATAACATGGCAAGCGTAGGTCTACATGACCAAGTGACAACAATCGAAGGAGATAAGAGATATGCAAACGCCTAGAGGAACAGCATTTCAGACTGAGGAACAGCCCATACAAACGTTCTGAAGTGGGTGCAAGTTCAACATGATTGAAAAACAGCAAAGAGGTTGTTGGAGGGAGAGACAGGGGAAGAGAGCAACAAGAATTATGGTTGGAGGGTGATGGAAGAGCAGATAGAACAGAACTTTGGAAGGAGGCTGGCTTTTATTTTGAGGGAAATGAAGCCCAGTGAAGGAGTTAGAATATGATCTGGTCTAAAGTTGGATTTGAACAGGGACACCCTGGCTGATATATGAGTATTAGACTTCAAGGTAGCAAGGGTAGAGGCCAGAGAATGTGTTAAGGAAGAAAACTGTACCTCCTATTTGCCCACAACAGTCTTGGGCTATGTGCTGCAATGCTATTATTCATGGCCCTCCCCTCTGGGTCTTTAAAGTGTCCTAGTTTGGATGATAAATTATATTGTGTCCCCCACCCTAATTCAGAGTCCACATTATTTCAAAATCTGGATGAGAAATAATGATGGTATGAGACAAGTTAATAGCAATGAAGGAGTGATCTGATTCAAATATATTTTGAAAGCGGAGATCTCAGGATTTCCTGATGGATTAGATGTGGACAATTAGGGAAAGAACAGATCACTCTTAAGACCTGGGGGATGGAGCAACTGAAAGGACAGAGCTGCCATTAAATAAGAGCAGGAGGGGCTGGGAGTCATTGGGCACATGTTAATTTTGAGCTGTTGGATATTCAAGAAAGGTGTCAAGTAGGCAGTTGGAAATATGTCTGGAGCTTAAGAGAAAGGCCTGGGCTGGAGATATAACTTTGGGAGTCAATGGCATATAGGTGGAGTTGAAAGCCATGAGGTTGAAAAGAATCATCAAAAATGCGACTGTAGAAAGAAGAAAGGTCCAAGAACAGGGTCTGGAAGAGTCCCACAAGGTAGAAAAAGAGGAAGAGCCAGTGAAGAAGACAGAGAAGTAGGCAGTGAGGTAGGAAGAAACCAGACATTTCTTCATCTTTACAATGAATTTGTTATACTACACCAGTGAGTTTAAGGGAAAAAAAAAAAAAAAAAACTATAACCAAGACATAACCTCAGGGACAGCTATATCCAAGGTGAACTGCAAAGAGCAGATAGGGAGGGAGACCTCTAGTCTCCTCGTCCACTTCAACTGTAGCCAGCCTGTGTTCTCTTGCTCCAAATCACGGGCTGCTGTGTATGATTCCATTTATAAAAAGGGCAGCATGGGGTAGAAGGAGGTAGATTCCCACTACTTAAAAAAAGAAAAAATTACCCTTGATAATCTTTAAGGTCTATGATCCCTCCTGGCTCTAAAATGTATTTGATTCTACCCAGTTCTAACAGAGAAAGAATTTTCTAATGTCCAAAGCTGCTCACCACAGTCAAAGAGAAGATGGGGCATCTGAATAATTTCTCTTGCTTTAAGAAGTTTCCATTTGTTATAGGAATTAAGTCACATGAAAAAAAGAAAGAGAAAAATAACAATTGGCCTGGAGGAGTAGGAAGTCAGTGAAGTTTTAAATATGAAACCAGGAAATGTTTTATTAAACAGCTAAGGCATTACTGGCTTAGACTAGAGAACAAGCCTGCTGTAAATCCCACTAACCTCACGAGTATTCCATTTATCTAAGAAAGCCACGGAAGCACATTCCAAGAGAGTTTCTTGCTGTACTCCGCTGACAGAGCAAAGAAACACAGGCTCTTCCCCACAAGTATTAATAATAAAAAAATAATACTCACTGTTTATCAAGCATTAAATGTGTGCCAGGAACTCTGTGATGCTCTTTGTGAGTATTCATCCACTTAACTCTCAGGGCAACCTCAAGGTAGGTATTCTCAGATACTTTACTCAGTGTTTCTGGAAAGAAAATCATGACTGAGAAACAGATATTGGTTAACTTGCCCAAGATTACCTATCTGGGTTAGCAGTGGATCTAGGATGCATCCCAGGGCTCTCTTACTCCAAGGCAGGAATTCTGAATCATGAGAGGTACTTGGACAAATTCCCTGGGTCTTCATAGTGAATGAAGTGGACGCCAGAGTGTGCCCCACCCAGCTCCTGCCTCATTCCCCTAGCTGCCAGGAGCATAGCTACTGATGGCTCACAGCAGAGTCTCCCCTTGGACGTCCCCTCTGCCAAAGGGATCTGCCCCACCAATGGTGACTTCTCCGCCTCAGGGATGCCTTAACCAGTAACCGATGCGTGCCAGGACAAGAAAGCCGGTCCTCAGTTTAGGATACCTGTGAAAGACCAGCCTCCTCCAGAGTTCCCAGATCCACCTCTCACTCTGTCCAATCCTGTCTTCCTCATCTCCCCACGAGACCAGTTCCCATTAAACCTCCCCTACACAAACCCCCATCTCAGGGTCTGAGTCCCAGGACTCCACTGAAGACACTGACATCTGCAGAAATCGGCTTCAGTCACTCATTCTACTCATTTAATAACCCGCAAACATTTATAGAGATCCAGGAATCTCAATAAATGTGTGAGATTCTTGCTGTTGAGTATTGACAGTTCATAACGTTTGTGCATTTTTTATTGAGTTGTCTTGTTTTAAAGTTTACAGGAGTTCTTTGACATTCTAAGTTCGTAGCAGTCATGTGCATTGCATGTCCATTCTTCCTGCGTGTGTCTTGTCTTTTAACTCTATGGTCTCTTTTGTTAGACAGAGGTCTTTATTTTTAGACTGTATGGATATATGGATCTTTCATGGGTCTACCATGCTTATACTGTGTCCTATCTATTAATAACAAAGTCTTCTTTACTGAAAATCAGAGAAATGCAATTTAAAGCAATGAGATCCAATCCACAAACTGTATTCACGAAATTTAAAGTCTAATGATCATAACTGCAAGCAGGACTGTGGAGAAGCAAGAACCCCCGATCCCACACACACACACACACCAGTGGGAAAGTATTAATAAATGAGTGCAATTGACAGGGCACTTTAGTAAGTAAAGATAGGCACATTGGTAACCCTGAAAGTCCACTTTTAGGTATAAACCCTAGAGAAACTCTCACACTTAGGTGTGAGGAGGTACATACAACAAGGCGTGTACTGTTTATAAGAGCAAAGGATTGGAAACAATATAAGTAAATGCCCATCAAAGGGAAACAGATCAATAAATTGTGGAATATTCATACAGTAGAATAACTTATAGTCAGTAAATGAAATAAATATTAATAAGGCTGTAAAACAATAGGTAGAGAAAAATAATAGCTAAATTATAACTTTTATATTAAGTTTACAAACCATAAAAGTAATATAATATAGTTTTGAATATATAAGTATGTAGTACAAACATACTCTTGCCTGGAAAATCCCATGGATGGAGGAGCCTGGTGGGCTGCAGTCCATGGGGTCACGAAGAGTCGGACACGACTGAGCAACTTCACTTTCACTTTTCACTTTCATGCATTGGAGAAGGAATTGGTAACGCACTCCAGTGTTCTTGCCTGGAGAATCCCAGGGGCGGGGGAGCCTGCTGGGCTGCCGTCTCTGGGGTCGCAGAGTCAGACACGACTGAAGCGACAGCAGCAGCAAACATTTAGTTTTAGCAGCAGTACAAACATATGTATGGTAGTAATAAAGACTAACTTCACAATAGTGATTGTCTCTGATAGAGAAAGAGGAGAAGAAGACAGGTTTGGGGTACCTGGGAACCTTTACAATATCAGTGAAGTTTGATTTCTTAAATTAAAAAAAGTCTGAAACAAATATAGCATAATGTTGAGATCTGATAATGCTAAATAGTAGGTACATGCTGTTCATCATATTATTCTCAGTTCTTGTCTGTTCTGAAATATTATACAGTAAAAAATGCATTGATGGGCATCTAGGTTGCTTCCATGTTCTGGCTATTTTAAACAGTGCTGTGATGAACATTGGGGTACATGTGTCTCTTTCAATTCTGGTTTCCTTGGTGTGTATGCCCAGCAGTGGGATTTCTGGGTCATAAGGCAGTTCTATTTCCAGTTTTTTAAGGAATCTCCACACTGTCTTCCATAGTGGCCAGCAGACAAATGGATAAGAAAGCTGTGGTACATATACACAATGTAGTATTACTCAGCCATTAAAAAGAATACATTTGAATCAGTTCTAATGAGGTGGATGAAACTGGAGCCTATTATACAGAGTGAAGTAAGTCAGAAAGAAAAACACCAATACAGTATACTAACGCATATATATGGAATTTAGAAAGAAGGTAATGATAACCCTGTATGCGAGACAGCAAAAGAGACACAGATGTATAGAACAGTCTTTTGGACTCTGTGGGAGAGGGAGAGGGTGGGATGATTTGGGAGAATGGCATTGAAACATGTATATTATCATATAAGAAACTAATCGCCAGTCCAGGTTCGATGCAGGATACAGGATGCTTGGGGCTGGTGCACTGGGATGACCCAGAGGGATGGTATGGGGAGAGAGGTAGGAGGGGGGTTCAGGATGGGGAACACGTGTACATCCGTGGTGGATTCATGTTGATGTATGGCAAAACCAATACAATATTGTAATTAGCCTCCAATTAAAATAAATAAATTTAAATTAAAAAAAACCACACACACAAAAATAAATAAAGCAAAAAAAATGTATTGAGAAAAGAAAAAATATCTAATAGAATTGAGAATTTAAAATAGATTTCTTGATATTATTTTAGGAAGATGTTAATAGACTATAACAATCTGATAGGAGTGTGAGTAATAGTCACCCAGTTGTGTCCAACTCTTTGCAACCCCATGGACTGTAGCCTGCTGGGCTCCTTTGTCCATGGAATTCTCCAGGAAGAATACTGGAATGGGTTGCCATTTCCTTCTCCAACTTACTGGAGATAACAGGAATATATATTCAATAACTGGGTAGGGAATTCTTACTAAATTTTATCAACAAATGAAAGTTTTTAAAGCTCTTAAGCAGAGAAGTGATATGAGCGCAGCCGGGCCAGGAGGTGTAGGGTGGGTGGAACAGAGAGCAGGAGGAGGTGAGGAGCTGGAAAGCTCCTTCTGATGAGCAGCTATGAAATTCTAGGAATGTGCAGCAATGAGAGAGGAAGCGAACTAAAGGCTTTGCACAGTGGTGTTTCGCCTCGTGTTGAGAATTAATTAGCTAATTAATTTTGAATCAATTAAAGGAGGACAGTGGTCTTCCCAGGTGGCACTAGTGGTAAAGAACCCACCTGCCAATGCAGGAGACATAAGAGACACAGGTTCAATTCCTGGGTCTGGAGGGTCCCTTGGAGGAGAACAGGGCAACCTACTCTAGTATTCTTGCCTGGAGAATTTCATGAACAGAGGAACCTGGTGGGTTACTGCCCACAGGGTCACACAGAGTCAGACACGACTGAATGACTTAGCATGCACACAAAGTCGGACAGTAGAGGAGAGCAGGAAGTCAAAACTGGTTCTGGATACAACTGCCTGAATAATCACAGAATCTGGTGTGATTTGACCAAGCGGAGATCTCAAAAACTGGAGCTGATTATGGGAGATTGTGATTTTGATTCTGGTTCATTCTGCATTCAAGGTGCTGATGGGACCTCTGGGAAGAGAAATCACGATGACAACTGAAGGTGGGATCCTGGAGGTTAGAAGGATAGTTTGGGAAGTAAACTGTAGCAAGGGGAGACGTCATGTGAAAATGTTGTTAACAGACTTAAAAGAAGGTGAAGGAAGGAAAGAAACCTTGGGGAGCACCATGAAGGTTTTGAAGCTCCATCTTCCCTTTTGCCCTGCACAGTGGGCCTGCTCCTAACATCTCCCAGCCATGACAAAAAAAAATAAATGGAGGCCTCACTTATTCGCCTGCCCCTTTGTTGCCATCAGCAGCTCCATCCTGCACTGGGAGGGCCTGGGGTGCCTGTGTGGACACCACATCTCTCAGGTCCAAATTCTCTTCCAGCACATATATAAATTTAGTACCCCTCAGGAAGATGGTTGAGGAACAAGGCCCTCCGAGGCCTGGGGAGAAGTCCTCGGGTCATCTAAACAAGATCTCTTTGGTCCTGGGTACCCAGATTATGGAGGAGTAAGGCATGAGCTCTGGGTGGATACTCTTCCCAGGTTACATCCCCCATTGGTGAGGGGCAAAGCAGAGAAGGGTCTGGGCAGCATCCTCTAAAGCAGGGATTCTGGAACCGGCATCATGTTGCCCAGGTCTCAGGGTATCACCCCATGGCTGATGCAGTGCCAAATTCAGAGGCTATTCTGGAGTAACATTTCCTATCATTTTCAACATTTCCATTCCTACCTGTGTGTGTTAGTCACTCAGTCATGTCCAACTCTTTGCGACCCCATGGACTGTATAGCCTGCCAGGCTCCTCTGTCCATGCAATTCTCCAGGCAAGAATATTGGAGTAGGTTACCATTCCCTTCTCCAGGGAATCTTCCCAACCAGGGATTTAAACCAGATCTGCATTGCAGGTGGATTCTTTATGTCTGAGCCACCACATGGGGTGGAGCCCTGCTGGGAGAGTAGAAAAAGAGTAGAGGTTCCAGGGCACCAGTAACTCATTAACTCTCTCTGCTTTTCTATCAGCAAAGGAGAATGAATGTCTGTTGATCATTCACTCAACTACTATCTAGACTTGCAAAGCAAAGACAGTCACCTTCTCGTGGGGCCAGTGCCAGACCCAGGGTCAGCTGTCCCCAAGCATCCAGTCTTTCACAGGAAGTTTTAATCTATCCCAAATCAGCAACTTCTTGGACTTTGACACAAACCTGCAGCTTTCACAGCACAAGCTAAAGGGCTTAGCGACAGCCAGGTGAATATGAGCAACAAAAGCAACCACAGTACTTTGCTAATTAAAAACCTAAGAGGAGCCCTATTAAACAATAGTACTTATTATTGGTTGAATACTGTTTAGCCTGTAGCAAGAAAAATTACACCTTAAGCATAGAAAAATGTTTTCTACCCCATCACATCTTCCTAAAAGAATCAAACTACTAAACTCAAAAATATATGTAAAGAAATAAAAATATACTAACTTCTTTCCAAGAGTTATTTGGAGCTCAAGATACTAAAATTCCAATTTTTCTGTGCTGATGAAATGGAATACTTTCTCCTATCATCATTCAAGTTTATACTGCAATAGTAAGATACAGCATCTTACATTTTGAAACTATGAGAAATGTGTTGTCAAAGACTCTTTGATGCAGATTATTCCACAACATAAATCAGGGCTAGTTAAACACACAAGAAACAGAGATGGCAATTCAAGTAATTTTACAATTTGCTATACACAGTAGTAAGAAAAACAGGAAGTAGGTGTTTATTAGCAGTTCCAAATATACCAGCCAAAATACAACTCCCCATGGAGTCTGAGTTATTCAAAATATAGCAAAGAACAGAATTCCTAAGATTATAAAAGGGTAATTAATCACAAGCAGTGTTCACAGACCAGTGATTTGGAAACTACCTTCTTATTGAAGATCTGGATCAAGAACAAACTTCAAAGCAAAATTAATTGATCTCAGATTCCCTGCATCTGGTCAATAAACCCTCCCGAAAAATGTCACTTTAAGCCCACTCAAAAGTCTATCATTTTACTTAACAATTTTATATACAGTGCATTAAATAGTCATTTTTCACTTAACTTGGTTAGCTTACCATTGCCTTCCCACATAAGCTATTTGCACTAAGAACACCACGTCTTACTGATACTCTGTAAATATTGCATCAATGGTCAGCCATGTTGTTTAGGCTTGTTTCATAGGAACATGGGCTCATTATGAAGACAGATTCACAAACCAAGAGGACCTGCTTGCTCAGACATCTAATGTGACCTTGTGGCTTTCAAAATCTTGTCTTTGAGTGAACTTTTAAAATACACGTACCAACCACTTCTGAATTTTGACAAATGACCTGTAATTTTAGTGGCAGTGATTCAAAAGCATATTTAAAAAACACAAAACATATGCATTAATTTTTGAATAAGTTATGCAGGCATTTCAGTGCAAATTCTGACCTAATCTCTGGAAATAGGTGATTCTTAGGCCTTAGGAATATCTGGCAATAATGATTTTACTTCTGGGAGTGACCATGGACAAATCTAAACTCTTCTATGACTCCATTTCTCCCCTATAAATGAAGGAAGTTTGATGTTTGGCTCAGCTAAAACTCATTTGGATGAATAGGAAAGGCTTAAATACTTGTGAACCACCATTAGGTCTTTTGATGGAAGCCACTTTGAAAAGTGCAGAGTTGAAAAGTTGAACAATTTATCTTAGTCTTGGAAATGGAAGAGATTAATGAGGGAACCTATGTGTATACATATTTACATGGAATGGTCTACACACATCTTCTATCTATGTCTATGTGTTCTGGTGAGTTTAGACTTAAAAAGAAGGAAGAAGAAGAGTTCTTTGAAAAAGCTCTTAGCAAGTGAGAAACTGGCAATAGGCTAATCAGAGACAAATTAGTTCTTGCGCTCCAGTCTGAATGAGACCACCATGCTCCTTCATAATTTTGAAAGTCCAGCCTCATGGAAAGCCAGGCTACCATCCTGTTATCAGCTGGGTTTCACTGGCTTGGGGTTGGCCAGCTACAATCAGCATGAGAGAGGGAAAGAAAGGGAAGGGAAAAGAAACTTGTTTGTATAACTTTCTCCTCTGTTCAGTCAACGTGCTGTTTGCCACAATTACTCTATGTTCACAAATAGTGTCTCCTCCTCCAGGGAAAACAGGATGGTAAACAGTTTCCCCTGTGACTAAGTTCTAGACAACAAAATATGATGGAAGCAAAGATTGCCATTCTTTGGCCTGGCTCTAAAACAGATCAATCAATTCTCTCTCTTTGCTTATCCCAAAAGAGGGCCTCAAGGCAAGCCTAGGGCACCAGAGGACCTAAAGGGATGGAAATGGATCCCAGAATCTGTGCTTGGAAGACAGTTCCATAGAAGCAACCCTTTGAGCATCAGTGGACTTTGGCTAAGCAAAAACAAATGTTTATTGTGTTAAGCCATGAGGTTTTGGGGTTTAGTTGTTATAGCATCAGGTAGCCTACCACATCTAATACAGACTAGTAAAGATAAACTCATTAAAATCACTTCCCTTTGGCCAATCAGCTCTGGACTCAGAGGCAGCTGGATAAGTTGGAAACGTGCCTCTCTTGTTCCCTCCCTTGTTTTTCTGGCAGGCCAGGCTTCCTGCTGACCAGCTCAACCGGTGGTGGCAGCCAGAGCCACAGCTTGAGCCTCCTCTTGGAACTTCTGAAATAAAGAAGGTCGCAGATGTTCTCTGCAGGTCACACCCTGGAAATTCTCTTTGTCCTGACTGGGGTAAAAAGTCCATTTTCTCTTATTCCCGGAGTGATATCAGGCCTGTGTTCTCCACCCTTCCCCACAATGTATAATTAAATATATCTGGGTCAGGTACTGTTGTTTACTGTGATCACTCTCGGAGCATGGCCTAGTTGGTACCTCTAGTGATAGCCACCTAGAAAGACTCGCACAAAACTATTTTAAGCTCTTTCCATTAATTTGGATGAATTAAGCACAAGCAGTAACCCTGAGAAGACATCTGAGCTAATGAGAGAACTCCAGATACCTACTCTGAAAAGTCAGCAGAAGGCCAGAGAGGATCCATAACAATGACAGAGTTAGAGGGTACACAGCAGCTTTGCCTAGACCTTCACAGCCTCTAGCATATGCTCTGTGATATAAACCAAAAGAGTTAATGACTATGGACCAAAAACAACTCTTTCAAAGTTGTTTTTCTCATTGACTTGTCTCCCCTAATAGGGTCCTCTCTGTTTTCATCTATGCTAGAGCTATAAACGAGCAGATTTGGGCTGCATCTGGCCCACAGATATGTTTGTTTGATCCTCTCAGTGTTTTAAAAATAGTGATAGCCACATTTTTCAAATGAGATTTTTTTTTTAATGAGATTTCACACAGAAGTCTAGATTTCTGGCTCCTCTTGAAGGAGGATTGAGCAATACTGGACCCATGTTCTCCTCACGGCAAGACTCCATGGGAACTAGGCTGCTGCTGCCAGAGAAGGGGGGCCATGCTACCCATTTGGCCCTCATGTGAACACCTCTCACCACTCTGGCCACTCTGCTTTTTGTGTACTTGTCCTGGAAGGCACTGGGCTAACTCCTTGTACCATATTTTTATTAATTTGTGCAACATATTTTTTTGTCATGACTGGCTATGCCTGGAGCACTGCCTGCAGATGCATCTGGAAGAATGGGGGCATGGGCAGGAAAGGACTTCTGTCATCATGGGTGGCCTCTTCCCTCCTTTCTGCTGCACATAGACCAAGGAAAGGGAGGCAAGCAGGAAGTCCCTCACCACTGACCCTGAGTGCCCAAGATGGCTAGGCTTAGTTTTACCAGTGGAAAGATTTCAACTCAGGAAGGCATACTGAATGTTTGGCCTGAACGTGCCCTTGCAAAAAATGGGAGTGCCCTTCTATGCTTTCTCTGTGGCTGCCATAATCCCCAATTACCTCAGCAGGTGTTTGTGTTGGGAGAGAACTCCCCAAATGGGCAAACATCTGCAGCCTGACCCAAGACTTGGCTCTCCTACTCTTTCCCCATCTGTGTACATGCTTGCATACTAAGTCACTACAGTCGTGTGTGATTCTTCGTGACTCTATGGACTGTAGCCCACCAGGCTCCTCTGTCCATGGGACTCTCCAGGCAAGAATACTGGAGTGGGTTACCATGCCCTCCTCCAGGGGATCTTCCCAACCAAGGGATCAAAACTGCATCTCTTGCATCTCCTGCATTGACAGGCAGGTTCTTTACTCACTGAGCCACCTGGGAAGCCCCAACAAATAGTATGTAATGGGGTGTCTAAAGGTGGTTGAGGGGATTGCTGGATCAGGGCTGACTTTCTGCTACTGATTAACACAGTCCCTGGACTTCTTTTTGGTTTGTTCTTGGTTTTTGCTTTATATTATTTTCTTCTCCTCCTCCTCCTTCTCTTCCTTTTCTCTTCTTCCTCCTTATTATTATTATTCATTCATATTTATTACTAATTCAGCTTCTGAATGTAGTATTTCAGAATGTGAGAGCTCTTATGTGGATTGATAATTATTTCAATGCTAAATATAGAAACACCAGAAAGGAGGAATCGTGCCCACCTAAGCCTGGCCTGGTCCATAATACATGCCAAATAAGTATCTTTTATATAGATGAATGAAAAACATGAAGACCTAGTGGCATATTGTCATGAGAAGGTATACTCCTCTGTGGTCATGTATGGAAGTGAGAGTTGGACTGTGAAGAAAGCTGAGCGCTGAAGAATTGATGCTTTTGAACTGTGGTGTTGGAGAAGACTCTCAAGAGTCCCTTGGACTGCAAGGAGATCCAACCAGTCCATTCGGAAGGAGATCAGCCCTGGGATTTCTTTGGAAGGAATGATGCTAAAGCTGAAACTCCAGTACTTTGGCCACCTCATGCGAAGAGTTGACTCATTGGAAAAGACTCTGATGCTGGGAGGGATTGGGGGCGGGAGGAGAAGAGGACGACAGAGGATGAGATGGCTGGATGGCATCACTGACTCGATGGACATGAGTCTCAGTGAACTCCAGGAGTTGGTGATGGACAGGGAGGCCTGGCGTGCTGCGATTCATGGGGTTGCAAAGAGTCGGACACGACTGAGCGACTGATCTGATCTGAGGGCGCTTCATTTTTTCACTGATTTTACCAGTCCTAGGATACTTTCACAAGGCTGGAAATTTATGGTCTCTGTTTGCCCCTACCATTACCAAATGTCAGTATAAACTCACCTAGAATCTACTGCTATATCTGAGCTTCAGCATTTACCATGAGACAGACAGAAATTACCTTGTGCAAGTGAGGACAGGCCCTCCCTCCCCACAACAATCTGGAAGGCCAAAATCCTTTTTCTGTTAATTTCATCCAAGAAAAGAAGAAATCTGCAGAAGACTGGTCTGTGTCTAAGCATAACTTACTCATTTGGAGGAAATCAAACAATGTCCTCTCTCCCCCCTTCTCACCTCAAACTATGTTTTTATTAAATATGAACCTCTAAAGAAATACTAGACTTCCCTGCCTTTATTTCAGTGGTTTACATAATGCCAGGCCAGAGGCAGGGAGGTGAACTAACTTGACCCTAGGCATCACATGACTGATGTAGCTTTGGTTCAATTGTTGTCTGAGAAGGATTGGGAGTTGGGTGTGACATAATTATATTAGCAAAAACAATGGCCATTTAGTTTATATAGAGTTTTTCTTCCTGTAATTTCAAAGCAAATTTCAGGCCTAATACTACTGACATCAAAAAGAAACAAGCCAAAGACTTGGCAACAGCAGCTCACAGGATAATTCACTCATCCATCCATTGAACAGACATCCACCAGTCCAGGGAGGTAGTGGTGGACAAGATGGTCACAACCCTCTGCTTCTCAGAGCTTCTCATTCTGTGTTCTTTCTGGTGATATTACCTTCCCCTACACTGGGTTCAAATATTACAAGTTAGGTACACATGGAATAGCCACCTATGTTCTCCAGCATGTACAGTTTCCTCTTCAACAGGATTCATCAGAAGTCTGGGTCTCAACTCAATGATAAAATGGCTTTTTGGTCTTTAAAAAAAGTTAAAAAAAAAAATCTTCGAGAAGCAAATAGTCATTTATTCAGTAATACTTACAGGGGATGAGAGGGCCCCCCAAGAAGTGGTTAAATATTTACGATGCCTTTTCTATCATAAGGCACCAAGCCAGGAACTGGAAGATTCACTTTCCTTAACCCTAAAGCCCACTGCGAGCGGGACCTTCCGGACCCACCCTCTGTCCAGTGTGATTACCTCACTTCCCTAGAATGTCTGCTCATTTTCTTTTCCCAGCATCCTTTCTATATGAGCACTTTCCAGCCAAGTCAATTAAAAAAAAAAAAAAAAAAACTCACTTCCCATCTTTGAATGAATCCTGAGAAACATCCAACGCTAATGTTAAACACAGTGGAGCAGCAACCGTTTCAAGGAGGGAAGACTGGGAAACAAGGAAGTAAGGGTTATCCATTAAGAGTAGATTCAGAAGTGGGAGGGACATGGCTACTGTGAGATGAAGCTCATTTACACAAACCAACATAAAAATCTGCTAAATGCATCTGGGAAGAAAATTAGATGTGAGAGGCAGAGGACATGGAAAACAATAAAGGAGGTCCGGGCGGGGGGAGGGAGTGCGGAGCAGTGGCATTTGGCATTTTCTGTTAGTTGTGAAGAGTATAAGAACATATAAATGTGTGACCCAAAGACCCCAAGAGTTTGTTATCTTTAAGTTCAAGGGATCCTTCTACAAATTTTGCAGATTGTCTAAGGATTTATGCCTGTGCTCCACAGGGAACAAAAGTTTTAATACTGCTATATGAACAAATGAAATATCTGTTCAGTTTTTTCCTCCTTGTGTGGACACCTTCCCTACTCCCATCCCCACCCTTGCCCCAACACTCCATGTAGAAACATGGAATTTCTTTGGAATTCTGCAAACAACATCAAGAGCCTCACCACAGATCTGAGAGAAGCCTCCCCTCTGGTCTGTAAGTGGTCAGATAGAGTAAACTTGAAGGAGACAATAATCACTTTTCAGAGTTTCTCCAAGTTTTTAACCTAGTCTAGTATATTTGAAAAATAGGCAAAAGAAAAACCAATTCCAATAGCTCCAGAGATCCAAGTATTTTTCCTTCACACCTAATGATTTTTTTAACCCGTTTTACTCAAAGATGAATACTAACAATCACAAAAACCCATCACTTCCGTAAATACCAAAAATTCTTTTTCAATCCCCAACCTTCATTGTGACATAACCTATATAAAAGGCAGGCAACTCAAAGACATTCCAGAGAAAATGTTAGCCCTGCACTTTTAATTATCTTCCGGTATTTCCTTTTTTCCTTAAAAGGCTTAAATAAACTCAATGGTGTTTAATTTTTCTAGTCATTCCCAAAATTATTGCTACAGCTTTTTTAAATTGGGTAACGATTTCTGTTCCCAGTTAACTAATATTCTTCTCTGTGTCATCCAAATTCAACAAGGAAAAAATAGTGTTGTTCTTAACAAAATCTTTTACAATGGATTGAATTTCATCTAAAAGCATGTAATTCTGCATAGCCAAAAGCAGTTTCTAATCTTTATATATAGAAACTTACAAGGCAAAGAATTCAAAGCCATCAGATTAAGTGAAAAATGTGAATGAAGAACTACAAACCCCTGCTCAGCTGACACAAGAAAACCTCTATAATGTTTCCTAAGTTAACCATTGCTGTGGGTGGGAAAGTTTGTGGAATATGCCTAATAAGTCTTGTAGGTCATTATTTACTGAAACACTACCCTGAATGGCTATTTCTTTTTAAATACTAATAACCTAGAAAGCTTGGCCTCATTCAGCAAGAGGGTCAGTACAGAGGCATCTGATTAGTGTCAAAAATGACTGCCTCTCTTTAGTAAAGGAATTTCCTAAAGGAAACATAACTCACAATGACAAATGTCGGCATTTTTAGAATTACAAACACTACCTACAACTTGAATTCAGGTTATGAACCCACTGGACAAAGTTCAGTGTTTGTTTAGTAGCTAGTGGGTGAGTCCCAGTTTAAAAAAATAGAAGACATATATATAGAGAGAGAGAGAGAGACAGAGAAACGCAACCAAAGTCTCATACTCTGAAAGACTGACATAATAGTCACAATAAGACTGCTTTCCTAGCACAAACTGAAGTTCCCTACCAGTATATTTGTAACCAGGCTCTTTCAGTTAGTTCTCAAATTTGAAGAAAGCTGTTAGTAGAAATGTCTGCTAGGAAAATGTCTGATATTGGCAAATAAAAATTTCCAGCCCAATTCCTCATTTATTAAGCATGTGAAATCAATTGCTTGGCTGCTTTTGAGTGTCATCAAAGTGTCAGTGTCCATTCAAAAATGATAAACTTTCCATTAATATCATCATATGACTGGGTTGGGCTTGCTACTTAACATTTTCTGCTTAAACAAAGACAAAAAATTTAAAAATTGCCCATCAACTACTAGATCTATGTTCATAATTATCTTATTAGTAGATTTTCATGACGGAGGAAGCTTTGAAATTCTACTCAAACATCTTTAGCATTATCTGAGTTCTGAAGCACTCTGACACCCCTAATTTTAGAGGTCTACAATGTACATATGTATATAACACATATAGTGTTTGTAGTCTAAATATATTCTCTGACACATGATTATTGAGTACTTCCTCTGAAACAGTGGATACACTGAGCTATTTGGTTCAAAAAGTTGTATGCTTTTTTCCTGGAAAGAAAATTTTTAAATGATCAGGAAATATGAAATATTATTTGAAAGCAAAATACTTAATAATGTCTTTTTTTATTAGGATTTGGCATTTCTGATTATTTAAGCCAAAAAACACCTATGTATGATATATTCTGTGCTCAGTATACTAGTTTTACTTTTTTTTTTACATTTTTGTTCTTACTGTACAGCTTCAAAACTATTTTAATGTAATTTTCTAACTAGAAAGGAATTTGGAATCTGAAAGATGGCTCTAAATTTTTATGCCTACAGTAATACAAAGGGGAAATTTTTAATTCTTAAAACTCAAGAAACTACTGTAAATGAAACAAGAAACAGATATATACTGTACGTCAAACTTATTCTCACAGGTGTGCTTTCTTAATGTTAAAATACCCGTGTGAATTTTTAGTTTCCCATCATGTAATGGGAGACAATAAATTCTGAAGTTACCCCATTTGCCTTCAGCCCTAACCACAGAAGAAGTAACCTCTTGTCTATTTAGATTTTCTGAGTATACCCATGTCCTTCTGTGTGTCATACCAAAGCAAAGGTTTGTGTTGCGAGCCAGAGCTTATTGCAAGATCAAAGCTCTGGGCCACTCACAATAAAATAAGAGGGTAAAGCCCAAAGAATCAAAGAAACAAAGGAAACGTTTAGGAGATAAGGATCAGTCTCAGATATGACATTTCATCCAGATCAGATGCTGTGCAGAAGTTCAATTCAAAGTTCATAAGACAAAAATACAAAGAAATAAGCCTTAAGACTAGGTTGATTCTATTTATCTGCATGCCACTGATTTTCTTTCCATTTTTAAGAATCAGAGAATGTACTTTGCTGGGTAATTGAACTCATCTTTGAAAATCCTATGTGTATATAATGCTGTATGGGGATAGGCAAGGTAATCTTTTCATTAAAGTGCCTCCAGCCTACGACTTGCAAATAGGTATGATATAGCACTCCTATAAAAGGTAAAAAGAGTTTAAAATCCATGCTCTGGAATTAATCTATTGAATTAAGACTAAATTAATGTATTGGATAATGCTAAATGAAGTCTTACAAAATGTTAAATATAATTTTTTAAGATGAACACAAAAATGACATAAGTACTTAAATAAAATTCAGACTTTGATGGGCAATAAAATTCAGGTAAATATGCTTTGGAAAGGCATTTCAAATATTGTATATTTTACAATTATGTAAATTGATTAAATGACTTACTGCATGTGTATAATTCCAAAGCATACGTCAGTTCTGTTACAGAAGTTCAAAGTATGTTTCTAGAATATGTAATTTTGATTATTTCAAATATTGGAATATATAATAATGATTATATGGGTATGCATAAGGGGACAACAGAGGATGAGATGGTTGAATGGCATCACCAACTCAATGGACATGAGTTCGAGCAAACTCTGGGAGATGGTGAAGAACAGGGAAGCCTGGTGTGCTGCAGTCCATGGGGTCACAGAGACTGACACAACTGAGTGACTGAACAACAGTACATTAAAATGTTCTGAGGCTCATGTGAACAACAAAAATTAGTCATTTCACAAGATTTGGAAAGATTTTTCTAAATTATTTCATTTTTTTCAAGATTTAATATAGGTTTAATAAACAGACTATTTCAGCTACCATCTCATACAATTAAACCAACTTGCAAAGTTCAAAATTTACACTTACATTATTTTGAATATATTTAAATAAGGTTAAGTTTCAAAATTAATTATTTAAAAATCTTGGACTTTAACAATAACGTTAATAATCAAATACAGTTTTTAGTATAATATACAACCTCTCACAATCACAGGTATGTAAATTGCTATGTCTATATCAGTGCAGGATTTCCATGTATAATGAAGCTTTAAAAATTAATCAAAGATTCACATCTAAAATCAATATATATTGGTCCCCAAATGATAGGCATAAAATTATACATATTTCAGCTTAAATCTGTACATTCTTAGACATTTTTACACGCATTTTACAAATTTCTCTTTGTAGCTCTAACATTTTATCAAAGTAAAAACTTTTTTGTAAAAAGCTGATTTATCCCCTGAATCACCAACACGACCATGGTACTATTAATATCATATCTATTGTTTTCTCAGCATCCAGGTCCTGCTACATACACTGTCATGAGAGTTTTGCAATGGTAACTTCTAGTCCTTACCACAAATCTAAAAGAAGATCCCCTGGTGCGGGGCATGGCAACCCACTCCAGTATTCTCGCCTGGAGAATCCCATGGACAGAAGAACCTGGTGGGCTACAGACCACAGGGTCACAAAGAGTCGGACATGACTAAAGCGACTTAGCTCATACGCACACCAAGGATGGTAACATTGTATACCCAGTCATCAGATGAAGTAAACTAAGACCCAGAGATGTTAGGGGATTTCTGAAAGTTACTTGTTGGTCACCGGCAGAGCTTTAGCCTCTCCCTACCAAAAGTAGACTCTCTTTTTCCATACTACTCTTTATAGAGTGTAACTCTATAAAAAATATAGGAATTTCTCGCAAGATATTCTTGTTTCCTCTTCAACTGGTGATAATTTTTAAATAAAATAAAAAACAGAGCTATAGCAGAGACTGGCTGTAAAGATAAGGACCAATGTCAAATTTATGTCTAAAATTCTTAGTGTAACTATTTGCAGGGCTATTTTATATGTAATTAGGAGGTTAACCAAACTCTCAGGAAGCCCATAACTGTATTCAGATAACCTCTTACAAACTCTCACCAAGTAAAACATGCACATACAGAAAGTTGCCAAAATAGAAAAAAAAAAATTGAAAACCAAATAGAGTTCAAACACTTCATTTGATTAAAAGTTTTCTTAACTAACTGGGATGTTTCCTTCGATTTTCTCTCTGGATTCTACAGCTATATTATGAAATTACTTTTCAATTCCCCATACAGCGATTATTTAATCATGCCTTTACCAGCTGTGAACATAGCTTCTCTCCTGATAACAGTTTATTTTTAAAGGAAATTGTCTTCGAAGAAAATATTTTGATATTATGCAGCAAAATAAGGGTTCATTGGAAGAAACCAAAAAAGAAACCTCCTAAAATGAAAACAGAGATCACAGAAAGAATGAGGTCTGTTTGGTCTGTAGAGGAAAAAGGATAATGGTCACATAAAGATTAAACAGCACAAGCGACTCACGTGCAAGGAAACAATTGTCTTGTTCCACTAAGTGTTTTGGTGTCCTTTAGACATAAATATTCAGATTCTCCTCCTGCCTTTCGCTAGCTTAAGACAGCAAATGCTGACTTGAGTATGTTGGGTAGTGAAGTCAACTTCAGATCTTACACACTATTCAAAAATCTTCACTTTTAAGCATATTTAAAAAAAAAAAAGGAGGGACCTTAACTTTGGAGGGACGTAGGACACAAAAGAGGTTAGGAATAGCAGCACCACCTCAGGCAGCAGAAGAAAGGTAGGGAGAGAAATAAGAGCTTCCTCCTCTTCTGTTGCTGTTCCAGTGAATTTCTTCAGACTCACTAGAACCATGGAATGAGTGGAAAGTCAGGAGAAGAAGGCATTAACCAAGAAAAGGATCGAACCCCAATGGCAGGAAGTAGATGTATGTGCTCAGTGGCTCAGTTGTGTCTGATTCTTTTGTGACCCGATGGACTGCAGCCTGCCAGGCTCCTCTGTCCATGTGATTTCCCAGGCAAGAATACTGGAGTGGGTTGCCATTTCCTACTCCAGGAGACCTTCCTGATCCAGGGATCAAACCCAAGTCTCCTGCATCTCCTGCACTGGCAGGCAGATTCTTTACCACTGAACCATCTGGGAAGTCTAGAAAATAAATAAGAAAGGAAATTTTTGCCATGGCTAAAAAAGTCTCTACCTCAGCACTGTCAACATTTTGGACGGGACAGGTGCTTGTTGCGGAGCTGCCCTGTGCATTGTTGGCTGTTACAGCACCCCTTGTCTCTCCCCACGAGATGTCATTAGCACCCCTACCCTCCACCACCCACTGCCACAGACCTAACAACTGCAACTGTATCCAGGCATTGTCAAACATCCCCTGGAGGAGGGAGTGGGCACAAATCACCCCAAATAAGAACTGCTGCTATAAGAGAAACCAGTGTGGACAGGTTCAGAACCAATCAGAAATCAGTTAATATCATTTCTGCAATATCCCAGCCCACATCAGCACACAGGCTCAGTCTCATTCAGTGTTCAATTAGACACCTACTTGGTTTCAGTTTCTGACTTGGATGCTAGGGATTTCGAGCTGGGAAAGACTGCATCCTCACCTTCAGAGATGTTACAATTTAGGAGAGCTGGAAGAGTGATCACATGAAACAGAAAAGGTCGGGGGTGGGGGGTGCACAGGCACTCATACATGGGGAATGATGTAATCAAGGAGGAAACTGAAAATAGTAAATGTTGAACCCAATAGATAGTGCCAAATACTGGTACACAGTCAGGGAGGCCCCCTGATAGAGCAAGCAGTAACCCTTTAATTGCTAAATTACCAGGCGGTCCTGGTGGTAGTAGTTAATTCTTTAACAACCTGCCTGTACTAGAGTACACATCCTGGAGATCCAGGTTATGACGAGCAGAAACAAAAGGAAAGTAGAAAAAATGGCTTGATGAGTAGAGATAAATACTTTGGTTGATCTCAAAGGGTAAGAGTTCACCTGTTGAATAAAAAGATGAAGGAAAAGAGATGGTACAGGCAGAACTATGGAGATTACTATTACCAGGGAATGCAGAGATAACTTCAAGAGATCTCACATGCCAGAGGTATGGATTGTAGAATGGAGAGGGCAGAGATGGGAATGGGAAGTAGATAAAGCATGAATGCCTTGCATGGGCTTCGTCCTACAGGCACTGGAAAACTGAACAGTTTTAAGTAAAGGAGTAGCAAGATTATTATGGTAGAAGTTTGGCAAATAGATTAAAGAAGCAAGGATGAATTGAGTAAGAACGGAGGAAGAAGATCAATATGAAACTCTGAACTAAGCACAAAAAAAGATATTAGAAGGTGAAATCAACAGGAACAAGTATTCAGTCTGATGTTGGAAGAAGGAGGAGTCATTACAGAGAGAGAACAAGCCTTGTTAATAAATAATTCCTTACATATGTCCTCACCATGCTACTTCAGAAAGCTATGAATTTATAACTGCAAAATTTGGGACACATAGGAAAAACCATCGTCACATCTATATAAATAGCAAACCCAACACTTGAAGACTGTCATTATAAAACGTTTTATAAATGAAAATCTTTTGGAACACATTCTAAATTATATTAAGGAACCTAAGCACTTGGGAGACATTGGGACAGTTACAATTTGAGCTTGTATTGAGTAGCCGGGCCAGATTTTGCTTTATCCTTTAGATTTAAATTCTCCTCTCCAGGGCCTCCCAGGTGGCACAGCGGTAAACAATCTACCTGCCAATAAAGGAGACATTGGAGACTCGGGTTCGATCCCTGGGTCAGGAAGATCCCCTGGAGTAGGAAATGGCAACCCACTCCAGTATTCTTGCTGGAAAATTCCAAGGACAGAGGACCCTGGCATGCTACAGTCTACGGGTCCCAAAGAGTAGGACATGACTAAGAACATACACACTCCAGGAGTAACAAGCTTCAAAGCAAGAGAGATTTTCTAGAGCCTATGTTACAACCAAATTTAACTAAAAAGAACTTTTCATCAAAGGAACTGAAGACAAGCAAGGCTTCTTCCATACACTTGAGTTAAACTCCCCTCCCCTTTGCTTTGCAAATATAAATAGCTTAAGACAGAAACAGCATATGGGAAACCTAGAAAACCATTTACACTCAGCAGATATGTCCAGCTGAATTACTGGAGTCCACCTCAGCAGAGGTTAAACATTAACAGGTGCAAGGAGAAATTTTTGTCAAAACACTGTTTCATATGACTTCATCTCACAAAGATATTCTATTTATATATTCTATTTTCCCTACAATGAAACAATTTCTTTTTCCTCCCTATTCATTTCAGCAGCTCTGTCTACTCTTTCTTCCCCATTCCATTCTCCACCCTCACCCCAACTGAAGAACACTCATCTCTTCCTCTTGCAGTATGCCACACTCTGGAGCAGCCTTGGGTTATTTTGCTTCCTGCTTGTAACGGTGATGTCATCATTTAACATCTTACTCTCGATCTGGCAAATACATATCCATATACACACACACCCATCACTCTTACCTTGCCCATGACAGGCATTGATAAGAAACTATAGCACTCTTTTTCTCTGATTCTAAATGCTGCCTCTGAATCTTTCTCAAGGCAACATTTCCAGGCAAGCACTGCAAATCTGTAGGGGTGGGCACGTGAAGTGGAAGCTAATCACCATCACTGTCTGTGGGATCCTCCTCACGTGCTCTCCATGTCTGCTGCAGACATAGTTCTACCATCACAGCTGCCCAAGCAGTAGAGGCTCAGAATAGATTAAGTAGGACTTAGAAAGAAACAGGGACTTCCCTGGTGGTCCAGTGGTCAAGACTCTGTGCTGCCAATGCAGGGGGCATGGGTTTGATCCCTGAACTAAGAAACTGAGATCCCACATGCCATGCAGTCAAAGGATGTTTTTTTTCTAAATAATAATAAATAAAAAGAAACCTTGCCTAAAACTCATCTACAAATTCTTACCAAAGCAACTCCAAAATTTGCCAGGCACCTACATATACAAACTTTTGTTTTGCTTCCCCCTCTCCATCCTTCCCTCAGTAAGACAAGTTGTCATAAGTTCACAAGGCAGACCACTCTAAGAACCTACCGGATCTATGAGGTCCTGGATGTTTTCCTATCCTATGTCAACCTAGGCGGGGTCATTGCTTCATCCCAGAATCACTTTTTAAGAGACTAAATGTGCTTGTATCCATTTGTAAAGGAAATGCAAAAATAATAAAATTTAAAAATAAGAGGAAATGCAAACACCTGGTCTACGCAGCTCCACACCACTGGGATCTTCTCCTGTTACCTCCTCATACTGGGGGCACAATGCCTCTGGGCTGGCTTTCTGGGTCATGATAGGAGGTAGAGATGAAAATTGCGGGTAACTATTAGTTAAGTCCATTTCACCTGCCTTCACTAATTATAGTCCACCAAGCAGCACATGGTCTTAAATATAAGCTGCACCCCGTGAGTTGTTTTCCAGAAACTTGGCTTCCACTCTTGTCTAGTTGGAGCTGAGCTGGTTAAAACTGGATTGGAGCCCTGACCTTCCAACTGGGCATACGCAAGTGTCCCACGAACTTTTGACATCAAAGGCTGAAAACTCCGCCAGATCGTGCTAAGTGCCACCAAGTTTTCAAGTACAGAAGCCTGTAGTGAGTTGTTGTTGTTCACCGAGTCGTGTCTGACTCTTTACAACCCCATGGACTGCAGCATACCAGGCCTCCCTGTCCTTCACCATCTCCCGAGTTCGCCCAAATTCATGTTCATTGCATCACTGATGCCTTCCAGCTGTTACACCTGTGCAGATTGACAATTACCACACCTTTCCCGAAGCTCCCTATGGCTCAGACCGCCCTATTGCTTTATTCCTTATCATATAGATACCACCCCCTTCTAGTCACTCACCTTCCGGAAGGCAGATCTGAATTCTGTTCTACCGTCTTCTTGATTGTCTGTAACTTAAAACTCTCTTTGCTGCAAACCTCACCTGGATGTCTTAACATTTTGGCTTGCTGTGCATCGGGAAAAGCGAACCTTGTTTAAAAGAAGCAGGAGTAGGGACTCGAATATTCCCACCCAGGATCTGGGTGCTGGTCCTTGGTAGATTCTGCTTCACCCAAGCTGCATGGGAGAGTAAGAAGAAAAAGAGGAAGAAATGAGGAAAGCGGGGAGAAAAGGAGATGGTAGGCAGAGTGGGAGGGAAGGCGAGAAAGAAGAGAGAAAAATGGGTGGGTGGGAGGAGAAGAAAAGGAAAGACATGAGCACAGCATACAGGTTTCCTCACCTAATCCTCATAACAATCATGGGAAACGGGCATAAATAAGGATTATTGTTGTTCCTTCCCCCCCCCCACCCCCGCTCCCAGTGAAGAAACAGGCCTAGAAAGTTTAAGGAACTTGCTCAAGATCTCATAACTACGAAGCCACGAAGAAAGGATTTGAAGCCAGGTAGCCTGAGTTGGTAAATGGACAGGGAGGCCTGGTGCGCTGCAATTCATGGGGTCGCAAAGAGTCAGACACGACTGAGCGACTGAACTGAACTGAGTCTGACTCAAGAGCCTGCTATTCCAACAAGTAGTAAAAAGACAGTGTAGAGAAGACATTAGGTTGGTGCAAATGTATTAATGATAGTGGTTTTTGCATTTTTGAAATTTGCCATTTGACACTGGAATACATTCTTAAATAAGTATGGTTATGTTATACATCATTTTACTGTGCATTTGTCACCTTGTTTTTTGGCTAATGATTTATTACTTGCTATTTATTTTGTATGTATTTTAGGCTATGGAAATGGTGTTAGACAAAAAGAAAATCTGGGCAGTTTTCTTATTTGGATTCAAATGAGTCGTAAAGCAGCAGAGACAACTGGCAACATCAACAATGCATTTGGCCCAGGAACTGACAACGACGTCCAGTGCAGGGGTGGTTCAAGAAGTTTGGCAAAGGAGACAAGAGCCTTGAAGATGAGGAGTGCAGTAGCTCGCCTTGGAAAGTTGACAATGACCAACTAAAAATCTTCATCAAAGTTGATTCTCTTAACAGTTACACAAGAATGTGCTGAAGAACACAACATTGACCATTCTACAGTCGTTCAGCATTTGAAGCAAATTGGAAAGGTGAAAAAGCTCGATAGGTGGGTGCCTCATGAGCTGACTAAAATTAAAAAAAAAAACTTTTGAAGTATCATCTTCTCTTATTCTACGAAACAACAACAAACCATTTCTCAATCGGATTGTGACACGTGACGAAATATGGATTTTATATGACAACCAGCAACAACCATCTCAGTGGTTGGACCTAGAAGAAGCCCCAAAGCACTTCCCAAAGCCAAACTTACACCAAAAAAGGGATCATGGTCACTGTGTGGTGGTCTGCTGCTGGTCTGATTCACTACAGCTTTTTGAATTCCAGCAAAACCATTACATCTGAGAGGTATGCTCAGCAAATTGATGACACGCACCAAAAACTGCAATGCCTGCAGCTGGCAGTGGTCCACAGAAAGGGCCAAATTTTTCTCCACAACAAGGCCTGACTGCATGTCCCACAACCAATGCTTTAAAACTTGGATGAATTGGGCTACCAAGTTTTGCCTCATCTGCCAGGCTCACCCGACTTAATGCCAATGAACTACCACTTCTTCAGGCATCTTGATGACTTTTTGCAGGGAAAACACTTCCACAACCAGCAGGAGGCAGAAAATCCTTCCCAAGAGTTCATGGAATCCCAAAGAACAGATTTTTACACTACAGAAATAAACTTATTTCCTGTTGGCAAAATGTGTTGATTGTAATGGTTCCTATTTCGATTAATAAAGATGAATTTGAGCCTAGTTATGATGATTTAAAATTCATGGTGTGAAACCTCAGTTACTTTTGCACAAACAATGAGCAGTTGAGAGAAGCCAGAGCATCTTTGGAAGTAGGGAGATGGAGTTAACACTGTTAAAAAAAAAAAATACAAGAACTCTGGAGATCGACTTTCAGAGGATGAAACTGAGGCTATTGGAAGCAAAGGTTTCTCTCTAGTAAAAATAAGCAAGGAGCCTTTTCCCTCCTAACCTTAAGTACTATCTTCATAAAAAAGAGCTCTAGATATTTGGGATGGGGGTAGAAGGGAATGGGCAGTAAAGAAAAAGGGAGAAGGGCTGGGATTAATTATAGTTGTTTCCTTCAAAGAGTTGAGGTGAAGTGTAATAATGGTGCCAGGAGCTTTCTCCTCTGCCTCCTGGGGTGAATGTTGGGGGTCTGTTTAGTGACAGTGGTCAGATTTTCCCTGGCTGGCCGGCATGGACTACTTGTGTTAGAACTAGAGGACCAGGGCAAGCATTCCACACCAGCAGTCCTAGCATTCTGCATTCTTGGAAGGGACCATCACTGAACAGGAACGTGGCTGGCTTTGTTAGGTCTTATCTCCTCATCTGCAGTTGGAGGCTTTCCTTCCTTTTGCAGGTGCTCTCATTTCCTTCATTATTTGTTTATTAGAAAATCGTGTGGGCTTCCAAAGTCATTCTTATGCTAAGGAAGGTCGAATGTGATAACATATTTGTGTTGGCCAAGAGTGAGGACATAGCAAATACCGAAAGTCACATAATCATGAGTGTAACTGAAAGTGGTGCTTCACGTGTAAACAAAGCTCCCTGTCTCCCACAAGCAGGGGTCACCAAGGTCTCAAAAGCACAGAGAAGGCTGGTCCTATAAATCTGGTTGCTTGAGCACTGTGGCAACTATGGCTGGAGCTATTTCTAAGATTTAACTCAGGGATGCTACAGGTCAGACAGCCTTTCTCAAGCCGAAAAGAGTGCCTGAAAATGTTGAGGTTGAACCAAGCTTTCAGTGTGAGAAATAAGTTCTCCATTCGTTGACATTCCTGAAGCCTGTTGATATCCCTACAGCCTAGAGGAGAAGCGAAGTAAAACTTTGGTGGGCCTAAAAAGAACATACCTGACTCATGTCTCCAAAACTAAAGCAATGAGGAAGCAAACTAAGAAAGAAACCAATATTTCTGGCCCAAGCACTATTCAAACGGCTTTCTTAGTTCTCACACACCCTCTAGACAGAAGTCCACATTTCTTTGCAGGATCTTACATTGCTAAAACTCAAAATCTCAGTATGAACATTGTTTTGTTTTGTTTTTGTCATTACCTCACCAGCAAATCAAAAACTAAGTTTGAGCTAGTCATACGAAAATATTCCATTCTTGAAATTCTAACTTTATCTCTTGCCCCCAGTTCATTAAAGGTCATTCCTATGGGTACTATCTTGTATAACCTGCCTTGCTGTCAAATATATTTAATATAATAGTAAAGGTCACATAAAATATGTGTTATAATAAACAAAAGGAGAACAAAGAAAAATAACAAGGGAAAATAAGGAACAAGGCATAAATTTTAAGCAGGAAGGTGACCAGTGCACAAAGTACATACCATAAAGTTCTTCATGTCTGATAAGGGGCAACCACAACTTATTTCAGAGCTTTCTTGCCACAAACAAGAGCAGGAGAAAGTGAATGGGTACACAGCTGAGGGTGTCCATGGGCTAACAACAAACTGTTTCAGAGAAGCAATGTAGTAAGACCACAAGGAAATTTCTCCCAGGAAGCCTCAAATAACTAGATCCTTTGTAGTATTTCAAGCACTGTCCTGGATTCATTTTTTTCATCAGCCTTTTACTGAGCCCCTACTAAGTACCAGATTGCATGGGGATACAGAAATAAGTAAACAGACTGCTCTTGCCCTCGTGCAACTTAACATCTCCTAGGAGACAAATAACTTTCCCTGGTGATCACAGAAATTAATTATAAATACGACCTCAGCAAGAGCCACAAGGGAAGGGCAGCAGTGCTAAGAGAACATCTAAGAGAAACCGATTTCACAACATCCTTATGGTTAACTTAGCATTGGGTTTCATGGGACTGTTAAGAGTAACCAGTGTCTCACCTCACATGTTCAGTATGTTACCAAGAGAGAAAAACACAAAGTTTGTATTACGCAAGTCTCAAATTAAGTAGTATCCATGAAAGGCTTTGAAAACTACAAAGCACTATGTAAATATAAGGTATTTGAATGGGGGTGGGGGCGGGGAAGGAATACTAGTGAAGGAGTAATCTGAATAAGTAGAATAGCTAAATAAGTGTTCTGCTATAATTGTAGTAATCTAGAAAGTTTGATTCTAAATAAGTAGAATGATTGTATAAATGTTACCTAAGCAATGCAAATCAACCATAAATCAGCTTTTTTAAAATCACCTTGACTATGGATTAAAAAGTATGCCAATACTTTTGCTACAATGTGGTTACAAAATAAATCAGCTTCTAATTTTTTTATTGTAAACTGATACATCAGTTCAATATATTTCTATTTTGTCACATAAATGAATCAAGCATAATCAAAACTCATGCATACAATAGTTACATGATTTTACCATAAATATTCTTTGAACATTTTTTTCTCCATTTCATCTATCTTTCAATAACATAAAGTTGCAAGTGCCTTATAGTTTTTAGTGTCTTTTCAGAGACACTACTGAATTTATGCTTACAGCCATTCTGTAAGGCAGGTAAAGATGAAAACTGAGGCTCAGAAAGGTGAAGTGGCAAGTTCAAATTAAATAGTAGTAAATTGTGAAATCATCATACCTGGTAGCTCAGACAGTAAAGAAACTGCCTGCAATGCAGGAGACCTGAGTTCAGTCCCTGGGTCAGGAAGATCCCCTAGAGAAGGGAATGGCAACCCACTCCAGTATTCTAGCCTGATAATCCCATGGACAGAGGAGCCTGGCAAGCTACATACAGTCCATGGCATTGCAGAGTCAGACACATCTGAGCGACTAACACTTTCACTTTCAAATAGTGAAATCAAAAAGCCTGAGGCTGATTGATCTTTAGGATGAGCGTCTTTCCACTGTACTACTCTGTAAATTGTCTACAAAACTGCCTGAAAAGGATGCTATAGACAAGAAAGTGGGCTTTCCAACAACTGGAGTAAAAGATGAAAGCAGAAACAATCGCTTCTGTGAAGACTTGACTGATGTCTAGTGTTAAGTACTTGGATCAGAATCCTTTCACAAAGAAGAAAGATTCGTCATTTCATTCTGCAGATTATGAGCTTTCTGGAGCAAGTTGTGCATCATCTCTTTTGCCCTAGGAGCTTCAACAGTTTACCCAGACCTTTCTCACACACAATTGAATATGTATCAGTAATTCAATCCCAGGCTCCTGTTCCTGGTAACAATGCATGATTTTTACCTCTGCACCAGATGAAACAGCCTCTTGCCTCCTGGCATCATTGTTTTTTCCTCTCCAGTAAAACTCCTTGGGGATACCTTTCACAATGATTCAAATGTGTGCGGAGTTGATCAAAGAATGAAAAAAAAGAAAAAGAGAGAGACTCAGCACAAAGAAACTCTTAGGCATGTATAAATCAGGGTCTGTTAGATAAGTGTTCTCCATCCATTTTGTTAAGGCTTTCATGTTTCATTATTTGTAAGCACAACCTGAAAAGAACAAGACAAAATCATGGAGGACCAAAAGACAAAAGGAACGAAAAGCAGTAGCTCCACTTCCCTTCCAGTCACATCTGCTCCCTCCGCCAGATTGGCAGTGAACTCAATGGACACTTCAAATCAGAAGGAAGTGGGACTAAAAGGTCCATGCTAGCAGAGGTGGAGGCCAAGTGGGCCTTGCCTGCCCAGCAAAGTTGATCCAGAGCTTAGCTACAGAAGTTCTCAGAGTCACAAATTTCAGAGCTGGTTTTTTTGTTTTTGTTTTCTTTTCTAGATGTGATGAAAGGACAGGGTCTAGAGAGAATTGGGGTGTTTTCATTTCCATTAATTCTACTGGTCACCAAGTATTTTTTTAATGATGTAAGAGGCACTGAGCTGGATGTCGAAGGGTAATCCTTAGAAACCAAAGGCATCATGTCTGTCCTTGCAGAAGGCAGAGCCTTGTACTTGAGCAACTGTCCTGAAATCTCAGAAGGGAGAGTCCAGAGGCCTTCTTGAGGGCCAAATGTTCTCAGAGGTGTCGAAGCTTATAGCTAATCACAAGCAATAATTGCAGCCACATGACATAATCTCCTCCTCCCTTTTTAAGTGTGTTTTACTATGGGATCCCAAGAAATTCTGGGGTTACTCCTGATAGAGTTTATAGAGGAAAAGAGAGTTTCTCTACCAGCCTTGCTGTATTTCTTTCCCTTTAACAGTGGGTTAAGGGTGTGGGTTGGAAAATGAGTCAGATCTGACTTTGAATTCCCATTCTGCTACTTTCTAACTGTGTAAATTTGGACAAGTTTCTTAACCTCTCCAAGAATTCTCTCTGTAAAATGCAGATAACAATCAAAAGAGCCATGGTTATGGAGAAGAAATGAGGTGATGCAAGTCAGCACCTAGCAGGGTCCACATTCAACTGATAAGATTGTTAGCATTGTCCTCCTCACATGCCGAGTACAGCCTCTGTTCTCTCACCTTCTGCTAAGACACGCTGAGGTTGCTTCCACTGAGTACAAATATAATATATGGCCCCTGCTAACCACTGGACTGATTCCTATTAGGTGATCATTTCAAAAGAACCCGTCATGCCTTTTAGAACAGTGCTGGAAAACCGATATTTTTCTTCAAAGAATCCTTGATACTTTACATCTTCTGCCCTCTCTACTATTGTGTTCTATTCAAAAACATGTTTTTCTACTGCCAGTGTGAGGCATGATTTTAGAATGCATTGTTATAATCATCTACCTGTAATAAGCCACTTTTACGTCTGCTGTTTCATGTGATCCTTACAACTATCCTCTGAAAGAGAGGCTTCTCAGGATACAGAGAGATTTAATGACTTGCCCCAAGTCACCAGCTGGCAAACAGCAGAGTGGGAATTGAACCCAGGTGACCCCAAATAGAGCTTTTTCACAGCTTGAGGAGTCAGTGATGGGCTTCTCAGATTCTTCATCTGCAGGAAGGGCTTCTGCAAACTCAATGCTCAAGTAAACCCTTGAGTCCCTAATGAACCCATTATAGAGTCCAGGTGTTGTCAGGACTGCTTATAACACAGCCCTGCTTCTCGCCAGGAAGGCATCTCAGCAGAACATCACACTGTCCCCACCAACCCAGGTCCTGTCCACATGGAATGCCCTGAAGAGCCAAATAAACAGATTTAACTGACTTACATGTTTTCCTTGCCAAACATTATAAAATGAAGTAATGGGTAACCTGCACTAAGTCTGCTGGATTCTCAGACTTTCCTTCCCCCCCCTGAGGAATGGAAAATTATTTGAATGAGATGGGAAACCAGCTTTTCCTCTCTCTCTTTCAAAATTTCTCAAAACACATTACTATGCTACTGGAAGACATTCAATTCAACGAAGTCATTAAGTTAAATCATCTGCACACATTTTCTCAGTAAGATGAGTTTGCATGGTGGACTGATTTCATAGAACAGTTGCATGTAAACATCTCCAGGGAAAACCAGATGTCACTGACACATCAGTACCTAGTTAGTCCTACAAAGAGCATGGCACTGGTTCTGGACAGCATCTTTCCAGGAATCCTGTAACCCAGGGTGGAACTTCTCTCCGCATCCCAGCTGGTGGGCAGTTTTTTCCGCTCCTCCAGCAATGCGCTTTGCTCTCAGCTCTATAGCACTTAAAGCAGAGATGGCCGGTTAGGCCACCCAGGATTCTTCAGCTAAGATTTCTGGAAATCCAAGGCCTGAAACTCAGAGACCACAGGCCCCCTCAGGGAATGGGAGAATAAAACGCCTGGACCCACTGATTGTTCTAATACTTCACTCAGGGAGGTGGGCCAGGAGACCAGAGGGCCTGCTGGGAACAAAGTCCTATTAATTACGGGGGCCCCTGGAGGCACAGGCCTGAGGAGCCTTCGAAACAAAAGGAAGAAGGGATGAGAGGAAGATGTGGCTAAAATGACCCTGTCCAGAAAGAATGTTACTTAATTACATGTTACTTTTTTTTTTAACTATAGGAAAGACTCTATATGCTTTTGTGTGTTATAGAGATCACAATAAGCATAAAACACAAAGGAGGGGCAAACTGTATGGGATTAGTCTAATTAGTGAGAAAAAAACATTATTCAGCTGACCCTGTAAATATTCGCTTTAAAAATCTAAAACTTAAAAAATATGTTACAAATGTCTTCCAGGGTCTGCCAGGCTAGAACAATAGGCCACCAATAGAGCATTCCTGTACCACTGTTCGTGATTGAGTGGGGGTAGCACAGCATTTCCTATAAAGACAGGATGGCTTCAGTCTCTGGAAGCAATAAGCAATGTGTTAAGGTTTAAAGGTACGTTAAGAACTCAGATGCCCTGGGAACCAAAACAGGGTCCCAGAAAATTTGAGTCATGTCAAGACTTTTTCAGTGGTGGCAATTTCCACCACTTACATTAAAGACATGGTAACTCCATGTTTCAAAGGATGAACATCCATTATTAAGCATAAAAAAGAAACCAATAAAGTTAACAAATCTACTATAGGCCTTAGCGGGGTGGGCAAAAGAAGTAGAAGCCATCTGCTTTGCCCTGGAGGACCTTCCACTAATACGAAAGCAAACTTGGGAAAATTATGTGTTACCACCAGTGACTTTACCTCTTCACCCCTAGCCAATTTTCAGTTACAAACTTGTGTGTAAAGACCACCAAGAGCAGATTGGTATTGTTTCTGCCTTCCTCTCTGATTGTAAATAATAATAACTTCCACCTGGTGAGGCAATATTTTTTTTCCTCTTTCCTTTCACTTCTAGTAGACGCCAATAAATGGGGGAAATCCACATATGCTAAACCAAGTTGTAACACAGATGAACAAGGTGCCTAAAAACTAAAATAACAAATCCTGATCAAAGAAGCAAAGAGGATCCCAAGAGGCAAAGGAGATTCGTCCTTGTAAGACATTTAAATTCAGATGTCTTTCTGTGAAAGACTCAGCTCAGTAGAGAAATTTTGCTTGGCTGAAGACAGCATGATTTCAGATCCTTGTAACTTGCCTGGATGCTGAAATTCAAATGAATTCAGCTGCACAGAAAAAGAAGGAAATTATATCTGTAGAATTTAATGGGGGAGCTGTGTGCTCAAAAAAAGTTACAATTTTAACTCAAGGTCAATGTCTCTGACAACTAAATAACAATAATTGCTTACCCTTTCCGTGCAAAGTCCAGAGTCTGTAACAAGACTTAAGAGTAATGAAAAAGGAGAAAGAAGAAGAAATGGTTTTTGAGCTCAGACTTTGTGCCAAGCCTTATTTTATGTATTTAGCTACTATGGAGGCAAATAAACTTCGTAACTATTCTATACCCACTTTATAGATGGAGACACAGATTTAGAAAATGAGATAATTGCCTATAGTGGCCACACAGGGATGCAGTTTCCTTTCTTTTTTCTAAACTGGGTTACAGTTGCTTTACAATGTTTGTTAGTTTCTGCTTTATAAAAACTGAATCAACCATCAGTTCAGTTCAGTTCAGTCACTCAGTCGTGTCCAGCTCTTTGCGACCCCATGAATCACAGCATGCCAGGCCTCCCTGTCCATCACCAACTCCCGGAGTTCACTCAGACTCACATCCATCAAGTCAGTGATGCCATCCAGCCGTCTCATCCTCTGTCGTCCCCTTCTCCTCCTGCCCTCAATCTTTCCCAGCATCAGGGTCTTTTCAAATTAGTCAGCTCTTCGTATCAGGTGGCCAAAGTATTGGACTTTCAGCTTCAACATCAGTCCTTCCAATGAACACCCAGGACTGATCTTTAGAATGGACTGGTTGGATCTCCTTGCAGTCCAAGGGACTCTCAAGAGTCTTAGCCAACACCACAGTACAAAAGCATCAGTTCTTGGGCACTCAGCTTTCTTCATAGTCCAACTCTCACATCCATACATGACCACTGGAAAAACCATAGCCTTGAATAGACGAACCTTAGTTGGCAAAGTAATGTCTCTGCTTTTGAATATGCTGTCTAGGTTGGTCATAACTTTCCTTCCAAGGAGTAAGCATCTTTTAATTCATGGCTGCAATCACCATCTGCAGTGATTTTGGAGCCCAGAAAAATAAAGTCAGCCACCGTTTCCACTGTTTCCTCATCTATTTGCCATGAAGTGATGGGACCGGATGCCATGATCTTCGTTTTCTGAATGTTGAGCTTTAAGCCAACTTTTTCACTCTCCTCTTTCACTTTCATCAAGAGGCTCTTTAGTTCTTCTTCATTTTCTGCCATAAGGGTGGTGTCACATGCATATCTGAGGTTATTGATATTTCTCCCGGCAATCTTGATTCCAGCTTCTGCTTCCTCCAGACCAGCATTTCTCATGATGTACTCTGCATATAGGTTAAATAAGCAGGGGGACAATATACAGCCTTGACATACTCCTTTTCCTATTTGGAACCAGTCTGTTGTTCCATGTCCAGTTCTAATTGTTGCTTCCTGACCTGCACACAGATTTCTCAGGAGGCAGGTCAGGTGGTCTGGTATTCCCATGTCTTTCAGAATTTGCCCCAGTTTATTGTGATCCACTGTTTTATTGACTATGCCAAAGCCTTTAACTGTGTGGGTCACAATAAACTGTGGAAAATTCTGAAAGAGATGGGAATACCAGACCACCTGATCTGCCCCTTGAGAAATTTGTATGCAGGTCAGGAAGCAACAGTTAGAACTGGACATGGAACAACAGACTGGTTCCAAATAGGAAAAGGAGTACATCAAGGCTGTATATTGTCCCCCTGTTTATTTAACTTATATGCAGAGTACATCATGAGAAACGCTGGACTGGAGGAAACACAAGCTGGAATCAAGATTGCCGGGAGAAATATCAATAACCTCAGATATGCAGATGACACCACCTTTATGGCAGAAAGTGAAGAGGAACTCAAGAGCCTCTTGATGAAGATGAAAGTGGAGAGTGAAAAAGTTGGCTTAAAGCTCAACATTCAGAAAACGAAGATCATGGCATCCGGTCCCATCACTTCATGGCAAATAGATGGGGAAACAGTGGAAATGGTGGCTGACTTTATTTTTCTGGGCTCCAAAATCACTGCAGATGGTGACTGCAGCCATGAAATTAAAAGATGCTTACTCCTTGGAAGGAAAGTTATGACCAACCTAGACAGCATATTCAAAAGCAGAGACGTTACTTTGCCAACTAAGGTTCGTCTATTCAAGGCTATGGTTTTTCCTGGGTCATGTATGGATGTGAAAGTTGGACTGTGAAGAAGGCTGAGCGCCGAAGAATTGATGCTTTTGAGCTGTGATGTTGGAGAAGACTCTTGAGAGTCCCTTGGACTGCAAGGAGATCCAACCAGTCCATTCGGAAGGAGATCAGCCCTGGGATTTCTTTGGAAGGAATGATGCTAAAGCTGAAACTCCAATACTTTGGCCACCTCGTGCGAAGAGTTGACTCATTGGAAAAGGCTCTGATGCTGGGAGGGATTGGGGGCAGGAGGCGAAGAGGACGACAGAGGATGAGATGGCTTGATGGCATCACTGACTGATGGACATGAATCTGAGTGAACTCTGGGAGTTGGTAATGGACAGGGAGGCCTGGCGTGCTGCGATTCATGGGGTCGCAAAGAATCGGACACAACTGAGCAACTGATCTGATCTGATTATGATCCACACAGTCAAGGCTTTGGCATAGTCAATAAAGCAGAAATAGATGTTTTTCTGGAACTCTCTTGCTTTTTCCATGATCCAGAGTATGTTGGCAGTTTGATCTCTGGTTCCTCTGCCTTTTCTAAAACCAGCTTGAACATCTGGAAGTTCACGGTTCACGTATTGCTGAAGCCTGGCTTGGAGAATTTTGGGCATCACTTTACTAGCATGTGAGATGAGTGCAATTGTGCGGTAGTTTGAGCATTCTTTACATATACATATATCCTATCCCTCTCGGATCTCCCTCCCACCACCGCCCCTCCCTCCCATTCTACCCATCTAGGTCACCACAGAGCACCGAGCTGAGTTCCCTGTGCTATACAGCAGATTCCCACTGGCTATCTATTTTACACTTGGTAGTGTATATATGCCAATCCTAATCTCCCAATTCACCCCATCCTCCTTACCCCACCGTCCTGTGTCCACATGTCCATTCTCAATGTCTACGTCTCTATTCCTACCCTGCAAATACGTTCACCTGTACCAAATGAGGCTTCCTCATACATTCCTTTATCCATGATATTTGGCTGCTCCTTGAACCATCCACCCTGCAATAAATGTACCCTTTCTCTCTGACATTTCTACAGATAGCATGTCTGCGTATGTCAGCACTGATCCCTACCTCCCTCTCTAAATGACTCTCCTCACTTCTGAGATGCTAATCCTTTGACTTTTACCACCCCGCTGGCTCCTCTTCTCTCACATGCCAGGCATGATGATGCCAGTCGAGGCTTTCTCCCAAGTGTGGCTTTCAGCCCTCCTCTCTGTATTGTGTTATGGTTTCAAGGCCTTAGCTGACAATAACAAATGCAAAAATCCGAGGATGGGGTAGTTGTTAGGGATGCCTGGGCGCGACATCAAAATCTGGGCTGTAAGGCCAAAGAGGGGTCAAGGACATGGCCTGAGAGCTCACAAACACCCTCCTGCCCAACTCTTCCCAAGTGGCAGGCAGAAAGAAACCTCAGAAGCTTATTCTTTTAAAGGAGAACGAGGAAAATCAGAGAAAAGGAAGAAAAGAAGGGAGGGAAAGTGGAGGGAGGGAGAAGGAAGAGAAAGTTTTCTGGGTCCCATCCAGGACATTCATCACCAAGTTTGAGGTAAGGCCTGGCAATCTGAACTGTTACCAGCTAAGGATTTCACCCAGTCCAAGTAGAAGCCTCATGTTCAAGGTCCTCAGACAAATCTGAGATCAAAGCTGGAGGAAATTAGCAAGGAGACAAAGTATTAGAACCATAACACTCCTGTGATCTTCCAGGGCACCAAGTTCTGAGTCTATTCCTTTTGAATGTCCAGGGCCCCAGGGTCCTGCCTTACTTGACTTACGATCCCACCCACTCCCACAGTTGTCTGCTCGGGTGGTGCGGAAGTTGCCAGAGGAAGCTGGGGTAGAAGGCTGCCTCTCGTGAGGACAGGAATGTCACAACAGTTTTCCAAGCTTCAGGCCAGCGCCCCTCCCAAGCTGCCAGATGTTCAGCATGGGCTGAACTGGGTTTTCAGACTCCCCATTCAGCATGTGTGGAGAGGAGGACAAAACATGGCATCCTGCTAGGGTAGGGGGTGGGAGGGATTGTGTAGCAGGCAATGCCAACCTTGGCATGTGGCTTTCAAGTGGTTCACGGTAAAAAAGATAAGTAAGCAAACACGAGCACTCCACTCTCTTTAGCACGATTTCTTTGAGGCAGGTTTTCAACTTGGTCTGCCCCTGCTTCTTCACTTAACTGGAACAGGATCTGTCTGAACTCCATCTTTGACAGTAACCTTGTATTGATTGTGGTCCTCTCTGAGAACAACCTGTGTGGGGTGTGTGAATCCCACATTTGAACGTCTTGAATGTCTCTCCTTGCCTGGGTCACCAAAGACCTGCTGGAGTCCTTGAATGTCTCATCGTCCTCCCAGTAGCTTGTGAGTGAATAATCAAATCAATCAATGCGTTAGATCAGCCAGGCACGAGACACCTGGGAAATGGCTAATCATCCATGCAACGATTGTCTGACATTTTCCATAACTCTTTGGTTCACCTTATCCCTCTTCCTCACTTTTGCCACCTCAGGTGGAGCCCAGTATCAGACATCGGGAACGAGTTTGAAATCTGCTGATGCACCACAGAGATACACAATAACAATACTTTATTTCTCACTAACTTAGCATGACTTGGGTCACAAGCCCAACTTTTTGGAACCCTTGAACTGGCCAATTCAAGTTCTCTCAGGGGGCTCAGCTCTGTGAGGCTGTCCTCAAACTTACAAACCCATTCCTCAGGTGCCGCCCTGGGAAATGGAGCGAGGTTCCTCACTGCTCTGGGGCTCCCTCGGGGTCTGACCCCTGAACCATGCAGTTTGCAAGGACCGTTTCTTAAGCACCCACGAGGCCCTCATTTGTCACTGTGTCTCTCATCCTTCCTTCTTCACCGTTGGGTGAACTCGAATTTTTTTGAGCCACAACCAGCCATCATTTCCAACTGTGTGTCTCCTGGTAAACTTTTGCTCTCAGTCCACCAGGCTTTCAATATTAAAAGCAAAGTGTTTGGAGTTCTAAATCCTTGTTTTTCTCCTCTAAGGGCCTGGTTCTGAACCAAAAACTATACAGCTTTGGTGTGAAATATAGAACTTTTTTTTTCCAGCAGGCAGTTATTGAGGGCCTGCCCTATTCCATTCACAGCATTAGACATGCAGGGATGAATTACACAGGTCCCCGCCTCTCTGATCCGTGGACCACACACCGAGCAGAGCGTGGGCATCATCTGGAAACTAGCTAGACATAGATTATCTCAGACCCCACCCCAGACCTCCTGAATCAGAATCTTCATTTTAACAAGATGCCCAGCAGATTCACGTGCATACTGATATTTGCAGAGCTCTGGACTTTTATTCTACTCACTAACCCCCCAATATTATCTATATTTGATAGAAGTGAAAAGGAAGCCCCAAATAGGTAAGAACTACCCCTAGAAGCACCAGATCCTGACTAGAAACCAAGGCTTCTCCACCAGAACACTTCTCCTGCCCTAATCCCTGGGTGTGTTCTTCTTTGGAGGGTCTGTACATTGCAGGGTCGGGCCTTGGGCAGACTCAGAACCTTGTTCTTGTTCCATCTTCTCCAGTTCTGTTGAACACAGGGCTGTGTGCAGAGCAGAGAGCTCTGGGAGGCCTCATTGGCACCAGCTGAGACCCAGCACAGCATCTGTAAAGGAAGTGCTTTCCAAAGCCCATTTGAAATGTTTATTTCTTTCAAATTCATAAACATTTCTGAGTGCTCACCACATGCAAAGCCCTGGGCTAGATGAATCAGGGAAAACAAAGTGGAATAAAACAATCTCGGGACCCATCCCAGGTTCACAATCTGGTTGGGGAAACATACTACCAATATAAAATTCGGGGTGGTGTTAACAGAGATCATAGTGAGATTTGTTTACTTTGCTATGGAATAGTCACTCACAGCATTTATCCCTCCAGCTACCATTAGGTCAGTCAATCACATTGGCCTATTAGTATACAGATGATGAGAATCAGTTTGGAGGTGAAATCAGGCCAAATCTAAATCTGAGGTGAGGCTATTCAACTACATGATCTAAATGTTATTAATGTTTAAATACATTGGTACATTCTGAATGGAAGGAAGATATGTTCCTGAAGCTAAGAGATTTTATTGTTTCTGTTGCTCTTGCTTGCATTGGAAATGGGGTATTTTGGCTAATTTAATATTCTGGCAAATGGACTTACTATATAGAAAGTATGAAAACAAGATCAATGAGATGGAGTCCACACAAGACATGAAATCCAGGCTCAGAATATTTTGTTCAGCTTATATACCACCTTAAAAATCAATAATCCATCATCCTGAGCCTCTTGACTACTATTCTCTTGTAATACATTTATCAAAGCATTCTGAAACACTATACAATTTGGAGATCATTTTTTAAAATATTACTAAAAGAATCTTTTAAAAATGACTTCCTAGGTATCTGGAGTTTAGAAACAGAGCTTACTATATGCAAATGTAACTTGCCAATAAGAAACTAATATTTTGGTTACCAATAAGTATACAAAATCCAGAAATTATATTCCAATTGAAAAGTTATTCATCACACTTAATCACATTCATCACCCTTAATCACAAAGAAAGAGGCCTCCTAAAAGCAAACAGGAACAAAATCAGTGACCAACTTCTGCAGCTTAACTGTGTTAAGAAAATGGGAGAAATTATTTTCCAGACTGTAGTTATAGAAACAAGCAGTAAGTTCCAGAATTAGGAATCTATATGGAGAGGAAAATCTTCAGTCCTAAATTATTAGCAAAAATTTCAAAGAAACAAGAATAATTATCTAGAGATTACTGAATACAAACCATGAGAGATGGTAATTCATAGCTTCAAAAAGGATAGAAAAAAGTATTAACTATTAAGGGAAATGGATTCTTAAGGAAGAACCCACAGCAATAAAAATTATACAGTTCTTATTTCCTTAAAGTTAGAAGAAAAAATATTGACTTTAGAAGGTGAAAATGCCTAAGATCAAAATGAGAATTCAAGATTAAAGGTCATGTACTTGAAGATTGCCAACAGTAGATTTCAAATATTCTCACCACAAAAAATATATGGTGACTATGTGACATGATGGAGGTGGTTACTAACACCATTTTGGTGATGGCAGTATTCGTTTTGCAATATATAAATATATCAAAGCAACACATTGTGAGCCTTAAACTTCAATACTGTTATATGTCAATTAAATCCAAAGCTGAGGGAAAAGATAAATGATAGTGGCAGGTCTAAAAGTGAGCCCCCAAGAAATGAGTTTGTCATCTTATAAACAATTAAAAAAAAAAAAACTTTGATTACACACACACACACACACACAAAATCAACAACAACACTGGCTCCCATAAATAAGTTCAACTTCGTGCTGTAATGGCCTATAATCACGTACTGGGTTTATAAATCCAAAATGTGATGGGTTTCCTTATAACACAAAAGTACTCCAAGTCCTGTTATCTATGATTGTAAAGTTCTTCTCTTAACTTTTAAAAGTACATGCACATCTTGGAGATAGTAGGGGTTTGCTCAGACCACCACAATTAAAGTGAACATCACAATAAAGTCAACAAATATTTTGGCTTCCCAGTGCATATAAATGTTTACATCATATTATAGTCTATTAACTGCAACAGCATTATGCCAAAAAATGTATATACCTTCATTTAAAAATACTTCATTGTTTAAAAAATGCTAACCATCATCTGACAATGCAGGATTGCCACAATCCTACAATTTGTTATTAAAAAAAAAAACTCATCTTCAAAACACAATGGAAATACAATAAAACAAAGAGATATGCCTGTTTAAAAAAAAGAGAGATGCCTGTATAAAACATATTTTTAATAAGAAACATGGATTCACATTACACTTAGGAAGGTTGAAGCATACCTTTGAAACTCCTGAAACAACCAAAATAATAAAAGCAATTTCCTAACAATCTGAAATCAGCAGACTGTGACAATCATGTTTTTTTCCTATAGTGATCCACAGAAAGGGGGAAAAGTTAAACTTCTGAAAAGTTGGAACTAACCTGAGCATGATGAGAGGCTCAGAGAAAAGTTACTCAGGGCCTCTGCCTATAGCTGTACACAGAGGTGTCTAGCCAAACGGGAACCAAGCCCCTACTGTTCTCTCCAAGCCTGGGGTCACCTGAAGAGAAGGAGTCATTTTCTGATTGGTCTTCCCAAAAGGATGCCTTTTTCTGATTGGTCTGCAGAGACCAATGAATCTTTACAGCCTTGGATAAGTCAGTCTTTCTAGAGCGAGAGGGTTTTTTGTAGCCGCTTCCCTCCCACCCCTCACTACCCCCCCCCCCCCACCCCTTTTTAAAATGAAAGCTTTGGAATATGTTATCATCAAGATTTGAATTTGCTCTAAATTCTAAGATGCCATGGTTTTGTCTCTTGTAACTTTTCCTTTGGGCTTCCCAGGTGGCTGTGGTAAAGAATCTGCTTGCCAACGCAGGAGACCTGGTTTAAATCCACAGGTTGGGAAGAGCCCCTGGAGGAGGAAATGGCAACCCACTCCAGTATTCTTGCTGGGATAATCCCCTGGACAGAGGAGCCTGGCGGGCTACAGTTCATGGGATCATGAAGAGTGGAACACGACTAAACACACATGCATGTGACTTTTCCCTGACTCATCTGACTCATTGTGGATGATTGTTATGTGAAAGTATTGTAGGTATAACACTCACCCTCCACTTCCAATCTCTGATGAAGAAATGACTAGACGTTAATGCATCTTAGTGTTCTTCCCACTGAAATTGTATTCTCTTTTACATTTAGCAACATGTTGGTCATGTAATGGTTTTGAATAAATATTTAATTGTTTAGATTAGAGAAATATTTTGAATCAGTATCTTGCCTGTTGAACACCTTTCTTTTTACGTGGTTCTTACGTTAAAAATCTAGAACAGTGCTGTCTACGGAAATACAATGTGAACCCCATGTGTGATTTTAAAATTCTAGTAGCCACATTTAAAAAAAAGATAGTCTTAACATTGATTTAACCCAATGTATCAACATATTTAACATATAATAGTATAAAAATTATTCATAAGAGAGTTTACTTTTTTTTAAGCTAAATCTTTATCAAGTCAAGTGTGCATTTTATAATTACAGCACAATTCAGTATGGACTAGCCGTATTTTGAGAGCTCAGTGGCCACAAGTAGCTACTGACTACTGAGCAGCACGCATCTGGAGGGCATAAAATCAGTATGATGTATAAGGGAAGATGCATGTTGTCTCTTAAAATTTCATTCTTAAAAAAAAAATACTCGTTTTAATAGTCAAGTTTCGTATTAAAGAAAAAAGGCCAAATGCCTGGGGCTGTTTGGTCCTGACCTAAGTACAGGACTCTGCAGGAGTTTTAATAAGTGCCTTGCTGTTTACTGTTTGTATGCAACGTGCCCTAGTGGGTGTGGTGGGGAGCTGTAAAGCTAGGGCTGTGTCCTAATTGGGCTAGACTCTTTCAGGGTGCCACGCCGGCAAGCCTAGTCATCAATGCTGCTGTGCTGTGCTCAGTCATGTCCGACTCTTTGCGACCCAGTAGACTGTAGCCTGCCAGGCTCCTCTGTCCACGGGATTTTTTAGGCAAGAATACTGAAGTGGGTTGCCATTGCCTTCTCCAGGGGATCTTCCTGACCCAGGGATTGCACTCACGTCTCCTGCATTGGCAAGCAGATTGTTTACTACTGCACCACCAGGGAAGCCCTCTAATCATCAATATGGGCTATTTTTTAAAATAAAATGCCCAAGGGCACACATACTGGTGATAGCATTTACAGAGCCCTGATAATTTTCTGGGAGGTAATTGTGACATCTGGTCACTGAAAAGTTCTGCAGGCTCATAATACATAATTAGTTTATAAAACTCAACTGCCGCCAAACACAACTCCCAAATACACTGAGTGTAAGTTGTCTTGCTCTCATTTTTTCCCTTTAAACTTGCCTTTACTGTTCTTTCAATTTGATTTTACCCGCATAAAACCTGCACTGGAGAGACAGCCATGATCTTCCAGAACCATATACCTCCGAGATGAATGTTGTGCCTTTTCTGCCTCCAAATAAACAATGGGTCAGCTTCATAGTGACCTTTGCAATGGGTCTGCCCTGCCTTCTCCTCTGGTCTCATTTCTTTCCCATCATTCTTTCTGGAATTCAATCTCCTGAGGACTGTTCATAAAATATGGACATAGTTCTGGAAATTGACAAGCAGTTGGGAGTGGGGGACTATGATGGAAACAATCTGAAAGAGGGGCAAAGTGGGAACAAGTCCCAGCGCTTTGCACTATAGAGAGGTCAAAGTGTGGCTACAAATCAAATTTGTCCTTGGCTGGATCCACAATTATAAGATACCTGAGCCCAAGGGCTTTAGAGCATCTGTCTGCCATTTGAGCCCAGAACAAGCTGCCTGGATATTGAGACTGGTCCTCCAATTAGCAACAATTGAGCTCAGGATGAGAGCTGTGCTAGCCTTTCCCTCTCCTCAATTTTGTTATTCCAGCAGCTGTCATCACCATTCACATCCACTCACAGACTGTACAGACTAAAGGAGCTCCATTCAAGTTTTGTATCCAGATTAACTTTGCAGCCCAGCTAATGTGAATTTATGGAAACCAATGGTAAATATAAACGCTAGCTGCGTCCCACTCACCATGGGTTGTTAGTAGATATTTACATTTAGAAGTTTAACACATCCTGGCCTTAATCCAATATCCTCTAATGTTCTCCAAACAGCCCCGGTTTTCTAAACCCTATGGTTAGCTTGTCTAAAGAGAGAACCAAAGGAGGGAAGACGCTAGGAAGCAGTTATAAATATAAACCACGTTCTAAGATTTACACTGCGATTTTGTTAGTAAATTTAGAGAGTTGTGTATGCTAGAGCTGAATTTTTGCCTATAGGCTTAGAAACTAACAGAAACATGCAGGAAAACCATGTCTTGTTGGCTTCTACTTCCTCTGTGACCCTATGTAGCCTCTGAATTAAAAAAAGTCACTCAACCAAGACCCAAATGGAGTTGTAACTGCGTTGTTTTTCAGTATTAACCACCAGTAAAATATATATAGAAGGTGAAAACAAAAACTAGCTGCCTTCGGTAAATCAGTTAGAATTTTAACTTTTCTCTCCAAAGAAGCCTAAATCATTAAGCTAAACAATTGCACTTAAGTCATCAACACCTAATATGGGCTTCTCTGATGGCTTAGTGGTAAAAGAATCTACCTGCCAATGCAGGAGACACAGGAGACAGAAGTTCGATCCCTGGGCTGGGAAGATTTCCAGAAGGAAAAATGGCAACCTACTCCAGTATTCGTCCCTGAAGAATCCCATGGACAGAGGAGCCTGGCTGGCTACAGTCCACAGGGTCACAAGGAACCAGACACCACAGAGCATGCACGAAAACTTTACCATCTAATATATATAAAAAACTTCCTCTTCAAGATCATTTTGGCTATTCAACAACCCTTGCTTTTTTTATATAAATGTTAGACTTACCTTGTCGATTTTTAACCCCCCAAAATCCAGTTGGAATTTTTATTGTTCATTGAGTTTCATTGACTTTGTAGACCAGTTTGGGGAGAATTGACAGCTGAATATTGGACTTCTGACCCTTGAACATATATATTTTCTCCATTTGTTTAGGTCTTCTTTAATTTCTTTCAGCAGTGGTTTGTAGTTTTCAGGTAGACTTCCATGTCTTCTGAGAAATTCATCCCTGTTTTATGCTTTTTAAGGTTATTATCAATTGAATTTTTTTAACATCACTTTTCAAAATTTTGCCTAAAAAAAAATCAACACCCTGAAGCCTCTTGCAACCAAGGAGCTAGGATCCCTTTCCGCAGTGACCTCCGTGCCCTAGGTAGGTCCAGGGCCACTCCCTGTCTAGCCCCTCTGGCCTTATTTCTCTTTTATCTGTAGCTAAATCCCCCCTGGGCATGATATTTTGCTGATTCAACCTCATTCCTCCAGTTTGCTGCCAGCTGCTTGAGTTTTTGTTTTGTTTTTTGTTTGGAGGGCATGCACAGGAATCCTCAGGTCAGAGGGAAAATATTCAAAAAGCACTGCTGTAGGAAAATGGTGCTCATGTAAACATACTCCACTGTCTTTAATGCGTTCATGCTGGAAATGTATAATCAAATTAGAAAATGTTCTCTACCACATAGTCGTGCGTTTATGGAAAGAGCTCATTCCCCGTAATGTGTGTACACTTGCATTTCCCTTTGCTGCCCCTGTTCTCTGCGGGAATGATGTGATAATGCATTTGTGTGTGAGTCACTGGCCAGGTAGAACTGAGCAAAACTGGAAAGGTAAACAGGATTCTCAGTCTAGAGTTTACATTGCAAAAAACCAAAATGAGGTTTGTTAACTTTTTCCCAGCAGATGAGTTTTCCACAGGTCAAGGTAAGAATCAAACAGGGACTAAAGCAGGCCCCCTAGTTAGCAGAAACATCATTTTAAATGACAGTGATTGACAGAACCTCTGCTTAGCTCATGGAGCATTGGCGAAGGAAGACCCCCTGTCCCCATCCCCCTCTGTGCACACCACAAATGCGTAACACATACTCCTACTCACACACACAAAACTGTACAGGACAAGCAGTTTCCTGACCTCTGATCCTTCCCGTGCTCACAGAGGTAAAAGCTGTCCAAGAAACAGCTCTGTCTGGGGCAGCTGCCTGAAGTGTCTCATCCTTCAAGAAAAATCTCAGTACCTTCTCAGGACGCTGGGCCCTCTGCTCTGACTTCTAGTCTCTATTTAGATCACAGAGAACGCTCTTTTTCTGAGAGCTGTCATTCCCCAACTGTCTGCCCAGATGTTTGACATTTATAGTTAACGCTTATTTCTGTCATCATTTTCATGGCCTCCAGAAGTGAAATTATCCCACAACGATAAGAGCACTTAGCATTTATGTAGCACTTACGGTGTGCCAGGCAGGCCTCCAAATGATGTTGTTTTATTGGAGTATAATTGCTTGACAGTGTTAGTTCCTACTGTACAACAACGTGAATCAGCTATACAAATGATTTTATACAACCAATTTAAGCCTCATGGCAACACCATGAGAAAAATACCATTAAAATCCCTATTTTGGAGACATGAACACCAAGGCACAAAGAAGTTAAATAACTCATACAAGGTCCTATAGCTGGAAAGTGACCCAACAGGGATTCAAATCCAAGTTATCTGGCCCCAGAGTGTTCGCTTCCAGCCACTGTACTACATGGCCTCTTCCTGTGTATAAAAATGATATGGCAAAGTCAATCCAAAGAGCATTCTCTTTTATAATCCTCACACTTGACTGTTTATATTCATAAGCAATGTTTGCACAGATATTTGGTTCCAGGTATAGAATCACTACAAATATTTTGGCCTCAAGGGGTCTGAGGGAAATTGACCCCAGACCTCTCTGTGTGACACCTAAAGTCCAAATGGGAGAGCAAAAAACTCAGTGAGGGGAGGAGGGGGCCAGGGAGAGACTGAAATATGCGCAGAGGGAGAAGCAGGAATCTCCAGTAACAGCTAGAGACACAGAATTGTGAGAATTGAATCAGCCTGAGGCCAGAAAGATCAGGAGCTAGAACAATTAAGGAGATGCTGAGGATATAAACCTAGGAAAGAGTCTAGCATACATGCAAGCATAGTCAAGCAGGGAGAAGAGAATGTGCACACTACTTGGGCTCAAGGTAAAAGAAGGAACCACAAAGAAACTCGAAACATGAGAGGGAGCCAAGAAGGGAACTAGACTGGAGGACAAATATAAACACCCTAGTTATTCAGTTCAGTTCAGTTGCTCAATTGTGTCCGATTCTTTGTGACCCCATGAATTGCAGCACACCAGGCCTCCCTATCCATCACCAACTCCCAGAGTTTACTCAAACTCATGTCCATTGAGTTGGTGATGCCATCCAGCCATCTCATCCTCTGTCGTCCCCTTTTCCTCCTACCCCCCATCCCTCCCAGCATCAGAGTCTTTTCCAATGAGTCAACTCTTCTCATGAGCTGGCAAAAGTATTGGAGTTTCAGCTTTAGCATCATTCCTTCCAAAGAAATCCCAGGGCTGATCTCCTTCCGAATGGACTGGTTGGATCTCCTTGCAGTCCAAGGGACTCTCAAGAGTCTTCTCCAACACCACAGTTCAAAACCATCAATTCTTCGGCGCTCAGCTTTCTTCACAGTCCGACTCTCACATCCATACATGACCACTGGAAAAACCATAGCCTTGACTAGATGGACCTTTGTTGGCAAAGTAATGTCTCTGCTTTTGAATATGCTATCTAGGTTGGTCATAACTTTCCTTCCAAGGAGTAAGCGCCTTTTAATTTCATGGCTGCAGCTACCATCTGCAGTGATTTTGGAGCAGGCTGCATATGTAACATTCCTCCTGTTTGGAAATAAAACTTCTGAAGATGCATCTGCCCATGTGCATCCATTTATCTGAATGCCCTGGAACATGCCCCCCATGTGGCAGCAAGCTCTGTCCCTGAAGCATCAGCCAGGTGGCAGCTCACATGCTTCCTAAAGAAGAGAAACTCCCCAGGACCAACCAAGGTCTGAAGGCCATGGGTGCGGCAAAAACAGTGCATGTGTCCTAAGTCGATTCAGTCCAGTCATGTCTGACTCTTTGCGATCCTATTGACTAGCTCACCAGGCTTCTCTGTCCATAGCATTCTCCATGGAACAAACCATTTTTATTAGCAACAGCAATATATTTCTTAGCATAACTATGTATACATCAAATCTATAGCTGACATCTTCAGAGTACTGTTTTTCAATTCACAAACATGGTAGATCTCTCTCCATTTGTTTAGGTCATCTTTCTTTCATGCTGTTTTGGAGCTTCCAACATACATTCAGATCCTGCATATATTTTGTTGGATTTATACTTAAGTATTTCATGTTTCCAGTGCTATTTTAAATGACACTCATTTTTTAAAATTTTATTTCCAATTGCATTTCTATATAGTAGCAATGAGCAATTAAATTTTGTATATTAACCTTTGTCTATCTTGCCATACTCACTTTAAGAATTCTAGTAGAATTTGTTTTTGTGGATTCCTTTGAATTGTCAGCAGAGACAATCAGGTCATCTGCCAACCAGAGAGTTGTTTCCAATTATGCCTATTATGAAAATTGAATAATAATTGAATCCAATGAATGCACTTATACATATTTTTTTTTGCTTACTTAACTGATTATATGCTCAAGAGACATGTGCATTTTAAATCTTGATGCAATTACCTCCAGTGCCAACGTAGCCCCCAAATTTCTATCTGTTCGCAGGGCCAGAACCTAGGCAGGTAGCTCTTTATTTTATGAGGAGCTCCTCTCCTCAATTGCAAGGTGGAATTTGGATATCTGCCTATTTGAAGATATAACTTTTAAAATCTATATAGAATCAACTTGAATCTTTCATCCTGGTTTTTTAGAACATTCCTTGTTCCTCCTTCCCACCCTTATCCAAAGATTCTCACAACTCCAAGACTGTTGCACAGAATGGAGTGATGAGAGACGACTGGTCAGAGAGGCTTAGCAGTTCCATTTTCGAGGTAGTCTCTGACTTCTAGTTCCTGCTGGTAAAGAATCTGCCTGCAATGCGGGAGACCTGGATTCTATCCCTAGGTTGGGAACATCCCCTGGAGAAGGGACTGGCTACTCATTCCAGTATTCTGGCCTGGAGAATTCCATGGATTGTATAGTCCATGGGGTCACAAAGAATCGGACAGGATCGACTTTCATTTTCACTTCCAATTATTAATTCAGTCTTTGAATCATTTACATACACATGTATGCTCTCTCCTCTATAACCCATCAACAAAGTCAAATAAGACCCTTTCTTGACTTTCCAACAAAAGAATAACTTAAATATTCACACAACACTGTGTATTATAGGCAGATTTAAGTTTTGATCAAACGAAGAGGATTTGAATTGCAAATACGTAATAATTAAAAATTAGCTATCCTTTCTCCTGAAAGTCTTCTTGGCCAGCACCATTTTTATGGCCGAATCACTCCCACATAGCATTCCAGATTTTGCCCATCTTGCTGGTCCTTTTCCATTGTCCTACATCTATTTTTATCATCCAGAGTCTTTTTTTTTTTTTAAGTACTAAATACTCTCATTCTGATTAGGAAGGTGAACTTTAACTCTCTCTTTCTTCAAAACAGAATTTGAGATACTGCTG